>NC_091022.1:29620632-30303549 GCF_041296385.1 Aphelocoma coerulescens | reverse complement strand
AACTGAGGAGTCTGAAAAAGCTCCAACACAGCCTGGCCCAGCCGCCTCGGGAAGGAGCTGCCATTCCTTGAAACCACTGTAACCATCTGTAATCTGATTTTAACACTTTGCTACCACTGATGTCTCCCCAACACTGATTGCGAACATGGCAAGTCTCTGGTGCTGTTGTCAGCCAGCACAAAGCCAGCATGAAGAAACCCCATCACTGAAAAACCTGCATCATTAAAACACATAAATAAATAAATGTATTTCATCTATACTTCAGTAATCAAAAAGCCTGTCTGTTTTGCCTTTTTCCTTGGTAAATAGGTATCCTTGCTCACAATCTGGGTTCCATGGATACCACGAGCAACTCCAACTTTGCGCCTTTAATGCTTGCACTGTAGAAAATGCTGTTTAAATATTCATGCTGACCCTAGAAAGCTATCCACTCGGCCATCTGGAGGACTCCCATACCCCATCCACTGGTGTTTTATTTTGAAGGATATATTCTGATCACACTGACTTGGCTAAATAGACTATTAGTCCATTTGTTTTGTAACTGCTATTTAGTTACCTCTCAGGATGTCAGCTCAATTTATCTGTGTGGAGGAGAAGAATTCTTCAATAAAACTATAGATAAATAGGAGCAAGAGCTGCGGATGGATAGGAGGTTACTCATTCCCACTGTCGCTGCCATGCATGGAAGTGACCTTGTCTGGAACCAGCTAACCTTGCACCTTGCAATTCACATGAAAATTCAAAGCCAAACCCTGGCAGGTCAGAGGGAGAACCCAGCCTTGTGTTTGAGAAAAAAAGGGATTTGCTTGTTCAGGCAGAGCTGGGGTTGTGTACTGCACAGGGACACAGAGTGCATTCTGCCCTGGTCTAGAGGGAAATGAATGGAGAGGGAACACATTTAATTTGAAGTGGGAAGGAAAATGAGCATGTGACATCAGAGAGGGCCAGGAAGAGGAGAAAATGCTCCGTGGAGTGGAGCAGGCAAGGTAGAGGTGTTACAATCCTGCACCTGGTCTTGCAAGGAAGGGCCAGTTCCTCAGGGCTGCCTGCCTGCGGTGCCTTGAGATCGGAACAGAAACGGCCCCGTTTCATCCCCCAAATTCTGAAAAGGCATTGTTTGTAAGTAAAGGAAGGATTATGGCCATCATGGCTCTCCAAGAGCAACTCCACAGTCCAGGGATATGCAAAGTCACCCGAAACACATGCAGTGGCAAAAGCCTTTTGCTATTCACTGTCGGTCCCTGAGATACCCCACCAGTATCGCCAACAGAAGATGAGGTGAAATGTTCATGATTAACAATGTTTATTTTGGCCTTTTCTCTCCAGTTTGGGTGTGGGGGCAGCGGCGCTGGTGCTATTTGGCTGATTTATTTATGTTCAGAAGGAGGGTGGAGGAAGGGGGCGTATATCCATGGTCACGCTGACTTTTTCAAGCTGCTTTGGAAGAAAGTGCACACTTAATTGGCATTCAAAGTGCATCTCTGGTTCCTATCTCTCTGTAATGCTTGAATAGATTGTGGTGTGTACAAACCTGGCAATAACTCCACTCTGGACTGACAAGAGTTAGGAAACACTGCTTAATTCTTCTATTTCATTTTACTTTTTTTTGGTCTTGGAGAGAATTTTATTCTTTGCTGCTTGATCATTTTCCCTGTGATTCATGTCCTTTCAGGAAATAGTAATTGACAAAAATAAAGCACTCGGGTTTTTATTTAGTGAGCTCCAGCTAAATTCACACAGTCCTGCTTAAGAATCTATGCCCTCCATGCCGCATTTGTTTTAAGCTTCCAGCCTCTTCTAGACAGATTTTTTCCCCCCATGCAGGCACAAAAGCACTTTAGTCAGCACAAATTTGGAGGTAGAACAAAAAGCCTGTAATAGCATATCTTGTGCTGCTATCAATTTTCCACCGGTGCAGCACTGGGGTACATGAAGTCCTTTGTCTGCATTCTGAAGTCAGCTTTGGTGACATTACATGACCAACTACAACGCTATAGCATGTTCCATGCTGGTTTGAATTGTAACTTAGGGAAAAAAAAAAAGAAAAAAAAAGAGAGAATAAAATAAAGATGTCCTGGAACGTGGCCAGGGCATAATGATTTCAATTCTGAAGAAATACGACAACCAATTATACTAAATTCAACATTTTCATGTATGATAAGTTTAAAATCTCCTCTAATCAAATAGGGGAAGCCCTTTTCCCCTATTTTGCTATGGTTTTAGTTACCAGTAGGCCTCTAAAAATCTGTTTCTGCTTAAAAAGAAACCCTGAAAGGTTATATTTACTATATGTATGAAAAAGGGTTGAATGATACAATTATATATTTTAGAATACTGAAGCAATGTATAAGAGACTAATCACGATCCCAAATTCAATTTTCAAACCTTTAATTGATCCCATCCCAAAGGTAACATTCTATCTTAATTGCCATGCTGAACTGGTTGCAATTACATAAAATAAAACTGTTCATTGGTAACTGGAAAAAGTCTGCTCATTAAGCACATGACGGCCAGCCTTGAAAATACTTGATTGCAAAAGGATGCAACCACTTTGCTTATATTTCCTTTTCTGGTAAAACTTTCCTTCACATATGTTGAGCTGGTTCCAAAAAGCCACACACACACAGCACCAAGCTGGAGATGGAACATGGTGCTGTGCATGTCTGTGCTCCTGCACCTTCCACGGGCAAAGCCACCTTTGAGGACGGAAGAAGGGACTAGAAGAGCAAGTGATGCTGGTGCTGACCTGCTCTGCTGTGATCTCTAAAGGGGCACCAGGAGAAGGGAGCTCCTCTGGAGCACTGAACAAACTCAGGAAATAATAAGGGAAGACTTAATCCCAAGTAAAAATCGGAAGTTGCACTATGGGATACATAGGTATTCCTGCAGACATGTCACACAACTTGCAGAACTGGGTAAGGTTGGGATCTTCTCTGTTTATTTGGAAACCAAAGTAAAAGCAAAGGAAACTTGTGTTTTTTTAGAGGTGACAGTAGAATTTGGTGAAGGAAGAAGACTGGCAGCTTTTTTATTATTGCCAAGAGAGCCTGAACCACTCTCAATCTGATATCAACACCTGTGACACTTGGAACACTGCCTCACTGGATGCAAATGTCATGTAAATAGTTCTGAGGTGCTTATTCATTGCTATTACTCTTATTATTCAACCTCTCTACGATACAACTGTCCAGCTGAGACAAGCACATCCATAAGAGTTCACCAGAATTTGGAATAGGCACAACACTTTCAGCTGTGGTAACAGTGGATCACTGGGACAAACTACTGCAGAGACAACATCTCCGATTTTTCCCTTTGATCTCATCCCAGCAAAGCTGGATGCCTTTCCAGGAGTTAACCTCCAGTCAAACATACGTCACTCTCCTCCCCTTGGGAATAAAAGGATGAATGTCTACATTCCTTGGTATACAGGAGGTCAGACCAGGTGATCAAAAACTCTGGTCCTAAATACCTGACTTCCAAGTAACTCTCCAAGTAAACCCATCATATGGAAGTGTTAAAAATAATCCCCTTCTACAACACCCTAGTGTTTCCTTAGTGAGTGCCATCCTCTCAGCCTGAGTGCAGGTTTGGAGCTGCGTGGTACTTGGGACTGTATCAACTCAGTGAAAGGACATTCCCCATCCCAAGGAGCTCATGTCCAAATGGAAGATGAGATACAGAGAAGAACAAACAGATGGGGAAGCACCAGGTAAGACTGAAATGATTAGTGTTTAATAAGCATCAACTGCAGTACACCAGCTATAGCTTATCAGTCAACTTCTATGTGAGGATTAAGTAAGTATTCTGGTTTTATACCAGTGAATTTCAGGATACAGGACAGGTCACTGGATATGCCCATCCCATGATATGCATACATCTGTCCATGGTACATGTGCTTATTACAGTCTCAGAAAACAGATCCTTTAAACATCTCAGAGATACAGTCCAAGTGATGTAGGTGCCTGAAAGTCAGCCCTGAGAGCCTGGGTTTCTGTTTGCCTTTAACAAGAGGACTTACACGTCCGATGGGACTTGGCTGTCCAAGCCATTCAGGGATGCCAGTGCCAGCCAAATATTGCCTATATATATCTTTAAACATCTGAGCCTGTGAATGGCAGGGCGATGTAGTGATGAATAAATGCCTACTTGGATATAGAACAAAGATATGTGACTGGCTGAATAGGCAGCATTTGAATTGTACAGAACACACAGATACTCTGTAAATGAATGGCTGTTCACTCGCTCCATCAATAGAAAAAATTGCTCTTTCTCTTTCTGAGCGCACAGTATTTGCAGTAAGAAGGACACACAGATAAAACCGAAAATCTATTTCACAAGCATTTGAGCAGACTTGTGAAAATAGAGCCAGTGCATCATTTTGCTGATGGAATCTAAAGTAGTGATTCAGATGGGAATCATCCCTAGCCCTGCAGACATTGGGGATCTGCACTCATCCTGAAGCATGCAGGCTGGTAAAGCAGGATTCCAAGCCTGACCTACTTTTGTCCCTACCTTGTTCCATCAGGCCTAAATCCTGGTCCTGCATTCAGCCTGGAAGACTGTTGTGAATACAAATGATTCCAGGCATTGCTGATAGACTCAGAGGAGATCGAGTTCTGTATTTTACTCGTACCATCCACACTTGGGAAATTCAGGGACTTTGAGGTCATGCAAAATTGTTCCTCTAGCAAAATCAATGCACATTTTGTGTAAATCAACTTTGGAACAGTTTCAGGGTTCTGTGGAGGATCAGTCTTCACTCAGAGAGGGTGAAACTCAGCACAAAAATTACTACCTGAAACTTTCCCAAACTTTACTAAAATAGAAATGAAAGGCCATATTCTTAGCTAGCATAAGCTGGCGCAGATCAGCTATATGACAATTACCATGTGGATCAGCAAGGCTTGCATTTCTTTGCCTGGCTGACCCACCTCTCCTATTGATCACTGCAGCTGAAATCTTCACTGTATAGTTTTGTCTGATGCAAAAGAAAACAAATTAAATGTTAACTTTCAACAAAACCACAGATCATTATTCAGTTTGGTTTCAGCACTCTGCTAAGAAAACTCAGAGGTGTGGATGTTGTGGGGTTTGAAGATCATTTCAGCTTTGTACTTCTGCTCTAGCACTTTGGAAGATGCACTTTGGATAGCGGGACAAGTCTTTTCCATCAGTGCCCTTGGTCCTAATGTCACTTAGGGATCAGGCAGCTGAGCCAGCACCATAGCAGGATTGATTGAAGATGTACCCTTGGGAAGAGGTAGGGGTTGCCTAAATGTCTCCTTCTTCTGATGCCTGACTCAAACTAGTCTAATTTGGGTACCCAGTAACACACCTGCCTTCTCTGCCAGGGGATGTTTATAACTTTCATTAGGTACAGACTTTTGTAGGAGTTTGTTACCTGATATCAACTGCAGCACAAATGTGCAAAGCTCAGCCTGGGCAAATGAAAGGGAAAACATGGAATGCTGGTTGTGCATGGAGCAAGGTGCTTGACTTAATTTCTGTTCAATTTGGGATTTTCAGGCATTGTCTAATTTACAAGGACCTGCAAAGAAACCAGTTGCTGTCTTGTAACAGGGAAAGGACTTTAGTTCTCATTTCAGTCCATTGATAAAATGGCTAAACTGGACCCCTGCAATGTGAATTCTTGTCACCTGACTGAAGTTTTGGTAAGTTTAGGAACTCACACATTGAACTGCATTTCTCTGCTTTCGTCCTTCACCAGCTCTGTCCTTCTTCAGCTCTCTTGAACACAAACCCAGGGGGTGAAACAGAACCAAGGAAGACAGAGGTCAGAGGGTGGCTCAGGTCGGCTGAGGGGCCTCAGGTGTAGCAGTGCAGAACTGGAAGAGCAGCTGTGCAGGTGCAGCCAGAACACCAGACAATGGGTGAAAACATTAATGCACTGCACAAAACATCCACCCCCAAACATTATTAACCCCAGGTAAATGGAAGAGGGTGGGAAGCAGCAAGTACCTTGGGCAGTGGAGCAGAGGCTGTACCAGAGGTGCTGTAGGAGCCAGCACAGAGCTGGGAGCAGACCCTGGGTACTCTAATCCTCACCCTCCTCCTCTAACTGCTGGGCAATGCTGAGTCTTTCGTCCAAACCTCCTCAACTGCCTGGAAAGTGCAGACTGATAACACTGCTGTGGAAGCTTCAGATCCACATGGGGTCATTGCATAACACCCCACATAATAAAGGAGATATTTATGTCCTCTCAGTACAAAGCCAGTTAATAATCACCATTAGAAACAGCATGAAACAAGAGCACACAAAGCAGAGTTCGCTCCACTCAGAGTGTAAATTGCATAGTACTCCAAGATGAAGGCATGTTGTATTCTTTCCATGGTTATATTTAAATCTGTGTTTTCTTTAATTTAAATCTGCTCTATAAAGATCTCAGCAATTTGAGACAAAAGTATCCTTTAAAAACAGAAAAAAAAAAAATGACATGATAGCATCCTTCATGCCAGGCTGGCCCTGTTGTGATTTTACATTGAGGGTGCATTTTAATTGATGAAATGTGCTACACAGCACAACTTGAAAAAGTAACAACCTTTAGTTACCATTTGGAAATGTGATGGAGGTGGCAGAAGTTAAACTCTTAGGACTAAATGAAATAACAGAAGCTCCCTATCCTTTCTTGAAGACGCTCATTAGTTTTCACTTTCTCACATTCTGTTTGCCATGGATTTCATCCAAGAATGACGGATGTAGAGTTATTAAGCAAGTGATAGTTTAAAAACTCCAAGTGTCAGTGCTCAGTGTGGGAGCTCAGTTACCTTGCAGAGGGCAAGGGGCTTAAATACCCCTGCCCTGGCACTGGCGTCGCCACAGAGGGAATGATCACATGGAAAGGTACTGTCAGAGCAGCCTGAGAGACACAAGTCAGTTATAGGAATGGACAAATAAACAAATGAGGAATGTTTGAGGAATAATTTGGTATTTGAATGTATCAGCACACACAGGAAACTGGGGGGGAAAAAAAAAAAAAGAAGAAAAGAGAGGAAGGAGTATTAGTTTGCAGAAGGCAATGAACAAGTACCTTTTCTTAAATTCAGTCCAGGGCTGGGATGTAGGGATATCTTAAATACTATAAGGTCTTTGTGAGGGGAGAGTCAAATCACTAGAGTTTCTGATTCTCGGCTTGGGAGAGAAACCTGCATGTAGAGGTTCCTTTTCTCATTCTCATTCTCTGGCCTGCTGACCAGTCATGGTCATAGAGTCATTGGCTGGTTTGGGTTGGAAGGGACCTTAAAGGTCTTCCAGTTCCAACCCCCCTGAATGGGCAGGTCACCTTCCACCAGAAGTCCATGGGACATGCTCCATGGGCAGGGTACAAAGGCTAAATGAACCTGCTGGAGAACACGGAAGGCGATGCAAGTGGCCCTCTCCAACTGGGAAGCAGAAAAGCAAAGAGCCCATGTGATCTTTCCCCATTTTACCTTCCAAGTGACATAACTGACACACTCCCTCCTTTTCCAAAAATTTTGGTGATTTCCTCTGTCCCTGCTCACTTGTATCTCCTGCCTCTTGCTGGCACTCAGAAGGAGTCAATCCCGTATGTCAAGCAAGACCCTGCTTTTTTAAATTGCTTTTCCCACTTGATGAATTCGCTCACAAACTGAAGAGGAAACAAAAAATAACACTGAAAAAATCTGGTTATGTAGATTTTTTTCTGTCCTAGATGCAGTAAAAACCTAACAGGGGTCTGAGTGAGAAGCCTGTTGAGCAGTTTCTCACTTGTTTTCCAAGCTTAAGTGATATGATGTGTATCAGCTTGGATCAGACTCTGCAAGTCTGGATGTCAAGTGCTGGCTGGGGGCTCATGTTCCACACCTGGAAGCCAGCAGGGTCATATCCAGAACTAAAGTCTGAACTCTACTTCTGCAAGAGTTTTTCTGTTTAAACCACAAGCTTCAACCTTATTGTAAAGATTTGATTTTACTTCTGAGTTAATGTAGAGACTCTTGTTAACATTCAGCCTTGCAGCGGTTTAGACTGGCTGGAACCTTCTGGAGCAGTGGACCTCACCAGGTTTTTTTCCCTTGAAAATAGAATCCTATGACTTTTGCCACCAGATTTTGCAGAGAACTCTCTTCTGGAGAGGAAAAAAAAATTTGATTTAAGCCCATTCCATAGTGTCTTGCTTTTGAGTTAGTAGCTAGTCCCTATTTCCTCTGACTGAGATTTTAAAGCCCTGCTGCAGCAGATACTGTGACCTGGCAGTTCCCAGCCTTGGCTTTTGTTGTGGCTTTCCCACTCCCTCTGATCCTGTTTTCTTGATCTGCTCTCTCAGGCACCCATTGCTAGGCCTTTTCTCTGTTTTGGATTCGTGCCTGCATCTCCAATGCGTCGCTGTCCTTTCCCATGGCTTTACTGTCAGTTCCTTTGTGTACGCTCATCTTTCATCGAGGCCTTCAGACTGCCTCAATTTGTCTCATGCTCTCTAACGCATTTTGGACAGCCCTGATGGTATTCTCCAAATACATATTTTGCTGCAAGTCCACACATTTATTCTTTACTGGTCTTAATCTTCCTGTAACCTTAATTAGAAATGTAATTAGATGATGGCTGCTATTCCTTGGGAGCTCCCAAGCATGCACTAATTGATAGCCCCCCATTACTCAGTATGAGCCATAGAAAAATCCATTTGCTGTAACAGCTGTTGCAGGGCACGGATGGGAAACAAGGTGTCAGGGCATTTCTAGAAAGGTCCAAAAGAAAATGAACTGCCTGAATGTAATAGAGTGCCTTCAGGAATAGATGAGGGCTGATTTATCTCCACTCTACCAATTATACCATTATAATTCCTGCCAGTAAGAATTTTTAACATACGATTTGCTGATGGGTTCATGAAAACAGGGCTGGTCTGGACCTGGAGAAATCCCCTGTGAGAGCCTCTATCCAAAAGATGGCTTGTTCCTGGCAGAGATTTGTTGAACATATTCTTTAGCATGCTCTGTTACAGTGGCCTGGCCATGTCCTAAGGAGTTGGTTTTTTTTCCTGCAAGGTCTGGAAAAAGAACAGGAACAGCAGTAACATCCAGTGGAGACTCAAAGTATTTGAGAGCTTCCAGGGGCGCATTCCTGACAGTTGTAAGAGCTGGTGCAGAGTACTAAGAGGGGGCTTACACTCCCTCTTAAAACAGATGTGGAAGAGAGAATTTCTGTCCTAAGGAGCTCACAGAAATGGTAAAGGAGTTTTGTATCCATTTCAGCTTGAAGTTTTTTTAGACTTTGTGATCTTATTTTATTTACCTCAAATCAGTTTGTCCATTTTTAATATTATTCAGTGTTATAGGAAGGAAATGCTTTAATATGGCAGATTTCATTGAAAATTGATAAATGTGGGCTGCAGAACAATGCACTGCTCTTCCTTGGTCCATGATAGGCTCTTGAAATGCCAGTTTGGTATGATTCTGGGATACCTTCAGACTGAATGTGGATGCAGATTCAGTTCTAGTTCTATTAGCACACCCAACTTCTTTAGACAGAACTTGTCATCCTGTGCTTGGGATTGAGATAACAAACATTTCACGCAGCCCATGAACAGTTTCACCAGCAGCATTATTTCCACCAAACAGGTGAAGCAGAAAGGACAGAAGGGCCTCCTTCAACTTCTGTTGAAATACATGGAAAAACTCACACTGCCTCCATAAGAAATTAGATCAAGTTCCAAGGCTGCACATCAACATTTTTCTGAGCACTCCTGACTCTGCACAGGGGCTCCTACATCATGTTACATTCCTTTGCAGGATAAAGGATGTGGGAACTTTTTACCCTTCCAGAGACAGCTCTCCTTTGAAATCACATTTGTTTTCTCTGTAAGTGCCGGAAAGAAATGGATGGGAAAAGCCCAACAGTGAACTCTAAACTGCCTTTTATGCTGGCATCATTTTTTGGAGGGGGGAGGAAGGGAGTGTGCGTGCACAGGCACTCACAGCTAAGGTCTTAATTCTATCTCCAGATGCTGTGCATAATCTAGAGGTTTATCGTAATGAATTATTTCTGTTATTACTGCAGGCAAAGTGAGATTTAATTTGATGTGTGATATATCCCTGGATTAACTACCCTTTGGTTTTATTTGCTCCATAATGGTGAATTTTTGTTTATAGACCCATTTTGTAATTACATCCCTGAGCTCAGAAGGGCTACAGCAATGCTGCTCCATCCTATAGGAAATCAGGATCCAATTCCCTTCTCCCAGTCCTGTTGTCAGCTGTGGCTAAAACAGAAACTGCACAATATGATGTTCACCATTTTGTCTCCCTTAATCACAGTTTTACAGGACAAAGTACAATGAATGGAAAGATTCTCCTTGGCTGGAGAGACTGGGATACCACTTGGGAGGCATATGCAAAGTGGCAGAGAAGCTTCACCTTGAAAAATGGCAACAGTGTGTGTTATAACAGGTGCCAGGAACAATCTGTTGAGTCCTTCATGATACCTACATGTTCAAAGAGTCATGGCTCCACAGAGGCTCCAAGGGTGGCAGAGGGAGCTGTGGGGCATGGCAGCATGCAGAGCAGGGGTTCATTAATTCCTTATTTCCCAGCTGTCCTCCTCTCAGTGGGAAGTCAAGCCTTCAGCCCATGCTGAAAGATGCAGTGTTGGCTGGTGATCGGGGCAGTGGACACTCCTCTCCTTCCTACCCCATCCAGCCCAGCCCAAACCCTTCCCTTGTCTCGTACCCAGGAGGTCTGGGACCAACATGTCTTATGCATGTCCTTGCAATATCCCCAGCTATCACAAGAGAAAGAGAAGCCTGACCCTGATCCAGTTATCCACTTCCCTGGTGCTCGTGTGGCAAAACCATGAGGGTCCCCCATTCCTGGTCCGAGGGGGAGAGTCAGGGGGGCTGAGATCCCAGTGCAGCTCTGTGGAGAGCAGGACACGGCGCTGTGGTCCCAGGAGCTGTGGCAGCACCCACACCTAATCCCCTGGGAACATATGGCATGGCACTCACACAGAATCAGGTTTCATTGCAATCATGGTGATCTTAATTAGTACTACTTATAACAACAGAAGTCAGCCTAAGTACGGGGAAAAGTAAACGGAAGCAACCAAATCCATCTGGGTATTAGTGTGCCCCTTGGAAAGGGTGGGGGTTTTTTGGACTTTTGACCCAAAGCAGCATTGCCTCGCTCAACCCTTCAGTCACAAACCTGCACTCAGCTTGCTGAGGTTCACAAGCTTTGTATTGTTCAGCCTGGAGAAGACAAAGCTTTGGGGTGACCTAATTGTGGCTTTCCAGTACTTGAAGGAGCTGACAACGGAGCTGGAGAGAGACTATTTACAAGGGCCTGGAGGACAAGGGGGAATGGCTTCCCACTGACAGAGAGTAGGTTTAGATTAGATATTAGGAAAAATTGCTTCCCTGTGAGGGTGGTGAGGCCCTGGCACAGGCTGCCCAGAGCAGCTGTGGCTGCCCCTGGATCCCTGGCAGTGTCCAAGGCCAGGTTGGACGGGGCTTGGAGCAACCTGGGATAGTGGAAGGGGAAGGGAATGAGATGAAATTTAAGGTCCCTCCCAACTCAAACCATTCTGTGGTTCTTTGATTCTGTGGACTGATCTCCTCCTTCCCAGCATGGTGACCCATGCTGGAGTGGCAGAGCTGTGCTCCTGCCAGAACCCTGGGTGACACAGCACTCTCCTTGGAGTGGGCACCTCCATGGGCCAAGGCAGCAGCTGCAAAGTTCAAACTGAAGATTGTGCTTTCAGAGAGGGAAGTGTTGGGTTCAATCCCTAGTCAAAGTCACGCTAAAAAATATTTCTTAGGTACACATTGCACTGAAGACAAAGTGTTTGATTTTTTTACTGACAGACAAGAATGTTTGAGGCCATTAAAATGCATGGAGCCAAAGCCTCTGGTTTGTAAAGAGTGCCTGCAGATTTACGTTACACAGCTTGTATTTGTAATTGCTCCTGATGTGTCAGTTCTCAAACACTCCCATTAAAAGTTTATGTCCACTTTTTTTTTTTTTTTTCCCCAGCTAATAAAATTAAATGTTAAAAATCCAAAGCAAAAAAATGAAATGTGTTGTTCTTGCATGGACCAGTACAAGATGGGATATTCAGAGCTGACACCAAAGCTGTCTTCAGAATCACCTACTGTTCTGAGAGCCATGTACTAAAACCCAGCTTCCTGCCTTTTCCCTGTTAAAACCAAACCTGAAGTGTTGTTTTACAGCCTTGGGAGTGTGAATTTCAAATGGCCCTTAAGGGTGGAAAGTGATTTAAAAATATTTTTCTAAGAAACTCCAAAACACAAGCAGCATTTTTATGAGTGAAAATCTAGGAGTATGCGTCAACATTTGCAAATCTGAGGGATGCAAGGAACATAAATCCTAGGACTTTAAAGTTTCCACAAGGCCAAATTCTTCTTTCCTTTACCCATATGAGTAGTGTTGCTCTAGTCAATGGCTTGAAACAGTTTCTGTAAATAAAATGAGTAAGATTTAGCCTGAAGTCTAGAGAAAATAATATGAGCAATCTTTCTTCCCCCCAGGGAGTAGAAGCCGAGCATTCCTTGGCTTGCCCTGTTCCTGCACAGCCCATGGGGCAGGATCCACTGTGCTGGCTGCCCCACGTGTCGAGTGCCTTCATCCCAGCTCTCTGTGGGGCTCCTGGTTCCCTGGCTGGTGCTTGCATGGATTTAAAAGCTACCACAGAGAATTTATGGCAGTAATTACAGTCCTGCTACAAATTTCTTGAGAAATAATACTGGTTTGGGTTTTTTTTTCCATTCTAGAGTACTTTTTTTGCAAGAAGTGGATGCTGGTCTGTTACTCACCTGCCACTGCAGCAGGTCATTTACTGATCCTTTTTCCTATGCTAATAAGGTATAATAAATTTAACACCAGTAAAGAAACTATAAAGACTTGAAGACTAGTATTACAGGTTTTGTATGTGCAGTGAAAGGCAAATTGTTTGCAGCAATTATTGATTGGGAAAGGCTGAGTTAATGTAATTGCAGAATATAAAAGGGGAAATAAAATAAAAAAGTAAAATTAATATACCGGTCACAGAATCTGAACTCAAAAAGCCAATAAAAGACACACAATAAAGCACTCCAGAGAAACAGAACTCTGTCATGGTGAATATCAAGAGATTTACTGAAAAGTGCAGATATCAACTGCGGCATTCCTCACTGCTCAGACATTTACTTGAGTCTTGTCTATGTTCATTGTTTTACAAAATTAGTAACTGCAGCCAAACTCACATTTCACTGATTGCAATGTGTCAGCAAGGTCTTCACCTGCCTCACCATGGAAGCAGAGCTTTGAAGTCTTAGTCTGGGATGCAGAGTAAGGATTCAGAAAGATGTTGGTCCAGCAGGAAAATGCTGGTGTCATCAGCCTACCGAGGGAACAGCTAAAAATGGCAGATCTCCCAGGGAGCTGGGGTCCAGTTACACAGTGGTACAAGATGTCCTACAATACAGTGCCCATTTGAGCAGCAGCCTGTGGTGAGAACAGTGGCATCATCAATGTCAAAATCATGCGCCAGACCCCACAAACATAATTGACATTGACTAGAAAATCAGGAGGCTAAACACGAAACTAAAGATATGCCCTTCATATTTGTTATGTGAATTTTTGGACCTTCTAGGCTTTGGATTGTCAAGCTTTGTGCTGTCTCCATGAAGACCTGGATCTTGTTTTATTTTGTGCCAAAGCAGAGATTAGTGGCATGTTCAACCTCCAGCAGTTCCTGCCCTTGAGGTCTGAAGTCTGTTACAATGAGGACTTGCAGCACAGGCTGAACCAGAGGTTGGTGGCAAATCAGCTAAAAGCAGGAGGAAGAAATACAAGAAAAATAGGGAGAAATCTTTTGCTGTAAGGGTGGTGAGGCCCTGGCACAGGTTGTCCAGAGAAACTGTGGCTGCTGCATCCCTGGAAGTGCTCACAGCCAGGCTGGATGGGGCTTGGAGCAACCTGGGATAGTGGAAGCTGTCCCTGCCCATGCCAGGAGATGGAATGGCATGATCTTTAAGATGCCTTCCAACCCAAATCATTCTGTGATTCTGGGGTTCTTTGAAGAGAATGTCCTTACTCCTCAAGATGTGCACACTAATAAACTTGAGCAGCTGATGGATTTGTTCTATATTTTAGTTTATAGATTTTGTTAAATACTATACAAAGGATAACAACAGTTTTCCCTATTTTCCATAATGCCATTTCTCCCTAAAACCTTGGCCAGGCTGGATTTCAGCAACTCTTATGGAAGATGCTCTGGCCTCTAGAGCAGGCTGGAGATGTACAACTTACTATCAATAAAAAAAGGTAAGCAAAACCCCTGCTAAATATGCACTTACATTTTCTTCACATACAACAGGACTTTCTTAACACTTTCAGTCAAGAGTGGGAAGAACATCCTTTTAACGTGTCCATCCAAAAAGAGGTAAAATATAGATCTTTCATAGGCTATATATTTAAAACAAGAAATGGTGCTTTTAAAATGGAATGTCCAATATCTGGTGACTAATGGATGACAAAGAGGCTGCAGGGTACTTTATTAAATGTCTCTAGAGACAAAGAAGTCGATTGCTACTCACCAAGTTGATTTACAGTGATAAAGGTTTCTATTTGTAGGAACCTTGTTGGCTTCAGTCACCTCCTCTTGCATCTCAGGGCGCATAGAAATTGAAAGCTTTGCTTTTGCAAGAGAAAAGAATTTTTCTCTGAGTTCGGCCTGACTGCATTTTTCTGGTTATCATGACAATCCTCTCAGACTAATGGGCTGACAGCCCCAGAACAGCTCTGCTATCTAGGAAGGGAATGATGTGACCTCCAAGAATCATTATGTCATATCTGGTAGGAGCTTTATTGTTTTATTGATACCGTTCCTTGTGCTGAAACCATTCAAAAATGAAATAAAAGGCTTCTCTGCATTTATCAGTGGTGAGAGGGAAGAATGAACAGTTTCACCTGGATTGCCGCCAACAGAGGAGAGCAGCAAGGCTGGGACAGTGACTGAGGCGTGTGGTGGAAACACTCTGGGGTCACTGGCAAGGTGTCCTTGGAAGTCTGGTGTTTGTGGAGGAGATCAGGACCCCAGCTTGCCCAGCCAGAAATAATTGATGTTTCTCTGTCCGTACTTTCTTCGCCTGAGTTTTGCTTTCTCTTCATGGATTTTGGTGGCATAACCTACTTTAAAAGCCCTAATTCTCAGCCTGTGCTTAGGACGCCAGCTCGCATTTGCTCTGCTCTGTCCTGAACTCTCTATGGTGTGGAGTGCTCTGCACTTTCTGCATCAAGACACGCTGTCCTGTGTCCAGAGTTCAGACGAGAAACTCTGTGAGTGAATCTCCTGCTTCCCTAAACCACTATACTGAAGAGAGGCTGGGAGTATTCTGTAGATAACCTTGTAATAACCAAGGTCAGAAGTAAAACAACAACAGATAAGAGAGATCAGAAATACAGCTGCTGATTGGCAAAGCCCTGTTGTTCCACTGCTTTGTGGCGTGGTAACAGCTGAGAGCACAGAGCTACTCATTTGCTGATGCAACACCAAAGGTGGACAAAACAACTGTACTCGGGGCAGGCTAAATAAAGGAGCTGCAGCTTCAAAGGAAAGCATTGCAACATGAAACTTGTGATGGGCTTGTGAGGGTGTCAGTGTGACGGAAGCCCTGGGGTTCCCGACAGGATGCCCATTGATAGGAATAGCAAGGTCACGATGGATCTCGAGGATCCATCAATCACCGGAGCACAGACTGCAGGCACAGCATAGCTGGAGTGACACAGCCACTTCCATAGTGCTGGCAGGGCTGGGCTGCCGGGGCTCTCAAGCCTTTAAAGGAGAACAAATTTTTACAGAAGGAGCTCAGAAATGTTGTAGCATGACAAAGGTGTGTTATGACTCATCACACCAGCTCTTGCCTGTGCTTCCTCCTATAAACCTACAGAAATTTGTGAAGCAGCTGAGTTGTCACTTCTTTGCCCTAAAGCTGACTAGCAGGTTCACAAGAGGAGATTATTTTAAGACCATCATTTTATAGGACGAAGGTATCAATTCTCTGTCTTCCCATGGATAATCCTGTTAAAGAATAACATGATTTTAGGACAGTCCATTACAGAGGACAGTCTTTTCAGTCTTCTATGACTGGTTTCTAAGTCCTTTATAGCTGCCTTCATGCAAAGAAAATGTGAAATCTCGACTTTCTATTCAAGCTGTTGAGATACATTTCAGCTAATTTCACCAAAACATTGCACAGCATCTATATAATTTATTGGCAGTCTCAGTTTAACTGGATTATACAAATACGCAGCTTGCAACAGGCCCCACTTGCATTTTGGTGTGACATACATCAGTGCACACCAGCCAGGGGTGACCTGCCCCACTGCTGTATTTTTCTGCTGCTCTGCCCTGTGGTTTTACCTTCCCAGTATTTTTACAGAGCAATGTGTTATCTCTGCTGTTTTAAATGCGGGGAAAATGAGGAGCAAATGACTAAATGAGGACCCCAGAGTTGCTGTGAAAGGCAAGAATCAAACTCACATGAATCAGAGCAGTGGTAAAAAAATCAAGTCTCCTCAGTTTGTCCTCCTTTCATTTTCACCAGAAATTCCCAAAGAAGGTGTTTATTGAAGAGGTTTCTAACTACCTCTTTTGTGCCCACCCATTCATTTTTTTTGGCTTTCTGTAGGGAACATTAGCCCACCAACAATGTATTTTGCTTTATGCCAAAAATTAACTACCTGAAGTCTTACGGGGTCAGTGGGGCTCTCCACAAGCAGACTGTCATTTTCACTTGCTTTGCTTTCTAGAAATACAAACTCGGTTCTTTAAATCCAAACAAGTCCAGTTCTTTCCTCAGGAAGAGGAAATACTTCTGCAACTCTTGTTGAAATTCAGGGGTGTTGTTTATATTTACTGCAACAGCATTTAGGAGCCTGAGGGATGGACCAGAAGCCTACTGGGATCAGTGCTGTACAAATACAAGATTAGGAATACTCCCTGCATTTAGGGGCTGTGTGCACTGAAACATCACAAAATTCAAGAATTTCACATATAAAACCACAATGAGCTGCAATAGAATCATTGTTTATAAATTACACTATGGTATCTCAATAGTGACAACTCCCTGCTCCTTCTCTCCTTCATCTTTCAAAACACACATCTTGGTTGTTTACAAAGCACTTTCTCCACCCGGAAAAAACTCTCAGTTAATTTCTCCCATCTCTGTGAATAAATGATTCACTGCAAATTCTTCTCTCCAGCAAAGTCAAAATCTACGTGTGCAAAGGATTTCAACTCAATGGTAATATATTCTTGTCCCCTCTGGGGAATATCACTGATATTTTCTGAAGTAAAGAAGGAAGTGAATTCTTCTACTTCAGTTAATGCTTCAAACTATTCCCTCTTATTGAAATGTTCCTTCAAAGCAGAGACAGCTTATTTCCTCAAGAAACTGTATCCACCCACTGAATGTTATTTCTCACCCTACATAAGTAATAGGAGATTTCCTACTTTTTACCCACTTCTACCCCATAGATTTAATGTGTAAACTGGGAACATGCAGAATATATTGCTTGGCACAAGTCAGTGAAGTTTCACCTGCGAGAACACAGTATGAATTCAACCCTTGGCTGTTTGTACTAAACCACAGGGAGAATCTACCCTTAAGTGATGTAAAGTTCATAGATCAGATGCAAACCCAAAAACTCAAGCCTGCAGAGCAGTGTTTAGGCTTGCAGAGCTCACATCTCGCTTGAGCTGAGCCTCGTCCCAGGGCAATCACAAAGGGAGCACAGCACTCCCCTCTTGCTATGAGGGGCTCCCAGTATTTGGGGAGGATGCTGAGGTACAAATCCCCAATAAAAACATGCAGTGGGAAAGGAAAATATTATCTATTTCCTGCAGAAAGCAGAGGAAAAGTGATTGCTGCTCTGGTAATGAGCATGTGGTGCATCAGGAGAGCATTCTCATTCTCATATTTTACAGTTAAATGTTTTGTGTTCCTGAGTTGTGTTTAAACATTCACTTAAACTTCAGGTGTGAAGACCTGATATTCCTTGCTATGCTCTGCAATGAATCCCAGGATTCATTTCCGTAATCTCAGCGTCTCACTGATCTCAGCGCCACAACAGGTGAGTGAAATTTATACCATGGTTTGCCCTTTCAATTTCACACATTTCTTTGTGAACCTTGAGAGCTGGGAGGACAATTTTTCCTGGTTCAGATGTGATTTTAATATTTCTCACATTTTTTTTCCTCTGTTTTTTTTTTTTTCTTTTTGGTCCATGGATCAGTTTAGGTTCCAGATGATCTAGATCTTAAGCCATTGTTTTCTCATTGTCATGGGTCATGACTCTTGGATCATTTTAAATATGAGGAAAACTATATTGCTCTGAACATGGAAACACAGCTCCAAAAAATCTCTGCTAGGAGCAGAGTGACAGCCAAAGTTCTGATTAAATTCATGTATTTGACTGGCTTCTGCAACCAATACAAATGGCTGTGAAATCTTTTCAGCAGGGTAATGGAGAGAGGAAAAGAGTTGGCTGTAAGTTCGGGAATTATTATTCTTATAAACCCATTCACACACCTATCACTTGGGACAAGTGAAGGGCCAAAGACGTGCCAAGCAATTACACAGCTACACAGGTCCGTGCACAAGATACTCTGCATCACGTTGGCTGTAATTTGCGCTCGCTACGTTGGCACAAGCTCCACCTGTGTCAGATGGCGACAGAGAAAACAACTTTTCTGGGAGACTAAATCCATCTCAACAGTGGCCAAGCCATGTCCCTGTTTTTGGAAGTCTGATTTGGAACAGCAGCATCTTTCAATTTGAAGAGGAAAAAAGGTTTCCAGAACTTGCAGTAGCAAGATGCTCAGAGCCTCTTGGTGACACCAGTGTAACCACCCACAGCTTCTAAGGGATTTAAGGAATAATATTCAGTCTTAGGTCTGACCTTAGCCGGATGTTTGTGTCCTGATGACAAATGATTTCTGAACAGTTTTATATTTTCCCTTGCTACTTGTTTCAGTTGAGAGAAACCAGATGAATTTCTTTCCTAGTTCAGCTACAAAGACAACAGAACCACCTTTCTCAAATCACTCAAGTTCATGACAAAAAGGATCTCGGTAGAGCAGGAAGAGAACTCAAGCTCATCATTCATCTTTTACAATGTGTTTGCAGAATTTACAACAGGGTTGATGTGGTGATGGAGTGACTCTTGGCCTTGTATGGGACAGTGTTCAATATTCATAGAATCAACCCTTTCTCATAGAATTCATAGAATTAACCCTTTTTTCCTCTACTGCTGAACTGAAGACTGCCATTCCCTGCCAAGTGGAATGGTTTCACTTCGTTATTTTTCGCCAATATTTTTGAAGTCATCCTTTATTAAGTCTTGTAGAGGTGCAAAGTGCATTGTGGCCATAAAAAAGATCACAGAAAAGGACACAGTAAGACACATGGACTTGTTCTTAGGGCTCCTGAAAGCCTAAAAATGGAGCTACATAGGTACGGATTTGTCAGGACTTGACTTTGACTGAGGATTTTTTTTACAATAAGAAAAGTACAGTCAGTTACCCTTAGTGGAGAATGTGTGTTGACCTGCCTTGCCAGAAGCCAAGACACCAAGCCAGAAGTGCTAAAGACGTCTCTGTTCCCTTGGGAAGGGTGTCTGTCCAGCTGCAGCACTGTCCATAATATTTACCAATCCAAGGGTTTTTAAGGAGTTTTACTGCGCTCCTAAAGACTTTCCTATTATTCTGGGAACTGTTTGTAGGCAGGACAGAAAAGCCCCTGTGCTTTTTGCTGTTCAAAGCCTGTAACTCTTGTCAGAGATTGCAATCTCGTGCTCTCAGAGCTGTGCCCTTGAAAATCAAGTCTCCTGTTGGACGAGGCTGCACAGACTTGGAGTAGCAGGAATAAGGCTATTCTCAAAATTAGTTATTGTAACCACATTGTCCCCCAGGACCATAATTGGCATGGTGCTGTAGCTGCTTTCTGCTATTTGCTTGCCCCAGGAGGACAGAGAGCTCAGAGTTGCATCTCCCTCTCCCAATAATATCCTGTTTTGTGCTGCTGCTTCTGCTTTGCCATGGATCTGCCAAGTGCTGCAGGTGCCGAGAAACAAAGGTGAAAGCACCCATGTGCTGCTTTCGGATCACAAAACCGACTCACAGAATCGAAAGCCCAAAAGGACCTGTGGTTTTTTTCTCATAGGGAAACCTAAGAGGGAATCCACAGAGTTACATCCAAGTGCCAAGGCCTATGAAAGGATTTATTGTGAATGTCTTTTACAAGATTCCTTCCTTGTTGGAGATAGCTCCTTTGGGATTCCCCTTCATGATATTGCTAATCCCATCTATTCAAAATTTATGATGCATGTTCCCTAGAATACCACGATGACTTTTAAAACACAGTGTAGACAGGGTGCTTTGCTAGTTTTATAGTAATTTTCTTTTTCAGATTTCAGAACTCAGGCCTTTGCTGTACTCACAGGCTTCCTTCTGCAAACACAGAGCTGGAAACTCACTTTAATTTGTATGTGATACTGTGTTCAGTGCAAATATTTACCAATATTCCTGTACAGATCTGGGATCTGGTTTTTGCCTGGAATCAGTCAAGCCAAGTCTCGTGATCGGATGGTAAAAGTAATTTTGTGTAAAAAGTGTGTACATGCAATTGTGTCTGCATTCACACCTGTGGGTTTTTTTCTGACTGTTTCTTCAGTCACTGGCTTAGGAATTAAAATTTCTTTGAAAATATTTTTGTCTTCCCACACACAAAAAAACCCCCCAACTGCAAATACAATTTCTCTCAGGTTTTAAAATCTTTTTAGTCATCTTTCTCTGTTTGTGACCTCCAAGCACTAGGAGAGTTACTCTGCAGTTCCCTGCTGTGTACAGGTAGGAAAAGAGACAAGAATGGGGCTTAGCTGCCCAAAACATCCTGTCCTGGGAATAAATAGCTTTAGTACATATGTGCCAGTTCCCTGGTCTCTGACTTCCTTGCTATTTACAGTGATAATATAGATGGGTCTTTCAAACATGTACCTGAATGAGGCAATAATAACAGGCCGGTAAAAGACAAGGCAATACTTTAACTCCAGTGAAAATCCCATACTGGGCACTTTTGTTTTAAAATGCCATATTATGTTTTTCCCTGGAAAAGTTTAATTCAATTTGGTGCAATTAAGAAAAAATTCCAAGCAACATGTAAGTTACACAATGCCTTCTTTACATCAGATCAATGAAAAACAATCTTTGACAAGGTTGCCTTCAAAACACTACAGATGTATTTAGGAACCAGCATTTTTTCTCTCTTCTGTTTGCAGGCTCCTTAAATGAAAAACACTTTATGGAATAGGGTCTCATTTTAGCTTGAAAATACAGATTTCTATCTTGTGTCTGAATCTCTGTGCTGCCTCCTGAGCACAGCAAGGACTAGTTCAGAGGACAGATCCAAACCAGCATTTTAGAAATATAAACCCAATCCTTCTGAGAAATAATCCATTCAATCCCTTGGGAGTATCAGGAAAGACAGAAAAGTGATAGCAATAATAATAAAAGCAAGAGCTGCTGTTATTAGTAGAGGACTGATACAAAGTGCACGTTTAAATGAAGCTCATTTAAACATGCTCTGGTTTAATTAGATTTAGTTTAACCACCTAAAAAAATCCCAGCAGAACTTGTGGCGGGGCTTGGGCTGCTGCTCCCTGCTGTGAGCCCACCTGTTTCTGCCAGCCTCGCTGCCCTGGCGCTCGGAAAATCCCGGGGCTGGCTCTGCAGGCTGGGGCAGGTCGCAGGGACAGGCTTCCAGACTGCCTCGATGTGATGTTTGAGGGGGAAAAAGTTCTTTTGAGTTAAAAAATAGCTTTGCCCATGATTTACCACGCTGAGAAAGCAGAGGAGCAAATGCTGTTAAGCATCTAACTTTAAAAGATGGGAACAGACATGTAATTTTAAGTAGTTTTTTACACTCTGCAAAAATAGTAAAAGCAACACTGTTTTAAGATAAACCTTCTCCCCAGTATAATAATCATGTATATATATATATATATATATATATATATATATATGAAATCATATATGTGTATATATATTCAATAAAACCCAAACCACACACAGAGATACAGCATATATTGGGAACAGTGTCTGTCCAGCTTTTGGCTGCGTATTTGAATGCAGGAAAACTCTTCCCCGTGGAACAGTTTCCTTCCCAGGGAGTGCCCAGAGCCTGACCCGAATCCTGAGGAAGCAGCAGGAAGCACCTTTGGTAGCACAGAGCGGGCAGGCAGGAGGCTCCCGTGAGCCACAGGCAGGGAACAACGGGGGCTATTTCTACATAAACAAGCCCAGGATCAGCTGAAGTTGCTGTTCACTGGCAAATGAAAATAAAGAGACAATTCAGAATCAAAGGTGAGTCAAACAAAAAATATGTCCAATAAGAGGAGGCAGCCCAGACAATCAGTCAGATGCCAAAACATGTGACAGACCCAGAGGCAACTCCAAAACAACCAAACCAACTGCCTGTGAAGTCTGCCAAGGAGCCAGATGCTCCTGCTTAAAAATATCTTCCGCTGCCTTGGCATCTGCATTTTCTGCCTGCCGTCAAAAGAGGAGGGAGGGGAAAATGGGAGAGCAGAGCGGGAGTAGGGGTGGGGGGCAGCAACTAATAATATTTTTGCCATTTTCATTCTAAGTACTTCTGATTATTCATTTGCAGTTTGTCATCATGTCACCGGAGAGCAAAACAAAACCCCAGCCTGGCATAGGCTGGGAAGGGAAAAACAGGCAAAGCCCTCTATTGCAGAATGGAAAAAATGAGGGGAAAGATCCAGTAATTCCACTTTGCTGTGGGTGGCACATTCCTGTTAAGGTGATAAAAAGCTGAAACTGCTGGAGTTGGCAGTTTACCACCTGGGAAAGCACCAGTGTGCCTGCACCCAGATGGAGCTGGGGACAGGGTGCTGCAGCCTGCACACATCCAGGGTGTCCCTGAGGTGCCCTGCGCTGTGTGGTGGGGACAAATAGGGAGTAAGTTGTACTGAATCAAAATATTGCTGCTATTAACCACAGCAGCATGTTTTGGGTCACAGAGGCTGTAGGTGTTCAACAGGGGCTTAAAACACACTTCATATAAACTTAATGAATGAAGATACAAATTTCTGGTACTGTAGTTGTTGATTAAAACTGTTAAATAAAATACGTGTATTTAAAAAGTAGATTATTCAATAGGCAAAAGTCAAAGTAAAGCACAGTCAAAAGGAGAGAATTTGTGCAGTTTCTGTTACTGGAGGAACTGTTATGCAAAAAGTATTATCATGTTTCACTTGTGTTGAAGGGCTTCCCCTCTTCTATGAAAAAGTTTTCAAAGGTGAGAACACCCTTCAGGAATTAAATTGCAAACCAATTTTGGTTGTGTTTCTTGATTCGTTGAGCAGGAATCAGGAGTCCTGCATGTGGTCTGTCCCTCTGTCACTGAAATGATCAAAGCAATAAATGTCAGTGCTTCGAGGTGCCAGATGTGTCCCTCACTGCTCCATCCCAAGCAGAGCTGTGCTCCCAAGGGCAGAACTGTTGGAGCAGCGGGTTCTGAACAAGACCAGGAATACAATACTCTGTTGGAGGGTGGCTTTACTTGAAAAGAGTGTTTGTTTTTGTGAGATAGAAATCAGAACACTATCTTTCTTCTGGGCTGCCTGGGTTGGGTTCTGAGTCAGGAGGGTTTGGGACACCGGTGCGTTGGGCACTGCCTTGTATCGACACAGTTCAAAGCCAGAAACCTGGTATTAAATGAGCGCCGTATCAGAGACCATCACAGCCTTTTAGAAAGCAAACAGCACTGGAGGTCAGACCGAGCACGGCCGGGATAAAATTGCACCCCATAAAAGTCTCAGAAAGAACAGAGAGATTCCTTTGTGATGTTTGACTCATTTTCCCACTCGGATGCGTGGCGAGGCTCGGCGGTGTTTGTTTCAGGGCAAAGTTTCGCGCCGGCTGGTCGCCGGCAGAGAGGGTGAGCTCTGGGCTCGCAGCTTCTCTCGCAGTCCCTCGAGCAATCTGGCAGCCGTGGGGCTGCCACCACCTTCTCTGCACTGAAAGGTTCAGCTCCAAAAATCTGCGCTACACCTTGTAGCCTAAATTTTGCATACAGAACCCATTTGCAGGGAAATGCAATCGCAGTAAATAAATAAGTAACGGGAGCCAAACCGGCAGCGTGGTGAATCGGCGGAAGAATTTCAAAGAAATTGAAAGAACTTGCGGTGACGAACGTTTCGTGCGAGTCTGGTACTGAGATTGTAAGAATTTTGCATGTCTACATCAACTGACTGATAGCAAAGGAGTTTCTAGTCCCCCTCATGGCACACACAAATGTCTGTTAAAGACATAAATATTTAAAAACAACAGCTAGACTAAGAGGGTTAGCTTTCATTTCATCTAATTTGGCAAGCATTAGCTACACCCACCAGAAATCATTTTATTTTGTGTAATTTAATAGCAGATCTATTGTAGCATCGCAGTTTCTGACATGCCGAAACAAATCAATGTGGCCTTTTTTTAAAGTTGAGAATTAATACAAGGCTGTATTTCAAATGTGAGATGGAAATCAATAAAGATGAAAACCTTTCTGTGTTATTCACTTATTTTCATCCTCTGCTACAAAGTTTATTTGCCTTCCTGCATGCAATACAGAGACTTTGATCCTTGTTCAAATATCTCTGATTTTTTACATCCCTCATGTTTGATCTGGTTGTCAGGTGAGAGTTATTGGCAGAACTTGTTAGAATTACACCTGCCAATAGCAGCATACATGGTAGCAGCATGAAATTATATAAACTGTACTGTGCATGCCCTTTGGAGTCTTACACAGCAAAATAATATTCCCACAGAAATCAATCTGAGATTTTAATTTATTAAACCTTCTCTCTCTTCCCCCCCACCTTAAAGGGATAGATGGTGATAGGGAGGGAGAAGCGAGATAACATCAAGTAAAGCAGGTTTCAAATAGTCACAGATGACCTTCGCTATATTCGTTCTGCAATTTTGAGTGGATTAGAGGAAACTAATGATGGCTTTAAAATGAGCTTTTGGATAAAGCTTGGGAAACTAATCATTACAAATCCACTACTTAAGAGAACAATTCCGTGTAGCACACTGCAGCTTTAAAACATACATGTCTTGTTTTCTTTCCTCCTCTCAACAAGCTTATTTTGCTTTCACTTATTCCAGTCTTCTTATAGGAGCCCAGTGACTGTTTTCATTTTCTGCCATGCCTTTAAATTTAAGGGAGCCTATTTTTTTTGCCTGGTGTTGTCCTCACAGTGCCTTTTGCATTTAGTTTAGGACTCATAGAGTTAACAGACTGGGAGAGAGAGAGAGAGAGGAAAAAAACCCAACCACTTGCATTAAGCCTGAAGCCTGTCACCTTTTCTTGGCAATTACACTGCTAATGGCTGGGTCCCAAGCAAAGTGGCAAAGAATATCTCTTCTCACGTTCCCAACTCACAGTGCATTCCCAAATACCAGATGGTGTTTTTGGAATCCGTTTCACTATGTTTGATATGACAATACTTTTGTATAATGTTAAATTATATATAACTATTTCAAATAGCTGATACCAGAACAAGGCTAGAAAAGGAATATTAGATGCAAGGAGAAGGAGAGAAACTGAAGACTGAGGGTTTTCGTCTCCTCCTGTTGTATCTCGTGTCTCTCAGATTTTTGTGTAATTTGAACAAAAGAGGAAATAAAAGTGGTCCAACAGACTAGCTCTCACAGTGGTGCTATACAGGAATGGTGTTGCTTCCTCCCCAGAATTTGGTGTACATCTTAGGCTGCCTGCCAGCTCTACAGGAGGCAAGTGCAAGATCATAAATAGTGCAGAGAAAGCAGGAAAAAAGAAAAAGGGGGGAAAAAACTCAGCCACGAGTAAAAAAGTCCCACCATTTTCCTTGCAGATTTTTCCTTGAAATCCTAAGAAAAACAAGTGCCAGAAAGTTCAGGAGAGGTAAACTGGTACATCTCCATTAACCTCAGGGGAGCTGTGCCAGCTGACAGGGGCATTTGGCTCAAGATATTTAAGTTGAAATAACTTGGATCTATGGAGCAAGTCATCGATACATCCTACTGAAGGCGAATCCAATCTCGCTTGCCCAAATTAGTGATTCCAGTTTTATATTAACACTGATGGACTTACAGGAGTTGGAAAATACCCATTGGAATCAGGCCTGCAGATTTAGTTGCAATGCAATTCATCATGCCTGGACTGAAGAAGAGAAGTAGCTCAGCCATTCCTCAGGAGACAGCCAGGACCTCAGCTTTAGGGGGGACAAAGGTTTTCCTTTTGTTGGCTCCACTACAAACAATTTCTTAAGAACAGGAAGAAAATGCGCTACCAAGGAAAAAAGTATTCAGGATATTCAGTGTCCCGCCGGTCTGACAGTGATGCCATTTCCATTATCAGAATCCCTTCCTTTAAACACTGATTAGTTTTATGATTTCTAAACTGAAATTGTTTATTCTAGTGTACCCGGGAACTTTTTTTTCCATCCCCGTTTCTGCTCAAGGCACATTTTAACAACCAGCAAGCTTTCAGGATAAATGCTTACCAACAAAAGCACCTCCCGAGCCTAACTACAACATGGATATTGAAGCTATAAGGACACAACTTCACTAGTAATTTGTCTAGTTGAATCAGTTTTGTTTCTGCATATGCCAGAAACCTGTCCAAGTGAAGGTTTCATTCATATGTCTACACACAAGCAACTTACCACATAAGTACTTACTTTTTACACAACAAAATACTGATTTTTCCCTCTTGATTACTCACACTGCCAGCATACAGTAAAGATTATCAACCCCTCAAAGGATCATACAGATCCAGTGACTACTACATAATTAACAATAACTTGTAGTAATGCAATTTAAGAGTCTTTTTAATGGGCATAGATGGCAGAATGTATAGCCCATCTTTCTTTGTCATCCTAGAAAAGGGGCCCCATGCGGAGCTGCTGGTTGCTGAGTGATGCTTTGTAGTCTGTACCAGACAGTTGCACAGTACCAGCTGCATTGGCAGGTAGCCGAAGTGCAAAGAGATAGCTGCCAAGCTATGCTATACAAAGGCAGCAGTGCCAGAGAGAAAGGGACCTTTGCATGAAGTCACCTTTGACCCTGAAGCCAGCATGGATCCCATATTCATCAATTCCAGACAATTGCATCTTTCATTCCACCACAAACTATGATTAGAAAGGGCCCGTTTGTGATAGTGATTGTTAGTTTACAGTTCCCAGAGATTGGATTATTTAATCTTTAGTTCTGTTGGCAGCAATATTTTCCCTAACCTTTGGTAGTGGTGTGCCAGTGATAATCTAACATATGTATATAGGGAGATACACACACACATACACACAGGCACCTTCCTTCCCCATCAAAACTGGGTGAAGAGAGAGGAATGCACAGAAAAAACACAGCTCACAAAATTCACTTTGTTTGGCAATCACTGTGCTAATGTACATTTTGAGAATTCAGCCTTGAAAGTGCGGAACACTCTGCGTGCAGCAGCATCTCAACTTCTGCCCACAGACCCGACTTTCCTGCAGTTCTTTCTGCTTGGTGGGAAAGCTTTTGCTTTAGAGTATTCAGATTATCAAAGGCATTGCTTTTGCTTTCAACTGCAGATTAATTTTTTTTTAAAAATCTATAAATATTGACTTCTTGTAGCCCACGAAAAAAGAAGTACTTAAACATTTTAAATGGACTCATGAGAAAACCACCAATGACAAACAAACCCACTATCTCAGGGGAGTGGGGGGAGACAGTGCATGGAATCAAAGCAGCAGGGAAGCGTCTAGACCTGGTTCCTGCCTCTGCTCTCCTATGTGTTCCAGCTTTGACATTGTGAGTCCTATTGAAATCCGTGACAGAGCTCACAAGGTGCATGTGCCTGTCAGCACTTGGATCTCAGTAAATGGGTCTTCAACAGTGAACTGCCCCCTGTATCCCTCCCAAACTTCACTTAGCACTTCCTCCAGCAATGAAACAAGTTGCACAATCAACACGTAGGTAAAGAACATAAGGTGCCTGAGAATATAACTCTTAAAAACAACTTTCCATAGTGTTTAGCAGAAAGAAAGGGTAAAAATGCCACCAAAATCAAGGGAAGAACTAATGTTTGCAATTGGAAATGGAGAGAAAAGGGAAGGGGGGAAAAAAAAAAGTGAGTCTATAAAACTTTCATGAAAATCTTTTTTGATCTGCTCCTTTGGTCTGATCTCAGAGGTGTTGGCCAAAGGAAAAAATCCCTCTACCTGAAGGCTGGCCGTATTGTGCTGCACCTGACTTCTGGCTCACATGCGAGACCGTCTGTTCTTTATTTTCACTCTGTATGAAGCTAATGGAATTTGCAGTTGATTAACCTCAAATCTGGAGTAATGATCCAGCCTGGGACTGCAGCTGGCAATGCTGGGGCTATTTGTACTTCTTAACTGAGTAAGACAGCAACAAGTGTAGTGGCACAGAGGTAAAGATCCCAGGTAGATGGGTGAGTGTCAGGGGCTCAATAAAAGGAGGTGAGAACATGACCTGAGAGGGCAGACACTGTCCCCACTCCCCATGAAGAGGCTGGAACACCAACTCTTAGAAAAATTAATCACAAGATAATACAATAAGAAGTATATGGCAACAATTACTCAATTTTATTCTACAGAGGACACTCAGACCACAAGATTTACCCTTCCTGCATAATGAATCCATGCATTAGAAAAAGGTCAACTGTTGAGGAACAGCTTCTTTAGAAAAATTAGGAGCAGAGGATCCTAAAACTTCTCTACAACTTCTGTTTGTGTGAGGGAAAGCAAAGTCTTTGTTAGATTGGCACCTCAAAATAAAATTCAGAGAATTACACTGTATTGTGTCTATTTATTTGTGCCAATTAATGATTCTGTCTGAAATATGAAAAATAGCAGCTGAATTGCTGCCGATAAACACCACCAGAAAAGAATTCAAGCATTTTTTTTTTCGTTAATAAGTGAATTTCTGTTTTCTCCTTCACAATTGTTCAAAGCTTCAATGAACAGAGCTACACAAACGTGCACCAAACCTCGGAACTAATTTAGTTTAGCAAGTGCTTCACACATCTTCGTTTACTGAACAATGTTACTTTCAAATCACGACAACATTCTTCCTTCCTCGCCTCATGACTAATACAGTGTTATTCAAGCTGCTCCTCTTCAGACACTTTAGATCTTTACAAATCTTTTCCCCAGCTTTACCACCTGATTTCTAATTAAAATTAAACTGAGAAAGTTCCTTCCACTGATGCAAATCCTGCAACCCCAGGCCAGTAACAAGCATTACACTATTTTCTTTCCGTGGTTTTGTTTGGAAGAAGAACTTCTACAAAGAGATGGGTAAAATGAGCTGAGATGAGCTGTGCTTGGTCCTGAGCTCTTACACTGCTCGTTGGATAAATGTCTTAATGTGATCTAGTGAAAACAATTTTTCACTCTGAGGAGGATCATTCTTCCCATCCTATACAAATCTTGTCAAATTAATGACTACCAGTGGACTTTCCTAACACTGTATTACTGTCTGTATTTTATTTATATATCGTGCATGTAAATATACATGTGCACACGCACACACACACGCACTGTGTGTACTATATGTCAACAACTAATCAAAAATTGTTTGCCCACAAGCATATGTGAAAAATTCATCTAAATAATTGTACATTTAATTTTTAATGAAATCCCAGTAATCCACACAATTTACCAAACTCCTACTTAATATGAAACAGTGGCATGCACAGAGATGCCTGAGTCTTACACAGTGTGAGCATTTGTACCACTTCAGGCATCCTCAGTCAAGATTTATTAAAATATTATCTTGATTTGGAGATCACTGCTTTTACTTGTGTGCAGAGTGAAGAAGCATATGCTATATGAGTAACCCATAGTGTTTGGCTTAAAGGCAAAATAAAAGTCAGCAATAAATAAACAGTAAAAAACAGACTGCTGGGAGATTGAAAGACTCAGTCTTTACTGTCTTTAGTTCCCTAATTCTGCAAACCCTTATTTTCACGAGTAACTTTAATTAAAAAAAAGAAAGTACTGCAATTACAGCAGCTACAGATAATTTTGAAAACCCATTAATTATCATCTAACACCCTTTCTGAGGTGAGTTTTCTTATTCTGCTCCATACAAAGGGGGGATGAGACACAAAGAAATTCAAGTGATAGTTTTGGAAGACATGTACAGAAACCAAGGGAAACACATTGCACGTCTGCTTGTAAGAACACACATTTAAGAAGGCACCTGCATTTTGCAGGTGCAAACACCTACAGCATACAAACAATTCCACACCAAGCTCATGCACACCTGTCCCAGAGTGTGCACCCAGAAAACTCGTTAGAACAAAGGAACCTGCAGCCATGAACACGTACATGGGAGTGCAGGTGTTTGATTATTTCAATCCAGAGTACATGAACAGATGTTTGCATCACATTGAAGTTGTCACCATCCTCAAAACTCTGCAGCTCTGTTCTTCCACCCTTATCAGTCTGTATTTCTCATGTTCCAGAAAGCCTTGTCTCACACTGCTTTTCAGGGTACGTGTATTTTGTCTCCAGCCCCTTATCCTGCTGCAAGGGAAAATAAAAGTCCCCAGCCCATCTATCTCTGTGTTCTTAGACAGACAAGAACTCACTTTTTGGCTAGATAAAACATTTTTTTCGCTAGGGTTTTGTGCTCTTCCCAGTCTCTCTGCATTTTACTATTGCAAAGGTCTTGGGGTTTATGAAGTACCAGTTCCATGATCAAGGAGAAGATTCAAAAACCAAGGCAAGTAAGAGAAAGGTGGACTGCACCATTCAGAAATGGGAACAGCTGGTTCCAGAAGGGAGAGGTTAAGGTGCTGTGGAACAACACTTTGTCAAGCTGCAAGTGGGAGACACCAGGATGCAGGGGTGTGGGACATGATCAGTGGAGCATGAGGCTTTTCTGAATCACTGTGCCACAGGGGCACAATGTCAGCCTGGTTTTCACATTTTCCCCCCCTTGTTTTCCTCTTCTCAGTTATCAGCAGGCAGAGTTTACAGCAAAGTTCCCTAAAACATTCTCTGAAATTCTGGAAGCCAGCAGATGCAATCAGAAGTGCTTGCACCGCTGGTCATGGGGGACATCTCGTGGAGCTGGCACAGAGCCTTGCTTTGTTCAGCCCTGCTGCTGTCCTGTGGCTCTTTGGCTTCCTGCTATGGAGTTGCCTCAGTGCAGAAGAGTTTGGGCCAAAGAGGAGCTGCTCTGCAATTCAAACCCTACCCCTGCATCTGAAGAGAGGAAAATAAACCACAAAGTTGTCTGTGCAGTGGTCCAGTTACTGGAGGACCAGAGCAGTTGGGAGTCCATATATTACTGAATGGCATTTTGAGTAATGGAAAAAAACTTCAAGGAGTGAGTGGAGAAAGAGAACAAACCCCATCCTGTGGTTCACTTCCTCTGCTCAGGTGTGATCTCTTGGCCACTGCTCTTCCTAATGCCAGGAAACATTCTCAGATCACAGTCTGCCCTCCCTCCAGTCTCCTTTACAGCACTGGTACTGAGCACCCACTCTTAGATCCATCCTTTCCCTTCTATTCTTTACACTTCCAGGTCTTGACACAAACTTATGTTAGAAATTACCAAAAGTCACTGCTTGCCAGAAGCCAAGCCTTCACCGAGGGTTTCCCACCATTATAAGCCTCTGTCCTCCTCCTGCATGCCCTCATACTTCTTGGGAAGGTATTTCTCCCATTTGTCTGTGGAAAACTTAGAAAACTTCACTTAGAACAAAAAGAAAGGGTGCCCATAGAAAAATAACAAATTTCAACAAATCTACACATCTCCATAATGAAGAAGTTGCATCCTATAAAATCAGGTGAGACAGTTATAATTTGTAAAAGAAGTTACTATTTTCTTTAAAATTTTTTGAGAATTATTCATTGATTTTTGAACAAGAGGGAAGCCCTTGTGTGTATTAAATAGTGCCTTATGATAATTTCCTTCCTTGCACATGGCAGAGAGCTGATTTCCTTCAGAAACCAAAGTAAAAGGAGAGGAAGCAACAAGTCCTAATTTGTCTAAACTGTAAGTCCTCATTAGCAGCAGATCATGAATAAAGTTGAGTTCTACTTGTGTTTCCTTATAATCCTTGAAAACTCATCCTGTTTGTGCTCTTATAAAACCCTAGTGATTCACCTTTCAGTCACTGCGCTAAATAACCCATTGAACACGTTCTTCTTAACCTACTCTTTCAAATAAAATCACAAAAGAAAATTTCTGGTAAAAAAACCCCCGGCAAACAGAAGTGCACATGCACGTTGTCTCTATTTGTTCCTGAAAGTAAGTATAAATATTGACTGAATGATCAAATGAGACAGATTTTTTCTTTTCTTATTGAACACAAAAGGTTAACTTGGGTCACTTTGGAATACTCTTTATATTCCCTTGACATAAACCAGTAAGACATGCTCTACTTTCCATTTTCTTTACCAGTGTATTTCCATGCCGAATCAGGTCCAGACTAATTGAATTCTGGATTTAAAAAACAAATATGGAAAAACTCCCTTCTAATTTACTCACAGACTCTCTCAGTTATGGAAATACCCTGTCAGTGACCATGTATGCCCTGTGTCTTTTGAGTTAGCCGTGTTTAAAGCAGAAAGGCCTATTTGAGAGCACTGTTTGTGCTCTTAATTTCCACACTGCTCCTATTGACAATCTCAATCCGTGTGCGACTCCAATTGGGTTGTGAAATTAATATGGCTGTTTGCGTACATCAAGGGCAACCTGCACTCCTTTGAAAGCAAGGGCATTGCAATTATGGGTAGTAAGAGCCTACAAGCTTATAGTGCCATCTGTACTATCCAACACTTCCACCCATCCCTACTTGTATTGCTAACTTTGCGTTTCACAGCCTCTGAAAAAAAAAACAAACCACCAAAGAACAACAGATACGCTTATACAGGCAAAATATTTTGAATCTCACTCCACTAGTCAACACATCTATTTAATCTGTTCTAATGATTTTTATCTTACTGAGAATTACTCTTCATTAATCTCCTCTACGGAAAATAGATCCAGAGATCTCCATTGCAGTGAATGTAAGGGCTAAAACCTTTGTGTAAAAGAGCTATTGCAGGTTTGTGCAGCACCTGATCCTCACTCAGCCTGGCTTCTCCTGCTCCAAGATCAGTTGAATTTCTTGGGAGTATGGCAGGGCCTCTGCTTTTCGTGGGTGGATGAAGTATGAGCGTATTCCATGCGCTAAGTGTTTGTTTGAACATGTACAAAGAGTTCGAGCACCTGAAACGAGCTCTATAATTATTACCTGCAGCACTTGTGAAAGAGGTTCCTAGTGACACTCATGGAAAAAACAAAGATAGTATCAGTCCATGCTGTTATGAACCAGAATATTTTTCTTCAAATATCAATGAAGAAACAACTCTATTCATCCTGAAATAATCTTTAAATATTAGTCAGTGTGAGTGATCACACCTGAGGGAGCGGCATGCTTCAAGCAGCACAGTGAGATTCTTTTCACTCTGGGATTAAAGCATAGGAACCTTTTAATAAACCAAGAACATTACCTTTTTCCTCTCATATGAAGTTAAGGAAAGCAAATATCCATATCCTTATTTGTAAAAAGTTTCAGATTGTTTGTACAGAAACTAGTGGGACTTTTGCAGCAAAAAGTTTCAGAATATTCTTTTATTTTCATCTTCGTTTCCAATTACTGCGAGTATTAGTGGGGAACTTGCCAAATGTTTAAAGGCCAGACTGCCAGAAACCATCGCAAGCATCCCAGTACATTTAAAGATCCACTCCTGGTGTTTAAACTGGTGTACATGATTAGTCTGGCAGCCCCTGGGTTCAGATCGGTAACAGAGATGTTACACCTTTCAAGTAGTGCCTATCCTTTCCGGTTTTCAACACAGTTTTGAGACCTTCAGATCTCAGTCCAGTGTGTAAAATTAAATGATGGTGAGTGGCAGCACAGAGGCACCTCAGGTACAGCACGGACTGAGCTTCAAGTTCTCCTGTTCATCCTTCACAACGCAGACCCTCCAGATCATGCTATTACTGGCTTTTCCAGCTATCACAATGATTTCATAACCAGGGGCATGATGAGCTCTGGAAATAAGACATGGGGATCACCAGCAAGAATGAACTGGCCCTTAAGGGAACAAAGCCGTGCCCTTCCTCGCTCTCCACCTGGGGACACAGCTACCTACACAACGTGCTCGTCCCTGCAAACACCGAGTGAGGACGTCACGTCTCCGGCTCCTGGCTCAGTGGGCACCACTGGGAGCCCAGACAAAGTTTTTTGGATAAACAGGCTTTTCTCTCCAGCCTTTCCTCAGTCTGTCCCACAGCTACAGTGTCGTGTCACAACATATGTGAAAGTTTCTGAGGGGAAGAGGGTTGAACAAGGGTTAACATGGAGCATTCTCCTCTTACTAAAATGATGTCATTTCCCTCCCCCTCCCCAAAAGTATCTGTTGCTTGGTTGTTTACATACTGAATTTAAAATCTATGGTATAGACCTGCATGACTTAAAATTGAATGAATTCTCATACCTGAAGACATTTGTGCAAATTTAATTTAAACTTCCAGTGCTTCAGTGTTATTAAAAAGTATTGGGTTTTACCTGCAAACAACCCATTTTCCCAATTTTCTGTACTTTCTCCAGGAAAATAAAGACTAAGAAAACAGAAGTACTGATACACTGTAGAAATTGTCCCAATGAGTTTATAACCCAGTGTGAGTTACACAGTACTGATAAGTAAAGGAAGTTCAACCAGACAGTTTAATCCTCCAATTTCCTGTCTTCTAATCAGCCACTGACTCCTCTGGCTTTAAATTAGAAACATTCATGGCAATATTCAGGACAGGTGAAGGAAAAAGAGTAGAAAACAACTAGGACAAATACTTGTAAGCAAGAGGAGGCCACATATAGAAAATGAAGACAATATAAAGTATGTATAATGATGAACTGAAGTGTTTAAGCTATACAGAGAATTTAGCAACTCTGACAGAGAAGGAATGATTTTATTAAAAATATTTATACAGCAGCTGAGCAACGTATGAACATACAAGAGTTACTGTATAAAACAAAGGAAATCCATGCTGCAGTGTTACACTGTTCACACTTTGTTATTTTTATAGGGGCAGGAGCAGGATAATTATTAATACATGTATGCCTTTTGATATACCATAAATCATAAGTAAGAAGCACAAATCAGCAAAGCCACGAACGGTTCAACAGCATGTGGGGATTACCATGATAAACTTGGACTGAGAGTGTGTACAGATACGCTCAGTGATTTAAACAAAAAATACTTTTGAGTATTTTGGCAGTGCCAATTAACTTTCCATATGATGAAATTAAATATTTATTAGATGCGCCATCATTTTTATTTTCATTTGGGATGAGATTTATAGTGAGGATTCTATTAATTCTTAATTGATGGAAATGCTAGCAACATTCTGACATTTTCATATTTTTTTTTTAATTGCATGAATTACCTGAGCAATTCCATCTATTCCTCTGAAAAAACAGAGCACAGGGGTGTGGAAGAAAAGTAGTCACTAAGAGCTTCAGTGAAAAAATGATGCTGAGTTAAAACCTTTAAAGTAACTAAATGACCATTTTAAGTCTAGTCTGACTATTTTTTAGTGAATTCTGGTTTTACTCATGGCATCTACAGAAAATAAAGGCATTTACACCGAACTGTGAATCGAGAGCGGGATAGTAAAATTAGAAAATAATTATTTTGGAAATGACTGGAAGATCTGCTCTAACTGTCGCATTCAATAAGAGCAGTTTGCTCATACAAGGAGTCATTTGAAATGGCTTCTTATTTATTAATGAGGCTTTTTTTTCCCCTTCAGATGTTCCACAAAGAGAACAGTTTGGGGGTTTGAAGCTGTTTGGACATAGCAGTTTGGAGATAACTCAAATTATGGGTCCAGATTGGCTCTCAGTCACTCAGGTGAGCAAACCTGGAGTCGCTCTGCTCCTCCCAACACAGCGACTCCAGGCTGGTGGCAGCGTAAACCTTGAGCAGACTTTGGCCCAATTTGGGGTCTTGAGTTTTGTTTTGCCATGGAGGATTTTCCTCCAGCATATACCTTTGCTGCACATCTATTTCAATAACCCCGTGCAAAGGAATTTTGCAGACAATCCCTTATTAAACATATTATAATCACATCATACTGGCTTGCTAGAGCAAATAATTTAAAAAAAATAATCAGCTTGAAATAAATGTTTATAAAAGTAGCACAGCTGCACATATTTGTTACAAATGCAAGACAGAGTACTGAAACTTTTCTATGACTAACCCTTTAGTGTCTCTATGACAGCAGCAAATTTGAATTGAAAGTGCCAATGATAACAAAATAATGATAATTTTTTCAACAAATGCATGTCATATCTTCAGGCTCCTATATCAGTTAAATTATTTGCTATTATATATATATTTTAAAAATAAATATAACTCCTTCTTACACAAATTTACAGCATTCAGGGGAAATATTATGCTAAACTGTCACATTACAATATAGACAAAATAACTGTTTCTGCATTTACTTGATTAAAGCATAAAAAAAAGTAGATTAGGTGTAAGAGTGCCTTAAAACAGCGGAGACAAATGAAATTACTGCTGAAATGTACAAATCCTGTGGATTCTGCTGAAGTAGTTTGAAACATTTACAACTGTCTACAAGAAAGAGAAATAACATTTTTTCTTTTACTTTGACCTCTTGCTATTTTGGCAAGTAAGATAAAATATATTAGCCATTCCATCAGATGGCTGGGGAGAAAAACTAGCTGTGATGAGGAAAAACGAATTAAAGGAGCATTAATAAAGATTATCTATGAAAGAAAATAAGGTCAAAATTAGAACTCTGTATTTTAAAGCCACCTTTCAAAATTGCAAGCTGCTTTGCCCAATACTAAAATCCATTCATTTTACTAATCATGCAATCAACCAATCTCCATTATCTCCAGAGCTGGCTATAAACATGCTATAGACTAGGGTGAAAGAGGGAGAGTGTGAGGTTGAGAGACAGAGAGAGGGAAAGAAAGAAAGAAAGAGAGAGAGATTACTACACCCAGCCTTTTATAAAGCCGTTTCTTTCATTATAACAGGTCTTTTCATCCCAGTGACACAGAACCTTTAAATTTGGGCATAATACTCCAGTACAGTACACAGCTATAGCTTCAAATGGATTTAGAACCTGCTCCAGAAAGAAAACAAACTCCCTCGTTTGACACACAAATTGTTTACGATTCATTAAAAAGCAAAATTGCATATCCCAGTGCTGGCAGCTGAGTCCATATGGGTGCAAGGGGTATTCACTCATCTCTTTGTATGCTGGCAGTACCAAACCGAAGTTTAGCGCTGTGCAGCTGAGATTTTGTGCAGCCAGACGATGCATGAGGTAATTTTCAAAGCTTTATTTGTCTTTAAAACATTAAAATCTGCTCTCTAGCTTACTTTTGATGAAAAGAATGTGGCAAACGGGATGAGGTTTGGGGGGATAAAAAAAAAAATCTATTTTTGTTGTGTGCTTTAGATTCATAATGTATGAAAAACTGCTTAATACTCCATCAATAATTGAAACTTTGTATGAAAATTATTTGCAATTAACACGTCTATTGTAAAGATCTTGAATTATTCATTTCAGCTAAAAATAACGTCTCTTATCTACCACAACTTGTACAAAAAAAAGGCTATTTTAGTAATTTTTTTTCTGTTAGAAAATAAATGGTGTGACGTTCAAGTTTAAGGAGAACTTTCTGCAATGTTTAATCTAAACAACAGCATGTGTGGTTATAAAACTGTTTATTTTTAGGCAAGTGCATTACTAAATGTTTCCAGGATTTTTACATATTATATTCACAACACTAAAACATCTGTGAAATAGATGTGACTGAAATGAAACTTCCTCGGACACTTTCTCTAGAGTGCTAATAACTGCCTAGTAACATTTGAGGATGCTTATTAAATAATAAACACAGACATACCTCATCATAAAAGCAGCCGATAGACAATAAAAGAGGAGTGGTAATAAAATATACAAATGGCTTAGAATAAGGCAAAATCACAGCATGATATAAATCTTGTGGCTAAAGCAGGTACTTGAAAAACTTTGCTTTGAAAACGATAAGTAAAAATCAATAGCCTTATTTACAGGGGTTTAACAATCTAAAAAAAAGTCACATGAATAATCAACAGTTTATGTGCATGCAAATACCCCTTCCCCCTCCAACTTCTCCTGGCAGAAACTCTAATTGGAAAATCAGTACTATAAGTAAAGTGGTTAGCCTTCCCTATTCCCATTAACCAAACGCTGCATGTTACATTTCACTGGCAACCGCTGGCAAACCTCTAATAGATGCTTAAAAAATTAAGAGTTTAGACAAAACAAAACTGAAAACCCCGAGCCCAAACACCTTTAAATACAAGCCACATGATATACACAATGGCCACCACCAAGCTGCAGAATAAAAACCTTCCGGATCTCACTTTTAAAAGTCTTTCAAGTCCTCTGAGGTCTTAAACTTTCCAAATGATACCAAAATTGGTCCGGGGCGGCGAGGGGGAGGGAAAGCCCCCGACTTGTTTCAGCGTATCATACAATGAAAGTGATCATGCCTTGTTTTGTAATTCCACTCGCCAGTCCTTTTTTAACTGATATCTATGTGAAATGAGCTGAGGTTCACGGTCCAGTTAGGAGCGGATAATACATTCATTGTCCTGGCAGCAAACTTTTCCTCTCACTGGAAGAATTCACGCTTGCCACAAGAATAATAATTACAGAAAACTAAAAATGCACTTCTAACGAATTAATCCCTAACGGACAACACGCTAACGAGGGCAGTAATGATTTGAGGACTCTCTTCCTCACAACAGGACTTGCATCTTCTGCTACAATGGGCTATTGTGCATCCTCCTAACTCACTATACCTCTTATAGATTCAAGATGTCAAAGGTTGTCTGGCCCGGCTGACCATGACATGCTAGTTAACTCGTTCTACGGAGCACGATGGGACTTTATTGAAACTTTAATTGTGCCCAAAAGCAGCTAGAGCCAGACTATGTGGGATCTGTAACACATGGCTCCAGGTCAGCACAGCCCGGGAACCTGTTCTAACGCAAACAAGCGGAGGGAAAAGTTAGATCGGGGTCTCGGATGAAAGGCAGCACCTCGCAAACCGCGCTCCTCTCACACGTGATGATTTTACACCACGCCACGACCGCACCGTTCCAGGCTTTTTCAGGGATCGACTCGCTTTGTAACGGACTGAACTTTCCACCTTCCCTCTTTACAAAACACTACATGGTAAAAAATGCACGCGCACACGGACGCTGGAAAGCAGCAGATAAAATAAAACAAACTGAGCGCTAGGCAGCCGACTGAGACAAGTTACTCTGCACAACAAGGCTTTTTCAAACTACTTCTTTGCATACTTTTTTTTTTTTTTTTTCCCTTAAGGAGAATTGAAAAAGCTTCCCTCTGGAAACTGTAGTGCACATTAACGGTCTCCTGTTACACAGGGGAAAGCACACAAGTGGGACAAGTGTGAGGCTGCTCTACTGAGGAGTGTGAAAAAAATCAAATGTTAATTTGATAAATGTGAGGTCTGGGACATTTTGTCAAAGAGGGAGGGAAAGTAGAAAAGGGAGAAAAAAAAAAGCAGCCCTGCTGCCAACTCACCATCCACCAAGTTCTGGCCGAGATGTCGTAGCAGAGCTGCCATTTGATGGAGCCGTCGGAGGTTTTCCCTGCCATTATGCTGTCAGCAAGCTTCATCTGATGCTAACTCACGGGAGATAAGACACCTAATTGAGAAAACATTTGCACTGGCATGTTGGGCAACATGTAGCCCGGTCCATACCATATGGAATCATGGGTAAAAAAAAAAAAGTCTCCTTGACAATGAACCAATCTCTCACAGACCCAGTGGCAAGGTGAAGTGGAGATGAAAAGTCATCTGCTCCTAGCACTGTCTTCTCCTCTCTCTCTCTCTCTCTCTCTCTCTCTCCCTCTCTCTCCCCCTCTCTCACTCACTCTTTTTTTTTTAAATAAGAACCCACTGCTCAACATCAAAGAGAGGCGGTCAAAATTAGGGCTTCATCACTCAGATGATTTTGGTCTGCAAGGTTTTTCTTTCCTTTCCTCTTTTTCTTTTTTAAGAAGAATAAAGAGATTTAATAGGACAAAGGCAGGTAGTGGACTGTGGAGGGAGATCGCCACAGGCTATTAGCCTAAAATTTCTGCTTGACAGATGGAACTGCTTAGAGACTATCATGCAATGTTTTGGGTGTTTTTTTTTTTTTTTTTAAAAGACTTTCAGTCTGATTCAGTATCTGTTTATCGCAGCTACTTTTCCCATGTACGTGACTGGGGGGGAAAAACTGAGCAAAAAAAGAAAGATCGCATCTTTCTTTCTTTCGTAATTTTGCATATAGTAATTTAAGCAGTGAAAGGCAAAACAAAAGTATAAACTGTCCAAGTTAATTGCTCAATCCAGTGACAGACGCTTTCTGAAGGAAACAAATGATCTTTCATCTTTTTTTTGAGATGCTCAAGTTTTGGCTTTTTATTCCTTCTTGATTTTAGATATCAGATCATATTGTTTAACTGAATGACTGTTCATATGAAGGTTCAAAGTGCCCCCTAAGAACTGAAGAATTCCCTTTTTATATATTTGTAAAATATCCTTTTGCTACCATATTTTTTTAAACATGTCTTTTAATGTTACATTTCTTAATCCCATCAGGTGACAACCACCAAACTCACAGAGGTCTGTTTCTCCCTCCTGCAAAACTTCTCTGCCACGCTAAAAATTTACGTGAGGAATTGACAGATAACTTGGGAAAAGACAGCTCCAAAACAAACTGCTTTGAAAAGTTATGAAATCTTGTTACTGTCTAATATTAAAATCTTTTCCTGCCTAGCAAAGTCAGAGATAAGCATAGATTTTCTCATCTCATTTTCCCACTTCTTCTGGTGCACTGTAAACCCAACTGAAGTATTACTTTTATGACAGCTGACTATTAAGCAGGCAGTGAATGCTTTCCATTTAAATCACCCCGCTGTGTCACACGGAGCGACGGTTGCTCGGCTGTGACCACCACGCTCCCTGACAGGGCACTCCAGCCTATACAGGAGTGCCTTTCCTCAAGTGCTCGGGAAAATGAACTTCTGAACTGGCAAACTGACTCTCGCCAGGAATATTTCTTAGGGCTATGGAGCTATGGCTGATATAACTTGCTCACTCAGAAACAGCTACACTCTGCAAATCTTTTTGTGATTTGGACACAAGAGGAAAATGCGTTAAAAACATCCACTCAATCTTAAACAATATCCGTTTCTGTTTGTATCATAAAGGGGAGCTCGTGGGTGCACAATTCTTGTTTGGATTATTTTGTCTATTAACTGTTTAACTATTTGGCTACAGCAAAATCATAATTCCGGGCTGCACAGATTACAGAACTGCCATTCAGTACAGGACAGAACTAACTTTCACTGAGCTTCAATAATACCCTTGCATTTCTGTGATGTGCGAGATGATAAGCAAATGATTTAGTGTAAGCACGAACTGCTAGTGTAACATGCAGGGTTCGGGGGGTTTTTTTTGCCCCAGTCTTACAATCTGTGTGGACTACACATTAGTGAATGATCTATGCTACTAGAGCATCCCAGTTTGCACTATTAGCTCCAGATAGCAGGTACAATCCCACTGCTGTTTGACTAGCATGGGAAGTGTTAAGTTTTATTTCAAGTCCAGAAAAAAAAAAAGATGGACACTGTGCCAGGAACTGTCCTTGCTCTGGCTCGCCAAAGTATTTATTGCCTTCTGTTACTGCAGGTTTGCTAACACTACCTGTCCTTTCAGTGTCTCATTGTTTGTTGAAAAAAACCTCCCTCCAAATAATCACACAAAATGTAAAGCAAAACGCTTAGTAATAATCAGCCCTTGAATTGGTGTCAGATTCAATTTTATGCTGCTCTCTCTGCTCATACCTCTCAACCCCATCATCTTACTCACCCTGCTTATTATTTATTTAGTATTTCATACCCAGTTGTGCTGCATGTCATTCCAGGCAAGTTCTGATAAATCTGTATTCTATATGGGTTTTAGCACCTGATGCAGTTAGAGATCTACTGACAAACTTTCTCTGGATTGCTGTATTAACCACTTCTTCCTATACCAGCATATGCTTTTACCTCCCAATATTAATTATAAACACACCAACTAAATTTTTTTTTAGAACATACACTTTTCAGATTATGAATGACAGAAGCATGAAACCATTTCCTTCCTGACAGTGGGGTGGTTATGTGCAAAGAAATGAGGAGTGTTGTTGGTTAACAGCATTTTAAATTCAGAACAATTAGGTGCAGTTAACTTTGCCATTGTTCTTTCTGATGCTGGGGATGGTGGGTTCTTACCCATAGAGCAATTATTCCTTTCATAAGCGGCTGTTGTTAATAGCATTAAAACAAGATTAAATACAACATGTTAAATATTGCAATTATTGTGGAAAATAAAATTATTTGGTGAGCATAATAGGGAGCAAATCAAGCATTTAACATGATCCAGGAAATGCTACTCCAAACAATTGCATTTGTTTTATGCAATTTTTCCCCTTTGATTGCTGACAGATGCCGTTTTGGAAACAAACATCTAAGTAGTTTTCCTTCAATCAGGAAAAAAACCACACACCAGAAAATGGCTACATGTTTTGAATTTAACTCTTGTCAATCAGCATTCTGCACAACACTCCCTGTGAATAGTACTGGGACAAAATGATGCCTTCCAAAGACTAATAACCAACAAAGATATTTGCTTCTAAATCAGATCTGTTCCAAAGAAAGAAAAAGCCTTCGTGTGGCATTGACATTTGTGCAGACACAGCTGCAAAATAAAAATGCTTGCAGTATAGAGTGGTATTTCAAGTTGGAAATAAGTTAGGTGTATATGCTTGTGGGCTACAGGAGATTTGTTTTCTGACAGCCTGAGGCCTCAAGCAATGGGTTGAAGCACTTGCCAATTTCTTTCTGACTTCCTACTGGAGAAGTAGCCAACTACCCACAAATAGTTTTCCTAATTGTTGAGCAGAGTTACCTGCTGCAGCTCACACAGCGTGAGCAGGCCCCTCTATGTTCCCTCAGCCACAAGTTTGGATGGGGATATTGTTCCTATCAAGTGTAAGGAACCAGGAGAGAATGCTAAAAAAGGAGAATAAAGTGTATTAATTCAGACAACTGTATCAAGCTGGCATTTTACAGTCTACCAGAAACTGAATGCATGAGAGCATTAGAAATGTTGGCATAGTGGGTGGTTTCTCCAAACGTTGGCTTCTACTGTTCACGTTGGTAAAAGAAACGCGGTAGAGCTGCGGGCAGCTCCCAGTGCCAGACACATCTTTAAGATCTTAGACCTCATTTTTAGATTATCTATTACTTGCACAGTACCCATAGCTCATTAACCCTCTCTTTATTCCCTTTGCCTCCCCCTGTTACTCCAGTTGCAATTTCTGAGAACCTTTTCAGCTCGTTGCAACAGTGTGATTTAGATCTGTTCCTAATTTCGGAGGCGTTTTCCTTGGGAAGCCTCAACTTTGATGAGTTACGAGGAGGATTTCCTTATCTCGAACAGCGACAATTAGTTCAAGTGCCACGTGAGAGCAGGCAGTTGATTTTTGGGCAGCCTCTGAATTCATGCAAAGTTGCTGACAACGAGTATGTTCTAGCTTTTGGAAATCCTATAATCCTGGCTTCAATCAAGAGGATCTGCTGTTGCTGAAGGCGTAAACAAGGAGGGAAGCAGCATGTGACCGCTGCTACTGCACCTTCAAGGACTCCCAGAGCCAAAATGAGTGCAATAGTAAAGCTTCTACTGGTTGCTTAAGGTTGCACACACATTTTGGATGATCTTCCTGAACCCAGGGAAAGTAGTCCTTTGCCCTCTGGAGGAAAAGTTGGGTTTGGACTCTGCATTTCCCCCTGTAGCTCTGTTGTGTGTGTTTCTCCCTGCTCCCCTCTCACTCCTCTGATTTTCTTCCTACCATCTGTATTCCCCTTTTCCCTCATCTGAAACAAGCATCAAGATCTTGTTTCTGACAGAACGGTCTGTCAATATGGAAACACACTGACATCACAGACAGTGCTGTGACTTCATGTCTGAAAGAAACAGGAGGAACAGATGAAAGGAGTGAAGGCGAAGGAATGACACATACAAACATTTTTAAAAAATAAGTAAAAATTCCTCTCTATCAACCCAAAATGCAAAGGAACATAAACCAGATTTATTTTTAAGTCTAAATATAACCATTTCCTAATCTGTGACCATAACTCGGTACAACATTTCAACATGCTCTTCACCCATGAGAGGTCCCTGTCCCCCAGGAGCATGCGCTTGGCTGGCTCAAGGCCTGTGTGACAGCCAACATGACCTCGAGAAGGACTGAGCAGGGTCTAAAAAAAAACCAGAATCAAGCAGATATACTGGGAGAAGCTTTTAGAGGGAAAGGAGGAATCCTGCCCTGGACCAATCTGTACCATCTAAGTAAATGCAAATTCATAGAATTATAAATAAAAGTATTCTTCGAAATCACAAAGTCAGTTTGGATGCAGCAGGATCAAATGTAGCATTGCCCCAGTGGGGTGGGGATACAAAACATACACAGAAAACACTGAGTACACAGAGGTGGAATATCACCTTACTATGATTTTCTTTTTTTCTTCCTAGAATGGAATATTAACAAAAGGGCCTAACCACTCTTTCTATTACTAGCACAGAGGGTTTTTGTAGAAGAATTTGGGAGGAGTTTAAAGCCCCACACTTCCTTTACTACTTGAATTATGTATTTGAGTTCCAGCCTTAAAGGGCATGCAGAAGATACTGCTTGCCTGCCATCTCCAGAGCCACTGCAGACCCTTAATAAGGAGATTCATAACTAGTAGGAGAGGAGCTCAAGAAAACTAAAAGGTTAATATATTCTAACTAGATGTTGGGTATAGAATGTCAGATCTGTCAAATTTCATTACAGTTTGGTGCTCAATGAAAAAGATTTGATTTCTTTTGCCACTGTCCTACTATGTTCAAGTCACACAGTGCCAGCAGCAACCAGCCAACGACCACAGGCTGGCACTGAGCGGGCCCGAGTGGGAAGCCAGCCGCAAGGACCATCTGTTTCCGATTTCTAGCGAAGCCAAGATGTGCAGTGAAGTGCATTCCATTCACCCAGCCAGCCTTCTCCCTGCTCAAGTTATTAGTGTTACAAGTGAAATTATCTTTTCCAAACAGCGGGGGAGCTATAATCCTTATGGAACAAGGCTTTAAAAAAAGGGGAAAAAAAAGGAAGGGGAAAAAAAAAGAAAAAAAAGGACAGAAAAAAGGTCCCCCAACACTCCCCCCTCTTCAAACATCTTTTGTCAAAGTTGTCGATGACACTGTTTGTAAATTTAATTGCCATGTTCACAGGTTTTATAATTTTAAAGGATGTTTTATTAAGAACTATATTCTCTAAGGGAAGAATGTGTATGTCAGTTCATGGGCTCTAATGTAATAAACCATTCAAATATATTTAGAGGGTTATTTATGAATAAAGTTAAAAATGACAAGATGAATGCTCATTTAAGTCTCTCTAACATGAAGTGCCTTGAAAAACATCATAGGTTTAGAAGTATAATTTAAAGTGCGAATGCATAAACAGCGCTAATTACATGCTACTTACATTGTTTCAATATGTAATGCATATGTTTAACCTCGCAGCGGAAGGATTGGTCTTGGCACAGCATTCATGGGGATTTAAGGGTATGCTAAACTGATAACTGTAGAATGAGCTCTGACACAGGATATTGGTCTCCTACTGTTACCTAAATGCCAGGTGAAACCAAAGGATTTACAGGAGGACCGGTGGAAAGGGGGAGGGGGAAAGGAAAAAAAAAAAGGCAACACAATGAGGTGAAACTGAGAAGTTTATTTTCAAAGGGGGAAACATTTATCCTTTGACACCATTCCATTCCGGTGACTTTATTTCTAATATACCATGAGATTAATGATGTGCCTACTGTCACTGTGTCTGATGAACACTGGCAGAGCTGTGGAACAGTTGCTCCCTCTACTATTATTGGACATATTTGTAAATTGGCATCTATATGATGAACTCGTTCCGTGTGCCAGCCAATTGGAAAAAATCTTACTCAGGAAGACAGAATTTTTGTTTTCCTATTGAATTCTATATAATCCAGTTGGTTTAAGTTTGACTGATACAAAATTTTTTTAAATTAACGATGTTTGATAGTTTTCATGTCATATAATATTCTCAATATGAGTCTTACACAAATCAATTGTAGATAATTAAGGAAGTAAATTATCATCAGGCAAAAGATCCCTGACATACCAGAGGTGAGTCAATATTTAAGTCTTTGCTTAGGGAGGGTACAATTGCTGAATATTGCCATAATGATTCACTATCCCATCCCTAAAGGATTTATTCTTTCAAAAGTAACACCATCCTAAACGAAAATCCAGAATAGCTTGTTCCATTCATTTTCTTAGTCCCTTTCAATCCGTTTTTACAGGTCTAAAACTATTGCCGTGGGTGGATGATGTCACACATAAAATGCAACTGTTGAGTCACCTGAAACCTAATTATGAGATGAGCTCCTTCTTTGGGTTTTATTTTTTCTCTGTATCTTCAGAGGTGCAACTGGACACTGATTATCTCTGTTCCAGGACGTTATTTGACCTATGGCTAAGCTGATATTAACACAAATATAACCTCATTCCAAATTTTCTGTGTATACAGAAACATCTGCTATAGCTGCACATGTTGCCCATCTTTAGGATGCCCTGTTTTGCCGTAAGTAAAATATATTTCAGGCTCTCTGGTGCTGTGAGAAACGACCCTTCTGGATTTCTCCATGCAAGCTTGCTTCCATGTAGGTCAGGAAGAGAGGGTTTCAGAAGGACCCAAAGAACACAAATGGAAACTGAGGGAATGGCTCCAGCCAACTTTAATATTTGAGATCCACAGGGAGTGGGAAGAGAGAGAGGCCAGCAGGTGAGAATTTAGAAGCTCTGCACATTTCTGTTGTTAAGTTTGTCAGACACAGGATGCTGAGTGCGGGTGCTTACTGAGCCCACGACTATTTGTGCAGGCACAGGTAAGTCTCACTTTCCATTTTGTAGGTAATGCCACAGGACTACTTTTGGATTCAAAGATTGCAGTCTAACATGCTGTAGGAAACTAATCTCTGAACTTATCCTTTTGATTTTTACTTATTCTTCAATTTTTGGGTAAGGATTTACTACAAGTGGCTCACAGTGGGGAAAAAAGATTTTATTGTTAACCAGGAGGGACAGACCAGTCCTCAAAGTCTCTCTGGAAATGGTTTCTTGCACAAGACCCACTGAGTTCAGCAGTGCTGGTGGACTTTCAGGCAGCAGTGCTAAATCAGTGCCTTTTATCATCTACAGCTACATAAAAGACTGAGACTACTCCTTCCTAATGAGAGACTTCTGTAACACTCTCTGCTTAGGGCTATTCTTAAGGAATAGTGAATCCAAGACAGATGTGGCAGTGACCATCATATTACTCTCAAAGACCAAATCCCTCAAAGCAAAGGAAATATGAACAATTAAAACAATAAATACACTGAATCATAGGAATTTCCAGTGCCCTCAGTTCTAACTCCAGTTCCACACATTAATTTGTAATTCTTGAGCCATGAATAAGTAAATCCTCTTTTGTTTAGAGAACAAGATTAAAATGCTACTAATATTAAAACCACTCCTGTTTTCTGGCTCATACATCTATTTAAATACCTGCCTATTTCTTTCCTTCATCTCTTGAGTGTCACACTTGTTCTCCTGCTAATACCAGCTGACTGGCAGCCAGCAGGCTGAGCACCGCAGGTAAATACCTAGAGAAGTGCTTTGGCAGGGCTGAGCTCTGTGTAAGCAAATTTTACAAGCAAGTCAGGCATAATCTGTTGAAGTGACTCTGGATTACTGAATATTTAAGAGCAAGATAACACTTTTGTGACCATGAAGACATGTTTACACTCCTGTGTAATCTATGGGACTGGACATCACGGAAGAGAAAACTCTGGATGTAGTTTATTCAAAACACATCACTCTAAACACCACCCTCCCCCCTTTTTTTTCCCCTCCAGTTCACTGGTCATAGAGACAAAGGAACTTTGGAAATGAAGTCGCAGCACTTGTCTTTTCTAGTGTGGCTCCTTATATTTTTCAAAGCAGGTTTTAAAAATCCGCAGGAATCTTAGCTGATAATAAAAATTAACACACCAAGAAGGGCAGAAAAAATTTCAACTAATCAAGTTGAAAATATGCCATGAGTTTAGAATTTATGAAAATTGATTACTTCAAATATTTGAAAATCAAGTCTAATTCAACACATAGTGTACTGCCAGCAAAGAGGATGTTATGTAGGGATTCTTTGATATTTTTTCTTGTATCCACTGGACATTCCCATTAAAACAAGGCAATATAACAAATGTAATTCTTTGTTGCCTTAATTCTGAAGACCTGACCTTTTTCTCATACTAAAGGGCTTTCTTTTGCAAAGCGTGACTCTGGCTGACAAATATGAAAGAACTGGTTGACATTCTAGGACACAGAAATAGAAGGATGCAGGGATTGCAGAGCGTCCCCTGGTACACCTCCATCTTTTCCTAATGCAGGGATCCACCAATAAGAAGATGACACTTCTGTCTATCAAGGCTTCTTTAGAGGGGATTCAGGGCAAGGAGCAATCCTGGGAGTGGGTAAAACAGGAGTTGGCTTTTCTCCTTGCACCTCACCTGTCCCTTACAGGATTTCTTGCTTCTCTGTGCTGGCAGGAGTTTGCACGAACCCAGAAATGAGTCTGGGGGCCGAGCTTTTATCTTCAGAGATGTTGCTTGAGGAATAGCTGTGAACTTGTCTCCATGATTGGGATCAAATGTGCTCAGTGCTAAAAAGCTCAGGAATTAGTTCAAAACGTACTTTGAAGCCTTCCTGGTGGGAACAGCTGGAATGTGTGTCTGTGTCACCAGCTCTAATACTAGGAGCACAAACACAAGCTGAGTCACAGTGGACGACAATGCTGCTGACAAAATGTTTTAAACTCCAAACTAAAACAACAATGGGATTATTTATGGACTGCAACTCTTATTTTAATGTCAATAAATGTACTGGATAAATTCCCCTTCATTAGCTGGAAACCTCAGAAGGAAACAGAAATATTCTGGTAAACCACAAGCTTGTTCTTAGCAAATAGATGGCTACATTTCCACTGCCGAGGCATAGCCAGACTGTTTCTGCACTGGGATAATAAATCTCTGGGAGTGAAAAACAAAGTCTATAAAAGCGAGACCTACAAAGTAAGGGTGTGAGACACATGGCCCTCAAGCCTCCAGAGGATGGCATTAGAAAGTATCAAGAGTAGTTTTTTTTTCCTTTTTATGAATGGAAAAGATGTTTTCCAAGCTCTACCGTTCAACTCAAAACAAATGGTTGGAACGAGTCCCTGTCACTATGGGAGGTGTTTGCTCTCTTATCTTCTGGGCTGCAGACAGCCCAGACAGGGTGAGTTGCTTTGACTGCTGTGTGCTGCAAAATAGGAAAGAAAAAAAAAGAAGAAATAATGTGTTACACCTCCCTGATTCCTGAGATGTCTGGGGTGCAGAAGGAGCTGTTCTTTGTAATACCTGGCTCCATAGATATGCATCAGGCCGTGGGATGCACCAAATACAGGATGCTCTAGTGCTTCCCACCCAGTCTCCTGACACCTGCTGGTCCTGGAGAGAAACAGAGGACCCAGAATTGCCACTGGGGCTCCCCATCAAGGGAGAAACTCCATCAGATCAGCCAAGGTCAGCTTCCTGCTCCTTAAGAGTGCTTTTCAAAGGTAGACAGAACAAGGCACAGCATCTTACCAAGTAATACTGATATCTCCTCATATTTCTAGAGGGAATAGTTTCATGTCAGGATGGAAAATCCAAACATCACAGTCACAGATTGCTTTTTCGTTCTGCTCCTCGGCACTTATCTGACTTTATTTTTCCTTTCTAAATCTGTGGGTTTATATCTTATCCTGCACCTAATGGCTTGTAAGCTATTTCCAAGATGGAAAATGTGGTATTCTCTTATCTGTGCAGCATTTTGTTTATTTATAGCATGACACTAATGACACTTTGAATTTGCTTCTGAGTTTCTTTCTTATTGTAAAGACAATGCACACAAAAAATTGTGTCTGGGTCTAAGTACATTCTTAACCCCATTCAATTTATTTCAGGTTCTGAGTCCTCAGGGAAGGGGACCAATGACTAATAAATCAGGTGTTTCTTCCTTCACCTACTGGGATCAATAGGAAGCAGAAGAAAAAAGTTTTTGTTTGCGTGAGATAATGCAGACAAACAGCTCCATGTAGTGGGTAAGAGCATATTTCACAGACCCTAAACTTTGCACACAGGCTCAGCTTATCAAGAGTAGCAAGACTAAAAACCTGTTTGCTAAGAAGGGGATACAGGGGTACAAATATGGTTTGCATGTTCTTGGAAGGTACATACTCCCCTTTTTATTCAGCATTTTATGTAAACCTCATACTGAGTTGGGCTTCCAAACCCACAGTACTTGAATATGTTCCAGATGAAGCAGAAAGACAGAGGGGCAAGAGAACTCAGCACCTTTATGCACACCCCCAACCCCCTCCAGTACCATCCAGGAATGGATGGTACTTTGCCTAAAATATCTCATTTTTTCTTTAAAATAAACACAGAATCAGGTTCCTCCTTGTAATTGCTTCACCACAGAATATGGTGATCACCTTCCTAAAGGGAAACAACATTCAATATGGCTTATTTGTGTTGGGAAACCAGGGCTCTGGTGCATCATCCAAACCATTATTCCACAGTGGATTAACCCAGACAATACTTATCAAAAATGTCACACCACAAATATGAGCCAGGAATACATTACTGGGAAAGCTGCCTGGACCAATGTAAAATCAGAGAAAATGGGCAAGTATTATGTATGAACATGGCAAAACCCTTGCACAGTCTGTGAACATACATCACTATAACCACTTTTATATTCATTTAAACCAAGTAAAAAAATTAAGGAAACTAAACCCTGTCCCCTTCAGTGTCTCATCAGATTGCATTATTCTGACAGCTCCACAGGAGCCCAGTGGCTCTGCACTCATATTCTCCACTCATACCTCTGCCAGTATCTCCCTGACAGCAGTCGCATGTTTCCATCCTCCCTGGGGATGGGACACATTGCAAGTCCCATCCTCTCACCTCTGTCCCCTTGTCCTACTCTTTCTGCACTTCATTATTTCTCAGACCTGCAGTCATCAGTTTCCCCAGTCTAGATCACCTTGCTCAGCAGTCTTAGCTGCACTCAGCAGCAACACAAGCTTATCCCATAGGTATTCCCTTCTCTCCACATAGCCAAGCTTCTGCTCAGACCTCTCTTGCTCCACAACTCTGGCCTCTTTTCATTCTCAGCCTATTTCTGGTTTCTTTTTCCTCCCCCTTTCATTCTGTAACTCCTTTGCTCTGCCCCAGTGGAGTTCTCTGGTCATTCCCACACCCACCTCTGTGGCAATCTACAAGTCAGAAAATGCTTGATTCATCCCACTTAGCTGGGACAATATAATACAAAGACATATAGAGACAAATAGAGAAAGCCAGATGAGTTCACTAACCCCTGTGCTTTTTGCCTTCTAACACACCAGATTATTTGGAGCAGGGATCTTATTAACTCTATTTATACTGCACCTAACACACACAGGGGCCATGAATGGGGATTTGGTTTCTGGACAATTTCATTCTAGAAAATAAATTTTATGCTAAATAAATCCCTACAGAAAAGATACTGATAAAATATGTCTTGTTCTAGGATTTAATAACAAATGTACTATTTGGTGCATAATAGGCAATTCATTTTGCTATGCATTTACTCTATTTAGAACATAAAGCACTTAAGGATATTTGGAGTATGCAAGACTATTAGAAAATCAATTTCTATTCTGGTTTATAGCCCAACCACTTAAAGTCTTAATTTGCTACAATTCACTTTCTTATATTCTGACTCGGTAAAGTGGATCAGCTACCTCCTGAACTCTGGTCATATGCTTGTTAGAGCTAAACTATTTAATTATTGTCTACCACATCCACTCTCTCCACTTGCTTATTGCCTACATTTATGCATTTGCAGCATCAGTTCAGGTTGTTTGCACTTGCTGGAGAACCTGCTGCCTCTTTTTGCGAGGTTTGGAGGAAGGAGGCTTGGGTTTCACTGAGGGCTATCCCATTCCACTTGACAAATAAACAAACAGCAGAGTAACTGGCAGGAAGTCATGTCCCTTTGGTGAGCAGGGCTCCAGCTCAGCAGAGGGCAAACCAGGCAGCATCATTTTCACTCCAGCACAAAGTGTCCATTCTTGACTCCTTGACCAAAGGAAGCAAAAGCAGAGGGACGGCAAGCACAGCACATCTGCAGGGCTGGATTTCACAGGAAGTTATGCAGCTCCTCCACAGATAAGTTTCACTGAAGGACAAAGACTGATTTTGTTCAACGCTCCGAGAATGCTGCATTGAACCTGGAGCTTTTCTTTCCTTGAAAATGAGGTTCAGAGAGCAAAATCTAATTTCTCCCTCAGCCTTGTTTAAATTAGCTGCACAATTTTCATATCAGCCCTATACTTACCACATGAAAAAAGCTTAAAAGACACCCACTCTTCTCCAACTAAGTTTACATGTTTTATGTATTGATTTTAGCAGACTACACACAAGTTGGTGCATCCAAGATAAATGTCACAGCAACAATGACTAAACCAGTTAAGTGAAACTTAGTCTCTGATCTAGAGCTACCTTAAAGCTTAAGAAACAAAATATTTATGACCAAGAACAAGACAAATGGTGCAATAACACATTAGCAGGCAGTATTGTCACTGATTGCAAACATATTTTGGGCTTACATATTTCATATACACCCTGACCTCCAAGGCATTCTACCCACTACAATTGGTTTTGCAGCAGCTCAACATTTACCAGGAGATAATGAGGTGTGTTTTTGCACGATACAAGCAGCATTAGATGTAGTGGGAGCCAAAAACATGATCATATTAAAAGCAAATAGCAGAGCAGATTACCTCTTGCCCTCTCTTTTAGCTTGAGCAGCATATTCCAATAAGTGCAGAAGAGACACTGTCAAGCACTTCTTTATAGTTTCATTTTGTTGGTTTTTTTTTTTTATTTCCATTGCTTGCAATGCCCTTGCCCTCTTTAAAAGCTGCAGAATAAAATTCCTTTCTCAGTCAATTTTTACTTTCTCCCTCAGCAAAGAATGACAAGGGATTAAAAAAAAAAAAAAAAAGCTCAAACCTCCAAAAGAAGAATTAGGGATAAAGGTTAAAGATAAGTTTTCATCAAAATTTAAAGGAACCACTAAGTTCAAAAGAAGGTCATCTGCCCTGCTCCTAATTATTGCTCATTTCCACTGCACCCAGCTCTGGGAAAATAGTGGAGCATTTTATAGCAAACCATAGCTAACAGTGAGCACAGCCTTGGACACTCTGCTCTTTAAGGAGGGCAGTGGGATCTTTTCTCAAAATATTTCTTAGGCATTTTTGGATCAGAAGTTTTGAAACGTGATGAAAAGAAGGTTAACAGCGGTCTGGGGGAGGCCCCTGGATCTGAGCAGTATCACTATGGCAGCTCAGTGATGCATACCCTAAGAATTCCCCTTGGTGGCTGCCTGATCCAGAGTTGGGCCGGGACTGGAAGTAAAGGTTGTTTGTACTGGCTCAGGGACTGGGAGCCCCGTGGGGCAGATGGGATCACCTGGGAAGGTGGGATGAAGGCTGTGTGTTTACTCTGGCTGGGCACTCCAGCACTGGAAGCCATCCCCACGAAGGAGAAAATATCCAGAGCCCCTGAATTTATAGGTTGGCAGCCTCCAATTTATTTTTTCCTAACTGCAGTTGAAAAACTGTCTCTTGGTGGTTATTGATAGAAATTTTCCTTCAGTTTCAGGACTGATAAGATTATTATTTTCTCTGTTAACTTAAAATCATATTTTTGCAGACTGTTATTTAAACACTTGACCCTTGGTGCTGTCTATCACATAGAGGAGCACTCCTTATGATTTAGCATAGAGTTTGAACATGGCATTCACAATGGTGCACATTTCTGTATAAAACATATAATTTACATGTGCTGTGGGACTAAATTTCATTTAATCGCTTTCTCTCGTCATGTATTCCAAGAGTGTAAAACAGCAGCACGAGGAAGAAAGATCTCACCTCCCCACCTCCCTGGCAGCACCAGTGATTCAAGAGTTAATTGGATGACATCACATCAGTGGTTACTCTCCAAAAATAGTTTGCTCCCTTGTGTGACAGTGGGCATTTGGGTCAGCAGATGCCATAGTGGCAGTGACAAAAAGCTTTGCCTGCATCTTATCTGTCCTTCCTGTAAACTTCACCAAGATTCCTTCTTTTATCCTTTTCTCTATGGATCCACAGGGATGCAGCTCAGCTCCCCAATACACTGAGAAGGCTGATTTCTCTATCCCAAACTCTGATATATTCAAAATGAATCCAGAAAGAGTCAGAGACTGATTCACAGCATAGATACATTTACAACAGACAAACCCCAGCCTGCAGCTGGAGTTACTCTTTTGCCAGAGGAACAGACAACTGCTATTCAAGGAAAAGTAGCACATCACCTTGAGAAAACTGTTACATAAAACCCCATCTTTCTACCTCTGGATAGAAAACAGCAACTGGCTGTCAGCTGCCTCCAGAAGGAAATTAGATGGAGGATCTGCTCCAAGATGGTGCTTTCTGATCCCACCTCTGATCACTGTGGTGGCCTAAGCAAAGCCACTGTCTCCTGCTTCCTCCTGTCCACTCCAAATTCCCCAGGCAGTCAAACTGCTGTGGATGTGCAAATAGTTCAGGAGCAGCAGCCTGGCCAGCAGGTGAAAGAAATTACTCCCACTACCTATAGAAAACACAGTCATGAGAAGACATATGGTTTGGGACATATGGTTTGGGACATATGGTTTGGGACAGGGAGCTGCTATGAAACGCACAGGGGGCAACTGGATATTTTCCTGTTCCCAAGTATCCCCCAAACAGTCCAAAACTTTGCTGTTTGAGAAGATATGCAAAGCAGAATGTAATTCATTGTGTCCAGCAATAAACAAAATATTAAGTGCATTTTTAATGCTGTAAAACCTTTTAAAAGACTTTTAAACCTTTTACTGTGGGACATAATTAAAATTGTTTTGCTATCTGCAACAGGCCTGGCCTCCAATCTCATAATTAAGCAGTCACAAATTGCAAAATTGGTTTGTTTGGTTCCCACACCACACAAATATTGATAAAAGCTTTTTTTTTTGTCAGTTAGTGCACTATAACTTACAGGCTCTGGGCAACACAATTTGCCCAGTTTGGAGCTTGAAGACCACATCCGCATCTTGCCATGTTTTCCCCACACTGGATATTTTACTCGGTGTGTTCTCTATGGTTTCAGTGGCTGCATGCACTCAGATAATGTAGCAGCTACAACTTGAAATAAAAGATTTAAAGCTTGTTAAGCATAACGGATCTTTTCCTTTCTTTACAAGACAGAGGGTTATACTTCCTGTAGCCAATTATGCCATCTCTAACCACTGCAAGGACTCATAAGCACCAGCATATGCAGAATGACTGGCTACATTTTGTAGCTCAGTTCTTACAGATACATGTCCTGCAGACCAGAAGCACCATATGCTCCAGGAAGCAAGTGCTGGGGCTTCTGTACTGTCTCTCCTGTTCCTCAGGCTACTCAAGTGCCCTGTATAGCCAGAGCTGTTCACATAAGAAGTATGTACCTTGTACCCATGGGAATTTTTTATTCAGTGATAAATGTATTATCTATAACAAAAAAAAAAAAAAAAAAAAGGCAAAAAAAAAAAAAAAAGGCAGAAGATTGTGTGTAAGCCATTTAGGCAGGTTCTCTGCAAGATTTCCAGTAGTAGCTTTTGGCACTACCAATCAGCCAGAATTGCTATTGCTGGAAATCTAGTTCCTTATGAAAAAACCCCCCTAGATTACAAGGGTGAAAACAGAGCTACATCAGAAATACCTAAGGAAAGGGAAGCTGACATTCTCTCACAGGTTTTCCAGACCATCTAGCAGCAAGTTAATGCTTAAGGCCCCACAGGACAGTTCACAAAGATTTTTGCTTGCTGTCAGACACACCATTTAACTGAGGCTTTTAGATCCCAACTCTGAGCAAGGGTCTATGTAAAACATCAAAATCCTTGGAGGATCACCAGGAAGAACATAAGGAGGATACAATTCTTCTATGTACTTTTGTGGGTGATAGTGGGAACAACAGTCTGCTCTTTGAAGAGTAGAGAGACTTCACAGTCTGTATTTGTACTTATTTTCCAGCAGGATTTCCAATGTGCCCAAGACCAAATGTCCAGACTGAGTATTTTCTGGAAACAGGAAACATCTCAGTGTTGAATACCATGTCAGGGTGTCTCATCAGCACTCAGCTTATGAAGTGGAAGTGAAGAGGAGAACAGAACTTGTCAGCAAATGGAACTGCTTGGGGAAATAAGCAGTGAGACTGTGCTGCAGGGTGCTCCAGAGGCTGATTAGTTCAGAAGGTTACCAAGTACAGTATTTACGAGTATTTGCTTAAACTCACTCTTCAGAATCAGGCTCCTCTAAAGTTAATTCTCATTCTCTCTGCATTGCCTCTCTACATTAAGGTATATGGGCAGCTTGCATACTTAGTTACGAATGAAATAGCTTTGCTATTAAAAGGCCAAATTCACAATTCTGCTGCCATCTCTATGGCTACAAGGTTGCACTTTCAAAAGTGACAAAATTAGACTTTGGCTATATCTATATAAAATTATTGCCTTATGAGAGGTGATTTGGATTTATGCTGGTGCAAGCTAAATTTAGCCCTGAAGTTGATGTTTCAGGGATTTTAATGAAGTGTTAATTTTATATTGCTTAAAATAGAATTGGAAAACACCTCCTACCCAATTTTTCTAATATTTAGGTTAGTATGTCTGTTACTTTGTGCTTTAAATTACTGGCATTTGACTTGTGGTTTTGGCAGCTCTAGTCTGCTTCCTCCAATTAACAAAGAATGAGGAAACATTTCTGTTTTTAAATGCAATTCAATATGGACAATGTTACATCAGTTTCATCCACTGAGAAATGCAGACAACTTGTGTACACCCAGAGTGATTCTGCTGCAGAAGCATTGCTCTGTAATTGTCTCACATTTGCTAAAGCCCTGGTATTAATTCACACTGGAGCAAAAACCTGATCACAACAGGCAGGTGAGATTGTCCATGTGTTCCTGGCAGAGGCACAACTGAACCTGTGCTGCAGCAGTGCAGGTGTTGTGCAGCCACACCTCCCACTGCACCTGCAGTGCTGTACCAGCTCTTGTTTCCAGGCCACCACATTGTCTTGGATGAAAAAATTCCGTCTCCAGGGAGTGCTGGCATTTGGAGTTTTGCAGTTTGTGCACAACAGAATTGCCTTCACACCTGAGCATATAACTGTACATGTGAGCACTTAACTACTGCACTACTACATGCAATCTGCAAAAGCTACACACTACGTGCCACTTGCTGATCACCAGTAAGTGGCAATTCTAGCCTTTTGTTGACACTACTATTTTAAATTAACTAAACTGACTGGATTTACAGGTTCTGGATCCAGTCAAGGAATGAGCAGGCTCTAAAGAGGAGTCCCATATAACTGACAAGTGCTCTGCCACTGCTTAGCACAAACAATTCCTGTTACAATCAAACAGTGTCTTGGTGGTCTATATCAGCATTTAGAGGACCTTGAAACCAGCATGTCTCTGCCTCCAAATGTTCCTCATAGAGCAAGAGTGCTGAAATTCCACAAATATCCTCTTTGAGACACTTATTTTGTCCAGTTTCACCTTTATTTCAGAGGGGGGCACTTCTAGACTTTTCTATGCTCTGAGCAAAGATTAAGTGCTTCAGAAAAATACTTCTGTGCTGCTCTGCCTGCCTCCTTCCTGCCACTACAGCACACAGGAACTGGACTGAGGGCACAGCACTCCGCAGGTAACATCAATCCTGGCTCTCCCTGTCAGCCCCAGTTTATGTTTTGAATGCTCTGTGGTTGTGAGCAAGGCAGGAGGTGCAGGGTGCAGAGGCACTCCCACTCTGCCACAAAGGATAATTCCCTGCTCCCGGGCACTCTGCCCCCTTCAATCACTGCCAGCCTTGGGGGGTTGGCTATGCTTCAGCTCGCCTCCAAATGAAGCTATGGAGGAGGATCCAGGAGATTCAGATGGTGTGGGATGGATGTCAGCGAGCTGGGCCCTCAGTAATTGATGGTTCATAAAGATTCTTGGTATCCAAAATGAGCCTGGTTATGTGACAACATCAATCTGTTCCAGGGGGTGATCAGAGGCAGGTGAGAGGAACAGGTCTGTGCCATCACTCTCCAGGAGGTGCCTGGGGAAAGGTCATGGCCAGGCTTCTTCCAGGTCTTGTTACTAACCATAACATCCCCTTTGTGCTCTGACAGTAAGTGTAAATGGCCCCAAAAATCAAAGGCTTGTAAAGGACAACAGAGGTCAGGTATCCTAGAGCCAAACTTCTCAGGTTTGTGTCAACTACTCCAGTCCTGTGCTAAAAGTGCAATGTCAGACTAAAATAATGAAAAATGGAGTAGAGTTTTACTGAAGTAAGGTCATTTTCATGGTGGTGTTTGTCTGAAGTAGGAATGACCAAATCATAAAAAACCTCCCAAATCTTGAGGATTTTTTCAAGGCACTTTACCAGTTTAACCACAGAATGAGATGTAAACATGCATCCAAACTTATTTGTGTGGAAACCAAATGACACATGGTTTTTTTTTCAACCAGTAAACAACATTCAGTGAGTAACAAGCAAGAGTTAGGTGTGTAAGAAATATTACTTTTTCAAGAGTTACTGCACTTTGTGGAAAGAAACTTCATTCAGAATTGAATTTGGTTCACTTCATTCAGAGTTCTCCCCCCTCCCCCTTTTTCCAACCAATATTTAAATGTATTACTTAAGAATTAAAACATCTCCTCACCCCAGAAGAAGCTTTTTTACCAATAAAGATCCTTTTCAAAACTGCTTTGTTTAAATGAAGAAAAAGAAAAGATGAATAGACAGATAAATATCCTCCAGTAAGAAAAGTTAATAAGGAAAATGGTTCTAATATTTCTTTTTCTGATAATGGTGCCATTGTTTTGATTGGAGAGGCAGAAGTGAAGCATAGACTCAGTGCTGCATTCCCATGACTAAATCACCTGTAAGATTGCATTGTGCATTTGAAAGCTCTTTGACAGGGTCTGTCCCAGGGTAGCTGCCTTCGCTTCTTTGATGCGGTTAAGCAAGCTTGCACAATCATGTAATGGATTAAATTAGACTTAGTCTTCCTTGCATGTTTTATGTGAGGTCTGGGTCCACATAATGGAGCTCAGCAGCATCCATTCGCAGTGAAGACACCTGAAGACATTTTACAGGATGGGCTTAAGTTGAAGAATCAAAATGGGAACACAAACCTCTTCTTGTACAGAAAAAATATGCTCTGTTTTCAGTGACTTTACTCTTTTTTTTTTTTTTTCCTTGCTACCTTCTGAGCTGGAATATTTTTTCATTTTCTACTATTCCATAAACACCTTCGGAAGTTGGGAAAACAAACAAACCCCACTTCACTTAATACCTCAATGTATTATCCCAATAAGGGGTTTTGAGAGAAAAATGAAAAGATTGCAAGTTCTTTTGTGTCACCAACAATAAAATATTAATTCCTCATCCCTGGAAGAATTCAAGGCCAGACTGGATGGAGTTCCAAGCAACGGTCTAGGGGAAGGTGTCCTTGTCCACAGCAGGGGATTTAGAGCTAGATGATCTTTAAGGTCTCTTCCAACCTAGGCCATTTTAGAATTCTGTGATTCACATCACTGTTGAAACATGGAGCTGGTAGGAGGGGAAAAAAAGCCCTCACAAAAAAGTTGCTTTCATCTTTTAAATTTAAATTGTATTTAATGAAGACTTTAATGAGCAAATGAAACATTTTGTAGATATTTGCTATGACATAAAATAGACTCAGGGAATCCATTTCAGGGAAAAGATACCCTTAATCAGGCAGTCAGCATTTAATAACATAGCAGAGGACATAAGCATTTAATAAAAAATAAATGTAATAATTAGGCCTCATTTTTTACTACCTGGCTTGTATTTAAAGGTCTGGTCCAAGGTGCAAATGGAAAGTTCCCCTTTGATTTCAGGAGACTTTGGCTGTGTGTTGCTTAATAACAGCTTTGCTAATGAAGTGTCTGTTGGTTACTGAATGTGACACATTTCCTGGCATTTTAAAAAACTCTTCTAAGTATACAGAAATTGTCGACACTTGGAGTTTCTTAAGAACGAGGGGGAAAAAGCAGCAGCTGACACTATGTTAGCCAACAGAATTTCAAATACCTCTCTACTCATAACATATCATGTAATAAATACTTTTAACATTGAAAAGGGGGATTTTTGCACTTAGCCCTGGTAATGACCAGTGCAAGGGCCTCCCTCTACTCTTACACAACCAACCTGCTTGGGCTGCACCACCATTCACATCCCCTTTTCTTCAACTTACTGTCTGCTTTGTTTTGTTCTGAACAAAACCCAAAAAATTCTTGAAGTTATTTGGGTTGAAACTGTAAACCACATGAAACCCCTGCTATAACTTAGGTTTGTTTTTTTTTCCTAAGCTTAGTCAGAATTCTAGCCAAATTGGCAAACACGATCAGAGCTTCAGGTTGGTGCTTGTGAAACAAAAATCCCCCCCAAAATCTGAAAAAAAAAGTCACTTTTGCCTTATTTTGGAGATTTCTGTGGAGAACATTAAACAGCCCTGTGTAACAGGATTAAAATAAATTTAACTTCCAGGGTCTGAAATTTCTTCCTGCAGGTTTAATGACAGTTTTATTAACATAAGCTGATGCAGGATTAGACTGTTAAATATTTAAATCCCAACACTTCCTGAAATTAAGATAGAAAGGGGAAAATTTCAGCCTGTTCCTTACCTAAAATAATCTATTCCACCGATGTGCTTCTATGGTCCACTCTTCTAATAGGTGATTTAGGAAATGGGATATGGAATCACTAGTTAATTTACTTTTGGCTAAATTTGCCCAGAATACTTCTGAACAATTAGCACTCTGGTCTGAAGGACAAAATTACTCTGACAAAGTTGTGCCTAGGGGCTGCTCCATGACGTGTTCAGAGTCCAACATTTTTAGTACATGTCTGGAATTGATAGTGACTCAATACACAAGGATATCCTTTCATATTCATTTATGTGATAACCTCACTTCTGTTGGCACAGGAATATGTTGTCTTTTAACCTGACTTAAGGAGCTGGCCCTAGAAATAGTCTTCATCTTTTTGGATAGCAAGTTGGAATCAAGATTATTTTGACAGATGGCATCTAGCCTGTCTAATATGCATTTTACCTGCTCCATAAATATTGATGACTTTAATACATTTGTGTTCTGCCATATGCTTCTTAAAGGTACACTTCCAAAACTTGACTTGGTGTGTGATTTAGACAGAATTAATCTCCATTTTGTAGTACTATAAATGAGATCACAATCAAATGTGTTGTGTCTGACGTTGGAAGATTAAAAATGGTGTGTGTGAGGGTACGGGGGTAACACCAGCAGATTTACATCCTATTTCCTCTCAGTCCTGACCTCATGGACATTACAAGGTACAAGTGGAATATGCCTTTATAATATAAACCTTTTAAGGGATTTCTGGACAAAGGGAACCTCCTGCCTCATGAGGTCCTGCCACTTGAACCACATTTAAAGCATTTTTTCTCTCTCCATTTAAAAACCCTTCAGCTCTGTCACCTCATGTGAGTGCCACATAAAACGCCTCAAAGAAAAAAAAATTGAAAAGATTAGATGCCTACTAAATCAGGTTTTTTAGAATCACAAGCCTATGAGCATCTCATATGCACACTGATATACAATACAGGTATTCCTCTGCATAAGCCATTGAAAAGACACTGCTCCATGTTTTCTGGAGAAGGACTGTCTGCTTTATGCAAGGCCAGTTTCTTTGAACTCAGTTGTTTCCAAGGCAGATGGGGTGTACAATTAGCCCTTTTATTATTAACACTGCTTTCCCTCTTCTCCACCAAGGTTACAGACTCGTTCACAGGGCCGTCACCAAAATGGGAGCAGGGCCAGGGCTGCTGGCAGGAAAAGGGGCGATGTGGGCAAGCGAAAGCCCAAGATCCATTCCCCCAGGCTCCTGTGGCCTTGAAAAAAGCAGCACTGCTTCCAACGGGAAGAGCCTCATGCCCCACAGCTGGGAGAAGTTGGCTTTGACTCCCAGCAGTTTTTCCTCTGTTGGATTTGCCACCTTGTCTCATCAAGCAAAAAAGGCAGCCTTAGCTCTGCCCCTCTTCACATTTCACTGCTGCTGCTTCCTTTGCCCACTCTAATCAGAGATTGTTCAAATAATGCTGGGGACAACCTCTGTGCATGTATTTGTCAAGGTATTCTACAATACAGCTGAACACAGCAACACACAAAAAATATGGCATGGCCTTCATAGTAAACTGTAGGAAATCAGAGCAATACTGCAAAATTTCATAAAATACTAAATAATGCAAACTTACATTTTTGCATCAGTTTGAGAAGATATGAGGATAACGTGTTTACAAAGAGAAAGTACTTTTAAACGGAATTGTGGGATCCCAGTGAAAAAGATTTTTCTCAAAAACAATGAAAAACTTAAAAAAATTACAACAATATAATTGCAGTTTTCAAAGAAAATTGTGAAAGATAACTCTCTACTCTGTCAGGTGCACAATTTTTCTAGCTATTTTCAGAGAAATGAGAGATTAAAAAGTCAGTTAGAATCATAAAATATCCTGAGTTGGAAAGGACCATCAAGGATCATTGAATCCCAAGAATTATGATATTAGCATTTACTAATATTTCCCCATATTTAAAAATATTTCCTTTTTTCTTTTGTTTGGTGAAGTAATCTGCTGTTAATTACTTTGCTTTACAAGGGGGAAGATAGTGGACCATAGCTCATCAGTAAAGGAAGGAAAAGAGAACTAGAAAACCTGCTGAGCATATTTGCAGGAAGCTTTGCTTGATAAATAATAACCACTTCAGGGCTCAGCATGTAAAAGGAGAGGTCAGTGGTCTCTCTGATGCTCTGGAACATTAGTGATGGCAGAGGCTGTTTGTTGGCACTGAACTCACACAGGAGCCACATCCAGCGTGGTACTCACAGTAGAAATACAGGCAGATCAGTGGTGCAACTTTGCTACCCCAAGTTTATTACAAAAGGACTCCAAACACTGTACAAAACCATCAGGAAGGTTTCTCTGCAAAGTATTTATCTAAACTCTCTTCAAATTAAACAAATCTTTTCCAAGTCTTTTTTTTTTTTTTTTTTTTTTTTTCCCACAGCCAAATTTCAAGAGGCTTGGTCTGTGTCTGCTCTCATTAGTTTAAATTCACTTGCTCACAGTCAGGATGTTTCCCTGGGCACTAACTTCCCACATGGCAGTGCCCAGCAGCCACACAGGGTGGTATTTATCAAAACTTGAAGCTATGGAGACAGCACAGTCCTGAAATTCGTGCTGCTTGTAGAGGGGCTGGGCCATGAAGGATGTTTTGCGTAAGATTTGGTTTGCCTGGATGGAGTTTAACTGGCCACTTGATGAGGTAGCAAAGGCAAACTGGCAAAGGTAATCTCAATTTCATGCCCACTCACAGAAGTGATACTCCATAAATTTAAGTTTGGATGAGGCTCATTTGACCATACTATTAAAAAAATATTTGGAAGAAAACCAGCATCAGCCTGTGCAGGGTTCAAAGATAGGTCAGATCCCTGCTAGATATAAACCAGCAAAGAGTCCCTGGCTTTTGTGTGCTCAAATCAATTTTCACCAGCTAGGAATACATCCTGGCTCTGGCTGGATGAGGCACAAAGGAAAGCCAGAGACCACAAGAAGAGCTGGTATTTCTGAAGCCAATAGTAATCTCTGGTTTAGCCCATAAGAGATGGCTGAGAGTCAGTCCTCGGCTGGAGCAGAACGTGCTAATTTGGGCAGGTGCTAAAACACAGGAGCTTGGCAGCTGTGAATGGGAAAGAGAAAAATGAGTGCTTCTCCAGCTTTCAGTTGTGATTTGACACCTCTAAATGTGGGCAAAGGCTGAATCAATTCAGAAGCTTAAGTGTTTGGTCAAACCAACAATGCATAAAATAAGGCAGCTACACAGCAAGTAATGACTTTTCTTGAGTGGCTTCTAGGTAGATCAAAACCACGATAGAAAAATCTCTCAGAGCTATTTATTTATTTTTGTTACCGCCAGTTTAGTACTAGTTCTGGAAAATACCATGGCAAATTACAACTCCTGTGGCACTAGAGGCTAACCAATGATCTGTAGCCCTCACAAGAAATGAAGTAATTTTTTTTTCCACTTTCTTGTTTGATTCAAGCTATTTTTTAAGTACTTTGGTTTTTTGTAGTTTTGCAGTTTAGTTGTTCCCAACAGCTCTGCCTGCTGTCCACTGACATCACATTAAACAATCACTTACGAATTGCATCTAGTCATACAACAGCCCTGTCCTCTTCAGCACCCAAGTGTTTGGATCAGACAACAGCTCACTGCACTCAGAGTGGGGCCTGCACTGAGCACAGCAGGGTGAACATGCTCTTTGGTTTGCCCTCAGTTCTCAGCAATGCTCATTTGATTCTGTGGTTCTCCACCTGATGTCCCAGCAATCCTATTCTGTGATGCATCTTTCTCTGACTCATTTTGTTGAAATGCCAGAGAATACAACTGACAGTCCCCAAACATAATTTATCTGAAAGATTTCTTAACAGAAAAAGTAATCTCTCAACGTGTTTTTAAGAGAAAGAGGACTCTGCCCACAACTGAAGAATCCAAGAGTCTCTCAACCATTTTTCTTCAATCTGAGTGTAATTAACCATTGTAGCAATTCAAAACAGTTATAAATTCAGTTTTGGGCTCAAGTTCAGGGAATTTTTCTCTTGGTGAATAAGAAGCTCCACTGAGATTTCTCTGTGTTTCCTATCAAAGCACATCTCCAAGGAAAGCAGGTACTGGAGGCCTGATTTAGGGAGCATGAGTAGAGGATTTTTGGCACCTGTCTAATCTCAGTGTTGGTAACTACAACAGAGAAGCTAAAGCCACAACTCTGTTTCCAATATATCTAAATCATTAGGAAGCTGAGATAGTGAAAGCACAAACTGCGCTCGTAATTCATGGGCCGCTGAAGTCTGGTAACAAGCTTTATTCCCATGTTTTCTTTTTCCTAATATGTACACAATTTACTTCTGAAGTCACAGATATTCTGTAACAGAGCTCAGGAGTGTCTTTTATTTTCCGAGGCTTGGATTTGTAGTGTTAATGTGTCACAGAACACCCCCAGAGGAATAACCTTTTACCCCATCAGTTTGTTTACTAATGGCATTTCTTGGTTTAATAAATGAGGTCCCTAACATTAAAACTTTTCCTCGCTCCTAAGGCTTTGTTATTGCTATTGCAAATTATTTCATTACTTCAGAGGGCTTATTTCAAATCAGTACCACATCTTTCTTTTGTTCATATCCCCATAACATATAAGAAATAACAGTAAAATCTTTCTCTTCATTACCTTCCCCTCCAATCTCATTACTTCATGTTTCTTTATGTTGAATTGGATGAGTCACTCAAGTTTCTAATTCAAGTTTTGAAACTATTCAAATTTAAATTACATGCTTCAGACCATCAGCAAATAACATCCTCTCATAAAGGTTGGGGGGCTTTTTGGTGTGAAGAAATGTAATTTAAGTCCTAGCAATGCTGATAGTGCTCTGTAGATTTAGTCTCTTTTGCAGTTATCATTTTCAGTATGCAGAATGTTCTATTAAATAATACACAGCTCTCCAGAGATTTACATGTATATTATTTATGGAGGAACCCCTACCATTATATAATCCTAACAACCTTGTTGGCTAAGTAGTTCCACCCAGGGAAGCATTTCATCTTGTCTCAAGAATATTTCCTAACAACTGTACTGCAGTGAATTTCTTGCTGTCTACTTCAACAAGTAACAGTTCTTTGTCAAAGGGTTAATTTCTCGCAATAGAGAGAGTTTTTAAGGCCTCTGCAAACTCTCTCATCAGCCTTTTATTTACCCAGTGTTGTGTAGTGGTTAATGTCCAGTCAGATTCAGACAGCAGAAGGACAATTCTGTGCTCCTCATTCTCCTGTGGATACACTACATGACCTAGCTATAAGAAGTATTCCTGAGCCTAAGGCTCTCTATTTAGAGAGTGGAAATATTAACCCATATGTAAGTGTAAAGAAATATATGGGATTTTAGATTTTAAAAAGTGGTCTTACAAACCTTGTTCCATTTATTATTCCCTATATGGTGAAATATTTTCTAGTACAAAAGACTTTTAACCTTCAGTAAAGCCATTGTTTAATTTCTTGTGTTAAGCCTTTCCTGGTTGAGTACCAGAAAACCAGTGACCTTCGCTGAATTATGAGAGCTATTGGGAACAGCTTCTACTTCTTACTCACACATTTCCTGACTGATAGAGACAGGAGGGGAAGACTTAAGCACACTGCTGGTGTGGGAAGGATACACTGCAGCTTCTGCAGAAGAAAGTTTTGCCTTGTATTAATCAAAACCAGAGCAAAACACAACCCCAAAACCAAAGCAAATGCTCTTGATCTGTTCCTTGACTATGCAATATGTTGTCTTCTATTTTTGCTTGAGATTGCATGCAGAGTAGCGAACATCAAGAAAATCTCTACAAAGCACGGGTACATCTGATACTTTGATTGCATTGTCAACTCAGGTAAGGAAAGAGATAAATACTGATATCAATAGGACAAGCATTTTAACCAAAATACAGGGATGATTAAATGGATAGTATTAGCAAACTGCTTTTATGTTGGGAATTGAACGCAATCAATTTTCAGAGCACTGCAGCAGCAGGAAGACCACTCATTAAATTAATTTAAATCAAAATCACCTTGTGAATGGATTCAGTGTTGGGAATAAACAACTGTTATAATTTATTTTGATATATAAGTGAAAACTCATAAAAGTTTTCCCCTACTCCCTGTTCTTCTGTTAAATTTGTTTGATTCCATTGCTCCCTCTGGGCTTCACAGGTGTACGTGCTACAGAAATTTGGCTTGATGCACATTTACCTATTCCCTCCAAACACACAACTTCTTGGGAAGCTCTTAGCTTCCACTTACAGAAAAAGAAAAATCACATTATGTAAATGGCAAATCAAAATTCAACATTTACTAATTGCTGAAAAGTCTCTAAAAACCTGCACATTTAGTGGTAGTGGCATCCCAGAACTTCACAGCTCTCGTTCTCTGCTCTCATATGGCACAGTTCTGCCACAGGAACCCGCACCAGTAACTCGAGCTGGTGTCAGCCAGAACCAGAGGGCACAGCATAAGATCTCCAGTTGTAAATATCACTGGACCACTCTGAAGTGGGCTCATTTCTGGCTTTGCCTTAAGCGTCCTTTGAAGGGCTAATTCTGTTTCATTTCCCTCTATTTTCAGCTATTTAGCATAATTAATTTGATCAGCCCAGCGAATAGAGTGCTTCTTTCTTTCATGCTGCAATGATGCAATTTCTTTGACCCCTATTTCCACCTTTTAGATATAAGAGGTTCACATATTTAGAAATAGTGACTACTGCATTATTAGTAGTTATATTTACAGAATAATTACTTCAGTAGGTGAAAATACATATTTATCTATTTCTAAAATGGCAAATTTTCAGGTTGCCTCAATGCCATGTGCATTTACACCTCCTGTCATGTTGCTCCAGTTAAATATCTTTTCAGGAAACTGAATTGTGTAGCTTTTGGAAAACATGGGAATCATGACAAACTGTATGCTTCACAATAAAAAACAAATGATCACCTTTTAGGAAAAAGTAATGAACATGTACAATATTAGCAGTTCATTAGTAACTATTAAGGAGAAATGCAGCTCCGACTAAATCCCAATCCTTGTCCAAACTTGAAGCTAGCTTAATCTTAAAGGTTTTGAGATCATGAGAAGTTCAATAGACCTGCAAGAAGAGTAATATTGTACCCTGAAACTCAATCACACTTTTTAGAAATTTTTTTGATTCTTTTGTTAACAGGACTATCTGTTACTACAACTCCAACTCAAAGCTCTTAAGCACATGCCTAACTTAAGGAGAGTAAGATGGCCACTAAATCAACATATGCTCAAAATCTGTTTCCCCTGAGAACACTGTTGCAGATTTAAGGTGTGCGCCCTGTCTCTTCTGGGTTACCTGTGCTCACAGCATGAGGTGATGTTTTTTGGATAGCAGGTAGTATTTTGGCTCATTTTCCTCCATTTCTTTCTCAGCCTTACTCCTTTAAAGCCTATGCTGATTCTTCAGGGTTTTGGGGAGCAGAGACAAAAGCAGATGTGGAATTTACCCGAGTTGCTTCTATCACTAGGCCCTTTTATTATTTCTTCATACAGAGCATTCAAAGCAGTTTTGCAGGCTATAAATTTATAAGCAACAAGGCAGAGGGTGGGCTCATAGATCACAGTGTCATGCTCTCAATCAATATACATACAACATCCCAGATGCTGCTGTTGTGGCTTGGGCACACAAGAACCCACCTCAGTTTCACACCAGCTCAATCAATCCTCTTTGCTCTTTTTTCTAATAGACATGCTATGATAATAATTAGGTTTTTGTTCAAAGCAGCCATTCTGTAAGACATGATACTCAAGGTAATACTTTTATTTTTATTTTATGGGCTCTTGTTTTGTTTTGTTTACAATTATCAGTGCCTGCTCCAGGTTCTCCAGAGAGCTTTTTTTCTGAAGCAGGTGCATTTTCAGCTCATGTAATGGATTTAGAGATATTTGGCCATAAATAGATAGTGTTAAATGCTGCTGTAAAAATGAGATAAATGTTTATTACCCAAAAGGTTAATAAAAAATCCACTTGGGATCCTCTAGAAAAGAATTAATCCCTATAAGCCTGTATTGAACCAGTGACAGTTGCCCAAGATTCACAAGCAAATTGCATCCCTAAAACATCTTAAAAGCAGAAAAAAAAAAATCCCAGACTGAACACCACAGTAAATGGAGGGAAGGAATTCATGAGATAGGTATCATTTATTATCTAATTTAAGCACTTAGTAGCAGCATCTGTTTACAAATAACCACTTTCAGCATTAGATAAGTCCCATGTTAGGCTACTGTTCCTTCCCAACTTTATTATCAAACAGTATGATTTTATCAGGGTAACACAGAAAATCTCAGCTGAAAAACAATGAGCTGTAAAACAGTCAACAATCCAAAATGTCAGCAGGAAGAGGAACCAGCACTTGCCAGGCACAAGAGACTTCATGCATATACAATCTTTTCCCTGAATTTCATAGGTTCTTACACCTGGCTCTAATGGACTAAATGCACTTGACTTTTTACTCCCCTTACACCTTGCTGTTGAATACATAAATGACATGTCATAGCCTGGATGGAAAAATAATTTAATTTTATAGGAGTACAGGTGGTGTTATAGCCATCAGACCTGACGGGTGCCCATGACAAAGTGAACCTAACATGATCTGTTTACACAGCACATGGCCATTCAATGCAAACTCTTCCACACAGGCACCTTTCCTGCTCCCCTTGGGGGGCAGGCAGAATTTACACTCTCCCAAAATCAATATCCCTGTGGCCTCCCGACGTTTTCAAGCATTCTCTTTCCTTATTTCCATTCATACCTCACTTCTTCTAGTTGCAAGTCTGCTTTTCTGAATCAATAGAATGGATAGCAAAACCTCTCTATTCGTGCTAGAGGTGATTAGTGGAGTTAAGAATTATTTGGCCCTCTAAGTCTTAAACAGCCTGGCTGTCATCCCCCCCTTCTGGCTGTCTGCTAGAATGAGACAATAAATCCAAGTTTGCTTCCCCAAAGGAATCCAGTGACTACCGGGGATGGTGGATTTGGGGTAGCTAAGAGCAGTAGATGATTTCTGCACCATTTGACAGCCAATAACCCCATACATTCTGCTTTTATTCTCCTTATTTGTCCAAATCGTTGATGGATTCTGTCCATGTGAGGACCGTCTTTAAGGAAGGATGAAAAGCATTTTATATTCTGTGCCAATCTACATAACTACTTGAAGCAAACACTGGAGATGAACCTGAGTTAAAAGGTGCTGACTGAGATCTGAGCCTCCCACGGGCTGCAAATGTACTTCTGGGAGCAGTGAATTACGTATCTCAACAACTGAAAACATCAGGATTAACTCAACAAGACATATTTAAGCCACAAATTTCAGCTCCTGAGGTTTTCAAACTCTGGATAGAAGGACCAGCCTGGTATACATCTTCAGTGCATTTTGGTGAAAAAGCTGCATAATATCAAAACATGAGTTTCAGCACTGAAGTAGTGTGAGTGGTATGAACTAATGAGTTGTAAAAGACCTTTAGCCAGAAAATACAACCTACTTCTTCCTCTTCTGACTCCTAGATCTGAAATTACTGGCTGCACAAAACAGTTGCATTTAGTTTTTAGAAGGCTGGCACAGGATATAGGGATTGCAGGTTCGAAATTCATTGTAGGTACTACAGTCTTTGGCACATCTTTCTTGTGCTTTCATTTCCAATTGCTTCCTTGTAAGGAAGTAATGTAAAATCTCCTTGTAAAGGCATGAAAAAAATAACCCTCTGTGAGGTTGTCAGGGTCTCACAATGAAAAGGTCTGAACTAAACTGATGCAAAATTTGGCCAGTTGCTATTTTTTCTTTTTCAGGTCACTGTATTCCAATGCTGGTTTTATTTTCTCAAAAGAGTCATGCAACTATTTTATGCTGTCTTTCCTCTTCTATTTATTGTCCCTGATACTTTTTCCAGCATTACAGAGCTCTTAAGAAATCTGCACCTTTATCCTCCCAGCCACTAAAACCGTGGAAGATTTTTTTTCTTTTACTAAATACAAAATGCTTTGAGATATAACCATTCCTGTGGGCGCACCTTGGTAGCGTGTGAGGAAACTCTGAAACTCCAGTTTATTTTATGTTATGATGCTGTTTGCTAGAAATATATCCTAAAGTTAATGAAGTATCACTGCAATCAGAAGTTTAATCCAGATCCTTCAATCCCTCCAAACTTTGTGATATTTTAAGCTGGTACAAAGCTTCAATTAACCCCGCCTTTGTGTATCCCCAGTCCTGGGCTGATGAAATAGCCTGACTCCATTCTGAGATTGACAAGTTATTAATTAGGACAGCAGGCCTGTCACAACCTCTAAGCCTCACTAACACTTCCTTGGAGAGATGCATTGTCGCCTACTATTGGGATTAAGCTTCTCACTTCCAGAATATAAACCTCAGTCACAGCACTGGATTGAAAATGACTCTATTTGTATTTTTGCAGCCCCTTGGCCTGTATCTCTTCCAGTCTGGTTTTAAGGATTATTGAAATCAATGGGAGTTTTGCCACTGACTTGACTGGGGCCAGAATTTTACATATTTTACAGGGAATCCTGAGAAAAAGAATTTAATTAACAAAGTAGATTATCAAGTGCAGTGGAAGAAACACAGCCTTGAAATAGCCTCAGTTTTCTTAATAACAGAGATTGTGAGTCAGATAATGTAAGGCAAGACCTGATCTAGAGAATCTTGCCATGGTGGCTGAGAAAGCAGCAGCCAACACCACAGACTCCGATCAACTAATAGTGAATTATTGTTGTAAGACAATGCTCAAAGTACTTGGAAAAAACCCTTGAGTTAACAACGCTGTTGGACTCCAACAAAATAAAGGGAAGCTTTTACAAGGGATGATTGAAGGATTCTTGGGACTCCCTGTGAATTGAACTCCTGCCTTGACACAAAGACATGGTGAGAACATACAGATTTGGAATCAGCAAGAACTGTATGTTTTCATATTATTGTTTGCATTGTATTACTTTATTGTTCTCTAAGGAGGCCATAAACATACAATAATGGCAATCAGATGCAGTGTGAACTCTGTTTAAGAAAGTTTTCAGTTGCATTGTCTTTACCTTGCACCAGTTTAGGCAGGGAGCAGAGTGTGTGTATATATAGTGTGAATACAAAAAAAACCAAACCCACAAACAAACAATTTTAACAGGAAAATGTCTATGCTAGGGTTTTACTGAGAGTGTTGTATCCCATTTGAAATATTCACATTTACTACCAGGTACCCTGAAGAATAGCCACAGTGCTAAAACATGAGTGCTTTTGCAGCTCTATTGGTTTAGAGACAGCTGCTTTTGTTGGATTAGATTCACAAGAAAAGCTCTAGCCAACGCCATGTAGGTCACCATGTGGGGTTCTAGCACTTGCCACACTGCAAAAACATTATTTAAGACCAAATTTTGTGAAGGAGCCAAGGGCCCTCTGTAGCATCTGGGTGTGCTGGTTTCTAGTTCATTGCTCAGAGAAAAATACATGGTTTCAAGACAGAAAATGGAAAGGGATTAATAGAGGGATTTCTGTACAATGCAGAGCAATGCCCAGTCTTAGATTTGAGTCCCCTATGCATTTATCAAAGCCATCAATATACAGCTTTATAGTCACTGTTTTCAAAACATCCACTGGCCTGTAGACATCGTGTAGAATGATACAAGTACAGTATGTAGAAAAGCAACACCACTAAGAATGCACATCTAAGGGCACCCCACTCCGGATAATAACAACTTCCACAGTAAAGCTATAGTCAGTCATAACAATTAAAAAAATCCTACCTTTTCCTTCCTACCCTTTCTAGTCAGCCTTTCTCAAAGCACTTCTGAATGAATACTATTTAACTGCTGGGTTTGAGAAAGGACTTAGATATCTCAGATTAAGTTTCCAGTGAGTAAGAGTCAACACTGCAGATTTATGCATTACAAATGTAGCACACACTGACTCTCACATCTATTAGATGAGAGCTCCAGAACTGCTGGAGTATGGAGATTACACAAAAGCACATTCCCACTCTTGGCAGAGTTCAAGTCTAGGTCATTTTGGCAATGGACATGAAGGAAAAGCATTGCTGTTTCTGGCTGTGCTGGAAATGTAAAAGTCCAGCTTCAGTCTGTTTGGGACCATGAGAAGGGGAAGACTCTCATCCAGACTTTAACACTTTGCTCCTTACACAGCTAGACATGTTAGATGTTAACTCACACAATCCAAATAAGGAATCATACCAAAACCTGAGATATGCACAATTCTGACTAAATCTAGAAAAACACATAAAAAACTAACTGACGACCAACAGCCAACACTGTCACATTCACAGAGAACTGAGGAGGCACTCAGAGGAGGATATTGCCCAAGAGCCATGCAAGAAATTCCCATCATCATTTTTCTAAAAATTACCCATAAAACTTTAAAACCATAAACAACAGCTCTTTTTTCCCACCTACCCAATCTACAGTTCCTCTGCTGCCAAGAAGATGCCACAGAGCTCCCCCTTGTCACGCACCACCAGAAGCAAAAGCTACTCTGCCACCAAGGTAAGGCCCCCAGAAACACCTGGTGCCATCCCTGGGGTTTAAAAAGATTCAGCTGGGTATCATCAGGCTCACCTGGCCCTGCCTTCAGGATCTTTACTCCTAATAATGCTGTCTACAAAAGATTGAGCTGGAAATGGCCTTCAGGTGAAGAAACTCATCAAATGCAAAGACCCAGGTTGTCCCCATAAGCATGAAATGGCAAAGTGTCTTTTTTTTTTTTTTTTAACAGAGTCATTTTTCAGGATGGATTTATGTCCTGCAGTGTTCACAAGGCCTGTGTTTTCACAGCATTTGAGGCAAACAAAATGCTCTTGATGAAATACCAGCTCTTACTGTGTGCAGAATATGGCATTAAATTTATAGAGCAAAGGAAGAAGTGGTTTACTTGCCTTGAGGGGAATTGAGAAGTGACAGTAGGCACTTAACAGCAAGTTCCAATTACAGCATTTAAATATAATTGCATAGTCTGTTAATCTATGTCAGGGTGGCATCATTTTAATATGATTGTCACAGATTCTTTCTAATATTATGAGTGATGTGAGTGAAGCTGAGCCTACGGAAAAGGTTCAGTTCCAGGTCTTAATATACACTCTAATTCTGTCTGTCAATTATGCTACGGAAGAGTTCAAATAAAGGTCTGGGGATCTAGAGGATGTAGCTACCTTTATTAAAGTACTTCTATTGTAAATAGATGTATGGGTCAGGAGACAGTTATCATTTGGTCTTGTTATTTTTTATGAGCCTACCACTATTAGAATAGACTCTTGTGTATAATCATTTAGATGTGTCATGGAATCTTATTTCAAATGGAAACCATGAAGTGAAATAACAAAAATTACAGCTTGACCTCTGCAAATATGTTCATTTAGCCACTCCCATTTGTGCATTATATATAGTATTACAGGAGACAATTATAACTCAAGGAGCCAAAAGCACTTTGAATATCATTTATAAACTCCAAACTTTTAATTATATAATGGAAATTTAACTATACAAAGAACGGAGATTGATGTCTAGTAGGTAAACTTCAAAATTTAAAATAGGCATTACTCTTCTGGTAATGGTGAAAATATGCAGGCTGTTTCTTCTGGTGTAAAATCCACATGAAGGTGTTCCTGCCTCCTTGCTCCCTGACATCTAGGTCTGCACTGGGATTTACTGCCTCCACAGTTGGGCTTTAGGAACTGATTATATGGCTTCACTTCAAACTTGATTAGAATTTATGCAAATTGAAGAATGTCTGCTTTTAGAGGGGTTTTTCATCCTAACCAGCTCACTGATCTGGTTTAGAAAGCACAGTTGCATCAACAAAAGTATTGCAGCTCAGGGGCTGGAATAAACAACAGCAGTAAAGGGAGAGAAATTGTTTATAACAAGCTTCCCAAATTATTTTCTACTGCTGGAGAGTATTTAAAATATCTCTGTACAGGCACAGATTTCTGGTCATATACCTCTCCAAATGCTGTAGATGTTTTGTAGGCAGTATACATAAACAGAATTTGCAAAAATGCCACCTCCATGGAAGAATCCACTTTTGTTGTAGTGATGAACATGATCAACCAACAGAATAAAACAGGAAGAAAGTTCCATACAACAGAAAGCAGAGGGTGGAATTACAAGGCAGTAATTATCAAAGCTTCCTTATTTTTGTGCAAATCATCACTAGATCCTTCAACAAGTTTACATCTCATATTAAAATATCACTGCCACCAACAAAAGTATCCCTGAGCACCATGCTGGCACTTGGGCTGCTGTAATCGTGCAGGAAGGATGCCACTTACTGAATCACTGGATTTTCCTTGGCCGTTTCCCATCCAACACTACAGGGCTTGGCTGTGTTTAACTCTCAAGATCAGGCAGGATCTCAGCCAACATTGCATGGCCACATATTTTCTTAACCCTCCGACCAGCTGCCATGCTAAAAACACAAGTTGCAAATGCCCAACTACATAATTCCTTAAATTTAGGATGGTCTTTTCTAGCATTTTATTGTCCCAGTCTCTCCTCAGTTGCTTTTATTTATCGGTCACTCTATTTTCTCTGTGGTTTTTATGGTAGCAGGATAATTTTTAAATAGATTTTCTTTCATGGAAAGAACCCAATAATATCAAAATATGGAGCTTCGCCTAAAATGACCTTTCCTGAAACAATGGCTATCCTGGGGGCTTATGAGAAGAGACCCAAAAAAGAGATGTAAATTTTGGAAATCAGTGAAGCAAGTGAGTGATTGTCCTATGAGCCCTTGGACAACACTGCACAGAGCTACCATATGCTTCCTAGTGCTCCCCTAACTGCCAGCTGTCTCCACCTTGCTCCTTCCAAATGGCAGAGGGGGCAGCCGAATTGCCAAAACTGATGTTTTGACCTGCAGTTATAGGCAGAGAACAGGCTTGGGGTCGGTTTGCTAAGAACGTAAGCTACATGTAAGTAGAGCAAGGACAAAATAAGGTCGTATCATTCCACTGCTGTCACGCGAGGGTAACTGAGGAAAAATAACAGAGGCGTTTCTGCTAAACTAGGGGGAGATGAAAACAAAGCCCAGCTTCTGAGCAGCATTTTACATCCATTTTTCCCTTCATTTGGAGAAGAAGCAAATGTTATATAAAGTGCCAGGCAACAGAAAATTGGATCCACTGCCCTTTGAATTAATGTGATCTGAATGCAGATAAGCCTAAAACAAATGAGCGGTTGAAAAATGCGCAGGCTGAGGAACCTATTTCAATCACCGTATCACAATCTCCTTTCTCAGGATGACCCAATTTGCTCTCTTCTGTCTCTTCTTATCCTCCCTTCCACCATTTCTGGCCATGTCAATGGAGAACCATCACAATAAGTCTTAGTTTGGGGTCTGTGCCACACTGGGCCTTGTTTCTAAAGACTGGTGCTTAGAATCACGGAATGATTTGGGATCGAAGGACCTTAAATATCATCCAGTTTCAAGCCCCCTACCATGGGCAGGGACGCTATGCACTAGACCTGGTTGCTCCAAGCGCCATCCAACCTGGCCTTGGACACTTCCAGGGATGGGGCAGCCATAACCTGTCTGGACAACAGGAGAGGTGCACCCCAGTGAGTGGCGCTCAGCACACAGAACTGGCATGTCCCCAGTGCCTGCTGGACTCAGAGCTTGTGCTTACACAGACCTCCTGCCACAGGAGGAAGGAGTGTGCTTGTGCTGCTAAACATTATGAGGATGTTTGATGGAAGCTCTTAGACCAAGAGGAGAAAAGCCACTGTTCTGCTGAATTACAGTGGTTGCTCCCGGATCCTACCACATCACTAAAGACAGTATAGAAATCTCTGAGAAACCTTGTGTGAGATACCAGCCTCTTGACATCATTTTAATGATTATTTTTCCAATGCTTTGTTATGGTGGTGTATCTGGTGGTTTTTTACTATGCCAGATGGAATTCTAAAGCTTCCTTCTTAGGAAACATTAAATTGGACAGGTTATGACTGTCTGATTTGAGTTACTCTCTAAGGTATGCATCTCATGGGAGATTTTATGAATAAAAGCTTTTAATAATGAAACACATAATAGGCAGGTGTGAGGCAGAATGTAGGAACACATCCTTATCTCAGTCATAAACTGAAAGCTTGGAAGAAATGCTAATAAACTGTTAAAAGCCTTTAATTAAGTGTGGCCCTAATAAATTGTGTGCTGCTTGGATGTGTGGACTTAAGAGATCATAAAACCTCAAAAACTCTTAGGAATTTTGCTCCAGGGCACCTGGAGACACTGAACATGCCACAGGTTCTAGGAAAGGCAAAAGACAGTGCAATCACTTTGTCAGTCTTCATTGCCCCAATACCTTCCTGGGGGTTTCATGACCTGCAGAACAAAGAGTGCCAGGATTCACATGCTACAGCCAGGCCATTGGCCAACCATGCAAAACCAGACAGGAGAATGTGAAAAAATGCTTAATTTATTTAAACTGCCTTTCATGCAGAAGCAAGACCTGCAGAATGAGGCTCCTGAGGGCATGGGTTTTAGGGGGCACATGCTATCTCGCTGCATTGTGGCCTTTAATATTTTGCAAACATATCCTAAGGACAGCTAAGCTTCTCCAGGTTGGGTAAAAATCAGTACTTAGAAGCAAAAGACACAATGAATGAACCTATACATACACTAAGGAAGCACTTATCACAAAGTTGACAGTGTTAGATCTCAGAGAATCCTCAGAGAATTGCTCCTACCTAGCATTCCAAAAACCTCAGTTTGACCCTGCATCCAAAGACTTACACTAAGACAAAAATTCACAGAGAAGCCCAGGCTTCATTGGCTCTAATTCTCATAGAATAGGTTGTTTCAAGTCTCTGCTCTTGAGGCTTTCCAAGGCAGTTCTCACTGGATGCTACAAACTTCAATGGGCTGTTTGGCAATCATAGATCGTGGTGGCACCAGGCGAATGTCTTCAGCCCTGGAAGACCATCAGGAGTGAAGGATATTCTGCTGGATTGCTGAACTGACTTTTCACCACACAGGAATTTTCTCCACTTTAGACTTTGCTTGCATTGCCAGGTTGAACTGACTCTGTGCTTGGTGATTTGCTCTTGTAACTTCCAGAATGCTCCAAGAAACTTCCAAGAGCTCCTTGGTACAGAACGGTACAAACAGCAAATCGAGCTCAAGTAAATAAGATGGTGCTCCCTGTGCATGTACTGAACACAGACACACAGAGACTCATTATTGGACCTCCCCTCTCACATCCATATGTTTTTGCCTTTCCCTAATGATGCTTCCACCATGCCAGTGTCTCCTCCTGAACAGGAGATGCACAACAGCTGGTGAAACAGGACAAAGTCAGGGGAGAGCAGCAATTAGAGGAGTTAACTGGTGAAGCCTGGACATCACTAGGAGACATTTTCCATGTCACTGTGCATTCAGCATGGAATCTGTGTCATCACATGGTGCAGCAGTCTTGGCAAATCTGTTCCAAAGCTGAGTCTGCTGGCACTTTGCAACTACCATCATCCCTGCTGTCATTGCTCTTTGGCTGCCTTACTGCAAATGGTGTTCTCCTGTCACCTCTGCTGCCACACAGACAGACAGGGCTCAGTTTAGTTCCAGCCTACCCACGTAGTCTGTCACCAGGCTGAATGGGAATACTCTGGACTCCTTTTAGATGGTATTTGTCCATAAGAGAGCCTGAAAAGCAGGGATATAATTATTTTCTGATTTTATCCAGGAATAGGGGAGGAATTCCTGATTTTCTACAGGCATAAATGTATTCAAGTCTGCTCATTCAGATGTTATTTTTTCAGTGAAGATCATGCAACAGATAAAGAGTCCATGAACTTCAGGCATTACACCTGAATTCTTTAAAGGGACAGCAGACATTCCTGGGAACTGGAGTTTGGCTTATGTGTAAATCAGCACAGGAGTGGAAAAATTATTCTGGTGTTGAAGTAATTTTGCATCTGTCAGAGGCAGTTCCTTCTGCATAAAACTGTATTCACTTTGGATTTGCAGTTATAAAAATGGAAAGGCATGAGAACAGAGCAGCTCCTGGCTCATTTGTCAAATGTTGGGAGCGTATCATGCTGTACTGGACAAACTCATTTTTCCTGCTGTGCAGATCCTTTTCTGCATTTCACCCCTTTCATATATCGAAATAAACTGTTCATTATTTTACAGTTTTTGAGGAATTCTTCAAAGCAGTCACTCTGTTTCTGTACTTAGTACAGAAAGTAGGATATTTTTTATCATTCCATTCTGCTGCTCTCATTTACCGTGGAGAGAACACATTTGTTGTTCACTGACCCCTCTGGACTGCAGGAGCAAATGTTAAAGGGATTTGCTCTACATCCATCTTATGGGAGTCCTGCTCAGTGTGACTAATTCCCTGTGCTAACACGTAATTAAACACACCTGGAGGATTTTTTGTTGCTGTTGGTATTTTTTGGGGGGAGTTTTTTTGTTTGTTTGGTTGGTTTTTTGGTTTTGGTTTGGTTTGGGTTTTTTTTGTTGTTGTTGTTGTTGTTTTTGGTTTTTGGTTTTTCTCCCTGAACCTGCATGTAGCTGAATCTTTGGGCAAACTTTATGGAGGTTGAATTCCCATCTTAGAAAGAAACTGGCTTGAACGTTCTGGAAGCTGACAGCGATGGGCCACTTCATACAGCCAGTACATTGACACAGGTCTATGAGCTTTTAGCAAAAAGAAAATTTAAAAGTTGGGTTCATTATCCACATGCCACATTATTGTGCTAGGACCATCAGAGTAACAACTGCACACCCAGATATCTTCAGAGAACTGCTGGTTTGCAATACCTTTTTTTTCCTCTGCCAACTCCTGAATGAAAGGAAACAATACCTGGACAACCTCTACTTCTTTCAAGGAAATTCCGTCTCTGAAAGGTCCCGTTAATTCTTTCATTAAGGTGCTATTAAATTGCATTACTTGATTTACAAAACAACAACAAAGTTCAATCTTCTGATGTAGAAAATGAAATGCTAGTCTTTAAATGTTCTTATTATTTGGAAACCCATTTTTTCAGTGCCCAGCTTTCTTTACTCTCTCCTGTACAACTGAAAAAACTTTCAGTTTAATTTTTTCTGGCTTTGATATATTTTTATACCACTTACCAATGTATTTTACCCCCTCCTTGCTCCTAGCTACTGTATTGCAACAGTGAACCTGTGACATTTAGGGATAATGCTTCTTTTTTTTTTTTTTTTTTCTGATACCTAGCCCACAACAGGAGGACCAAGGGGACAAAGTTATTTTGTTCTACTCATCCCACATAAACCAGATACACAAAATATATAGACATGCACAAGCCTCTCTAAACATTCCTATAGACAAAATCTCTGCTGGTGTTGGGTTACAAATTCCCCTCCAGCATTTTCTTCTCATGCAACCAGAAGACTTCTCTGATACAAAAACCAAGTAATTTTCATCTAGCGTGTTTGGACGAACCTAATCAACATGATGTGACCATCTATTTTAAAATCTACAGGAGGACAACTGGACCAGTGCAGTACGACTTGGAGCAATTTTTTACTCTAAACTTTACCAGACATTGTCTGCTTTAGTTTATCTTTATGGCTGGTTCTTTAGCTTCTGGCAAGGCAAGTATTTAAAAAATGAACATATGTTGCATAAAATGACAATGCATGTAAATTAATTATTTGACTCTGACATACATTTCTAGCGTAGCCTCTTCCTGCAGAGCAATCTCTACTGTTCGTGATTCTGATCATGTTCTGTGAAGTCTGTGGGGCCAGTCTGTTAAAATGCAGCTGCATCTCGCGAGTCGTTCATTACCTGTAAATGCAGGTGAGCATCCTATATGAAGTAAAGATGAACTTTCAAATAATTGATCTAATGAGGATGGGGAATATTGTAGTAATTAGTGCTTTGGGAGTAGCTGTTAGGGTGGATAAACTCCTTCTGTGGATTATGGAATGTCTGATTTCTGGATTTGAGTTACTTACATGCAGTGCAGGTGCTATTTACTCATCTGCCTTGTAGATGAGTTGTAGATAATTTTTTTACGTAATGTCAAGTAAATACAAAGCATTGTGGTTAATAGCTTGAAGAGTGCTAATAATAATCATGCTTTTTGCTTACTGCTCCCCAAATAACCTTCCTGACTGGATTCCTGTTCTTAAAAAATGAAACTGAATGAGAGAAAACAGAATCAGAACTGCCTGAAATGTCAAATCTTAGGAGCACAGCTTGGAGCGCAGACAGATGGACCTAGCAAAAAGCAACTGCATATGAAAGTGCTATAATCCGTTGGAGCAGCATGTTCGTCGAGAACAATCAGATTCAAAATTGTTCCTCTGAAATTTTCTCGCTGGCAACCAAACATTGTGACTTTTGTCATCGTGCTATGAGGATGAATCAGATGGGTGACAAGAGCCAGGGACTGGAGAGAAAGCAGCAGATGTGAAGACAGAAAAGTGAAGCCAGCACAAAATGCCGCTATCGCTTTTGAGGGGAGGTAGTGATTATGGCATTAATCAACATTCCATAATCAATGGCAAAAACCCTGAAGAGTGCCAATATCTATTCATCTTTATTTATGCATATGCCAATCCTTCTTTATAATGTTGTCCCTGGGAGTAGTTTCTAGGTTATAAAGATTGTTGCCATGAAAAGAGATAATTGTAGTTCATGACCTGGAGGCCAAGGTAGTGCATAATGATGCCATTGTGCTCTGGGATGTACAGGGAGCTCTAGAATGAGGGTGGAATGTAACCAAATACGGCATTCCAGCAGAAAGTCAACAATTTAAACAGAGCATTTTAAACAGAAAATCCTAGCTGTGCTATTAGAAATATGCTTTTGCCAGGATGTAATTACACAGAAAACCAAATTATATCACAAAAGTGATAGCATTCCTGACATCAACAGCCAAAAAAGTACTTTACCCCAGGAACTCACCAGACCTGTGAACAATGGGAAGTTATGTTGGAGGGCTGTTAGCCTGGGATGGAATCCTGCCTTTGAGTGCATGATGCTTAACTCCTTCCTTGCCTCTTGAGCAATGCTTTCTGTCTTGCTCACCCCGGAATTACATCCAATATCTACCATATTTGAGACTTAGAACTATTTCCCTGTATAGTACTAACACATCCTAGTTATAAGCCTCAAAATTATCTAAGAAAGTGTCTGGCTTGGCAACCTTTAAGCCTGCTATTTCCAGAAGGCTTCAGCTCAGCACATTGGATAAGGAGGCCTCAGGGATGCTTTGCTGGTTTTGGCAAGGACTGTACTAAAATCCTGAAGCAATTCTGACTTCTCCTCTTTACTGGTTGCAATCTCATTTTCTATTTCCAGCATAATTTTAGTAGAACACCAGAGTGCTTTTTGTTTATGCTCAGACATACAGATAATAAGTTGCATCACACCAAGTTGGAGGATGACATGATTTTTGAAAAGACTTGAGTGTTAAAAGTTTGTGAGAAGTTTGATTTAAAACTATAGTCTACACCATGTTCCCTAGGGAAAAAGACAAGTCTCCTTTAAAGCTTGGAAATGATGCTCCATTTGCATTGCATGGATCTGAATATACTGGATTAAGTTGCTTTATGTGATGTTATGTGACTGAACGTAACCAAGTATAACCATATGGTCCATAAAGTAACTTGTGAAATAGACTTGCCTTACCCTGGGAATAGATGTTGCTCATTTACGATCCCCAAAATATTCTGTGTCTGAATTGCTTGCAAGTAGTACGAGGGAGCTGGGCTGTGTTTTGAGGCTGGTGCAGCAGCCAGACAGAATCCTGACACCAGCTCAGCTATAAAATGTACTTGTAGGTCAAAGCTACAGAACAATCTGTATCATGCTGGTTACTGTCATTAGCGTTTCCCAGTGCAGATCTGCTCAATATATAAAAATGCTAAATTACTGATCCTGGTTATGTTAAACTGAAGGCTGTAAAGACTATCACATTATTCTGGTTAGTTCTCCAAGGAAAAGAATAATCTTGGAATCCAGTTCTGCTACACAGCGACCTCAAGGATAAAATAATCTGTTTGAAGTGATCCCAGTTCATTCCTCTGCAGCTTTAGTCCCTGTCTGCTATCTTTGACAGATAATTCTTTCCCATTCTTTTGGTGTGTAGTTTAATCACATAAAACTACACAAACACTTCCCAAATATTTCAAATACACACTTTTTCTGGTTTGTCTTATGTAATAATGATTTGTAAATCCTAGAAGCTTTCCTGACAGACCTTGAAAGACTCTATTTGCATTTTCAAGTTGATCACTTATAGTAGCCCTTGGTTGTTATGGAGTCACTGGATGTTACTACGATGGACCATAATTACAAAGTTAAGACTCAGATCACAGTTACATCAATATCCTGGGTTAATCTGAATTCAGAGCCTGGGACAAGGCTAGGATAAAAATTACAGAATTTAAACAAGAGTCTTCCCCAGGACAAAGAAAGCTTCGATCCAGAATTTTTTGTCTAAACCTTTTGCTAATATCTACCTTTTTTTCACTTCAAAGAATGGCTGGGCATAGCTGAATACTAAAAACATGTTCATGTGAGAACAGAATTGAGTGCACTGAGCAATGGAGACTCAGCTGACTTTCTTTTCTTTGTTCTTCATCGTCAATAACACCCATGAAATTTATATTTTAAAGTAAACAAAAGGACGGAAAAGAAAGAATAAATAATGTGATCACAGATTAATTTAATAATCTTATGGTAGTACTGGCAATAACCATTGTTGTTTTAAAGCATGATGAACAGTGCTTTATGATTAAACCTGATGGAAAAATGCACACTCTGCTTCTTAAATATCTTAATGAAAATAGTATTACTAACAGATACATCCTTTCCCAGTTGCCTATGAACTGAGTAATACTAGATAGAAACCAGTGGCTAAGTAAGTAAATCAAAAGGAGACACTTCTGATGAATGTCCGGAGGCAGTTCTGTATATTACATGCTGCAACCTTATAATTAAAAAGTGAAGTCTATATTCAAATATTGCATAAACCACCTGTTGACTTTATTAGATCAGCACTTCTTTATTACCTCTTAGATTTTTGGGAGGCATCCATAAATATCTAAACCCCTGCTAAGAATATAAATCCGGAGGTGATGAACTCTATTTCATTATGGAGATTTATGCCTTTAACAAGAAGAGAGAATATTTGATATTAATAATAAAGTTCTTCACAAATTTCCTGGGGAGTTTCTTGACTATATCATCTTGTACAGTTACTCTATTCATACCCAATTTCGTGTGCTTTTTTGAAGACTGATCATTCATCTTTTCTATTTTGTTAAATAAGAGGTTTCAGAAGGCATATAACTTCTCTCTCTGTGCATGTGTGTCTGCATGTGAATGTGCATGTACATGTAGGGAAATTTCTCCCTACTTCGCACTCAGTGCCACACCAATCCACACACAGCTGTGTTTTCTCAATTTTTTTTCCCAGAGTGTTTCTGCAGATGTCTGTGATAGAAGTATCAAGCCCTACTCATGAATGTTGAATGCAAAAAGATACAGATATTGGCTTCCCCGCTGCTCAAGGAACTCATTTTTGAGACATATTTCACCTCCAGAAGTAGCTGAGTGCCTGAACTATTTAGACTTAAATTATAGTGATGGGAACTAAATGTAATTGTCTCACCAGATATTGAATTCTTTCCACATCTGGCATTAACATGAAGTGATGAAATAGGCAGTAAAAGAGGAATTAGAGGTAAAGAAAGGTAGGAATGGATATTCCTTCCTAAAAGTATTCATCAAACTCTGGGTTTTATGTGCTTTTCACAGTATTTCCACTGTCCCTCAGTTTCTGCCTAAAATGTCATTTGAGCAGGTGGCCAGAAAAGAAAGCAAGTAAACTCACAAGCAACTAAAATAAAACTTGCTCTTGTTGTTTCATATCTAAAAGTCCAATACTAAGACACTAAATGTAGAAAAAAAGTGGAAATAAAGTGTCCCTTGGACACCAGCTAGATGTTTTTTCCCCACTGTGACTGATAAGCATAGCAAACAGGGAATGAAGCCACGCCAAGCATGTCCAAGTTCTTCATTTCCTTCTGTTTCCTTCTGAGAGAGGGACTAACCTCTGCATATTACATTATTAAGCTGCAACTAACAAAAATAGTGTCTCCTTCCTGTCACACTTTACAGCAGACCAAGGACATGCAAATCATGAGACTATAGATTTATTTTACCTTATTTCTTTAAATATGTATCTATGAGGGAAATAGGCACAGCCACGATTATTCCCTTAGAACAATTTCATAAATTGCACATGTTCTGCCCAGACTTTCAGGCACAGACTAAACATCCATCACTCCTTCCTTAGATATTTTCCTCAAGTCCTTCATTTTATTTTCCTCTTCCCTCTGGGTTATAGAAAGTTGAGCCATTTTCTCCATAAAATAATCATCTTCCTAAAATAAGAAAATAGATGCTTCTGACAACTGGATATCATTACAGTATTCAAGCTACATAAAATAATCCCAACATCTGTTTCTCTGTCAATTTTCCAAACCCCAGCCTACTAATAATATGCTAGACGGATGGTAAAACCAACTATCACGCTATCTGGATCCTTCTGATTAAATAAATGCAATTTGGATGTGTGGCAGCTTTTGTGACAACACAAAAATGTATGGAAAAAAATAGATGCAAAAAGAATCACAACAAAAAAAAGGGAGCATATGCCACAGATAAGCAAACATCAAAAGTGAACTCCAGAAACATAATTTTAAGACCTGTAATTTATCAGAACAAATTTAACCTGTTCTGTTTTTACAGTTTTATCTCTTACAAGATGGTTTCTTGTGGGTTTTGAAATAATGGCTAACCAATGATAAAATTCTCTTTTTCTGAGTGTGTCTAATGCTCAAAAACATTTTCTCTTGATTGACCTTAACATTTCACCCTGGGTACTGCCATCCTGGGACTGCTTGTTATCAGTGGGCAATCATTTTAGGAATTCTGCAGTGATTCTGTTGCCATCTCGTCACACAAGAATGTTAAGGATATTCTATTGCATATAACTGTGACCTTTGTTGGAGGTCAAATCCAAATAGCTGGATTTGATAAAATATTTTTCCCTATGTTGGAGCCATAGATGAGACAAGAGGCAAAAAGAAGCTGTTATGACATCCATTTCTATGCCAGACTTGAAAAGACCTTTCTTCTGCTCAATACACGTGATTAATGACTGTAGGTACCTAAGAATGGCAAACTGAATCAAACTGGAGATCCTGCTACTTAAATATCCCTTCTCCAGAAACGTATAAGAACAGAACAAGTAGACAAGTAGGCAGTGATAACCTTCTCCCAAGTTGTGATAAGCTGGATTGTATGAATTTCCAAAGCTAGAGATGGTGTTCACATCTTTGTGTGGAACAGCCCATTCTGCACTTTGGTTCTCTCAGTTCAAATAGTCAGGGTTTGGAGTGGCCTTCTTGTGGTTTCTACAGCTGTCTGGACGCTGCAGCTTGGAAGAAGTCATGTTATTATCTCTCCATCTTCTTTTGTGCTATTTAATTTGAGAAGAGAAACTGCAGCTGCCTCATTCCTCTTCACTGACTCTGCACCTAACTTCCAACTGATTTTGATTGCACATTCCTGTATAACCCTAATACCTCCCTTTGTCTGCAACTGGCTTCATGAATGAAGGCACGGTGATTAGATTACAGTGATGACATGCCTGCATTGACTTCTCTGCTATGCATTGTGGTAGATGACAGGGTTTGTTGTGTAAAGCCTCTCAGGCTATTAGTTGTCTGAAATAATCTTGCAAGAAAAGGTTTAGTTTTTAATGATAGTATTCTAAGTATCAAAATGGAGAATGGAAAAAAAAAATGGAATGAAGTAGAAAACTTATGATAGAACACCTTCTAATTACAATAACACACTCCAGGGCTCAAATTATCAAATGATAATTTACACCTAGGTGATTTGACAGCACTCGGCCTTTGGCCTTCTGCCTAACAACACAATAGGCGTAAATCATTACCAAGCGATTCACACCCTGTCATGTCTTATTGCTTAATTAATTTGTCTAAAAGGCTTTCCATGAGAACTTAGAGTAAATGCCTTTGTTGTACATCTTTTAGTGTGGGGGTCAGTACCTGCTCTCTCTGTCATTCTCAGCTCTCATTTCAACCCACTGTAGTTTAACAGCACATTTTTGCTTTTTCCATGCAGTCATTTAAATTCATATTTGCATTTTGTGCTGTCTTGTTTTAGGTGAGTTCATCAGTTGTTCAATGGCTGCTGTGGACCCATGGATGAAGGTTAAACTCACACTGAGCTTAGGACTGCAGAGAGCCTAGAACTGATCTTATGGGTCACCGGAACATTGCACTCAAGCAGTTAAAACATTATTTTTATTAACTTGTCAGTGTATGTTTATTCAAGCAGCAATATCGACCTCATATATAATCTTAGAGCAAGTAAAGCTGTATTGTGGAGGCAGACATTGAATATTTTTGAATATAAATAATGTATAGTATACTCTTGCAATGATCCAGTCCGAAGCCCTGGCACTGTTCTGGAGAATAATAAATCTGATGATACAAAAAAAGGAGTTAAACAAATTTATGGGGTATATAACTAATGATAGCCATTAGATAGGATGATCCAGCTGCAGTCTTGAGTCCTTAAACCACTGAATGTTGAAAGCCAGAATGATTTTACAATGGAAGTGACCCTGGGATTCACTTCTAACTCCTTTAGTAGGGAGGATGTTAGGTTAGATGAATCAAACATGCCGGAAGGCTTAGTTATGTTCTTATGAACAGTGATAACCAGAATTTCCTAAGTGCTCTTTTCTGCCAGAGAAGACAAAAAATTGATACGAAATATTCCACAAGCCTTTGCAATGAAAATAATTTCTGTAAGTGCTTACTTAAGTCCTACCCAATCCTCTTAAAATGCTTCCTTTACAAAAAAAAAAACCCAAACCAAAACAAAACATCCCTGCCCCACCCCTCCCCCCACAAAAAAAAGGAAACCCAAAAAATCAAACCACTTTTAGTGAGTGAAATGGCCTCGGCTCAAAATCTGAAATCCTTTAGCCGTTCTTGCAGCAGGCACAGTGGGAGGGCGAGGAGGCCATCAATGTGCCTCCAGCACTTCTCAGAAGACCAATGATGAACTGATTTCATGCCTGTTTAAATACTTGGTCTTTCTTGCTTTGACTGTTACCTAGAACTAAACAAACTACTTCATGATACCTTGGCTTGCTTTGATTTCACTTTACTGACTGTAATCTTTCCATGATGAGATCATGATTTCTCCCAGACATCTCCTGGCTGAAGACTGACTGGGCTTGGAATTGTCCTTAAACTATCTTCAGCTCTGGAGACTCATTATTGACCACATGAAGGCTTTTAATGCCTGTGCAGGTGAATGCAGAATCAAATTTCTGTCCAATTAGCATTTGCATTTTTGGATACATGTGCGATTCTTATCAGAAATTATATTTTGGGAAACCATCAATCTACCTCACACCTCTTCCTTGATTTTTAATGCTATTAATGTAAGTAAGAAAGCGGTGATAGGAATGCAAAAAATAGACACAAGGCTACATTTATCTTCCAAGAATCTTATTTCTCCTTATTGAATTTTATCTTTGAAAAAGAAATTATGTACCTGCAACTTAACACCTGCAACCTACACAAATTTACTTCACTTTTTGACAACCTGAGAAGGAACATCTGGGAAAACCAAGCCAGAATGTAAGCAGTTGGAAATTTGATTGCAAGATAATATAATTGTTCCTTTGAATAGAGTTTACGAATTAAGACTGTTTTCTGAGAATGTGCCTTATCAAAGGTACTTTCTTTCTAATTCTTAAAAATGGAACTGTCACTTAACTCAAATTTCAGATTAAGGTGTTCCAACAGATATTTCCTTTCTTTTTCCTTGCTTATTTTATTTTGCCTTGTGTTCATTGCACCTTTCCACTTACCTGAGATTGAGCATCCAGATAAGACCATGATTTTATGACTATTTGTATAATGGTTAAATCAAAAGGGTGATGTCAGAATTTGGCTTTCCCTGTTTCCAAGTGTGTTGACTCTAATTATGTAAGGGTGATTGGGACATAACCTCAGTTGTCTTCCAGCAGATCAAGGCTCACTGTTCTTTGCAGCCTTTTGACAGAGAGCCACATGGAGCAAGAACAGCAGGTTTAAGTCCCCTCTTGATTCTAAAGATTTCTTGTTTACCATTTTGACAAATATTTAATGACTTATTCAGGAACCTCATGTAAGATAGCTAATTACATCAATGGTTTTAGCAACTGTCATCTTATAATTTTTATATCTTTTGTGTGGGGTTCCTACAGTGGAGGAGAACATGATTTGGAGGTGGCATATGACTGCACTTTCTAGGAAGCCAGGTGAGCAGGGCATGTATTTTACCACTAAATAACCTTAATAACCATCCTGAACACTCACCAGCCCAAGTGACCTACAGTGCTCAAGTGAAGTTACCAAGATCAGTTGTTTAGCCTGAAGGAGGACCAGACCATGCAAATACATAACATTGCATAGAACATGAAGACAAGCCCAGTAGTGATGATTTCAAAGGCAGTTGTACAGAGATCTAGCTGTTCCTTTCATTCCTTTATTTTTAAAAATGAATTAATTCAGTGTCATTTCATCCTCTACAACTGTTGGAAAAGCACCCATAAGTCTGGCTATCAAGTTAAAAAGAAACTTTATGGGGACCACCCAGAACGTGTCCTTGGTTATCCAGGGAAATAGAGCCTTAATGAAAGATTTTCTTTTTTCCCTGTTTTTGTCTTAAACTTTAAAAGGCAAGGAGAGCCTTTTAAGCATTTAGGCAGCTGCCCAGACACTAACTTGCTCTCTCAGTCAGCTTGGCCCCAACTTCCCTTATCTTAATTCCAAACTCTTTAATAGTAACTTTGAGTACTCAAAACCCTAAGCCATTTTGATCTTTTTATTAAAAAAATAGCAGGTCTGGGTGGTTGGATTTTGAAGATGCATATATCTCCTGTTTGTGATTTACTTGTTCTTGACCTTAAAAAGCGTGTTGGAAGCTACCATTAACTGCAGGAACTTGTTTATTTGACTTCTGAAACCCTGGTTCTTTCATGGATCAGTCTCATTTCTGCTTGTTTCTTAGAATGTTCTGAACATAAAGCAATAAATGCTTTTACCAGCTTTCTCTGGTAAAAGAAGCATCTCTGCTATTTGCCAACATGGTCTTTAAAGCAACAGCAGTGGCAATGTTCTTTATCTTGTTTCTGAATTCAGCTTATCTTTATTTTGCAAGTGTTCTGATTAAACCAGGAAAAAAGGGAATTAAAACAAAGAAGCCTACATTGAAGAGTGGAATATGACAATCTGTTTAGGGAGTGTCCTTTGATTTTTATTTGAGAACAAGGCTAAGGCCAAATTTTACTGTCATTACACCTGGCAAGATAATCAAAGGCAGTGTGACTGTAGAACTCCAATTGAATTCCACAAGAGTGACATGGCACAGTTAGAAAGATTAGTTTGTAAATCCTCTGTAAAGACTATCTGCAGGACAGGGAACAAAACAGTTTTAACAGTGGCAAAAGAGAGTGCAACAGTTGAGCAATAACAGGGTCTTCATAATTTTTTCAGTTTGAACAGAAATTCTGGATTACAAAAGCACTTTAAGATTCATCAGACCTTTGGATCTTATTTCCTGCATTATGACCCAGGACACTTGACAGCTTACAAGGAAGACTTGAAGACAATTCATGCAGCATGACCCAAATGTGACATGAGAGCTCAGCCTGACCTCGGAATCAAGCCTGGTCTCTGTCACCAGGACTGCCCTAGCTCTGCTCAGTTTTGATTTGGAGATTCATCCAAAAGTTCATGGTAAATATTTTTCGTGCTCTTCCATTCTATTATTTCTCCCTGTAGTTAATAGCGTTGTAGAAATAGAAGCAGCAAAGAGTTCATCCGACGCAAATGCTTTACAAGCACCTTTAAATTGTGATCATACCAAATTTGCATGCCTGCCATCTGCACACAAACTCTGTCTTTGCTCTAGGAAAGCTGACTTGCTGAACTTACAGTCTCTAGATCCGTACAGCTCTGCCCCATTGCATGGCTGTCTGTGTAAACAGAGACAGTGGGGACAGAAGCAGCTGCGCGTGTCCGTCTGAGGGCAGAATGCACTCTTAAGCTTTAGTAATAATACTAGTGGCAATACGTAACATTTAAATAAGCCTTTTCATCTTCAAAGTCCTCTGCAGGCACACAAATTCACCCAGCATCTCTCTGGTGTGGCTATTATTAGCATAATTTTACAGAAGCAGTCAGGGGACAAAGAAGAACAATGAGATTTGCCCAGGGCAAGTCGTGGGATCACAAGCAGAGAGATTATTGTAAATTGGCATTACCTGGGAACTTCATTTAGAGATCATCAGAAAGAATAACATAGGAATATGTGTTCAAAGAACTACACAGAGTGCTGACACCATTTGTATGATGCTGCTCTTTCCTAAGAATTATGGATATATCCCAACCATTAACCTAACGAAAGGAAAAGGGGAATTTTTAACAAGTGAAAGCCATCCAGAATTCTCCTGTTGGCAGTTCAGTGTTGCTCAGTGTATTGTGATGTAGATTCAATTGATTTGTTGCACAGAAGTGCAGCACACTGCAGGGAATGTGAAATATCACATCCACTGCACATTGATTTAAACCACACAGAGTTAAACTGCAACAATCTAGAGGCTTCTGATCCAGCCACCCTTCTATAAATATATGGTCAATCTTTTTATTTTTTAAGGGATCTCATTTTCATGGGAGTAAATTCCTGTGCAAAAGCAGAAGTGCAAAGGAGTATCAAAACTATATTACAGTAGCTGAAATACTAATGCACTGTGTCCTGGACTGTACCTCCCTCAGACACATGACATGGTTTTGATCTAAGCTTTGGGGAATAACGTGGACAAAAAGCCTTTTCAAAAACAGAGAATAAAAATGGTCTTATTTGAAATTTGAGTATAACAGCTGAAAAAAGCACCACCCTCATCTTTATTAGCCTGCTATTCAATCCACATGAAGCAAAGACATTATAACGCTGCTATTATCACCGCACTGTATGTAGAGTGGAAATAAATGGAAAGAAACACATTACACACTATCCAAGAGACCTGATCCTGAACTGCACTGAAATTCTTATTCCAAGCCAGGAGCCCTTTTAGCTCTCCTTGACCTCAGTGAGAAATCTGGGCTCTCCAGAGCTAGTACACAGTATTCTTTATTCTTACAACTCTAGGATAGGTGCACTGAAAAATACATTTAAAAGACACAAAAGGTATTTACTCTTTGTTTTGTTTTGTTCTTGCATCTAAATGTAGTACCTCTGGCAACATAAAAGTATGACAGCTGAACATTATGTGAAATACAAAAATCATATCTCTTTTGTCCAAGATTTGTAAATTGTGTTAGGTTAAGAATATTCTGCAGGAAAAGAGCACATTTTTCCAGAAGTGGATTTGCACTTGTATTTTCCTATTAAAACATTATCTTTAACAGACTCTTCTAAGTTCTTTATGTGAATAAATACAGAGCAGGCACAATATACTCCATCAGTATAATACTGACTGGAAAAATATTGTTTTGTTTTTTTTTTTTTTTCATGAGATACAACAGCAAATGCTAGAAACCTTATACAGGATGCTGTTGATTTTTCTCTTCTCCTTTATTTATAGGGGACAGCTATAGGCATACCACTCACTCTCTAATAGAAACAGCAACCATCTGGGTGCTGGAGTGGGTGCACCGAGCCCTAGGGTGCCTTTAGCCAGTTCACTTGGAATCTCGAGTCTGTCCTGTCCTATCACCCAGCAGCAATGGAACATTTGTTCCCCGAAGGGCCGGCACGCTGCCAGCAGCAGGTGTTAGGCTGTCCTCTGGGATGAAGGCAGCAGGCATGAGCACTGATGTGTGCCTATGACAAGATGTTGCAAATCTGCTCTCATAGCGACAGTGACAGCATCTGGGACAGGGTTGTGAGTCACCATTCTGTAACCATTAAAAACCAGTTGCCATTCCTTTCATAATAATAAATTAAAATATCATTCCAAAGCATGGTGGTCCCAGGAAGAAAATTAAAGAAGGCATGTAGGGATAAACACATGTGTGTGCACTGGCACACACGGCGTTACAGCATGTATTACCAGACCGTATTCGAGTGATTGTGTCTTAAATTAACAGGTACAGTTGATTGATAGGATAGGGTTGTGGCTACTATTCAGACTGCATTTTTAGATTTTCCCAAAGGAAATACGATCAAGCAGAAAATGTTTAAAAGTCGGTAAAAAAAGTTACTATCCTTTAAAACTAATTATTTTATAATTAATAGATAATTCTTACACAGTTGCATCTATAAAGCCCAGCTTCCTAAGCCACCTCAGTTTTAAATTTTATTTACATAAGCTGAAGTTGTGCTTCTTCTGCCTAAATGAAAAGCTAAGCAGGGTATGTGGCATTTGACAAGAAGAGGATTTATATAAATATCCGCATGGAAACAATAATAGATTAGCAGTAGCTGCCTCTTTCCAAAATGACTGTTTTGAAAATGCTTTCATAGATCTGTAGGCAGGTGCACAGATATTGTTCCCATGACCTCTTCCACAGAGATCATGTTCTTCTACTTTGGTTTATAGTGGATTTGAATATGGATAAAGCACATTTTTAAAATTCACCAACAAGCCATACAGCAAATATCCAAATAATGCTGTCCCTTGATTTCTGTGGGGTCGTTTCAGCCTGGCATGCTTATCTTCTGAGTGATCTAAATCCAAGACCTTCCATCTTACTGACCTTAGTTGAACATAACGCCTGAGACTGACGAATTCAGTGACTGGGCCTCCCTTTGACCAGTGGTCATTTGTCAGCAAGGCCACTGCTTTCATTTGGGCTGAACCCAACCCGGTGCAGATCAAAGGCAGAACTGTTAATGATGTCAACAGAGCCAGGGTTTCACCCTGCGCCTCGACACTTACAATGATCAGCATTATCGTGATGGAGGTTTATGAGCAGGGCTTATCAACACGAGGAGCTTCAGAAAGAGAGAGCCCACACTGAATCCCACACAGCTTAGCCCAAGCAGTTTTTACCATTTTAGTGTTTCCCCTCCATTCATGCTCACTCTTCACTTGGCTTAACTATCTGGGTGGTAATTCACTGCTTTTAGTCCACCAAATAAGTCATTTTCCCACTTGTTTCCCCTTTAGTCTTTCCTGCAAGCCCCATATTTGTAGGTTTGCCCAATAATATCCCAGGTACTGCTAAAGACCAGATACCTTGGCTATCCATCACCACATTTTAGTGAAAAATAAGTTATTTCCACAAAGACAGATGAGAAATTGGTTTCAAATGCTCCATCTTGAGAAAATACATTTTACTTTTGCCTTTTCTCTTTTAATTTTCTGTTATTAAATCAAAAAATCAAAGTTTGTTTTATATTGTTTTTCCTCATAAATGGAATGTGTAAAATAGAGTCAGGTGGGCTTTTTGGGACAGTTTTGAAGAAAACAATTTTTTTTCTTTTTTTAGAACAGATTTGGTCAATAATTTGGTAAAAAAATGCAGAAAATATTGTAAAATGGCAAGCCATTTTTTGTGGTCCTTCTCGAAATAAAATGTCTGATTTCCTGGAACCAGATTTCCAGAAAATCTGATTCTTTTTTGGTTATGAATACCTTAGAATTTTCCCTCAGAACCAAGTACCTGTCATTAAAAATTATACCTAAACCTGTAAGAAGACAAGACTCCTGAGAAATTTTAAGTTATATAAATAGGGGGAAAAAAGAATTAATTCACATTTGAATGTTAAATTCAGAGATGATGCAGAGCACATTTTTTTTTTTTAGTATTTATTTTGTGATGGAATTGGAAAATTAATCACTGAGCTATTTTTCTCTGCATATTGCAGTTACAGGAAACCAGAAAATTGATTATAGTGATATGATCAAACAACTCCCCTCACCACACATTAAACACCTCTGTTACCTGCAATACTACTGCAGACTTAAAACCTAAGTCAGACATTGCTCTACAGTTATTACAGTGTCTTCAGTATAAACACCCAGTAAGACAGAAAATAAACTTCCTTATGAAAGGGGGGAGAGAAACAAAAATAGACAAAATGAAGTGCAGCTTTGAACCTCTAATAATTTTTAAGGTCTGTGTTTAGAGACATAACACCACCAGATTCAAAAGGTGCCAATTACATCACCCCCTTGACCTCTGATAAAGCCTGGTGGTGATGGGCACCTCTCAGGTCATGGTTCTTTTGATATTTTTAGGTGAACAATGAAGTTTTCTTCAGTCTCCCACATCATTCACTCACCTGTTGTGTGTTTAAGATCAGATTTTCAAAGTTAGCCATGTGAATTTGTGCATGTACATCTGCATGCATCAACAATTGAAAAGCCAGTCCCTGATTAAAATGAAAAACACCCACCCAGAATCCTATTCCAATGTGAATTCTACAAGGGCCCCTGAGAAAGTTGAATCCTTTATTGAAATGTTTGACAAAGAAACCACATACTTTTCTGTTTTGATGCATTAGATAAGGATCTATTTTTTTTTTTTTTTTTAAGAAAAAAGCCTTTGCTGCAAATCAGCAGCATGAAGAATTAAAACATGAAAATAAAAGTGTATTATTTAAAGAACAGCCTGTTCCCTAAAGTGTTTCTGTGCTGGGTGCCAAACCACATTTTGTGACATATCATGTACAACCTCCTCTTGCATGTTTTACTGTTATGCTTTATATGACTTGGAGTGACAAAATCCTGATAGTTCTGCCTTGGACTCACCACAGCCATCAAAGACAGGTCCACTCACAGAGCTGAATCACAACATGACAATTTCCTCCCAGGATGATGACTCTAAAAAAGGTGGAAAAGTGTTTGTTTATTTGGTGATATGTATGAAAATCTGAGTTAACTAGAAATGTGAATTTATAGTGGATCTGTTGCTCTTCACAAAACACTTGGTGGTTGCAGAATGACAGTGACCTTGCTGCAATGTGGAACTCACGCAGAGTAGGGCCATTTCATTCTCACACAGGTCTAGAAATAAACGACAGTGACCTAAGCTTGAATGTGTATTTGGAGTATATAAGCCATAATTACTGCCAGTATGCAAGCAAGCCTGTAGAGGTAAATGTGAAATAGTTTATTCTACACAGGGCTCTGTTCTATTTAATTTACAGTGGAGTAACAGGAAGCACACATGCAGTCACTGCAGAGCAGCTCATGGCCACTAACTTCATCCTCAAATCTATGCTGGAATGTTTCAGTTATATGCCTCTATCCTTCATCACTACATTTTCACTAATCCATTATCAAAATTCATCCTGATTAATTTTCCAAGATACACCTGAGAGGACAAGCTTAACTTTCTGTACTGTGGTAGAGAGAAGTGTTCATCAGCCTTTTATAAGTCTTGTTAGTAGCCTCTCACTGAACAAATGTCCCAGAGACATTCACAGGTTATAAAAAAGCAGGTCTGACAAGTTAGCAAGGGAAAAAAAGGACTGGAGCTGGCTATGGAAAGGGTGTAAGTGGAGAAACCTGTAACTGGAAGCCAATGGGGACAGCACGTGTAGAAGCTGCTGTTAACTGCTCCATTAGCTCAGGTAGAGAAGTACAAGCCATGGTACAAAAGGTCCCAGACTCAGGAATGACCCACAGGGATGTCAGTGTGATGGAAGATCTATTTTCCATTATATTTATGTTCCTTTTAGAAAGATGACAGGCAGGGGCTATACTAAAATTATACAACTTTTGATTCGAAGGACTTATGGGAAAGAGATTGCAGAATCATTGTTATTCCTTCAGCTGAAATTGAATTCTCTCTGTTCGTATATTTAATAACATAATTGTGTGCTATTTTTTCTACAAGTCTCTTGCCTTATTCCTTGCATGGTTCTGACCTGTGCTGAGATGAACCAGAGTTAAATAGTGAATTAAACTGTTCTGGATCTCCACATATTGAGAAACTAGAGGTAATAAATGAGGCACAGATTCTTGGGAGTTACAGGAAAGTTAAATCCACTTAAGACTGAGGTGTGGACTCTCTAAGTGCCATTACTAAAGTCATCGTGTGGTGATAGGCAAATCATACAGTCAGTGATGTATGGTCACTTATATGTATCTCATTTTCAGAGAGCCCACACTGATACTCAAGGGTTAGGAACAGTGAAGTGCTGAACCAGCTGAAGCTGAGGATGTAAAGGGCCATGCCAGCAACGTATAAAGTTTAACTTGGTATTTCTATAAACATTTATGGTAAACTCAAGTATCAGTAAAACAGAAGTATCAACTATGAGTATATTGAAGAGATGGGATTTTTTTTAGATACACTAAAAATAGAAAGTAGGCTGAATTGAAAATTCTCTTTTATACATATTATTACTGTGAATTCAGTAGATTCCAAGGAACAAAGTGATTGAATTTAGCAACTCATTAATGTCACTCAGGTGATCCAACTGTTGCAGACTTTTACTTTGCTGCATTTTGAAAAATGATAGGCATAAAAGCATATTTTCTGTAGTCAACCCCAAATCAGTGTATTAATGTGAGGATCTGGTGGTAAGTATTCTAAAATAATTATAACATTAGGATTTTTTTCTACTTTCTGTACATCATTTCCCTTCACCTTCTGGTAGTATTACAAAAATAAATTAAATCTTGTTTGTAACATACGTAAATGTGACTCTAAAAAGTGTTGTAAAAGCTGAAGAGGAAATTAATAACTCAGGGCAGTAAACAAGGCCTGGGACCACACATTGCACTGTGAGGAAAAACAGAAGTTTTTGTGTCCCATCTATCCTACATGTGAACAAAACCCCACACAGTCGAGTAAATGTAGCATAATGCATACACAGAACTTGTGCAGTCTTAATTTCAGCTTTCTAATGTTTCAATCTTTGAAGTCCCCAGTCCTTTTAACATTCCTTAAATGTTATTTCACTGTAATTACTCTGTTTGTAATGAGAGATTTGTTTTTCCAAATGGAGTTATTCACTATCAGTCCAATGAGGCTCTGGGAAAGGGAGAAAGAGTTGTGGCTTACCTGGTCAAATCCTTTGTACACATGGCAGATAATTCTGACCAAACTGGAATATTTTTCCTCAAAATCTTTCATTCCCAAAGAAAGAAGTCTTCACCTGTAGGAAAACGCCGAAAAGAGCCACTGTGATGGTTTATTCCTGAGTTTACTCTGGGATGTGCTGCCCAATCCCTTATCTTGGGCAGGGCTGTGGTGGAGCACATCCCCAGCCCATGAGGGAGGCAAGTGTGCATTGCACAAATGTGGATGAGCAAAACCTTATGGTTTATGAGGCTGCTTCGGTGAACTGTGTTTATATTATGGCTGGGCAAAGGTGCAAGCTTTGTGCTTTTTTTTTTCCCTAAAAAGGGAAAACCACAGAAAGAAACGGAGATGAAAGGGAAACAAGTAAACAAATGTGGTTTTACAGAAACTGAGGGACAATTTATCCTCATCACAGAAAGCAAAAACTTGGAAAACATTTGGAAAAGTCAGAAAACAAGTTAAAGTTGGTTGGCAGACTCTGACAGAGCTGACAGCTAAAACTACCCCTGGCATGTTGACAACAGTGTGGCATCAATCTGTGTGTAACAACCTATCCTTGAAAAACTCCATCCTGGATTTAAGCTAGCACTTCCTAACCTTTTCTCTACCCAGCATCCAAGCTGCGGTGCAGAAAAAGTTTTCAGACGTGACTTTTAACTCATTCACGGACAGTGGCCGGCTCCCTCCCTCAGACCGCCATCATGGTGGCCACATCGGCCGTGCTCCCTCACGGACTCCTGTCCCTCCCTCCCGCCTCGCTGGTCAGCACAAACACCCCTCCCCAGCTCCCTGCTCACCCCTCACCTGGGGCCTCGCACCCGCTCCACATTCCCACTTTCTTTCTCCAGAACATGTCTCTGTTTCCTACAGCAAGGCTGTGGCGGGAAGGTGAGGAACCTTTTGGCGGGAAGATGAGGAACCTTGTGACAACATGGCTGCCCTCGCTGTAACGCACCCCGCTGTAGCCTGTGTGCTGCGTGAGGGGGCTCTGAGCATGCTAATAACCACAAGGTTATTAGTTATTCCTGCAAGACAAAATGGCCTCAAGTTGCACCAGGTAATGTTTAGATTGGATATTAGGGAAAATTTCTTCACGACAAGTGTTGTCCAGGTGTGGCACAGACTGCCCGGAACAGCAGTGGAGTCCCCATCCCTGGAGGGATTTAAAAGATGTATGGATGTGGCACTTGGGGATATGGTTTAGTGGTGGCCTTGGCAGTGCTGAGGGAAAGTTTGGGTTTGATGGTCTGAGAGTGCTTTTCCTATCTCAGTGACTCCGTGATTTCATGTTTCTGAAGTAGGAAGCAGAAAGTGGTCACAGTAAAGCTGAGGCCCAGCAGCAGCTGGGGTGGGCAGTGGTTTGAGGCACAGACCTCCACACCAGGTTACATGGCTGTTGTTGCAGGAAGGCATATAAATGAATGCCATGACACTGCTTCCTGGGAAATTTGCAGCTGCACCCAGTATTTGCTGGCAATGGCCCAGGCATCCATCTCTATACAGCTGTAATGATGTGCTCAGACTCTTAAGCTATTGACTATCAGATCTCACCTGAGGTGTGGTGGTTAACAACAGACACAACCAGCCTGAACTACCTGCAGCTTCAGTCTCAAGAAAAGTGGATTAAAAGGTTGTTTTCGTGCAACAGTCTCACATACTGCCATAGAGGATGCCATGGAATTTCTTTCCATGTTATTACTACACCTTAAAAATAGCCTTCTGTTTTGAGATCCTTTGATGTTCTCAGATTATCTGTATTTATACAGTTCTTGTGGTCCTATGATCCCTGCATGTTTAGCTGGATGATACACAGATAGCCTGAGTTGTCATTCACCTCTCCATCTCTCTTATCCATCACTTGAGAGCCTCACCTCACTCCTATAGACATCTTTACATAAGGGATTCAGCCCAAACACCTCAAATACGTTGAAGACATCTGTATGTAAGATGTCTGCTTCTATGAGGATGCAGGCAAAGGTTGCCCTGCACAGCTCATATGCAGGCTATAATGACCATATTATTCTGATTATAAAAGAAAACTGTGCTTTCTCACTCGTGGTATGCCTAGCTATCATTTGCTGCTGCATGCCACGTTGAGGTTGATACTTAGCAACTGATGGGGGGAAAAAATGAATTGCAAACATCTGTTTTATCATTTTTTGATGAATGAAAAACCAAACAGAGACCTTAGTTGTGCACAGATCATTCAAAACAATGAGATTTACACAGACTCGATGTCATCATGTGTTGCATTTATAGCAAACAACTTAACAAATTATTTTAGTGATAGTGCTAAAAGAATAAAAGGCTCATAGCTGCTGTCACATAGACAACTTTTCATCCAGCCCAGTGTATTGCAGCCTTTGGACACTTGGCTGTTATGCCACTGGTCACTGAATTACACTTATTGAGGTACCTATCAGAAAAAACTTAGATTACCTTTCTTTCGTATTTCTCATGTGCTACAGCCATGTGAATAGTGGGTCTGTTTGGTTCCCAACTGCAGAAACAAATAAAAATTCCTTCTTTAACACTTAAGAAACTGTCTATTTTTAGTTTGGTTTCCTATGGAAACAAGGCATCTGTGATCAGGCTGTCTCTGTGCATGTATCTGTCCTTGTGTACCCCCTAATAATTTTTGAATCTAGTGGCCTTTTCCAATCAAGTGTGATGAAACGACAGAATTTTCAAGGTATCTGGGTTCTAACAAATTTCCTAAAAATAAGGGGCCAGATAGATGAACAAAAAATACTGATGTTGCCCAGCTGAGGGAAAGCTGCAGCATGAACTTACATCTTACAAGGCTCCAGAGAATCCATGGAGGTGAGAGCTGCAGTAAATAACACGCCTATACAGAAAAGCTTCAGTCCAAGGTCATGCTTTTATGCACCTCAAATTCATAAAAAACAGTTTTAATTCATTCCACTCCTCACACAATTATTTGTTTAATATTTGCAGAGGTCTCCCTTCACTTCTCAGTCAGAAGGTTAGAATTGTTCCCTTTCCCCACAACCAGCAAAGAATCTAGTCCCAGATGTTTATAAATTTGACCTGTCCTTTGGGTCAGAGGATCAGGATCATGTGACAGTAGTCTATGAAATCAAAGCTCCCCAAAAGGTGCAGACCTGTGCATCAGGAAGCTTGAGGGAATGCCTGGAAGCATTCGGTCTTCTCAATATTGCCCAGAGCTAGAAAACAAGCAGCTGAAAGAAGTGTCCTTTGGGGTAAGGAAGGAAACTGGAACAGGTGCCGAGTAGTTACCAGTACATGTGTAAAGCTGACTTAGATTGCAGATTAAAGAAGTTACAGCTGACTCTGGAACTGGAGTCACTGAGGCAAGAAGGGAAAGACACTCCTCCCTCTCCATGAGCTGGATCTGAATCCGTACAGCTACACTACTGCAGGTTTGCATCCAAATTAATAAGCTCTGTCTCCAAGGCAGAGCTGCTTGTGTATCTGTGCTGTGTAAATTAGTTGTGTTGGGTAGAGACTTTCTGGCCCAAAGTGGTGCCTGCTTGGGGCTCTCTGCACTGTTCTCTGTTGTACAGTGAAGCACATACGAGATGTATGATGAGCTTTGGGTGTGGATAGTGAGTTACTGAGGCTGGAAAACTGGGGAGAGCTGCAGCTCCTACTTTCCCTGGAGAACAAATGTTTTTCAAACCTGCTAAGGTCTGCAGAGAAATTTCAGCTGATTTGTAGCTCTTTTGCACTTTCTAGGCTTATAAGAACTCAGCATCCTGGGAGACAAAGAGGCGTTTCAGCATAGAAACAGTCTTTCTAACAAAAAATATCCTTGCTGACCTCCCTTATCGTTTTGGTCACAGAACTTCAGGTGGATGGAGATGACGAGGATATTTATCCTCACAACAGTGGTCTGAGGAGGAGGTCCCACAAATAAAAATCTTGGATTTTCCCCAGAGTAATATGGCAATTGCCATTTCTACCATTAGCAGTCTGTTTTTACTTCACCCCACTTGGTGCAATGTGCTACCAGAACCAGTAGCACTGTTTATTTGCTATTGTATGGACATTACCATTAAAGGCTTCCTAATTTCTGATCTTTTATATGGAACAATATTTGAAAGTATTTGAAAAATAAAAATAGGCAGACATATTTTGAGACTATTTGCCTGACACTGAAAGTGAATGTCTTCTGGTTGTATAGGTTTTTTCTTTGCTATTTCTACAACACTTACAATAATTCACTTAAAAATAGAGTTTAGAAAGCAGTGGGTATAATTAATGTATTGATCTAGTTTTCCATTATGTTGTTAGCACAGGTGAAAAATGTGCTTTTGATGAAATTGTTGATTAAAACTACCAAAAAATCCATTATATCTAGCTTACTTTTCCTTACCTAATGAAGCAGATGGATATAAAATAAGGGAAGGCCATATTGACCTTTACTAGAAATATATATGGCATATAACTTGATACCTATAAGATAATTAATATTAATCTGACCTTTTTAGTTTCTGGGCTACAATGCTGTTACTAATAGCTGCTACATAATGTGTTGTATGTTTTCACTGAAGAGGTCATGCACTGGCTAAGAGAAGGAAAATGTGGATTTGCTGGAGCTGTTCTCAGCATCTCCTTGATTCAGGGCAGGGAGGAGGAACAACTCCATCTTCCTTCCAAACCCTCTCATACACCTTGGTAGGTCAGGAAAGTGCAGAGGGCTTATTCTGTGGGTATTTAAAGGAGGAGCACCAGACTGCTGGTCAGCATGAGAAAGTGCAGAAACGGTTACAGCAGGATATTGGAGGTTTTCAGCAAGGCAGTCCCAGTCCTGTCCTGGTCTCTGCCCCTGAGCAGGGACCATCAGCATTTTGGGTTTGCCCAGCACCTAATATGATCACTCAGCAATGTTATTTTACATGACAAGATAGCTATGTGAGTATGTGACTGTGGCTTGCCTAGCATGGGCAAGAGTTACTAAAAATGGCTTCTGCTTTCAAAATTCAGATCAACCCTAGGTCAAAATAGCTTACGTATAGACAGTCCTAAAACAAATGCAGGGTACTCTGTAATAGGCTTTTAAGGAATGTTGCATTCACAAACATTTTTTAGAACTATTGAGTCAGTGATTGGACTTCCCTAAAATTTAAAAAAATCCTGGCTATTTGCTGCATTATTTAACAGCAGCTGTCCTTCATATTTGCCTAGCAATACAACTTGTGCCACAGTTTCTCCATAGTCATTTGTTTAATATTAACATTTTGATCCCCAGTAGAACTAGATGATCTTTAAGGTCCCTTCCAACCCAAACCATTCTATGATTCTATGGTTCTATTAAATTAGAATTTTTTTTTTTTCCGGAAAAACTAGAGATTCCAAAGCAGAATCCCCTTCTCTTTGGTCTGGGTCAAGTGAAGACCTTTACAGTCAAGCCAGTACACTCAGTGCTGCTTCTGTTCACACCTCTCAAAGATTATAATCTCTTGGAGTGTATTTTATTGGTCACCCCCAGTCCAAGGTGCCCTCTGAGAGCAAACTCTCAACAATACGTGGAGATGTCCACATTGGACATTCCTAGCTGCTACTTGAAGCAGTCCTACTACTACATACCTCTGCATCAAAATACTCTCCAAATGTCAAAATAAATGGGTGAAGATGCAGATAAATCCTTTTACTCCCCTTGTTCAAAGCCTGTCCAGCTTTCCCAGACACCCAAGCACTGCTCTGTTTGTTTGGTTTCTACCACGCTGCTTTGATTTCCCATGGTATCATCCCTCTGCTCCGTGCTGTGAGTGCCACATGGCTGACCCCAGACACTTCTGCCCATGCAGAGTGCTGCATAATAACTGAAGAAGGCTCCACATTTCCAGAATGAGATGGATCCTTCAGTAGGAGAACTGGTTAGCCTGGAGCTGGGACTGCAGCCGGCGCTCCAGCCATTCTCATTCAGGCTGAATCCTTGGGTGCCTTCACTCCCACAACCCCTGCTCCTCCCTTCAAATTATAGACAGGCTGTTAGCAGCAGTTGTCTGCCTGCTACAGAGACCAAATGGAAAGGCTCCCCTTTCTCAGGATCACCACCTATAACAAGTTTCTCAGCTTCAAATTTCTTCCTTGTTTTTTATTTGACTGCACTTCAGTGAATTACTCTTCACTCCTTTCCAGGTTCTATGTCTTGTCCCTAAATGTCCTGCTAAATTCTTTTTTTTTACCACTCCTTTCCCTTTCTTGTGGACACTTACACTGTAGACTTTTTCCTAGTCCCTGTTTCTTGCTTATTATCATCTGCCTGTTTCCTACTTGGCCTGGATTTCATCCTACAGGATTCTGATCCTCTCAGGATCAAGAACATTGCCCTTCTCTCAGTTCCTGGCCTATATATGTACCTATGTAAACATACATACATACATATATATATATATTCCCAAGACTAGATTGTTATGCAAACTGTGTATGCTCAACAAATAAATAAAATATTTTAAGAATATTTTTATATTTCTGACTCTTTACAGTCAGCATAACCATCTCTTGTTTTAAAGATGCTTGCAACTCTTTTTCTGGCTAATATAAATAATGTAAATAATTCATGTATTTAGTAATGATAAATATTCATATTTCATTTGAACCAGACAGTGGTCGTCTAGATTAAATTAAACTGCTTTGGATTCAACAGCTGGCAATCTCCCATGCCAAATAAGGGATTTTAGTCATACTTTATTTAGAGTATAGAACTACCAGAAATGGGAGGCGGCGTGGAAAGGAAATGGACTCTCTTACCCAAACATATAACACATCTGTCTATGACTGTACTTTCTTCAGACTTGGCTACAAGCAAATATATTTATTCTGGAACAGACTAAATGGATGCTGGAAGGAAGAATACAGTTTGCATACTTTATGAACATAGATAGCTGTGTCAGGGTCTCTTACTGCTTTTGGAGGTCAATTCTTAGTGAATTGTATTTCTTTGCCAGAGGAAGCTCAGTAATTTGGGGAACTGTTCGAAAAAAAAATCAAGCAAAATGATAGAAGAAGATGAATGAAATTGAAATCTACTCCTCAAAGTAACAAAGATCTTTTCCTTATATTATTGAACTTGTAAGCTGCATTTTCATTTGTCCAAAATTTTCATCATTACACATAAACAGGAGTTTCATAACCATGGGGAAGGGGTGAATTTTAGCTGTGGGAGAGACTTAGGGATTCTGCTTTGAAATTCGGGAAAATGATGTTTTTCTTCCTTTCTGTTCCAATTAATTGTGCAAATACAGGGCCATTGTGGGGGAGAAAGTGTACATGTTTTCTTTTTGTGTTTCCTTGGTGTTTGTCCACTTTCCTAAATCTGTAGAAAGGACTACTGGGCAGAAGGGCTGGGAACTGACATACATTTTCTTGCTCAGGAAGTTGGAGTGCACATGGCTGGAACTGTTCTGAGCACTCTATGTAAACCATAAAAATTCAAGAGTCAACAGCAAACTCTGCTTCCTGACCAGAAAAGGTAGGATCACCAATCTTTAATAAATCCCAGGTAAGGAACTCTGCAGAACAGAATAGAGAGATTTCTCCAAACAATTGCTCAAATGCTGTATATATCTTCATGAGGAAAATATTGTAATTTCTAAGCCAGTCTGAGCTAAACCATGTTAAAATCCTGCTGAAGACAAAACAGTTGTATTTCACATGCATTATCTATTTGGGGTTAAGAATGGGCTTATACCTGGGAGCTGGCTAGACAACATGTATGCCTATATGTATTCCATCATGGTTCTGATTCATGTGTTAAATATACAGTGTGTGTCCTTCTGTTCACAGTAGGCTATTCTGGACTGGGCCTTTAAAGTATGAATGTAATTTCAAAGGTCAGTGGTTTAGGGAGTAAAATTATTTTGTGAGTTTTTTCTGATTTACAAAAGAGCTGGAGATAAGGTTAATGGGATGCTCGGGGTCAGAATTCAGGGGGAATGAAGTGGGAAGAGCTTTGGGCCAGTGGATTCCCTGAGAGGATTCCCCAGTTTGCTGCCAGCAGCCTTGTAAGTCCCAGAGACATTAATAAACCCTTTGTGTTGTTATTTTTGCTTGTTTCTGTACTCTTTCCAGCATTCAGCAGGATTTAGGGCAAATATGATGTGCCAGTAATGGGAAGCAAACACTGAGATGGCCAATGGAAATATTCTTCTTCTTATGCATGCTCCCCATAAAACATGTGCAGGTGGGCCGTCTGGAATCACAGCCATGACTCTGCCTGGTGTTATTTCCTCATTTGTTGTTCTCTCCATCTGCTCATTTATTTTCCTGGTTATGGTCTTCTTCTCTCTGCCTCCATTTCCCCCTGCTCATTTGTATAAGTAGAAATATCCTTCCCTCCAGCAACTGTGTAATGTGCTTTCCCTTTTATGTATATATTTGGCTTGCAAATAGGTAGCTTAAAAAGCTGAGACAAGGCAGAGAAGCCATGATCAAATTCCAGCAGAATCTACGTGTGTTTATACTATATTCCTGCAGTATTCCTGCAAATATTTTCAAATAAACCATTTTGGCCATGGCACATCACAATCAAAACACAAAGTGATGAAGGTTTACTCGGAACAGGTTATGTGAGAGATGAGACTGAAGCAGAGAACACAATGCACAATAAATGCAGGCTCTGTCACCATCTCACTTGGGCACAGCAGGGGTGGGAACCACTGGGTTTGCTGAGCAAAAGAAGGTGCTTTGCAAAATGTGTGGATTCTGTCTGGCTGCCCAAAAGGAGGGGTGGCTTTTTTTTGTGATGGCTGCCAGTTGTGTGGTGCTTTGCCAAGAAGAACTGCAAAGAAATGGAAATCTAACCTGCCATTCTTTCCTGGTTTGTGAAGATATTGGTTCTGACCTCTTGGATGGTGTAAATCATGAGGAAATTAATGGATTAATTAAAGAAGCACATGGAGGGGGGCCAGCCTCTTTTTTGTCAGATGGTGGTGAGGGCTACTGTACTCTCAGCTCCCTGCTAAATCTGCCCTTTCACAAAAGCATGTGAGTGTGATATTATAATGTGTTATTGTGATTTTCAGCTACCCTTTCTGCCTGGAAGTGAATTTTGATCTGCAGCACTGGGGAGCTGCTAGAGCCTGGTGGGTAATGGTTACTGGTGCTATGGGATGAACTGTTTTCTCCATTAAAACTTAGAGGTTTTGACAATTATTTCAGGATTTCCCCCTAGAAAAGGATTCTGAGTTTTTACAGACTCACTGTCTGACCTCTGGCCACCTCAGTCACCTTTCTACACCTCTCTCTCATCTGTCCCATCTGTTTGGACTTTAAGCTCTTGAGAGCAGCCATTGTCTCTTCAAGTGTATTTATTTTGTACAGTACCCAGCGCTGCAGGGCTCCTGCTCGGTTGGAACCACTGGGTGTGACTGCAATGTAAATACTGAGTAATAATAATAGCATATGTGGGGGTGTAGAAACAGGGAGAGAGAGAAAAATATTTTCCCCATTCTTGTCTGCTTTTTGTTGTTGTTCTATTTCCTATTCACAGAAAGCATACAATACTGATTAATGAAAAATTTCTGGCTCCAGTTCAGTATCTGGCTTCAGTACATTTGCTATTTGATATCTGAGATATGTACAACATGTTCACAGTGAATTCTCCAACTGAAAACAGTAGAGTTCAAACCAAGTCAATTAATTCACAGAGTGAATGGATTCAAGCCCAGATTCTCGTGCCTTGTGGAGGCCTCTTTGAGTCTCCTGCCAAAAGATATCTGTTTATAAATGCAGTAAACGTAACTATTTGATACTTATAGCTCTTACAGCCTTATGTGTTTTTTTTTTCCTTGTTATGGCTGATCTCTGATAATTGAGTTACATTTTGCAGACATTTCAGGCATTCTCTGTCTCTCTGTGCTTTCTTCCCCCCCTGGCGCTACAGCTCAGCCAGTGCTTTGGACGGTTTCACATTTCCTTTCTCTTTGTTGCCTTGGATATTCTGCTGAAGTAAGGCATAACAAAACTGGATCCAACACCCATATGTACTTGTAGCCAGGCTCCCTCCTGAACCTGCTTTGTGGCTCTTGCATGAGAAACTTTACCATTTCTGTGGAAGGAGAGATAAAATCTTACAGTGAAAATGATTGTTGTGTTCTGCACTGATGGTCCAAGGACATTAATAATAGATCTTTGTTGAGCAGTATCTCTCATCCCTAACACTCATGCATGTAATCAAGTGATGTATATAGTATAGTAGGCATTTTTGAAAAACATTCATCACTTATGTGGAATATATCAGGTAACATTATAAAACCAAATAGTACAAAAAAACCCCCAAAAAACAACTGTGGGGAACATCTTTATCTATGTGAAAAATTGAAATTCAACAATGGAGAGTGGAAATTTGGGCAGGATGTATAGGCTAGCATTTCTTTTTAACAGGAAACATTCAGGATTTCTTTCTTTTATTCCTTATATATTGTTTTTGTCCTTTTGTTCTGCCTCCAAGTAAGAGTGCCCCAGAGCTCTTTTTATTTGTGCTTTTCTCTCTTTTCTTCATACCCCTTGCCCACTTTTTAACCTGGCTACTGAGCACATTCACCCGCTGTCTTTACACCCGCTGTTTTCTGAAATTCTGCTTCTGAACTGTTTCTGACCATACATCCCAGAATATGGATGTGTCTTCCTGGATATTTTGCTGTAACTGAAATGCTTTACAGACAGAAGTTAACTCCTAACATATCCTTAATATTTTTCTCATCCCATTTGTTTTTTATGATCCTTGGCTGCACCACTCTTCCCTTGAAGCTCAGGTCTGCAGCCTGCAATGGTCAGGTTTGATCCATTTCAGTCTCTGGCCCAGAAAACAAGGAATTAATTCCCTTCTCTCTCATGGACTTATCATCCATTTGGTCATAGAAACATAGAGTCATTGAGGCTGGAAAAGCCCTCCAAGTTCATTGAGTCCAACGACTAACCCAGCACTACCCAAGCCACCACTAACCCATGTCCCCAAGCACCACATCCACATGGCTCTTAAATCCCTCCAGGGGTGGGGACTACTCCACCACTGCTCTGTGCAGTCAGTGCGAGGGCTGGACACCCTTTTGGTGAAGAAATTTTCCCTAATACCCAACCCAAACCTCCCCCAGTGGAACTTGAGGCTGCTTCCTCTTGTCCTGTCCCTTGCTGCCTGTGAGCAGAGTCCAATCCCCACCTGGCTGCACCCTCCTGTCAGGGAGTTGGGGAGAGTGAGGAGGTCCCTCCTGAGCCTTCTTTTTTCCAGCCTAAAGAACTCCAGCTCTCTCAGCTGGTCAAAACAAATTACACCAGTAAAGATTATTTTTCTTGCCTATTCTTCTGATAAATTCTTCTAATACCCTATTTTACCTCACCATCCCTATTATTTCTTTTGTCTTTTGGTTCCTTCCTTACCATCATTCCTACTATGTTCTTATGTATTTTGCTGCAGTGCTCACCTGTTCTTGCTCCACCATGGAACCTGGCAAAGCTGCTCATGAAGCAATACTTCATATGAACAGCTCTGGCTTTTACATATATATTATATAAATATAATATCAGGCACAGCACACTGAGTGCCATTGTCTTCTTTCGTTTCTCAAGTTTCACCTCTATGATAAAAGCAAAATAAAATCTATCAGTGAAAGAGACCTGGAGAGGGAGGAAAGATTAATAATATCCATATTTTAAAAGTACATTAAAAATGTATTCCATTGTACTACTCCCCAGTCTCCCCAAGTTCTATGTACCATTTCTATTCTGAAGAGCAGGAGTTGTTTCTTTCTATGTATTTCTGCAGCACAATGAAGTCCCATTCTTCTACATTGCCACAAATGTTGCTGAGAAGCAGCTGTAACACATGTGAACCTCCTAACACTATGCTGGAACATCAGAATGTTTAATTTAGCTGCCTAACAGGAGGTAACATGAAGCTGGTACAATATCAAATGAATATATATTGTTCTGAATATTTTTAGAGCAGGAATTAGAAGACAGTTTGTAGCTGCCAGAAGTTCTGGAATGGCTTCACCAAAAGGATATAGTTTCAAGAGCAACTTTAATGAATTAATGAATGAGACTGTAAAACAGGATAGTGGCAATCTTGAAACCACTGTTTTGGATCATGTCTCTGGGCTGTTTTGATCTATTGATTCATTATTCACAAAAAGGGTGGTGAAAAGAGATTTGAACGAGTTCTGTTGTATTTGTGTGGTGTTTAACTAATTCCATGTTTTAGGGCTTCTATTTTTCTCTCAAGTGATAGGAACTGGGTAGATACAAGAGGCAGTATGTAGTAGCCTGGCTGCAGGTAGAAGTGCATTATCTAAAGATGTTTTCCTGTTTCCTGTGGTGCATTTTGGGCTGGAGAATGTCCAGAGAAGGGCAACAAAGCTGGTGAAGGGTTCCTTCCTGTGAGAAGTGACTGAGGGAGCTGGGGGGGCTCAGCCTGGAGAAAAGGAGGTTCAGGGAGGACCTTCTTGCTCTCTATAACTCCCTGGGAGGAGGGTGGAGCCAGGTGAGAGTCAGGCTCTGCTCCCAGGGAACACAGGACAGGATAAGGGGAAATGGCCTCAAGTTGCACCAGGGGAGGTTTGGGAAAAAATTCTTCTCTGAAAGTGGTTAAGAACTAGAACAGGCTCCTCATGGAACTGGTGCAGTCACCATTCTTGGAAGTGTTAAAAAAATTAATGGATGTGGCTGTTCATGATAAAGTTTAATGGGCATGGTGGCACCTGGTCAAAAGTTGGACTTTCTGACCTTGGAGGTGTTTCCTAATCCTAATGATCCCATGATACTATGATCTTAATTTCCTGGATTGACTGGTGGGTTTATCTGAATATGCTTAGCTCCTGGAATCTGGAGATCCTCCTGCTCCCAGCTGTGGGAGATAGCTTTCCATTCTTCTGCAGCAAAGAAGCTGAGCTTGCTTGTGGTTGGGATGCATTTTGTGCATTTTGTGTCTGGATTATCCACAGCTCCAAAGGCTAGGAAGCATTGTGGGATGAAGCCTTTCCCAGCAGGTCCCGCTGCCATCTCCTGCCTGTGTACGGGAGCACCCAGGCTGCTCCTGGCAGATGCTGCTCAGCCATTGGGATCCCTGTGCAGGGTGCTTGAACCTTCAGCAGGCAGTGACTGCTGTCAGCACTACCACACTGAGCTGTTATTTGTGGTATATTTCGATAAGGAAAGATAGGAAATGTGTCAAAACTTCAATCATTTCACATTGTAAACTGTTGAACTGCTTTAATCCTACAATAGTTCAGCTTCTTTCAGTTTATTTAAGTTCAGTCACAGCTAGAAAATCAGTTCCTCGGTATTTTTGCAACTGCAAGTAAACCTTGCCAGCAGTAAAAAGAGGGGAAAAGGTGAAGGGCTGAAACAGTAAAGCCTAGAAAATAATGAAATGTCAGCATTATTGTGCTGGTAGATCCCTAGAAAACTGGCAAAAAGTAAAACCAATAATGTTAAACAGCCAGGAACAGCAAATCTAAGAAGGCTTTTGGAGTCTAGGACAGGCCTCTGTCACAAGCAAATCCCAGGAGGGTGAAGGAAGACTTTTGTTAGAAAGTCAGAGAAGTCAAGAGCAATTCTTTCTTCTATTTCTCTCCTTGGAGCATTTATCCAAGTCATCATTCTATATCTGTTTCACCTTGCCTTGAGGAATTCTGATTTTATCCTGATACCAAACCTTATGTGCACCAATTTAAAAAAGGCATCTAACCAATTCTTCACTGTGCTTACCCTGCATACTATATACCTATCTATAAATAGAATTTCAGTCCAGCATAGGTCATGTGTAGTAGAAAGCACTCACATAGCAAGCTATGATTTCCCTCCTCCTGCTTAGGAAAGCATCTGTTTCATATGGTTGGGGCATCCCATCCCATACTGTGGACACTGTCTAACTGAAAACATGTGAAACCAAATATCTCATCATCAACCTCTAAATGAAACAGATTTTCAGAAAACTTTTCAACAATTTCAAATAAACTAAGTGTGCTGACAGAAAAGTTCTGAGCAGGAAGAAGAAAGTCTAAATTAATGCATTTTAAGCTGTGAATTAATCATAGCTTCAGAAATGGCTTCTGTCGTGCTACAGGTTTGATGTCTCCCTCCCTAAATTTTTCTCATACCTTCTCTTCCTTTCATCCTCATGATTATAGCTTCCCTTGGGATGCCTGCTCCAAGACAAGCATAGCCAAACAACCACATTTATTCCAGTTTCTCACAGAGCCTCTCTTCCTTTCAGCCTAGAGCTCCAAAATGCTATTGCTGTAAAATATCTCCATAAAATGTCTCTGTCTAGCTGTGTCCTGGACAATTCACCCTCTTTTGCTCTTGCTCATCTCTTTCCAATCCTTTACTCGGTGCTTTTTTTGTCCATCATTTTATTGAAAATTTCTGTCTCTCCTCTTTATGTATTAGTGGCTTCTGTTGCGTTTATAGTCAGGTAATTTAAATTTTGCTCTTCTTTTCTCTCATCCATGTTTTTAGGTAGACAATGGTTCATAAAAATATGCAGTGATGTAAAAAAGAAAAAGTGAACTGAAACCATCAAATAAAGCTAAGAGTGAGGCTGAGACCTATTTGCAGATGTTCAATAAAGTCAAAAAGAAGCTGATTTGAGGGGATAAATTATTCATAGCTAATTATTTGCTCTTCTTTAATGCTAAATATCCTACATTTCAGCCTCCTGCAGGCAACTCAAGCAGTGATTCCTGAGTTTTTTAACAGCAACAACCACATAGAGTATTTGAAGTGCTTTTGGTCCCTCTGGGTTGACAGGTGCTACATAAAAAGCAGACAGGATATTGTTATTAAGAGTCTTGAGAGTTTGAAGCATGAAGTCCTGTAGAACAAGCTGAGATTGTATCTTCAAAACACGCATCTTGCAGTTTCAATGTGCTCGTAGGCTCCGGACGGTTCTTATGGCACAGGCTGGAGCAAAGAGCAGTGGATGCTCTGCTCCAGGGACTGGGTGATTCCAGGTCAGGGCTGAATTGTGGTTCATCCTCTGCCTCTGTGGGGAAGCGAGGAGAATGGAGTGTTTGCCTGCAGTGCACCAAGAGTTCTCCTGTGCACATGCTGACTGTGCTTTTTGCCCAAAAGGCAGTGAGTAGACTCAGGTTTCTGGTCTTTCTCCTTGCTTTTCTCCTGCCCTAGAGTAGATAAATTTTGGGCACAAAGTTCCATTTTCTCATCTAAAAAATGCAAGATTCAGATTCAAGACTTTCGTCCAAACCCATAGTTCAGTTCTCTGATCATGCATGGTCCTTTTGGCTATGGATACTCTGCACTCTGCCCTGTTTTATTCAAGGAACATGGTACGTCCTTGTTAGCCTGGAACTCAGATTATTCCAAGTCTGGAGTGTAGTTACTGATCACTGCACAAATCTGTACATATGTAATATTATTTCTCAATCCATTATAGGTGTAAACCCAATGTAAATATAACAGTTGAAAAAGTTCTGCTTTCCTTTCTTTTTTTCCTTTTTGTTGTTGTTGTTTGTTTGATGTTTTGGGTTTTGGGGGGGGGGGTTGTTTTTTTTTTTGTTTTATTTTGTTTTGTTTTTTGGGTTTTTTTGTTTTTTTTTTCTTTTCCTCAAACTGAAGATGCTTGTGTTATTTAAATGAACTCTGACAGCCCAAGTGAGTCCTTTGACAACCCAAGCCCTTCGGTAGTCAGCTCTGACTGGCACACAGCCACTCACTGCTGCACTTGCCCATAATGAAATCCATTCAAACATATCAGCTCCTGGAAAATGATGTGCCTCCATCTAAGATTACCATGAAGGAACCTACAAAACAAGCAACTACAAAGCAGGGACTATTTATATGCATCTTTTAATTTGCATTGTAAAAGGCTCTTCCAACACACAAGGAGTTCCAAGTTGTCTGCAATAAGTTTCAGGCTGTTGGAGTGCACTGTACTTTTTGTGTATGTATTTGTATGTAGCTTTATTTATACATACTGTTAGAAGGATATTAGCTCAGCAATTACAGAGTCATATCAGGCTATGAGAGGAAGTCAGTGTGTTTATATAGACACTGAGTAGTATGTTAAGGGCTTGTTTCTTGGAAATAAAAGCTTAATTTCATTATCATAATGATGATAACATACAGCTTTGAATGGTATTAGTTCCTGTTTACACTACTTGTGGTGTTGGTCTAAGCTGCATTTGCCATCGAGACATAATTACTATTTTATTATTATTTTTTTCACAGTTAAGTGGAGCATTTTAGCACAGCTGAATTGCTGCAAGCCTTGGTGGAACAAATCTATTAGTGGTATGGCTTGAAACAATACACAAAAGAGCCCTGTGTGTGGTCTGCTCTACATGCTTTTCACTTCCTTATGTTAAACAATAAATCTCTGAGTCAGCTAGAACTCAGAGACTAACATCCAGCGAGAGCCGCATTTTATCTTTTATTCATTGGCAGGAACATAGCTGTAGGAGGTATTCAAATCACACTTTTATTTAAACAAACACAGCTGGATCACAGCCTCTTAATATAGCAATTCTCTAATGAAAAATAACAACATAGTATTTATCTCTTTTCTTTTGTGTAGCTCTCAATTTGCTAAAATTAGGCAGACTTCAATCCCATACAAAATTGGCGTGTTTTCATGACCAGAGCTCATAGCAACTAACTGCAAAATTATAATGGGAATGTAATTATAGTAGGGCATGTGAAATACACATCCTTTTGCTGCTGTAAGCTATACAGGGTTATACAATTATGCTGTAATAACATAATTTATCTTAAAGAACTCAGACAGCTGATTTCATTTATTTAACTTGAGTTCTCCAGTTATGTGCTGTGTCAGGTTAACATCAATGTATTGCACAAGTAACCTGGTGCAAGAAGTCAGGGCTTCCCCAGGATGCATTTTCCCTGCTTTGCATGAGTTTTTTTTCTTCTTTATCCCTGTCACTGTTTGGAGAGAACAAACTTGAGTTCCAGCTCTTTGGGAGCCTTGTAAAACATGATTTTCTATCCTTGAGGCTGCAGTGGTTATTTCTTTCTGTGGTCCTGATTTGAGGCCAACAATTTGTAATGAACTGCAGAAGGATGTAAGTAAATAAAGCAAATAGCTGAGTCACCTGGTCACATGCTGAGTGAGAGTTTGGAAATAATCACCTTACCACTTATGTGGTGTAATATTGAATAGTGGCCAAATTCTGCACTCACCCTAAATGAAACAATCTCTTTGATATCAACAGAATTTTGGTAAGTCAGTCCTATCTTTGAACCCAGGATTAAGTAGTGAAAGGTGCAGTATTTAGTGATCATTTTAAAGACTACTCCAGACAGTTGCAATACAGTGTGAGTAGTGGATTAGCTTTTCAGGAATGGGACAGGAATGTGTGACACTAGAAATATATTAAGAAATTATATGGCAGGCTGCAAGGTGCTCTCTTCCCAGTCAGATATCCTGGGAAGTCATGTGACTCAGCACAGAAAGGATGTCTGGGGCAGGGGGGGGTCATCTGAGAAGAGTCTCTTCTTTGGGAGACACACTTTGGATATCAGATATCACTATTAGCTATGCGTGGTTTATTATAATAAATAACAATAGTAATTATTATTGTTATTGAATGGGACAATGTAGGCACAAGCCATAACAAAGTTCACATCTCTGAAATTATCAAACACTGGGATATGTATTGCTTTCAAGTCCTGGAGCTTGGGATCACACCTCCATCCTACCTGTTTCTTTTAGCTAGTTGTTAATCTGGCATTTTTAATAGACAGATATGCAATGAAAACTTTTCATTTCAATCTGAACTCTCTATGTTCTCAATGTATTAAGTACACCTTTTGTTTCCTGACAAATTTTGTTGTTGTTGATGGAGGCAGAAGTTCCATGAAATCCCTGCACATGTGTAAGTCCTGATGTAGACAGGGCTGAATAAACGCTCTGTTTATTTCAGAAAGCTGGTGTTTAGCACGCTCCCTGTAATGGATTTTGAAAAGAGTTCAACCTGCTTAAAACAACAGCCATATGGTTCTCAATACTGGAGGACTGGCCAGAATGTAAATGGATATGACACACATTGACAATAAAAAGTCATTTTATCACTAAACACACATGCAGAATTTTAAGGACAGTTTTGGGTTTGAGTATATTTGCTCAAATATATGGGACATGGATATCTCATGTGAGGCTGAATTTTGACATTGTTATTTTGGATTACAGGCACCATATCCCAGCAAAGATATCATTTTTTATTAAATGGGTATAAAATACCTTGGTTTTTTGAACAAGATCACTTCTATTTGTACTTTTTTTTTTTTCTTGGTTTTCTTCTTCTGCTGTTGTAGGTGTGATGTCTGAACTGTGCTATCCTCCAGAAGTTTTTGGTCAGTCTTCATTAAACCCTGCCAGTCTGAGTGAGGACTGGAAAAAAATTCCCCTAAGAACTGCTTGGTCTCTAATTGCCAAACTGTGGCCCCAGAAAATTGAATTTTACTAAGAGGGACCTTTGCTTTTTACTTTTTGCAATGACATTCACAAGTGTGTTCGAAGTGCAGTCAATGTTTCTACAGTCCAACTTCCCTTAAAGAAGTGTGGTTTTATAATATGCATTTTTCTTCTCTGGTTTGGAAATAATCTGTAGGAGGTGAGGTTATTAATCCTGGTGTTACTGAGAGCCAAAAATATCTGTGGATGTGGTTCTGTGAGGAAGGCTTGATACCAAAGGTACGGTTGGGGCTGTTTTTTATATACCCATGGCCATGTCTCTGAACCCTGGAAGCTAAAGCAAAAATATAGTGAATAGTAACTTACAAAAATATGGTGTAGAGTTCTGGAAATCTCTTCTCAACAGGCTATAAATGTCAAAGTGGCATCTCAAGGTTGTATCTTGAAAGCTTAGATAGTCCCTAAAAGACTAAGACACCTCAGGAAATACCTATGCAGACTATGGAGACAGCAAGATACCACCTCACATAACAAAAAAAGCCATGAAGAAAGGGAAAATATTTTGCCTTTATCACAGAGAGCAGTTCTTGAAGGGAGAGAGGACTTTCTTCGTCCATCGGTGTGCTTCTACATTCTGAAGAAAATTGAGCTTTTTGGTTATAATGCTTGATTTTCTTTTTTGTTTCCCATCCCTATGGTTTGCATTTCTCTCTAATATTGTATCTATTACTTCTTAGTATCCTTCTCGTGTCACTGGTCACTGACATTTAGCTCCCCATTATCACTATTACAAATCCTGGGAAATTCATCCAGGGACCACTTGGGTGGAGTGAAACCTTGAGAACAAACTGAGCTTATGGACACAGCCTACGTTCCTGGAGACGTTGGGAAGGTGTGGAATAGAAGAGTAGTTGTTGAGCAAATACTCCCAGAAATGCATTTGGCAAACACTGCTACTCTTCCAGGGACTGTCCACCCCCAACTCAAAGTGAAAAACAAATAAATTAACCTTGGCGTTGTCCTTGAGGAACGAAGCTCAGTCAAAATGATTTCTTTCTATGGATGCCTTGCAGATCATCGTAATGACAAGTAACTTGTCTGGGCACAGTGACAATTTCTGGATTTTGTCTATGGATGTGAAGTTTCACTGAACACAGCACTCATGAATGCAGATAAATTCTTTTTGGATCTAATTCCACTATGGTCCACTCCACTATTAGAGATGGGTGTCAAATGTCAAGATGGGATAAAGCACTCAGCTGTTCCAGATGTTTATTCAAAGCCATTTGAATAAACCAAGCTGAGGTAAAGCAGCCTCAAGAGAGCAAACTCTTTCACAGGACATTTGTACTTCTATTCCTGATTAAACCAGAGACTGTGACATTATGCTGGGAAAGTAAATGAAATCAAGGGAGGGAAATCAAACCACTTTTTGAGACTTCATTGGTGTCGGTTTTTGGAGAAACGAATGCTTCTCCCATGACCAATCTGCAGATCTTAATTAAAAAAGCAGCATGACCAATTCAGAGGTTCAGCAGTGTAAGACAGTGTCATAACTGAAAGAATATTTATTCCCTAAATCCCAAGGTGTGGTTATACCATTGCATAGAGGCAATTTCTTAGTGGTTCCTTCATTATCCTGCATAAATCACCAAAACAAGAAGGATTTCAAACACAAATAAGAACAGCATTAACAGGGAACCAGTTTCTTCTGTGCATTTCCCATGATCACAAGGATGCTGGCTCTGGAACCTGCTGGTGTAATTTCACCTTTAAGGTGCAAAGCTCTGGATGTCCCCAGGAGAGACATTTTTGTACATGCCTATGAAAGAGTACACAGAGTTTGCACTGAATGCACACTGGAAAAGGCACAACTTCGGCCATTCAGAAGCCTGTCCAAACATACATCCCATGAGTCCTTGCTTGCAGGAAGGTGTAGCCTGTGCATTCCTTTCTATGGTGAAATTTGGAAAGGGTTTCTTGAATGTTTTCCTTAGTGACGTGGTGGAGGAAAACCTTTTGTTTGGTCTTCCAAACAAAGAATGGATGAACATAATGTTTGTTTGCCAGTACATCATCAGCAAACTCAGCCTCACTCTGTCTGAGCTCCAGTTTGTCCATATTCCATGTGGCTGCATTAACACAGCACCAAGTCCAGGGTAATATATTTAGTCACTGGCAGGGCTTTCCCATTTGGTCTTGGCATGGTGTTAACCACAAGGCTTTGACCAGTTTGGAAAGGGGACAGACTGAGCTTGTGCCTTTTCACCGTATGTCACATAAATCCCTGGAACCACTGGAGTACTGGGGCCACTTACTCTTCAATCCTTTTTCATGTAGTTGCTTATTTCCTTAATGCGTGGTGTTCTGCTGTCCCCCCTCCTCCTTCCTTTTAGCAGCAGAAGCACAGGGCTAATTTTGATATAAAGCCTGGGGCAACTTGTCAAAAAGTTTAAAATCAGATTTTTGATGTATTATATCATCATGCAGAAGACATCTAATGTATTTTATTAGATGCTTTTTGCTGTGTTTTCCCTCCAAAACTGGGTGGAACGGACTACTTTTGTTAATGACTTACATAAGTGCTAAGCAAGTGTCCCTTCAGAAGAAGCCACAGAGCTCGTTCAAGGTGTAAGTTAAGCAGTCAGCCCTTTCCCATGGATCCAGAATGCCTAAGATGGTTGTTCTGAGAAAAGGTAGGAAAATTTTTCTAGCCACTGTTGATGATTTCTCTACCACCTTTCCCTGTCCCAAGCAGCAGTTAGAACACCTTGTCCTGTTCCCACCCTATTTCCCACCTCACTTTTTTCCTAGACTCACATTTGAAAGAGGAATGGAGAAGAAAGTACCTGAGCCCTGTGAAGTGGTGAGGATGTAGGGTAGGTATCCCTGGTTAATTGTAGCCACAGTACAAATAGGGAAACTGAGTAAATACTGGTTTAAAAAATATTTCTAGATGCTTCTGGTTTAAATCACTTAAATCTCACTTTTGAGAACTTCTCTTTATAACCTTATTCTTGTTTTACCAACAGCAAGATTCCATAAAGCCCTTTGTGGGACAGAGAACTTTTCATTTTAATAAACCTTCTCAAATTGATTTCTCCTGTGGGGCACTAGGCCAGAAGTGTCTGCAAAGCAAGGACAGAAAAAGACAGCAAAGCAAGACTTGGGTCAGCCAGCCAGGCAGCTCACACGTGCTGCTGAGTTCTGTCTCACGCCACCAGCACACAGCACCTGCAAACAGATGTTGAGTGCTACCTTAGAGATCCAAACAGGCTAGGGATCCATGGACATAGAACGAGAAAGTAGGGAAGCAAGCTGTTTCTTTCCTTCCTTCCTGTTTATCCTAGACTTCATTCAGCAAAATAAAAATCAAACAGAACTACGGAGACAAAATACTTGCATTGTTTTCCAAAGTCTGCTAATCTAAAATTTTATCTTGGATAAAGAGAATGGTTTGTTCAGAGTTCTGGCTTTTCTGAACCACTTTGCTGCCTCATTTGCTGACAATGAATAAGATTAAGAATAGATATTGTTTGTACTTTCCAGTTAGATGTGCCGAGCTACACAGTTAAGGAGAGTGGGGTTCAATTCCAGAAGGCACCTCATTAACAAAAATGACATATAACCCCCACACACATTTGGCAGCAACCTGCAAAGGGTTAATGAAGGACCTATTTGCCTCCCCCATCTGTGAAAAAATGCCAATCAAAAAACATCTGCTATAAAAGGCTGCAGCCCAGCAGGAATAGGAGTAGTAGGTGGGGAGGTGTTGGAGAAGCAAGCTGTGGGAGGCAAGCCTGCCAAGGAAGGCTGGTGGAGCTGGGAGGGGTGGGAAGGCTTGGTCCCTTGCTTGTTCCATGCTGGCTCGGAAGCTGAAAGAGAAGGTGGATGTGGGTTCCCTGGTTTCCATTGAGGAGACCGAACTTACAGGTTAGCATGACCTGTATGTTTGGCCCTGGTGCTGGATGTAAGACCTTCCAGGTTTTGGGGATAACTCATTTAGAAAACAGCCGTGTTCACTGGGTGAAGTTTCAGGCTCAGTAGCTTCCCTTTGGTTTCCATCACCAGCTGTGCCAGAAAGCCAAAATATGAACAGGGAGTCTGAACTTAATGGGTGCTACTGGAGGGGAAGCAGGAACAAGGCCCCCATATGAACTTAGGCTTCCTGTAAATCTTTGTTACATTCCTTCATAGTTCAGCTGATGCAATCTGTCCAACAAGGGACTGAACCCCGTGGGTGTTGGTAAGTACAGGTATAATCGTGGGATCTCATTAAATTTAAAAAGCAGATCTAAGGGAAAAAAAGGTCATTTAAATTAATATTAGCTCAAAAGTATGTACTGTAGCTGGGAATGGAAAGGCTTCAGGGAGCTGGAAAATGCCTTCAGCAAAATAAGATGTGATAGAAACGATGTGTCAGCTATCAAAGACATTGACTAGGAACTGAAAATGGCAGTAGGAAGACATTAATAAAATGAAAACAACAGCTAAAGGTGTTTGGTAGCTTATTTCCTTCATATTTGTTGAAGAGCAGGAAAGATGATATGAGAGAATAGGGAATATGCCCCGAACTTGCTCATGTCACTCTCCAGTGAACCTGGTGTGGACTTTGTCAGTGATCTGTTTCTCAAGTGCTTAATTTTGTACTCATTAGCTTTACCTGTAAAATAGAAAGAGCATGAGCCAAATGGCAGATCCCCAGATACGTTCATCAGGAAACTTCACTTGTGTAATTACAATTAACCTTCCTGCATGTGACAGCAGTGGGCTGGGTATTGTAGCAGTCTGCTGATCCAGTAAAAACCAGGGAGCTCCCCTGCTTGTATGAAGGATGAACCTGTTGAGACTGGAATGGGGAAAAGTCTCTCTGGTGCTTCTTGCTGCTGCCCAAAGTAATTTCTTGCTGGGACTTGTGCTTGCTATATTGAGGTGGGACTACTGGAAATGTTATTGTTGGTGTCGATTTTTAAATTTCATTTGTCCTACATTATTTTGGTGTCTCCTCGGTATTGTGAGGTGAGTCTGCTGCCTTGGGTGGAGTCCTTGCCTGTGACAACCACCCCTCTGCCAGGTTTGTCTGAGGCACTTGGTGTCTCCAAGGTCTGTGCCCAGGATTTAGGAGGATCTGCAGCCTGCCTTTGTTAGTCTGCCTCTGCAGAAGGAGAAACTTGCTGGAGGTTGTGATCCTGGAGGAAATGGACCACACTGGGCAAAGCAAGGATTTATTCTTGAAGAATGCTGATTTCAAGCCATAGGATGGAGTCAGGGTCCTTGATTCCTACCAAAGCCATGTTTCTCTCTGGTTTACAGAAAGAGACAGGTTTAGAGTTTGCTGATGAAGATGCAGTAGCAACTCTTGTTGTAGGAATATCTGCTGCTGGTATGCAAACTCATCTCTGCTGTACTGAGTTTCCTCTGAGCTCTGTTGTGTGTGAAGGCTTTCCCTGGCTCCTCTCCTCCCTGTCAGCTCAGCACACTGTAGTAGCCTCTCAAGGGTCTGTGATATTTCATGTTATTGAACACAGAGCATTAATGACACGTGTATTCTGTTAAAAACATGGCACAGGCCATCAGCTGAGCTTCCTGTGAAGACTACAAGATGTATTAACAGTGATGGTGACTTACAAATTGCTATCTCTGAACTCCTGCTTTCTTTCTCACCCTATGATTTCACCAGGTTATTCCAGGAACTCCGAGCATCACATTTCCTCTGCTCTTTTCAGTATTCCATGCATCTTTGCCCTGTATTTGTCCATAACTTTGTTTAATGTCTTTCCCTGCTGAAGAATTTGTTGGTAGTACAATAAGCCACCCCAGATTTTGAAATCCACTCTTCATCAGTTTCTGCTGTTCCATAATGTAAGGAATGATAGTTCATCTAATCTAGTCAGTATTATTGAAGAAAGCTACTTTGTCTGCACTATACACAGCTTAAAATAGAACACTGTGTGTCATGTTTAATATTGGTGGTCCTTTGTAGAGCTTGATATGCTACTCAGACACTGATCTGTGTTCCAAAGTTGAGAGTCTTGTGTGTCCTGTAGCATGAGACCTGAGTTGTTGATATGTGTGCTCAGATGAATAGACTGATTCCAGGGTAAATGGGATGTTGGAGGTTTCCCTAACAGGATGTCACTTAATACCAGTTTGCTCTGCAGGTTTTTAGATCTTAGGTTGTGCCCCATTTACAGCAGCTTTACACACTACCTGTGTGGGGGTTATTTTCTGGCATTCACAAGACCTGGAAATATAAGTGAAAGCTAGGACAAGTGTGACTATGAAAGCAGGGTGTGAATGTGTGATAGAAATAGTGCCTGTGACTTCAGAAATGCTGAGTTACTCCATCTGGGACCACCATGGTGTTGGCTTCCCATGAATGAGAGTCCCGAGGGTTATCACTTGCTGCTGCCCCAGCAATTCTAGGAAGCTGCTCTAGAAAGTATCTTCATTATTGTGTTTGTCATGTCTGCACCTCCATCCCTTCAGCTGCTTGGGAAATATTCTTGGACAAGACATGCCTGACAGGTGGGGAAAAATCAAGCAAAGCAAAGTGCTGGTCTCTTCCAAAGTCGGAAGTGTTACCACGTTGGCTGAGACTCCAAGGTTGCCATGTTAGCCATATAGAAAAATGGCGTGGAAAGGAAAGCTTGAGTGTGCTTGGGAGTTCTCACAGTCCTGTTTCTGTGTTATTTGTGTTTGTGACAGTATCAGCTTTTTCCACATAAATACCCGGAAGGCAAAATTTCCTTTTTTTTTCTGCAAAAGCTCCAATAAACAATCGCTTGGTGCCTGCTCTGCAAACTGACCCTCTTCCTGAGATAGAAATGTGAGGGCTTTGCTTGTTGTCAATGAGCCTGTCATGGTTTTCAACATGTTACTTTGCAAGAAATTCATTTCCAGTGATCAGCTTATAAACCTGCCATAAGGAAGTGTGTTTTCACACTAGTCTAGTGTACTTCTTGTTTTCAAACTCTCAGGGACGTAGAAATACACCAGATTTTTGGCAGCACATGGTTTAAAAATCAGCACCAACGTATCTATTGAACATCTCAAATGGGTAAAGGAAAGGGCAGGTTTCATCAGGGGTCAGTAAACAACGAACATCTGCCTTGCCAATCTTTTCTTTTACTACAGTTTTGTGCAGTCCCAAAAATCCTTCAGACATATGTTGAACAGAGTTTCAAAGCACCCAAGCCTCCTGCTTCTACTGATATTTTGGCCAGTGCTTAACCCTATGTAGTTCAGTCAGGATTTTTTCTGACTGCAACCGAATCAGATTGGGTGGATTTGGAGTGAGTTTTGGGCTGGGAAATTGAGGTTTCTGATTCTTTTTCAGCAGGTTAGATGTAGTATGGGCAGAAGCTCTCTAATACTCTTGTGCAGTTACCCAGGAAAAACAGACGAGTGAAGTATGAACTGATGTTCTTCACCCCTCTTTGTCAGATCTTGGCATGTGACACTTAGCATTAATGTGCTTATTATAGCACGTCTCTGCCCAGTGCAATCTGCCCCAATTGGCCATAATAAAGAGTTCCACCATGGTCTCCAGCCAAGTAAGTGTTTGACCTACTAAATGCATCTTACACTGTGCCTTGGAGCTCTGCGGTGCCACGCGGCGTAGGACACAGCAGTGCTCTCTGAAGGTCAAGTTAAGCTACAAGGAATAGCCATCTGGTGACCCCTTGCTTAAAGCATCATTCCCTGAACGTGCAGCCAGTGGATTGCCAGCAGATGCATCGAGTTCTGAGCCTGGGTGTTGTGATGTTGTGAAGGGAGAGAAGTGATCCCCCATGAAGCCCCGCTCCAGCCCACGTGAGGCTTTACAGAGAGAATGACAACCAGCAGCACACAGCAGGTCAGCTCGTGGATCACCAGGAGGAACTTGCTAATGCTCTGCTCTGTCAAAGCATGAACAAACTGAAACATGTGAGTCATCTTTGGAAATAGTCACAAGAGAATCAAGTGCAACTGCCCAGCGTGGACACAATTTGCTTTTACTTTCTAAAACCTGAAAGGCTTCCAGCTCCTGGCCCAAGTTCATTGGCAGAAAAATAAAAGAGGCCAAGAGCAGTATTGGAGCAATTGAGACTTAAGCACAGTCTCAAAAGCAGGTTTTTTTGGGTGTGTGGAAGTTTTCAGTCCTTGCTTAAGCTGCCTGAAATGTTAAGTAGTGCAAATAGTGATGCTCATCTTGGAGAGAGCTTTCCACTAAGGACTGAGTAGAAATTAATTGCTCATTGTCCTGCTTAGTTTCATTAGGTATTCTGTAACTTAAAATAGTAGTTTGACCATGTCTGAATTGGACGACCATGTCTGAAAGAAAGCTCTGTGGATTAAATGATAGGAAAAAAGAAAATCACAAAACAGCCCTCAAACCTGAAAAAATATTTTCTTAATTTCTACTTAAGATCTGACTTAGGTGGGAGAGAGTGTGCTGATACATTGCCTTTCATCCCATAGTCAGTAATTTGTCCAAAATACTTTGATTATACAACTACACTGTGCTGGTGATGTTTTTCATCTACTTGGCATGTTTTTAGGCAACTGCACACTGTAGTAGGGTTGCAGATTTAGGCTTTTTAGACCTATGTGGTGCTCCAAATGCTGCTGCAAAAACACTTCCAATCCATGGCTTTGAAATGGAAAAGGAATTAGAAATATTAGGGATGATGTCATGTAGGATGGTTGATATGTTTTCTTTTGAGGGGGGGAGAGCACTGAGTAGCTGAATTTTTGGATTATTTTTCCCTATTTTGTATTATTTGATCCCCCTTCTGTGGCTCTGCTGGCAACAACCTGTTGGTCAGATTTCTCCTTAAGATAGAAAAAGTCGTAAAATTATTTAAGTCTGGTGAAAAAACCCCAAAACTATGTTTTCATTATTGTTTGAGAAGTATTTGCTTACCTTTAACTTCTGTCACACACACATTGAGCTTTCACGAAGGAGCCTTTCTGATATGTAGTGACTTATCTCCATATCAGTCACAGGTTTAAATCTGCAATAACTGACAATCTCTAGGAGATTTTTGTTTCTGCTTGCTTGCTGACAGAATTTTGTCACAAGCTAGAGAAAGAATCACATACTCTTTAAGCAGGGAATCACTGAATTCACTCAGCTTATGAGTCAATAAAAATGCAAAGAGTTCAACTGATTTATAACCTGAGTTTTGTGACCTTATCAGAAAGTAAAATAGCATTTCTTACTCCTGTGTCCTGGTCCAAAGCAGTTCTCTCCCAACAATAGCTGGTCATATCTGAAATAGAGTGGAAAATGTTATCTTGCACAAAAGCAAGTATAGTGTGCTCAAAATGAGTCCAAGCTCCTTGAATCCTCTTAAGACTCAGTACTACATGAACATGTATTCAGTATCTGGGTAAGACCCAAGATGGCAAAATGTGGAATTTTCTTTCAGAATAAGGGATTCTACTTCTCTTTTTTTCCCCCCTCGTTTCTCTTTCAGTTGCCATCATGCAGCAGTGCTATGCACAGCTGCTGCAGGTCCCAGGTTCCCATCCTCTGGTATTGATTTCCCCTTGATGTCTGCCTGCAGAATTAGAAAGTTTGTCATGCATATTTATGAACTCTGGTACCTGGGCAGTGACCAGAAGTGTGGGAGACCATTTTCCCATGCATGTGAAGCATTTTTTTCCTTGGCTATTTGCAGTGCAGGGACAAGATAGGCAGACAGGCCAGTAGCACAATGTTTTTATCTGGTCTGTAACACCAAGATTCATCTGAATTTCATGTCAGCAGAAAGCCAGACATTTATTTGGGGAAAGCCACTTACTCCTGGGGATATTGTGGGGTGCCACCCACCGCCCTTGAGTTGTGGGACATGACCTTTATGTTGGATGACCCCACAGGGGTGTGATGGTGCTGAGCTGAATGATCCTGTCACAGCTGTCTTGCTCCATTCCAAGGCTCTGTTCCTACCAATTGCAATGAATCACATTGCACTCACAGAGTCCAACATTTCAGTATCTACTGTATAATTCTTGTGGTACTGTAGTGAGACAGGCTTGTATTAATACCACCTCATCTTGGAAGCCTTCAAAGCCTGTCAGTACGCCTGATAGTGTTTGGCACTTAGATATGACAGTGAATGGTAATTTGCAAGCGCCTCAAATGGACAGAAAATAGTTTTCATTATTTTTACATGATTAGGAGTAGTGTCAAGCACCCTTTAAGAGCTCAGCTCTTCCCCAGGCTGTGGTGTTCCCTAACAGGTGGCTGTGAGTGGTACAGCATGTCCCATCCTTGGTACGGGTCCTGAGAGGTTGGGGTCAATTGCTGGGCTCAGCACTGGCCTTCTGGGTGACCTTGGGTGGAGGAAGCAGCTTGTTTATTGCCTTTTGCAAAACACTCTGAGAGTTACAGATGGAAATGCTATATAGAGGGATGGCATGACTGTTGTGTTGATGGGTGTTGGGGAAACATGGGTTGCAAAAGAGTAAGTGGGTGTAACGAAGGAGGAAGAAGAGCAGGAAAGCGGTGGAGAAGGTAGGAAGGAGTATTTGCTCTTCTCCTCTGCAGTGGGACCTGGGTGAGGATGCCTGAGTACCAAAGTACTCCTGCCCTTGACACCAGGACTTCTGAAATCAGTCTCCTCTTATGTTGGCTTTTGCTGCTTCTCTCTGCAGACCAAATGATGTACTTTGCCTTTGAAGAAGCTGTAATTACAGAGGAGCCTGGCAGCACTTTCCTGTGCTGGTAATGGGTATATCAGCACTTCCACAAACTCCCTTGTGAGGGATTTACAGCTCTGCCATTAATATTAGCCACACAGTGGATGTATAAGCTGCTTGCCCAAAAGTATTAAAAAATATTTTTAAAACAGCGTAGCAAATTTTAGTAGGCCTTGTCTAGAAGCAAACTTGCACTGGTTTGATAAAGAGAGATTTTAAATTTAACTGGGTGAGAGTATTTCTTATTTGTATGTAATTGCTCATATCTGGCTTGAGGGTGACTTATTTCAGCCTATTCTGACAATAAATCAGAGCCTATGCAGAAATTCTGTAAGGATTCCCTCTTCATACAGAGCATACCCTCTGCTGAATGGATCTGGTATATAATGGGCTAAATAAAACAAGCTTCTGATCATAGGGGTGAGGGACAGGACAAAGTACCAGTAAGTATTTAGATAAACTGGTTTTGAATATCATTTTGAGCAGCAAAAATGCTACAGACTGTGTGTAGCCACAGCCCCAAGCTGAAGACAGGAGAAATACTGAGACTCTGGCTATGTTATTGCTATCATGGTGCTAAAACTGAGAGGAAATATCAGAATCTCATCTCAATTTAACACAGAACAGCACAAACATGCTTTTATCCTCTCCCATCTTCTTTATAGCATTGGGTAGGCATCAGACATTCGTCTTCTATTTCTCCGAGTTAAAAAATTACACGCACACTTACTGGAATAAACAAAAGCTTTGAATGTCAGAGGTAAAGCTGAAGGCTTTTTCTGGTGGATGATCTTCAGTATCAGGAATTCATGGTTCAAAAGGCACTTTCCTCTGGTAACGCAGTCTGAGGCAGTGTTAATATGTATGGCTTTTCCCACTCTGAGAAACTACTTCTGGCAGGAGGAGGGGGGGCAGGAGGAAGGAGCAGGACATTTCTCTGGTGTGGACATTTTCCTACAAGAAAGGAATAAGAAACAATACAGGAGGCCTTGTACTGTCATCAAAGCAAGACTCCCAGAAAATCAGGTTAGATCCTGGGATGTCCATAGGATGGTGGAGCCTGGGCCCTTGGGCACTTTTCCAATCCTATTTTTTAGTTCCTATGCTTTGCCTAGTGATGGCTTTCACATGGAAGTCCTGCTGCACAAGAACTGTCCCCTCACTGCTCCTGTAGTGCACTGTGCAATGGGTTCCAGTGGTGACTTTGCTCAGCATGAATATTAATATTTATTGCTACTGCTATTGCCATCACTTAAAAAATTGATTAGAAAATGGAGAAGCACATTCTGAGAGAGCCTAACAGAGCCTCTTGATCAGCTCTTAATCAAGACTTAACCTGATTTGCAGCTTGGTTTGGTTTTTTTCCCTTCTGTTTTTAGCTTATGAAGACAGTCTAAGTTGGGAGCTTAAGAAAGCATTCAGCTGTCTGTCTAGGAATACTTTTTTTTTGTGGGATATGCATTTATATTGAAAACTGGAGCACAGAAATCCACATTTAACAGTATTTTAGCCTGAAAAAGTGTGGTATTTTCCCTTGAATGTAAGGGCTTTCCTTCATTTTGGAGTAAAAAAAACCCAAATTCTTCTGTTTGTATGGTGAATATCCTTAAGAATTCTTGTACCTCTATGAGCTATAGCTGTAGCCTTTCTCCTCCCAAGAAGCTCTTCTTGGTGGTAAGCAATGGTGCTGATGAACAGCTGGAGGAGTGCTCTCCTGCTTTTCTCTTTAATGCAGCACAAACATAGCAATGAGAAATGAAATGGCACTTAAATACAGATTTTGTGGAAGTGGCTCCATGCTGCAACTTCAGAATTTCACAGCACTGCTTCTCGTGCTTACACCCTTACAATAAATACTGGTGGGTTTCTAAGTGCTCTAAGATATAATAACACTGCATCTACAGAAGTCAGTACTGGGGAGCCAGTAGCTTGCTGAAGAGTGTAACTAAATAGCAGAAATAATTCCATGTGTGTCCCTGAACATGGTCTGAAGGGCTAGAGAGGAGCAACTGAAAAGATGGAGCATGTATTGAACCCTTGTGATGGTGTTCCAACAATCTGATTACAGCAGCCTTCAGGGGAAGATGTCAATTTGGCCAGCAGGCAGGAGCCAGTGCAAAGCAAGCTTTCAAAATGAGAAGCTTCTATGAATTTTGTGTGAAGCTTGTGCTCTGTGTGTGGGAAACCTTTCCATGCCAATGAAAATAATCCTGGTGCTTCAGCTTCACCCTCTAAGGCAAAGTGGTGGAGGTGCCCATGGAGACTGGGACTGGAGGAGCTGCTTGGTTGAGTCCACACACTTAATATACAGGAGGATGTTTCTCAAAATTCAATCAATCTTAACAGTTTAGTTATAACTGAATAATATAGCAGACTTGTTAGACACTCAGCCCATTCCATATTTAATACTTTCAGAGTTAATAACTGATTCAGCTTGGGACATGATGAATGTCCATGTCAAAGCCTAAGCATATCTGGCTTTTGTTCCAGCATATTCCAGAGACAAAACATTCTTTTATGACTCTCCTAGTCTATGCATTTTTTAAAACAGAATAAAAAGTCTTGGCAGCAATCCAGTCACCAGAATGATATTCGTTCCAGGAATATTCTGAAGACCACTGCTTGCTGTTCATCCTCCTGGTATTTGTCAGTTGCTTGTTCTTTTCACAATTGAGACATCCTTCCTTTATTTTTTTTTTATTTAAAAATGATATGTGGTTTCGATTTCCTCTAGTAAGAAGAAATAAAGTCTAATGAGAAAAGCTGATTATTTACCTGTATTTATTCACAAGCCATCGCAGACCTCTAAACCTTCACAAATTGAGGAGGTTGTAAGGCCAGAGTGTGGTAATATATTTCAATCTTTATCCCTTATGAGATACTCAAATGAGCTACCATTACTGGCATTTCTGTAGAGAAAAACTTAATTTTGTGGAGAGCTCCAGAAATGGTGAAGGACCATATTTTTCTGTTGCTATTCAAGCCTGAGTAAGTGGTTGCTTACCTATCCTGCCTATGCTTGGAGCTGTAACACCAAGTATTAGGGCAGCTGCAGCATAAGGCACTCTGAAATATCTCAGAAACAACTTCAAAGGTAGAATGTTCACTAGTGGATACTGGCTATATTTAGCAGGACTTGAAGAATCTGTCCTGTGGCAAAAGAGGAGTCAAAACTACTCAATCTGCTTTGAAGATACTATGATTTACAAAAATAAACCCATACAGTCACTTTGAGTCATTAAATTAATGATATTTGAATAACAATGCTTGGAAAAAGAGAATTTGGTTCTTAACAGAATCAGCACTCCTTGAAGTTGGTTCAATTATTGATTTCTGGATTGTGGCATTTCCAATAACTCAGAAATGTTGAGATGTTTTAAAGCAGCCTTTTCATTTTCATACAGAGAGTGCAGAGGTGCTTGTTCAGCAGAACAAGAGAGAATGAACTCTGCATCTAAATATATAAATAAACGACTAGGCTTTTAGTTTTTCCATCAAAACTGTTGCTTCAGTCCCTCTCCTTTTACCAGAAAAGGTATTTTGACTTATGATTTCATAAAGACAAAAATACCTTGATGATCATCAGTGCTTGGAATACCTTTCTATAAGAAAGAAACCTTACTATTAATGTTGTCATATGTAAACTGGCAGGGATCAAATACTAGCAAGACTTTGCTAAAGGAACCACTCCAAGGTAGCAGCTTGTAAACCTGTTGGTTATTTTAGGGTTGAAAGGGTCAATATGACCATCTATGCCTGCTTTGTGGGTCGTGGAAATGTAGCCATTCCTTTTGGATGTAAGCCTGAAGACCATGTCTGTCTGACATTTCAGTGCTCTCATTCCCTTCAAGTGATTTTTCATCTCATAAAAAATAATAGCTTTTTGCTTCAGGAGTCCTGCATCAGCTTAAAATTATGTTCAGTCCAAAGACAACTCTGATTTTGTAATCAATGCATTCAAATGGGGAAAAAATTGAAAGTGCAGTGACAAATTCTGACCTTTGAACAGTATATGTAGAAAAAGAATAGTAGATTTTTCTCTTAATTTTTAAGCTTCAAATCTTCAAAAGGATTTTCTTTCATTTTAGCTCACTTAGAAGACAGAGTACAGATAGTGGATGAAGATAGGGAAATTTTGTGGCACAGTTTATGGAGGAGGATCTGACTAGATGCACAAATGATCCCTCCTGGCCTTCAGACTGCTAAATTATTTCATGCATGTTAACCAGAGTTTACAGTAAATCCATGCAGTGGAAATTACCAACATAATGAAACAGGCTGGAACATTTTGCTGTATCGCTCTTTATTTTTCCACATGTGAACAAAATGTCATCTCGAACTATGCAACAAGATAGCACATTACAAATCATCTTACCTATGCTCTTCTAAGACAACTTTGAAGAAAAAAGGCAGATATTCCTATAACTGTTGCTGCATTTGTAATAATTCAGGGTTAAGGTATGTGACTGGGGTGGTACTGGTGCACCTCTGTGCAAAAATGATGGGTTCCCATTCCAACTCCTGCCTATTGCTCACTGGCAAGCTAAAACAAATAACACTGCATGCTAAATATAAGTGGCTAGATCCTACTGTGGATCCATCTGCAAACATACCATGTGCCAGTTGCTCTAGGTAGGGTATCTTGGCATAGACATCTGTTTACAGGGAAAGCCTTTTCTTTTTTTTTTTTTTTTCCTGCCCTAATTGTTTCCATGTATTTCAGACTTGGGTTTCTCCCATTTCATGGACATGAGAGCAATTAGCCAAGAACTTACAAGCTCAGCAGAGTTAGGGGAGCAGTTTATAAACAAATCAAGGTTGCTCACAAGGCATGTTTTCTCAGATCCGGTGAAATGGTAAATACAGCCATCTCCCAATTAGTCTGACCAGCAAGGGGGAGATGGGATAAAACTGGATAAAGAAAACACAAATACCCCAAAACACATGGAAATGAATCAATAAGATTGCATGATAAAAGCATAAAATGCAAAAGGTTTATGATGCTTTTGGCTTACATTCCTGGGTGCTAACAAGCTCCTGAGCTGGGAAGTCTGCAGAGCATGCTGCTCTATACCTTAGCCCAAGTCTACCACATGTGGTATAAACATTTCCCTGGCTCCTCAGCCCTAAGAAATCCCATTCCTTGGTGGATATGATGTGTTCATGCACAGGGCTGTGAGCAAGAGCAGTGCTGCTCCTGAGTCATGTCTGGCTTGGCCTCTGGACCAGCATCACCAGGACCTCTGGTTGTGGGGCAGAGTGGGTCCAACCCCTCTGCTGGCACCACATCCCTCATCTGCTGCACAGACACCCTGCCCCATGGGGGGCACAGCTCACCCCAGGAAAGGCTTTCCTGGGATGTGATTGGAGTAGATATTCTTCTATCTGCCCTCTGTATTGTTCTTCCTCTCCCGTACTTCTTTAATTAAATAGCTTCTGTCTGCTGTTCCAATATTATCTGCTTGCCAATACTTAAACTGACATTTTCATACAGTTCTCTAAATGCACTGCATCAGAATTCAGCTTGGCTTACACCAATGGGCTTTTCTGAGCTCTGAGAAAAATGTGGTGCAAAGTGTCTTACAGAAAGTTAACTTGTAAAGAGTAACATACCCAGCCATCCTGTGCTATATAGATTAATTACTCTGCAGCACTTCCCTTCAAAATAAGGATTTATTAGTACTGCAGATTTGGAACATGTAAATATTGTTAATTATTCCTGAACACTTATATATCCACTCCAAGTTACTACACATTTTGTTCCTTTGGTGCAATATGTGTTCTCATCTACCCAGAACTATAAAAGATTGATGCATTTAAGTAAATTTCATTTTTTAGGATGCATCCTAAAGATTTAAAGCCATCTGTTTTGAATGGGCAATGATATCTCAAAGTATTTTTTCAAACGTCAAGGTCTTATCTTGGATGAGATTTTCTCTTTCTGCTGCTAATGGAAACCAGCTGACTGAGTGATGTTGGTAGCGATAGTGGAGGTTTATGTGTAAGTGTAGCACACAGCTGTAAACAACCTGGATCTTCATGCTTCCCAGGCCATTATGGATGAGTGCCTATGGTTTAGTGGGCATGGTGGTATTTGGTCAAGTGTTGGACTTGATGATTTGGAGGTCTTTTCCTACCTGGTTACACCGCAGGGCTCCCATCCAGCATCGTCATGGGAGCAGCAGCAGTGGTCATACAGGTAGCTCCACTGGGCTCCCAGGAAGTGCATCTTGTGAGAAAGGCTTGGAGAATGAGTCCTTGAATATGCAACAGGAAAATGTCCATGTTTAGCTGCTCCCTTGGTAAAGTGAAGTTTTCTGCACTGATGCTGAAAGTTTTGAGAATCAAGCCTTTGTTGGTTCTGTCACTGGCAGACCTGGGGAGGACGGTGCTGATGCTCGTGCACTTTGTAAATGTCTGTGGAGTTGTTTCCATAAGAAGAGCCAGGTACACATATAATAGTCATCTCCTTAGCACCGAGCCTCTCCAGCACTCTAACCCTATACTTTAGTCAGTACTGACAGGTAGAGGGCAAATTTGCATAATGAACTGTTTAAATATTCAGTTTTATCAAGGCTTCAAGGCACTATTTGTCCTCCGCATCTTCAATAGCTAGTGACCCTATCTAAATCAACATCATTTGTCAAATCAAATTAGGCTTGTTGTTAATTTCAGACAGTGATGTTCATCTTTTTGATGCTTTCAAACAACTCTGAGGTAAATCCCTGTGACATAATGCTGCTTAGATATGCTAAATGAGTCACTTGTTCAATGCTGCAATTGTCAGAAAAATATGAAACTTAGCTCTAAGGTAAATATTGTTGGGTCACTTGAAATGTATGCAAATTTGACATTTCTCTGCTGATTAGCATATCTACACATCAAAGTTTTCTATATATCACATCAGATATTTTTGATTCAGGAGAGTTAAGGTCAGTGGCACTTGGCATACTCTTTACTTTGCATCAGACAAGATGAGAAATGAAAATCTTCTCAGGGAAACTTTCCAGCTCAAACCTTATTTTGCTGAAATAAGAACATTGCAGAGGAGCAGGGGAAAATAGCACAGGTTCCTGGTTCTCAGTTTATAACTAATAAAGGAACATAAAGAGATTATTCACTTAAACTAATGAATTCCAAAGGGGAAAAAAAAGGAATCGATCAGAAATTTGGGCACAGAGACAGTAAAAAGATTCTCTTAATCACTGCAGTGAATTTGCCTATATAAAGTATACATCTGCCTATGTACGTGTTTGATTTTGAAATTAAATCTTTTTCAGTGAAAAAACGAGGAGGTATGTCCTGTTCTTTAAAAGTTGTGTTTTGATTTGTGTCCAAAACGCATCAGTGGGAGTTTTTCACTGTCCTCCCACAAATCTACCTGCTCCTGATGGAGTGCTGCAGCTCCCAAGTTCATTGGCTCTGTGATTGCTTCCATAGATCCTAATATAACTGGTCACAAGAGTTAATTGTTCACTCGTTTTTGCACATCAAGTCTTTGGAGATCATCAATAAGTTGTCAGCAGATTCAGGTCACCAAAACTCTCTGTGAAAATCCATTGTGATCCATGAGAGATGGGTCCTGGTTTGAGCAGTGCTGGGCTGCCATGTACCTCATCACAGGATAATTGGTGTAACCCCTTTGGAGTCCTGATATCCAAAAGGATCTGTGTCTGTGGGGGTAAGGAAGCACCCAGAATGTTGGCACTAAAAAATTCCCTAGTGTCTTCCCAGAGAACAAACCGAGTGCATAAGCACAGGCACTTTCTCCGTTGCTGCACTGGAGTAACTCGGTCATGGAGATGCTTTTTTATTCTTTCCAAAAAGAGAGAAACTGTCTCAACTGCAGCATCCAGTGAATGCCAGCAAAATTTTGTTTTAAAAATAAAACAAACATTTTTCAAATTATTGGAGCAGAAAGATGTGTCAGACACCACTAACATATGTTTATTTTTCTTTTTCTCTCCTGGAACTGAAGCATGGCCAAACTCTGTTTGCTTCTCCTTTACATTGTGTGAGTATGTATACACAGATACAAATTTTATACTTATTTTTCATGGAGATTCTATGTGCTAGATTTTAAAAATGAATCAGATGATGGACTTATTAGAATGGACTTATTAGACTCCAGAAAATAAGACACAGAAATGCCGGTTGATCCATTATTCCTTCAGGGCATATAGCACCACTCAACCACATTAGTAGTTGATGTTTGATGATAAATCAATAATAGCTTTTATCTTCTAAGTAAAAGATATTTTATTCTCTTCCGTCTTTTCTGTGATGGGCGAGATAAAACCAGGAGCTGCACTCACATTCTTAAGGCAAGATTTTAAAACTATTTTGGTGTAAGATTCGCATTTGCAAGCTGCCCATGCTTCCCATATTGGCAATGATTTTGACAAATGTAAAAAAGTCACTAATATTTTGACACTTTCACTGCCCAACTATGATACCAGCTGGCTGTGAATTCAGTTATTCATTGTTCTGCTGTATTTTAAAGACTGGTCCAGAGCCAATGTACTGGACCAGCTCCATTCATTCATTTTCAAGATTGAAGTTTCAGCTAACTGTAGTGGCCATTTTTCAAATAGATCTGGAAACCTCTTCCAATTTAACAGGATCACACAGAACAGAAAAAGTCAAGTGTGCATGTAGATTTAAAGCTCTTCCCTTCAAGGGAAGGAATATATACGTTTCAGCATGAATCAACCCAGTCCTCACAGGATTTCTGACTGCTCTCAACCTTTTTTTTTTTTTAAGGTATGACCAGTGCTTTCTTCACAGTAAAGCAAGCAAAAAAGTAAAATCTTGATGATGGTTAAATGCATTTAAAATAAAATTGAACGAAAGCATAGCTTCTCTGAATTCTTAAAATGAGAAATTGCCACACTGGTCTCAGACTGCCTGAGACTTACAGCTACTCAGTTGCTAATTTTGAAGAAACTAAAAAGAAACTTACACATTTTTGGCTTCAGATAGACAAATGCAACATTAAAATAGACAGGGATGGAGCTCTTGGAAGTCCTTAGTGCACTTGCAGCACAGACCATAAGTACAGGACCAATCCATAAGTCCAGTCTTTTCTGATCTGAGCATTGTGGAGAGCAGATACACGTCTCAGTGAGCAGGTCCTTTTGAAGTGCCCTTCTTTAACAAACATAGTAAAAATTTGCTCACTTCCTAAGTCTTCTTTATTGTGCCTGCTAACATTTTACACTATTTTCCAAAGTCAGTAACAATATTCATCCCTCTGGCTTGTAACGCACTGATTAAAAAACAGATTGCCAGCAGTCATCTGCTATTGTCTGGCTTCCTAAATTCTGTTTCTGGTTTAATTTACTTGATTGTTCCATGCACTATTCATGAGTTCTATAATATTCCAAACTTTAATTTCAACAGATTAATTCTTACTAATTATTCAACATATGAACCTGCACATGAGAATTGTACTGTATGCACCATCCTGAGGCACAGAATGCAATGTCGAATCGTTTTCTGATTTCAAGTGGAAAACAAACTAATTATGTGGAAATATGATAATATATTGTGCTGCAGGGACCAGCCCTTTGTCTGTTTAGAAATGTTTACTTATGATCGGCTCCCTGTGTTATTTCTTCCAGGAGGAGCTGCCCTTTCTTAATGCATAAACATTATTGACTGGTCCATGATTCTTTACTTCAAGAAAGCTGATTTACATAATTTTATATTACTTCCGTCTGGTGGAAGCAAACAAGACATCCCAGGAAAGTAATAATTGAGCTAGCTGTAGCAATCTTCTGGAAAGATAAGACACGGAAGTCCTTGGAAATGAAGGATCACTTATTTCTCTTTTATTTCTCCTACTTTTTTTTTCTAAGCTGTCATGCAGCTTTACCTCTGTGCTGTTTGATTTGATGCATATCAGCATCCAGCACTCCATCACAGCATGGGGTCCAAATCAACTATCAAAAACCTGAAGTAGAACACTCTTTCTCCAGTCTTCTGTCAACCTACCCCAGCCAAACCTAATTGTGTGACGCTGGTACTGGGAAATATTGGGATACTGGATCATTCATTGTTTGGGACAAGCACTGTGAAGCCCTGCTGTGGTCATTGGAGCTGTCAGCCTGGTCTGTGGTGTCTAAGCCTTACCAAGCTTAAAAACTGTGGCAACACACCAAAACCTTTCTGTAATTCTGCTCAGCTGAAAATGAAATTATTTAGTCAAATGTAGAGGGTGGGAGGGAGGGGAAATGACCCCCCCTACCAAAAAAAGCAATACTTTTTTGCTTCCCATGACATGTGAAATGAGATATGTGCTAGACATTGAAAGGTTGAAATATGTTTTCAGGAATTAATCAGCAGAGAAAACTATAAAAATAAAATAGAGGAATGGAGTTTCTCAAGGGACCTTACTCAGTAATGGCATTAAGAAGCAAGTCAAGACTCCACGAAAACGAACACCAGCAATGATAGGGGAAGATAAAATCTGGACCCTAGAATGGGTTTTAATAGACCTGGGGTGATGCAACATGGTTTATCACATACCATAATATTTGATTCCCTCTAGAAATCCAGTTCTTAAACAATGGGGAGGTTATCTGGCTTTCCATCCTTCCATCTTCCCCAATAATTTTAAGTTTATGAGCTTTAAAATTTCTAACACATTTCCCTATTAATCCCATTTACTTTTTTACTTTATAATGGCAAAAGAGTTGCAGATCATCTGCTTTCTGCTCCTTTATATTTTTGCCATTATTTCTACTGTGTCTCGCCTAAGACCTCGAGAAGAATCAGAGCTATGTGTCACTAAGGTTAATAAAACCCCTGTTAACAAGTTCCTACTCTAGGATCAAGATTTCAGATCCTAAAAAGGACATTCTTTTTGTAATTTTTCTTTAGTAACTCTAATAAAAGCTTACAGTTGTATCTTAAAGTGTAAAAACTGAGTCAATGCTGTGACAGGAAATTATTTTGCTCCTCTCTGAAAGAATATATTTTCTTTGTGCTGCAGTTGCCCCTGAATGCTGAGTAACAACAGGTCTTTATACTCTGCATTTACCTGTCCCACCCCTGCTGCACAGTTCTGGTTGAGATGAATGATGTAAAACAGAATAGATCTTGGGGTGAATCCCTCCATTTGATTTGGCCACTGATGTTTCAAAGACTTTTCCTGCCAAAAAAAAAGAAAAACAGAGAAGTGGAGTAATCTATCTTTCAAAGTAAAAAGATTCCCAGAGCGATGAGGACAGCTCAGGAAAAATATACACATTCAATGAGTAAGGTCAGAAGGGAATTTTTAATACTTTATTTCAGATCCTGCATTCTGGTTTCATACAGATCTAAAAAGTACTGTCTTAAAAGACTCTGGTATGAATTTCCTCGTATCAGCTAAAGATGATTTTATTCACACTTAATGAAGTGATTGGGGAATGGGGAGAAAGACAGGGGTATGTGGATGTGATGGGTTCTGAATATCCAATATCATTTAATTTGAAAATTAACTTGCTCCTTTACGCAGAAATAAGGGCTGTGGAAAACTTCCTTGGTAAATGGCTGTAGAGCATCTCTTACTGGTATTTAAATACCTGAAATGTAAATACCATTTTAAAACAGCAGGCTGTGTTTTCTCTGTGCCACAGCATCTTGGAAAGGCACTGCAAGGAAGTAGGGGAGAAAGGAGGATGATTCCCTAATTCCAGGGTTTACTATGGATCCTGCTACAGCCTGCAGCTGTACCATTGGCTCTAGGCTGTGATCTTGTCTGATCTCCAGCTCAGCTGCCTCAGAAGAGGGAGAGATGGCTGAGAGATGTTCCTGAAAAAAACCCTAAACCTGTGATGTTTCCAGAAGAGAGAGGTGACTGAAGGCAGTTGGCTGGGGCTGGGTGGGACACCCTGGCCAGGGAAGAGACCCTTCTGCCCTGTCTAGCTCCACACCTGCACCCACACCAGTGATGACAGCTGGCACTCTGTGATGTGGGGGACGCCAACCATGCAGAATGTTTTCTCTTCCTTCCTACATACCTGTCTCTTCATGAAAGGATCATTTCTCCCAGGTGGTCTTCAGCAGATATACCTTCAATCTCCTTGGCTTGTGCTTCATTCCTTTCACTGTATCACCTCATCTCTGTCAGCAGGATGAGTCTTGAAGGACATTTTCTATAAAGGACAGGTTCCCACTGTGATTTGTCATTACTAACCCCTAGAAACCCCAAGGAAGCCAAGAAATGATACAACCTCAGCCACCTGAATAGGGCCACAACTTTCAGCCGTGCTGTTCCCAGTGCACACAACACCTCCCTTTCCACAGAATTTATGGATATTGGTTAGCCTGGCTGCTCTATCAGAAATTGCCATAAATAAAGTGCTGAGCATGCTCAGATTTACCATATACATTTTTTGCAGTGGGTTATCTGGTGCCATCTGAGCTGCATTTCACTGGAAAGAAACATGCCATGGTTAATAACTTAAATGATCTATGCTGAGAGACTTTTGCTGCAGGAGTGACTGATCCAAAGCCTGCTGAAATAAATGTGAAGAATAGCCTTGTCTCCAGTGGGCTTTGGATCAAGCCCAGATTCATGTTCCTAATATACTGTCTCTTTTCATAATTTCACGAGAATGGCTTTTTCTTTTGTGCAACAAGCCATAGTAGAGGGGAGTGGGGAAGAAAGGAAGGCAAAAAGAACCACAGAAAGTGTGCTAAAGGAATTTAAAATGAAAACTGCATTAAAAATTTAGTATGTGAGCAGAAACAGACTACTTTGCTCTGGAAGGGTGAAAGGAAGCAAAAAATTATTATTTTAATATGTACCAGGCAAGGACAAGCACAAATGTGACCATGTCTGAGAACAGCAGAGAGCTGCAGCCTTGGCTTACATTGAAAAGTTCTGGCAAATATCTCAGTTTAAAAGAAGGTGTGAGAAGGGAAGAGCCAGATCTGGCACACCAGCCCCTTCATGTTTGTGTGAAGCTGTACCACACTTAGCTTTCGAGACTTTTTGCCTGATTTGAATGCATATGTTTGATACAAGGAAATGACATATTTATGTTTACTCCTTACGTTACTCAGCCTCCAAAGGGTTCAGGGAGCTGGTACAAAGGGTTCTGTGAGCTTCTCACCAAAGTGACCTGATAATTGAGGCTTGCACTGATTAAGATATGCAAATCTAAGAGCACCTGGAGCTCATGAGATGTGCAGGTAGCTCTGAGATCGCTGGTAGGGAAGGACAATTTTCTCACATGAGCACAGTGAGTTTGGGTTGGCTCCACTGCAGGAACTTGTGGCCATGCAGAGACTCCCAGTGAGATCTGCTGTGTTTCACCTGGTCATGTTAGTCCACCTGTAAACATCACCTTGCCAAGTGAAATACCAAAGAGCAGTGTTTCTGTATGTTTTGTCTTTTTCTAATGAGCTCCACTTGAATTGTCTGATTTTCAAAATTTTTTTTCATGAAGAAAAGCCATCTTCTAGGGGCTAAGAGAAAATCTGGTTGTACCTTTCAGGATCCTCAATATTAGATTAGTTTCTATGTGAAATTGGTTGTGCCTGTCAACAGTATGTGTATGGACACTTCTGGAAAGAGCATGAGTGTGGAGCCTCTTACAGAAAAGGGTTCTTCTTTGGGTGATTTTCCTCTTAAAAGCCACTGTGCCATCAAGAAGGAGATCCGTGGAAGTGGGAAGATGCAGACACACAAGTCTAGGCCATCCACATTAAACACCCAAGAGGGGGAAACAAACCCCCTCATTTTCCTGCAGGAGTAGACATGAGTAAGAGATGTCAGTGCAGCTATGACATCTGTTTACATGGGGATTTTATGCACCTGTTCACTAGGCAATAACAAATGCTTACCATGGTGGTAGCTGTATCACACGGTACATATGCTGCTTCTGACATACATAACACCTCTTTAAGGAAACACATGGCCCCATATGTCATGAGAACTTGTTTACATTCTACAATACAGTAATGGAAAATATGTTTCATAATAAATGTTTTCATCATTTTTGTGTTTAAGGAAAGAATGGGAGTTCTACGCCCTAGCTGTCAAACTGAGTGTCCTCCCTCATTGTTCCCATTGAGAGTTGTGTGGCTGTGGAGCAAACTTCCTGCAAGCTTTCCAAGTTCAGAGAAGTTGGGATCTCAGCTGGTCAGTTTTAATGGCTGATGCTCATGGAAAAGGTAAAATTGAAAAAAAAAAAAAAAAAGAGGCTGGGACATATATTTGGGTGCAAACCAGTGTATTCATTTATTTGGTTTGCTATCAAGCAACCAATTTCTGGTCACTTTTACAAGAGCAGATGTCATATATTGCCTGTCTAGAGTTCTTGGGATACTGAAGCCACCTCAGGAAGATTATCCTCATCTTTATCCACACCATATTTACAGCTCTCTTTTGGTTCAGTCTCCATAGAACCAGGAAAAGGAATCATACTGCTTCACATCCATAAAATGAAGAAGTTTTCTGTTTGAAGATTGTCTAGTTCAACCTTCTCAGAAACTAATTTTACTAACTTTTAGCTTTGATATGGTTTGGTTGAGATTATTCAGATTTATGCTTTTTCCTTCTAGTAGTTCTTCTGTTCTCAATCATCAGTGTTTCCAGTTCATACATAGGAGTCTTTGTCCTTGCTTCACTCCTCCCTGCTGAGGTAGGATTTTGTCCTACAATTAAACTAACAGGACAGTAAGAACTCAATAGAATAACCTTTTCCTGTGGAAAACAGGTCCAAGAGTTAATAATTATCATTAAGCTGATTTTTTCCTTGATATGTACCTACCTGTCACTTTCTGGTATTTATTTTTTTGGCGTTAGCTAACAAGAGTGAAAAGCAGACTCAACCTTGTTAGGTATTTACAGACAAACTGGAGTGTGAATGGTAGAGATAAGTGGACAAAACCTTTTACTATTCCGATGTAAAGAATGATACACTGATATATTGTTCCAATACACCTTTTCTCTGTTTAGTCCTCCTGCAAAGCAGTATTCACACTACTTCAGCAGTTCACTTGATAGTAAAGATGGATTAATAGATCATTTTTTCCAAAATATAGTAGCCTGAGCTTGTCTCTTCATGCATAGATTGAATTTTGTTTAACAACAAAGACTTCTCATGAGTTTCGTAGCATGTCCACCCCAAGTACTGTTTATTACCTTTTATCACCCCATCTATCACATATGCATATTAAAAATAAAAAAGCATTTTATATCCTTTAGTTTAAACTAGCTGCCAGATAACTTGTTTAGAGACTGTAACTGCAGTTTTGTGAGACATGCAAAGTCTGTCTGGTTTTTTTTTCTTTTTTTTTTTCTTTTTTTTTCCTCCCATTAGTTTAGTTTTTATGCAGTGCAATATTTATTCCTTTCTCCCAGACTCTTTTCCAGACTGGAAAGTCCTTGTCTGTTTTGGCCAAGCTTGGACAAGTGACGTAACTCTCTGTGATCTGACAAACTGGGATCACAGAGCACTTCAAAACCTTCTGAATTGTGTCAATGCTAAAACGATAATAAAACTATAAAAATAGATTGAACTGCACTTTTACTGACATTTTCTGACTTATCTATTCTCAGTGTTACTTTCTGAGTTCCTTGGAGCCTGTGCAATATGTGAGGGCACAAAGGTACTCTTGCCCATATGTATTCGAGGACAAAGATACTTATTTTGAGAGTGTCATTGCAAAAAAGTTAAAATAAAACACCTCCCAAACTGTCTGGTCCCTGAAGTTTGCTTAATGGAGAGAAATATGATATATTATTTAATATCTCAAGAAGCCTAGGGCCCGAATTTATCAAAGCAAATAAGTCTCTTTGATTTCAAGGATGCTTAAAGTTAACTGTGTGCTTCATTGCCTTGTGGAATTGGGGCCATGTATTTAGTGGTAATACACAACCTATCAAAAAATGACCTGGCAAAAATATGGGATTACAAGGTTTTAACAGTGCTCAGTTTCATTTATAAATAATTCCACTTTCTTATAAACATGTAAAAATATATAAACATTAACACATAAAAACTTAAGGAGTTTTGGCCATAGGCTGAATTTGCATCTGATGAAATAATTCTGTTTCTCTCCTCATTGAAGCTTGGTTTTGATCCCACAGATATATATATAAAAAATATACATCTGTGTATATTTATTTGTAATATATATAAATGTAGGTTATTCCTGCAGTTAGGTCAAGACTCCTTTTGAATTTGTAATAGTACATGTAATAGAGGGGATAGCAAATCTTGTTTGGCTTAGAATTCTTGGCAGTTATTTCTATCTTTTAAGTATTTTCCCTACTTCTTCATTTTACTCATTACAATCACAGAAACATAAAAACTTTGAAAATGTTTGGGACTCATTTAAATGTTGCATCTTAATCCATCTTCTTTTTTTTGTGTCCTTTACAAGAGGATGTTTTCAACTGTGTCAGGATACACAAGGACCTTTTAAAATAGTGATTGTAATCTTGCTTTCAGAGTTTTGTACATTAAATATGCCACTGAAATTTGCAGTGAGATCTTACCTATGACTTTCTCCCATAAACTTTATTGAGCTGGATTATTGCTCATGTATTTAGGTGTCTTGTTTACAGCAGAGTGCTGACAAGCTTTATGAAGGGGAGAACAACATCATTTAAAAAGAAAATCACTTCAAATCCCTAAGGAAGAACAGTCTCCCAGCATTTTAAGGCAGCATACACTGTTCCATCACCCTGAAGCCAACCTTTTCTTGGAGTTATTTTCAAGACCAGAAACAATATGATAACAACCTACAGAAACTTGGCAGGGTAATTAAATAATCATTTTTCTTCCAATGTCCAATCAAACCATAAGGTGAAAAATCACAAAGATGAGACAAATTTTATTTTGCCTTCATATGCACTAAGCAGTTTCTGAGAAATATCATTTCCTCACTACAGGGAACCAGTGCTCACTAACAGCAGAGCCAAGCAAAATTTCTGAAAATTGTTATTGTAATGTTTACATAATGAGATCATATTTTTTTTCCCTTATGAAGTACAGGTGCAAAATCTAAACACTTTGCTCCCAGAAGTACAACTTTCCAGCCATTTCTTTCTTAAGTGGTCCTTGGAAATGTAACCAGCCAACTATTAACAGGCTATTGACAACCTTGGGAAATCTCTTTTTTTTCTTTTTTGGCCCCTCGCAACCCTACCAATGAAAAAATCCAAACCTATCACCCCAAATCTTTCCACTCTTTCATTTACTTTCTCTCTTTTTGTTTTTTTAATGCCTATTTATTTTTTGAGGGCCAGTCAACCTACAGAAGAGCATCTGCTGGACCCTGTGTAGAGAAGCAGACATGTGGAAGCCTTGCAAATGTAAAAGCCAGGACTGGGTCGGGCCCCAGATGGTGAGTGTTTGCTCTTAACAAGGAGAGTCTTTCTCCTCCAAAAGAAGGGAGGTAGCACCCTCTAGCACTGAGCCTTTGCTACCACTCCAATGACAGCCACTGCCAAACATAAATCAGAGTGATAACAGCCTCTACTGGGGATTCAGACCCACATTTTCCTGCATGGAAGATAAAATCTTTTCTGGTTCTTAATTCAATCACATACCCAACTGGCAATCTTGCATATCAAAATGGGAATCCTGGGAGGCTGCTGGAATATGCAGATCAACAGAAGCTAATTAGCATTTACTTGCAGCCATCCTTAACTGATTGGCAGCACAGCTGTGGGGACCAAGCAGAACATGCTGAGTTGCATATTTGTATGGCCACCTGCCATTTGGTGGGATCCAAAATAGTGTAAACTACCACTTCACAATAACTCAGTGACCTTAGTTTTGAAGTAATATTGAACAGACATATTTGGCTAAGTGTATAATTAGTGCTTATTTCACCTGACACGCAGTTCAACAATAGGCTGTGCAGCAGTACCTTCCTAATTCGACATGTTGATGTCTTAATTGAGATTGACAACTTGTTAGAGAGGTACTGCATTTCCAACGCAGGCTGAGATCTACCCATCATCACCAACTTCCTTGAGCATATGAAACAATGTGCTTTTATGCCTTAAAACATATTCCAGCTATTCAGATCTGAACAATCAAACATGAGGGGAGTTCACTGATGAAAGCAAAGGGTCCAGTTCTCACAGGGGCTTTATGTGAGTAATTTTATTGCTTTGCTCATGATATGTAGTGGAGTGGGGTATGACCCAGAAAATAAAAATGTCAGGAAGCATAACAAAAAAAAAAAAAAAAAAAAAAAAAAAAAAAAAAAAAAAGGGATAAAGAATGTTTAGGCAGAAGGAATGTCAGCATTGGAGGCCATCTCAGACAATGGTGGTGAAGTGAAAATGAATGAAAGCTGTACCAAGGATTTACCGTAAAATACTGAGGAGAGAGTGGTGTTTCCCAAGGTTAAGCAAGCAAAGATCTGTAGCCTGATTCCCTCATCATCCTAATCTGGAAATCTGGGTTACCTGAATGTTGGGATACCTCTGCTTCCAGGCAAAAATATCTGAAGCAGATCAAATTTGTATATCCATTGCAAACTAAATATAAATTACCTCTGTCAATTGGCATGTTTTCTCAGGGTGCCTGGGCTGGCTTGTAGCAACAAGAAATTTGATTCTGTTTCAGACTGCATGCAAGAAAATTGAAACTAAATAAATATATATATTATGTGCATTTGATAAGTGACAAGAAAAGTATATCTAGGATTGCTGATACAGTGAAATGTAATGAAATATGTAGGCAGTGTTATAATAGTGGAAGATGTAGGAGTAAAAGGATAGGTCAGAATGGAGTTCTTGGTTGTGCTTTTCCAAAAGGGGACCACAGTCCATGGAAAAGTCTCTTCAATGAAAACTATGTCCTCACTATTCTTGTGTCACATATGGGCAGGAGCAAGGCCTGGAGCTCATCCGCTGATCTTTACCTGAGGAAGTGCCATAAAAAAGGCCCACTATGCCATTCTTGGTGTCCTGGGGACAAGTATATTCAGAGATACTCTGGAGGCACACAATCACAAGGCATTTCATGTTATTAAAGCCCACACATTTAAACATATTCCTGATAATGCAAGGGAAGAAGCGGCCAAGTTCAGAACCCTCCTCTCTGTAGCCCCGTGAACCACGTGAGCTGTGGATGGACAGAGCCCACCAGACCAGTAAGTCCAGGTGAGCTGCCTCTGCAGAAGTCATTCCAACAATTGCTTGATACTTGTTCTTTGCCACATTATTCATCACTGAATGTTGCAGCAGCTCTGTACTTGAGCCCTGATGTGAAGGTTTTGCATGCATAGTCCCAGAATTGCCTTGGCTCTCTTTCTGTAGCCACACTGAATCAAACCATCTGCTTCACCCAGCTACTGAAAGAGAAAAGTCTCAACCTGACTACTAAAAAACCCTGCCAGATAAGTAAATACTTCTGAGCCAAAGCTTTGTAGGCAATTTATCTCAATTGCAATGAATTTTGCTGTATGTAGTAAACACTGCAAGGTGGTGTAGGTGTAGCATCCGGGCCCAAAGGCAACTGAAGGTAACAGAAATTCTCCTGTTGTCTTGGGTGTGCTTTAATCACTGACAATTATCATGAAATTTTGCAGTTCTGTTTTTGGACATAAACAGGGCTGCTCTCAAGATAGGGAGATCATATTTGTAAAGGATCTTGCTCCTGCCCAGACAGATGTGGATTTCCCAGAAAGTTACTTGGACACTGTTTTGTGAGGATCTGAGCAGGATTTGTAGCTGGTTGAATGTGGAGTGGAAGAGGCATTGGAGTTTCAGCTGATGGGCAACTTGACAGCCCATTGAGCAGATTGCTGCAGCTCTGGGCTTTGTGCATGCATGGAAAGCCAGGAGCATTGGCTCCTGAGTACTGAGACTCCCATTCATCTGGGACTTCCAAGTTCCTGTCTCTGTATTATGCAACCAAGTGGAATTTTAATTGGAGACTTACCCAAATTGTCTGATAATTTTTCAAACCTTCTAGATTTCCTTCTTTTCCTTCCAAACCAGAATGAAAACAAACTCCAAAATATTAAAATAATTCCCATGCCAGAATTCCGTATCTTCATCCAAGTCTGCTTCTAAATTTGTGTCACAATAGGGTTTGGGACTGAGTTGTGTCATATTGCATCATGCTGTGGGAATGATAGCCTGACATTTTTCATGCCCATCACAGTGCCTTTTATATATAAAGATGATTGTAGCTCATGTCCAGGTGTTCCTGGGGAATGCACTGACCGTGTGCTGTGTACCCTAGCCAGTGCTGTGTGTTGCTTCTCTCACATTTTCACCAGATCATGGCACTTGCACCATGACTGCTCCATTACCTTTCCAATGAAACTGGCTCTCACTTAGGGAACTCAAGAGCTAAAGAAGCCTAAATATGACAAAAAGCTACTGGACCCTGCAGAAGATAGGCTGGGGAATACTTTCTGCCGTCCCTGAAGTTGGAGAGGGTGACCCTGCTAGCATTAAAGAAAATTATATTCATCTTGGCTTTCTGTTAGTGAAGAAAACCACTCTACCTGTTTAGGAGCACATTCTGGAATTTCACTTAGTGGAAATGTCCACCTCTCACATCCAGGTGAGATTTCATAAGCAGCAGGGCAGTTCATGCATCAGGCAGGCTTCAGGACACCCTTTCATTAGGATTTGTCCTGATCTGTGGTGATGATTTAATAGTTAATTGGAGCACTCCGGTTTGAAGCCTGTGCTGCAAGCAGAAGTGGGATGCAGTCCTTGCTGAGGACTTTTGCTTCTTTTCCACTATGCAAAATAACAAAAAAGACTAATCTTAAAACTGCTCTTAATGAGTATAACCAAAATATTAACAGTAGTAAACAAGAATACATTTGCTCATAACTTGTCATATCAGTGTAATAAATTAAGCCAGAAACACATTAACATTTGACAGCTTAAACAATGCAGGAAAAAATACAAACCTCACAGGGACTATGTGAAGCATGTTGGCAGTTTAACAGACATTTTGAGATGTAGATACATATATCAACCTTTCTGAATTTAGTCTTGATAACTCCTTTTCCTCTGTGTGCCAAAACACTGCTGTGTGAAGACTAATGAGTTCCAGATTTGTTTATCTTTGGTGGCTTAGGCAGATTCATGAGCCCCCTGAACCTATTTTACAGCAGCCCTGTGATACCAGTGTGCAACACCAGAGGCAGAAATGTCTCTTTTATGCTGATGGATATATAACATCTTCTAAGAAAGATATGCTTGGCCATCTGACACAAGAGATCATGTCAGATGTGTTCTGGATGATCTATATGAGTGAATTGTCCTGCCTGTTATCTTTCATATGTGTTCTATGTTTATGTTCAGAGGTGTAATAACAAATGCTCAGAATAAATCTTGCATATGAACTAGGGATTATTATGTCTAACAGCAAGGCTTCATGTGCTACACTCATCAGATTTTTGTAGGGGTGATAGTGTTTCCCAAACTTTTTCATGTTTGTATTGTGAGAGCTCACAAATAAACATCATAGGTCAGGAAAACCTTCAGCCACCTAAGTGATACTTCCTCCTTTTGCTTTTCCCCTATTTGAGTTCTACCAATTTGTTTGGCTCTTTAGTATTTTGGGGTTTTATTAGTCAGGGATTTTTGGTGTTTCAGTGTTTGCCTTTGTTAAGACATGTGGCCATAACTGGTGAAAGGAAAGGTTGGGTTAATAATTGGACTTGGCAATCTGAGAGGTCTTTTCCAACTTTACTATTTCCAACATTATGCATCTTTAATGAAACTAACATACAACATTTTGAGTAGCCTTTTGTGAAAGCAGAGCAGAGCATCTGCCTGCTGAAAGCCCAAGCTGGTGATTTCTTTGTGGACTAATCTTTGCTCAGTTCTGAAGAAAGAGGATGATTCTGACCTATCGCTGTGTCAAACCCATGGCTGGTTTCTATCTTTGGACAGGACAAAGGTGGTGCAAAGGCACAGGGAACAACTTGAAGCAAAGAATGTCCCTGGAGGACAATGGTCACTATGGTGGATCTGCCCCTCCTGCTGTGGGTCTGGCCAGGGACACAAGGGACAGCCAAGGCACATGCCCAGGGATAGCTGCGGGTATCGCACGCCGAGTTAAAACAACTCTGATGAACACTTCACTTTCTGCCTCCAGATTTCTTATTCATTATTAGCAGTGTAGCAGAGGATCTAATGTACCCTTACCATAGTTACGGTCCAAAAATAACGTTTTTTCCTCGAATTTGAATGTGGTGTACATGTTTAAGTAACTTTGCTGTTGATTTTTTTCCTGTTTTAACAGATGTATTTTGACTAACTACTTCTGCAGAGCAATTCCTTCTTTAGCAGAGACTGCTCTGTGTCCTCCTCTTTCTTGTAAGCAATATTTTTTCAGCATTTTTAACTGGTGGGGCCAGGTCATATGTATTAAATAAGCAGCAAGAAAAGTTAATAATGAATCCTCCATCCCCTCAATTCTGATTTGAAAATGCTAAAATCCAAATGCAGCCAGCACCACGGCAGACTTTCTGTGCAAGTATAATGCTACATAGCTGTGTCCCATGGAGGTGCAATGCATGCAGCTGCTTGTACTGTGTGGTTTTGGAAGCACAAGTGAAGAAAGGGTTGTTAGGAAAACTGCCTTCTGTATAGGGAATATTTTTGGGGTTATTTGTAAGAGAAGCTTACTTGCTATTTGAATATTTAATAAGTGATACACTGCCTGGACTCTGCTTTTCTGGGAACTGGCCTTAAGCTCTTTTCAATAGCAATACTAAACCAAGGTCAGAATTTATTGCAGAGTAAAATGAGGTAACAAATGCTTTTGGGGTTTCACTGTCTGTGGATCTCTGTGTTGTTTATTGTGTGCAGCACAATCCTGTGACAGCCCAACAGAGCCTGGAGCCCCCTGTGCTGTGCAAGGGATGAACACACGGTGAGAGACAGTTCCTGGCCTCAGACATTTACAATCTAAATAGATGTGGCAGGTGAGAAGGGGATAGTGAGGAATTTTGTCATAAATGGACATCTGATTTGGTGAGAGGGGGAACCCATTCAGCCGTGGGCAAGAATTTTGCCCACTCCAGGTGGTTGCTGAGCCTCCTCTCCCAGGTCATGCTGCTCTCTCCAGCTCTATTTCATGGCTGTAAAAGCAACCATTTAAGTTTGATTTTCTGAACAGAAGAAAAATGTAAAAAGAAAAAAAAAATCCATCCCACATAAGAACAGTACTCCATTTCTGTACCAGAAGCCACGACTGTTCTTGCTCCAGTAAAAGCCAGACCCACTCATAACATACCTTATAACCTGTTAATTATGATTTCCTTCTCTAACATTTGGATCACACTACTAAATATTTTTAAATATCTATATATGTGTTTTTTAAGCTGCTGGGTTTGGGTTACACCTTTTCCATATGCCCAACCCACACAATCCCATCAACGCTTTCACACACCAGTCAAACACTCTATATTTGTGTGAAACTCACTGAAGGAAAAAAATTCCTATTACTACTACTACTAATACAAATTCATTTCTCACAACTATTAGTGTTTTCCTGAATGTGGCTGAATGAATTCCCTGCAATTGAATGCCTAACTTTTTATTGTGTTGATTCAGTGAAGATTTTTGATTTATATTCATAATTACTCCAGTCCAATCACCACTCACCTTATTTTTTTTAATTTTTTTTTGTGCTTGACAAAGCCCCCTCTACAAAACTTAATCACTTTCTTTTGAGCAATCCCCGAATACATTCTTACATTCGGTTGTTACTGGGAATGATGTTCTGAAAGTTGATACACATTGCAACAGCAGGTGTTAAGGCAGGCAAGTAGGGAACAAAAGCTCTTAGAGCATGAAAGAGTCTAATAATAGACAATTTGTTCACCTGGCACTGGCTGCTTAAGCATTTGAGATGAGCTCATTGTTATTTGGCCATGAGCTTTCTTGGTAGTAGAGATGAAAATATGGAAAAACCAGGTTGTGGAAACAAAGGTCTGCTAATTTTAGAACAGCCCTAAATGGGGCATGATAGAGCTGGGGAGGTTGCAGGGTGAGCTGCGGGGTTTAGAGCAGTGAAACACGTCCATAACTAGGAAAGCCACCAATAAAGTCACAATTGTGTCTGTTCTTGCAATAAAATTACATGTGTAAGTGTTTTCAGTAACTCTACAACTGGGCAAGCTCTTCAGAGCAGCCTTGCACTCAGAAGTGCAGCTCAAGCTTTTTCCAGGCTCATTGGAATGAGGCTGGAAATGTGGCTGTTAGTTAGGGAAGCTCACCCTGGCCAGCAGAGATAGGCAGTGTGGTCAGAATAGAACCATCCACCCTCAGAGGCAATTCCCAGCAGCGATCCTGCTGGAGCCATGGGGCAGTCCTGGGAGCATCAGGATGCCCCACTGGAGTCCCAAGCACGAGGAATGCAGGATGTGTGTCCAGATGCAGAGCAGTGGCTGTGAGGAAGGGGATGCTGATTCCTGGGAGCACACTGAATTCCTTCCTGCAGGTTGTTGGTGTTGGGAGCATTTGGGAAGCTTTCTCTTCAAAGAGGGGAGTGCACCCACTCTGGGGGAGCCTGCAGGAGTGCAGAGATGACTCTGTGCTTGACTGTGGTTCCTGCCCACTTCCCAGAAGATAAAGGGGAATCTGTGCTTCAATTAAAGGGCAGCATTGTAGCTGAGTGTCCCTAAATCACCTTTCTTTGGCATGTACCCTGTCCCTAGAAAGAGGGCCATGCATGGTCCCCCAGAACAGACAGCAAAATAAGCATCCTTTACCCAGAGGTGCATTTTTGCATTCTTCTTTTCACATTCTTATCACATCCTTCTAAACTTTAGGAAATTGTGTTAATTATAGCATACTATTAATTGTTGGTTTTGCTTTCAGAGAGAAAAAAGTCCCTCAGATTTTAAAATTTTCTTTGATTTCCATGGGAAATGCCACAGGACCCTGTTCCTATTTACCTCTCTAAGCCATGCAGACAGTTGCTTGCTTGGATCCCAGGGAGATTAAAGGATGAGGAGACTGTAAATGCCACTGGATTTCTTTCCTTAGGCAGCCTGTGGAACTGAATCCAGTGAACTCGTGAGCTTCCTCTTGGCTTCAGTTCTACTAAAATTTCACTTTATCTTCATGAAGTCAGGTTGACCTTCTAGTTTGGTTGTTAATCAAAAGTCTCAACTCCTCAATATCATGGGTTCAGTTTCCAGGAAACACTAATCTTACAATCTTTACAATCACTGTAGGTCAATGAGTCCCCAACACCATGCAGCGCATTGGGCTCATTTTCCAAACCATCACAGTTAGGGCACATTTTGGGCCAAAAGCCACCTTCCTAATAAGCTTAAACTGTAGTGGATTGACAGTTGTGTTGCTGTCAAGCAGGGCTTATTTCACACCAGTGGTATTCATCAGGTATTGCAAACATTTATGGCCAAGTTAAGCTCATTCAACAAGAGGTCATCATAATCCTACACCACCCCCCAAAAAAATCATAACTAGAATACTTGGATACTGATGATGCTAACAGTTATTTCACAAGTAGGCAATGATTTATAAAAATATATAAGTGCCTAATACCTCATACTTTGAATAATGAATATGCTGGAGAAGTTTGTCAACATTTAGCAATCAGTTCATGCATTCCTTGACCAGCGCAGTTGTGCAGGCACAGCTTCAGTGCCAGTGTGCAGCTCTGCTTACCCCATACACGTATCATAGAAAAGTCAAGGATCAAAGAGTTATTTACTTCACATCAGTTGGTTTTGTTCTCCATTCATTTCATTTTTCCTTTGGAAATGTCAGCTGGAATTTGGCACGTAAGGGTTTAGGTATCTGAAGGGAGGCCCCAGCACTGAGCACAGATCAGATTGCTTTTCCTTTCTAAACTCCCCCCTTTGCATTCCAGCCTGAAAAAGTTTTGTTGCAGTTACTCAATACATAGATAACTAAGTGCTTTAAATACTAATTAAAATATATGATGTTTAACTGTTGGCCTATGCCATTTGTTTATGATGGAAGACAGCCGGGAAGCAGGATCATCTATTATAATTATCAGCAGAGTATTTATTTTCATCTCTTCTTATCCAAGCAATAAGTATGTCCAGGCACTGACTTGGTTCTTGTAAACAGCCCTGTTTCCAACAGAATTTCTTCCTCCACCTTTCCATTGTCTTATCTTTCAATTCACCCTGAATCTACCTTAAAACAATACATTCCAAGTTCCCTCTTTTTTTATACTTGAAACTTTCTGTTGGAATTGTTTCAGGCCAGAAAGCTTGCTGCTCTGGTCTCAGTATGCAAAAGTGTATTCCCATTAATCAAAGGAAAAGCTGAGTGAAGTGGTACAATCCACATTCTCATTTTGGAAAATTAAAAGGCAGTATCATTATTAAAAGGCAGTTCTGCTAAATGTTTTCTGATGGAGGGAGAATTGGGACACACTCCGTTGTCCAATGACTTTGCCAAAGATATGACACCAAGAGACACAATAAATGAATGTATAAATAGTAATTGTTCTGAAAGGGGTAGTCATAAATCACAGAGTGAGTTGCAGGAGGTTTCTTTCTTGGTGATACTTGAAATGTGATCTATGTTGAATTAAAAGAAAATCAGATTTTCTCTTTTGGTTGTGTTGAAATGATACAGAAACCTGAAACCCAATTTCCCTGAAGCAGAATCCTATGCAAAGTATGAAGTTCTGCAGTAAACATTAGATGAAACTTTGCAAAAGGAGGGGTTTGTTGAAGAGTACAAACTAGCCATTTGTTGGAGTAAGAGGTTATTAATCATACAACACTTAGGGTTAGCAAAACTCTGGCCTTCAATCAGCAACACACTACAACAAATTGAATCACTCCAGTAAGAACAAATAAGTTGCTCTGTGAAGTTCTGCAATGGATCTCAAAAGACCTTTTCCCGTGTAAAACAGCCTCAGTTGTAGTGAAAAATGATCCTTTTATTTGTTGTGATCATTTATCAGCAGAATTTGACCCATCTCATGCTGTCTGTAGATATTTTCCCAGGGTTCATCCACTGTGCTTGTGTGGCAAGATTACCTGCAGATCACCACTTTGCTTTCTTCCCTGAAGACTATCTGTGCTAATATGTGCACAGCCCAGGAAACAGAACTGCTGAAAACTTGGGACCTGAGGAGTTTGCAGGACAGCTGAGTGATGGACCTTATCAAAAGGTCTTTCTTCCTAACACCTGGAGTCCTGCAGATGTACCCCTGCAGAATGGATCCAACTCTGGTTTAATTATCAGACCAGATACAGGATTCTTAGGGCACTTTGAAGCCTGGGTCCAGAAATCCTCAAGCCACCTCCCTATCCTCTTCCAGGGGCCTCTCCACGACCAGGTTTTGGCTGTGCCTATAGCTGTGGTGTGTAGGTTGGCATCACTGGCTGCAATTCCCTGTAATAACATTGGAAAGTAGACCCTTGATAAGATTTGGAAAGAGGGACTGGCTCAATTATGCAGCTATGTGACCTTATTTTATTTGCTTTGGTTTCACAGTCTGCCTCTTGTCCTGCTGCTTGTTTGTCACACTCCCTTGTGCTCTGGTTTAGATCAAATGAGTTCTTTTTCTGTTTGTATGGTTTAGGATATAGGGACAGCCCCGGAAAAAGAGCCTGGGGCCTTGAAAAACACAAATTTGCTTGGAGAAGGACAGTTTTGGAAAGGCAGGGGGAGAAGAGGGAACTTTGTCAATAGGATAAGGGCTGATGGTTTTAACCAAAAAGAGGGTTGATATAGATTAGGTATAAGGGAGACGTATTTCACGAGGGTGGTGAGGCACTGGAACAGGTTTTCCAGAGAAGCTGTGGTTGCCCCATCCCTGAAAGCTGGTCAGGTTGGATGGGGCTTGGAGCAACCTGGTCTAGTGGAAGATGTCCCTCCCCATGTCAGAGGATTAGACTAGATGAACTCAAAACATCCCTTCCAACCCAAACTATTCTCTGAATCTGTGAGAGAGTTGGCATACATGAGGGCACCAGGGTAAAAGTAGATGTAACCAGGACTTGATGCACCTCACCAGACCTTTCATTAGGTTGCAAGGAGAATTCCAAATGTTGCTGAGCAGGACACTGGATGTCAACTGCTGGCCCAAAGAGAGGCTTTTCCAAGACTACTGTATTTTTGGTATTCCCATAAATCTGTAGTTGTCAAGTGACAGTATCTTTGCTTGTTTTAAAGTATTCTAAAAGAGCAGTGTGCCTCTTTTGCTGGGTACCAGAACCCCAATTATACAATGCAGGCACTCGAGATGTTCAGGCAGCCCTGACATTCCTGTTCTATGGATGCACTTTCTGGTTTCATAACTCATTGTTATCAGACACAGCAACTTCCTCAGCTGCAGCCAAGAAGCTAACCTGAATCCCAGGCTGGCTGGTGCCAGGCAGAGATTTCTGGAGCTCAGTGGCAGGAGTAGAAACCATTGGTAATTTAGGAGTTAGCTGAGGATGTTTCTTTAGTATTGCCTGCAGGTCAGACATTGTCTGCTAGTAAATAGGTAATAAATAACCACTAACAGCGTCAGCTTCCTCCTATTTATTCCCTTATTCTGTATTCTGAGTCTCTTTGTTCCACAGGACAAATGACCTGGCTGGAAAGGCACAAGCTACAGCCAGGTCCCCCTGCTGACTCCTGCTTCCTGTGCAGGTCTGTGGAACGGCTGCCTCGGGCTGTCCCGGTACCTGCGGGACTGCAGGTAAATCACTGCTGCCATCAGGGAACTCCCAGCCAACCTCGCTGCGTATCGTCTCATGCATATCTGTGTGCTTGACCTGGTCCCCAGCCAGGGATCATTCTCCAGCTGGGAATTTGGCTTTCTAGCAGCAGTCTGCTCTTTTTTTTTATGAGAGCAAGTAGTCAGGTACGTTTGCCTTCTTCTTCATTTTTTCTCCTGTATTTCATTTGGTTTATCCACCTAGCTAAATCTGGTTAAAAGGTAACTGTCAGAAGATTGATGAAATAAATTTCATGCTGTATCTAAAGTAAGCGAAGTTTTTTCTGCCCATTATTCATCCAGCTCCTGGATTTTGGACAGATAGTTTGTATTAATAAAATATACACTAATATCAAAACATTTTTCAAGCCAAATCTATTAATTACTTTTTACATTATCTGCCTGGCTCTGCACATGAATAAATGAAAAGAAGCAGAGAAGACAGAGACGAGACAAGATCTGTTATGTAAATCACTCTGTACATCCCGAACTATCTTCTGGGGCAGTGATAACTAATTTATGACTGGTCACCCAATAGTTATTAATAAGTTATTAAATTGACATAAAATAAATCCAGTAATACTTCTTGAATTAACAATACCTGACTCACAGCTTGAATCAGCCTATTTGGCAAAAGGAGCCAAAAATCAAAGCCAGTTTCAAGCTCCATGTTCAGAAAATTGCATTTTTCCCTGTGTGTGGGCAGATGTTGAATCCCTCCTTAACAGCTGGGAAAGTTCCATCATTGCATCACATCACTGCACAGTCCACTTCCTCACCTGAAGGGATGGAGGAGCCACTTTGTGCCCTCCACTTGTGTACCCCACAAGATATTGCAGATCCCAGTTTGCTCTGGGACATCCCAGTGACATTTTCCAGCTTCAGGATTTGACTAACTGCTTGAGCCTGACTTTGCGTACACTGAGTTTTCCAGAAGCATGAGCACAGATTTGAAAATCTCACTATCATGGGTCCTTGCTGAAGACGTATGTAATTATTGAAATTAAGCTGACAGAGAGCAGGGTTAGATAAAAGACTAGGAAGAAGTTCTTGCATGTGAGAGTGGTGGAGCCCTGGCACAGGTTGCCTGGAGAAGCTGCGGATGAGCCATCCCTGGAAAAATTCAAAGCCGGGTTGGGCGGGGCTTGGAGCAACCTGGGAGAGTGGGAGGTGTCTCTGTCCAGGTCAGGGGGTTGGAGCAAGATGAGCTTGGTCCCTTCCCATCCAAATCGTTCTGTAATTCTATGAAAATGCATTTCCCCTTTGCCAGTGAAGAACAGCTCCATGGATGTGTGCCCTCAATGTATCTTAGGTCCAGATTATTTCTCTCCATGTCCTCTGCAGCCTTCATGTTTCCCCTCATTATGTTAATGGTGTCCATGTGCTGTGGACTCTGCTTGCCTCCACTTGAATTTTGCATTGAGCTTTCAATTAGAGGGATTCAAACTGATTATTCTGGCAGCACTTCCCCCTCCAGAAATCCAACTCTTCTTGCACATCAATTTTTAAAAAGGTGTTACTGATACTCAAGGAGTTGTCAGGGATCCGCTCTGCTGTGCCTAAGGGCAGGGGAAGAAACTCACCTGGAATTAGGATAAAACTGCTTCCCATAACCATCGAGTCACATGTCTGTGGGATGGCATGGGATGGCACACTCCTGCTGGAAGACCTGTCTTTACATCCCTTAACCTGAAAACTGGGAATTTGATGAGAGAGAAAGGTAGCATAAGACTCAATTCAAGCACAGGGAATATTTAGGTGATGACTTTTTTTTTTTTATATGCATGAATATCGGGTGGGTTCTCCCATTCCCAACTATGAATCACTTGAAGTTTATTAGCCCTCATGTCCTTCATTAGTCAAGGATATTTGCTTTGTTTTCCACCCATTTTTCTTCCTTTTGTCACCTCAGCTTTGCTGCCTTCAAGGAAACAATGGATTGCAGAGAAGCTGCCTTGCCCTTAGAAAGTGTCCAGGATTATTTAGCTCTGGTGCTGTTCATCTCCTGGCAATGCAGCCTGAAACTCAGCCCCTACCTATCAGTAGTCCAACCCATTTTTCCTAAGCAGCCTTAACTCTTTATTTGTCAAGGGAATTACTTCTTATCTGCTTCAGTATTAGTCACACAGAAATTTCCTCCTCTGAGCCCCAGCCTGCTGTCTCAGTGGTGCAGGAAAGACAGGCTCTTAATTCAGCCCTGCTTTCTCCTCAAAGGAATTATAGGATCCTGGAATGGTTTGGGTTGGAAGGGACTTTAGAGATAATTTTTTCCGAACCCCTGCCATGGGCAGAGGCACCTCCCACTAGACCAGGTTACCCAAAGCCCTGTCCAACCTGGCTAAGTTCAGCTTAGGCTTTCTAACCACAGCTGTCTAAAAATGTTTGGAGCCTTTTGTTTCACTAGATATCATTTTGATTAATGCCATTGTTATTCCAAGCTGTTACTGTACAGGTTTGTATTGGGTTTTGGTGTGGTTGAGCTATTAATGTTACTGATACAGCAATATTGTAAATGCTGGTGTTATTGATAGAAATGCAGTTGCTTCGTGTTGATGTTTTTGCAGATCAAACATCATCTGACAAAAATACCCTCAGGAAGGGAAGTGTTACCGGTTTTGACACACAGGGAACCATTTGTATGCAAGATTTTGAATTCTCCATTTCAAACATACCTGAGAAATAATTTGGTAAAATTAAACCAGCTTAGAGATGGCTAAAGAGGAGCTGAAGTTGGAGGATGGTGTGGGCTCATGTCTGTGTCCTTGTGACCCTCCAGCTTTCCTGGAACCACCCTCCACCACTTTGAACGAGTTGCAAGTGCTGCATCACAGTGTGGCGATGCAGGGCTGGGCTCACTCCACTTAGAAGATCCTGACTGTGGATGGCAAAAGCTGCCAACAGCACATTTTGCAGATGCCTGCTGGCTCTGGAGCCTGTCCCCAGCCCTACTGGTGTTAAACAGCCCAAACATTACCAACCCTTCCAGCATGATGTAAAAAACCATCTGTATGCAACAGCTTTGGAGGAGCCTGATGGTATGGGATTGGGAGCTGTGTGGAAGGGGATTGATTCTGCCACTTGATTTATTGTCTGGTCATAATAATTTGCTTTGTTGTGAGGGAGGATCATTATGTTCCCAGGGGGTTATTCCAATTGGATGGTGAATCTAGATAATTGCCGGGGCACCTAGAGCTTGAAATAACCTTTTACAAAAACAAAACAAAAACTTAATCTCAATGTACAAAACAACATGAAGCATCTTGAAAAAGAAGCCTCTTCAGCTATTGAGTGGGGAGGAATGGGAAAGGAGTTTAGGGCAGGCTGGGATTGTGGACCCAGCAGCACAAACTGGAGCAGAGCTTTGGCCCTCAAAGCACAGGTAGGATTTGTCTCAGGGCTGTGTCCAGAGAGGATGCTCATCTCCTCGTCTGCTTCTCAAAAGGGGAGTTCAGTAATTCCCTGGCAGGGAGGGGAGTGTAGCAGAGACAGGAGGAGCTGGAGGGACGAGATGGGGTCACTGCTCAGGTCCTGCTGCCCAGCCAGCACCAGCCCAAGCCCTGTGTAACCCAGGACTGGGATGCCAGGATCCCAGATTTTGTTGTCATCTCTTTCAACCCCACTTCTGCCTGGCCTTGTTTAGCATCTCCTTTTCAACTACATGCTCCCTGCAGGTGAGCAGTGTGGAGTGGGGAGAACTTCTGATGGCCAGGGCAAAAAGGCTTTTCATTACCTGGTGCATGACTCACCTGGGGATCTGCTCATTCCCTCCTTTGAAGCCCTCAGTGGCAGGACTTAGAGTTCTATTTATTTTTACTGTCATTCTCACAGGTTATAGGCAGTGCCTTTTTTCCTTCCCACGTTGCTAATGCAGTTGTTAAAGTTTTGAAGGCTGCTGGGCACATTGGAGGGATATGTCCTCGGTCTCTTAGGAAGAGATAACTTTCCTCCAGCTTTTTAGCAACGATGCCATAAATTATTACCCCGACATAGAATTTAATTGCACAGTTAAATACATCATTTACAAGGCTTTTAGCATGTCCTGCTAAATTCTCCACTTTTTCATCTAATCTCTGTAGGCCCTCGTTACACTTGCAGAGACCTGTATGGGCTTCATTCCTGTTAAACATGTCGGTAAATCACAGCAGGAAAAATCCCTGACACATTTCCCTAGGAATTTTCTCTGCAGCCTGAGCTCCCAACCCTGTGGCTTCCTGTTCAATAGGTCAGCCCAGACTCCATTTGTCATTGCTCTTTAATTACTGTGGAACCTCTAATCCAGGCCACAAATTCCTCCCTGCTCATACTTCTTTTTACTTCAGAATGTGTATCTAATAGCAACCAAGGACTTTTCCTATTTTCTCACTTGGAATCTGTTTTGGGAGCTTGGAATTGCTATCTAACTGAATCAGTAACATCTGTGACTTCGGGGCAGTTTGAGTGGGAATAGTTAGAGGGTTAGACAGGTTTCCTGCATTTTAGGGCTCCTTTCCTCTGAAGAGACAGCTTTGGGACAATTCAGTTGCATTTAATGCGACTTCTTCCCTTTTTCTTCCCTTTTTTTTTTGTTAACCCCATCTCCCCTTCCTCTTTCTTCCTCTCCCCAAACCCTCCAAGTTGTTTAGGTTTTTCAGAAGTAAAAATTATATTAAGGAACCACGCCAGCGTTTTGAAAAGTTTCAGTTTCAAACACATGAAAAGGAAAAGTCAGAAGGGATTCCTAGAACTGTACTGCAGCTTGCAGGTATGGCTTTGATTTTCCTTTTGGCAGGCTTTTGCCATTCCCTCTTTCATTGCCCTTCCAAGAAACGCTGTTGGGTGCCTAAAGACCTGTACACTTCTTACACTTGGCAGGAGCAGATAACAGGAATTCTACAGTTTGGGCTTTGAAAGATTAAAAGCAACATTTATTCCTTACAGTACTTTCAAACTTCCTCAAGTTAATTTAAAATACATTTTTGAGAATGTTTAACTGCTAATACTGGATTTTTTAAACTTTTTTTTTTTAAAGTCTGCATACACCATACCTGTTATTTAAACTAAATAAGAGGTGGATTAAAGTCAGTGCAATTCTTTAAAGTGCATTAACTGCTTTGAGCAGTCCTTGGAAGGGGTACCCTGTGCCTCTGTGACTGGTCTCTTTATGATATCTTCGTAAAAGTTCTGGCAAGGAACGACCACACTTTGTGAGCGAATTTCCATTTCTCAGAAACTCCTTGCTTCTGGTAACCAACCTCATTGCTAGTCGAGCACACAACACAAGTGTCCCTTCCCTGCCTGGTGGAGCAGCTGATAAATTATTCATACAACTAACGAGGATTTTTGAATTTCCAGGCAAATTGTGATGGCATTTTTAAAGGCTTGCATCGCTTCGGCAAAGTCTTCCCCACACCTGAACCCTTCAGGCACTCAGGTGTTTTAATCACCAAGGAAGAGCTTTGCCCCCTCCTGCTCCTGCAAGTGCTTTGCTCCACACAGGAATCCTGTGGCTATTTTGTCTGTTTGTCTGCATGAGGATTTTCTGTGCTAATAAACATGAGGGGAAAGGGGAATCCGAGAGGGCTGAATTCATTACCAAAAGGGATCACATAACTTGCCTTATATTAATTTTGAAATGACAAGACACAGGTGCACTTTTAGTGATGTTTCAATGGATGTTAGCATTTAAGGTCCCTTCATATTTTTTTCCTTCCTATGGATCTTACTTTAGCTGGAGCATATCAGAAAAAAATTATATCAGAGTAAGGAATCTCCTGCTGAAGCAAAGAGTTCCATGATGTGAAAGGGCTGATTATGTTTATATTACATGTTCTCCTGTGAAAGAACCAAGCCCCCCAGCTAGCAGGGGAAGAAAGGTCACTGAAACTGAAGAAACAACTGACTCAGTGTCTTAATTCTGAAGGAAATGAGCCCTTTGGAGATGAGACGGGCTTTCTGATCTACTTCAGGGCAAGGCATGCAACTATGAAAATAAGCTTTTCCTGTTATGTTGAAGAATAAAGCAGCAAATCAGAAAGACTGGGGATTGGAAGTAAAAAAATATTTACACTGATTTTGTTTTTACCTTTAAAGGCTTCACATGTGATTGGCAAAGCTGTATCATTCTCCCAGATTATCATCCATGGCATCCTTAAGAAGAATTTGAGAAAGAAATGTTAACAATAAATTAAATCCTTCTTGCATGTGGCTTCCAGACTTTCATGACTGGATTAGAAAGAGCCTTCCCATTGCTGGCCAGCCTGGTGGCATTGGGTCCTGAGATTCTCATAGCTCCTTCTGCACCCACCACACATGAATATTTGAATGTGGAGGAGGTGATAGAAGGACCAGTGTCTGAAAAGCCCTTCACAGGGGTTTTGGTATGTGTGTATTGCACTTCAGATGGGGACCTGAGCCTGTATTTGAGCCCAAACTCACTTTCAGTCTCCACCTTGTGGAGCTGAGCTCGCAGGGGATTTTGCTGAATGTGAGAATTAGAAACTTGCGTCACTGCTGGTTCCTGTCCCAGGGAATGCCCTGGGTGGGATGGCCTAGGACACTTCTTCTGTTCTGCTTGCCCTGACAGGTATGTCTCAAGAGCACAAAATCCTCCCCATATATGTCACCACAAGGGACAGCATGACCTGTGGGCAGCAGGAAGGAGGGGTGCTTGCACAACAGTCCTGATTTCTCCTGTGGAAGTACAGATGGCAAATTGAATTTGGCTCTAAACAGCTAAAAATGGTCCTAAACTTAGCTTGTTCCCTTCCTTGGCATCATAATGGACATTTCCTTTGTGGTCATGGATAAGGGCAAGGGGTGTATAGCCAGTCCTTACCACAGGTTGTGTTGGTGAAGGCACTGATCACTCTTGGGGGCTGCCAAGGGTTTAGAAATGGGCTGAAGAATTGAAATCCTCATTTAAACTGCAACAGCATTGTGAAGTATTAGCTCTATAAATCTTTACAGATTACTGGTCACCTAAACAGATAGACTTGAGAGCTTTAGTGCATATGCCAGTCATCCAGTCACTCTTGGGCAAGAGTTTTGCTCTGAAAGAAATTGAACGGAGCAACTACAGGTACTCCCACCACAGCAGTATACACAGCACACATTGACTGCAACTCTTACAGCAAAAATGAACATTTTGGAAAAGCAAATCACCCTGGAAGTTGATCAGAAATGCAACAGAGGATTGTTTCTAAAGGCTTTTGGGAGAATATTAAGATTTATTCCTGTAAAGACTTACTCAGCGTGTTGCACAAACTCCTCTTAGTGCACTAATAAGTCAATGTGATACCGAATGCTTTGCCATTATAATTACAGCCACATGTTGTCCTTTTTACAAATAGGTTCGGCTTAATTGCATCATTTTTCAGCAGGATTTATGTGGTCCTGCTTAATCTAAAATTAGTACATGCACAAATGAAGTGCAAACTATTTTCCATCACTGAACTGTGAAATGTTCTCCAGAATAGAGATATACCAACATGTTCCTAAAAAGATGCAATAAACAGTCAGGCAAATTTTGATTTGTGTGTGAGTCTGCACCTATACAATTTTGTTAAAAGTAAGGAAAAATATACTAATATATACCTTAACTACAAAATAACAAAAAAGTCAGCTAAATGGTCTAAATCAAGTAGTCTTTTTTGATTATCACTAGTAAAACAAGGGATGGGGAAATCACAAATCTATCCTGATATTGCTAGCTCTCAGCATTTATTAAATACAGTAAGAGCTAATGTGTTTTATATATTACATCAATCTATCACACATAAAGATATCACATTTATAAGATGCTCTATAGGCCAAGATTGTGTTAGCCTAAATTCTAAGTTACTTTCACTAATATTCCATATTGCCTACCTAGCTCTGAGGGCCTAAGGATATGTATGGGGCATAGTAGGAATAAGAGTTTGGAGCACCTGAACCTAGGCCAGATATAATAATTGCCATTCCTATACACTGATTGGAAGTTTGGAACATGCATGATTTCCAAGAGTATTAGAACTCAGACTTTAAAATATAAATTCACAGCCAAATCCCAACTGGGTGCAAAAGCCTAATGCTGGAAACAGATTAAATCCTCTTTCAGCTTGTTTCTCATAGGGAAAAGTTACTTTGACTTCAGCAGAGTGGAGATGTTGCCATACAGAATGGAGATTTACTTACTGCTGTGAGGAAGACTGCTGAATTTTAATGGATAAATCAGAAAGGCAAGAGAGATTCTGATATTGCTTAAGCACTAATGTAGAAGTGCTAAGCTTTGTCCTTCCTCTAAACATGGCAGCTTCTCTCTCAGTTTCTTGCTAGATAAGTGCAGTTTGTGAGAACTACTCAGTTTTTTATGAAACATGGTTTGGGCAGAAAGTAAGAGAAAGGTTCTATTACTAAAAATACTTGAATATTAAAAAAAGGTCTTGGTTTAAATTTTATCTTCTTGGTTTTACTCCTTTAGAGTATTTTTCCTTGTAGGTTTCAATGGGCCAAAATTCCAAAGAATTACTTAAAGCAGGGCACCTAATGACCTGTACAATGTGCTTTCAGCCATGAGAAATGCTCGTGGCTGTGGGTAGGAATGGGTTAACACACTTACAAACAGTAGCTTGCAGGTCAATGCCATTTCCTTCTGCCTCATCGTGTCACCACAGTAATTCACACTCTGAAACCTTAAGGTTATAGCTGCAAACATGCTGCAAACAGAAGCTTCTGAGCTGTCTCTGAATAAGGCTGATCCTGAATGAGCAGAGTGATCCTTGGTGCTCCTTGCCATCCAGGAGACAACTGTCAGGTTCTGTGTTTGGCTTAAAGTGAGGATTCCAGTGTGCATTATCCCAAAGATAAGATATCTGATAAACTAATAGGATGGCTGGATTCATAATTCCTGGCAGTCCTATTCCTGGCAGCCCTTTAATCTGGATCCTTGGAGATAACAACAGAGATGTGCCCAAAATAGGGCCCCTGGTCTCTCCAATGGTTCATGATTGCACCGGTGTTTGGACCAGGGCACCAACCCTGACCCTCTTCCTGCTGCCTCCTGTGCACAGTCACAGCTTCTCCTTTTCATAAGAACATTTATTTTGTAAATTAAAGGCACATGCTCAGACTGAGGGATTTGCTACCCTTTGAAAATCAGGAGTTGAGCATTTTCCTGGTACTTCTCATGTAGGCTTTTCCAAAAGTACTTTTATGGAAGCATTTAAGCACTAATAGTTTCACTTGATGAGAGCAAAGTGTGAGGCAGGAGTAGGATGCAGGTGTTACAATCACACTTGGAAAAATCATACGTGAAAAAGGAGACACTGAGGAATTTCAGAGAACAACTTTCCTAAGGAGATGTGACATCCTCCATGGATGTGGCACCATTCTCTGTGAACCAGGCTTGACATAAAGCCCTTTCTGATGCAAAGGAGATTTGAACACTTTGGCCTCTTGTGCAGGACACGAGTCTTGCACAGAGCAGGAAACTGTCCTTGGAGCACGGAGTTGTGTCTTCCAAAATAATGGTCCACTAAACAAAAGCAAGGGAAGGAGAGTGCTCTGCCATCTGCTATGTAAGTAAAGAATTTACAAGGATCTGTGATTTTTGGTTACTGCCACAACTGAATAAGCATTTTTGGTGCTGAGTGCATGGTTTTGAACACCTTCAGGTAAACAGCTTCTGCCTTCTCCGATGTTACTGTAGAGTATTTCTCTGGAGTGTGTTCCTCATCCTGTCTGAGTGCCAGGGGAGCTGTCTCCATCTGCTGAACACTCCTCAGGTGAACTACTGACCTACACCCATCCAACACCTGCAACACCTGCGAGCTGCTCAGCCGTGGCCACCGGGCCGCTGAGTGACACCAAGCAAGATGTGCCCACGACAGCTTGGAGGAAACTGGGTCGCTTTTTTATAGACTTTAAAATGAAACAGGAATCAAAACTCCTTCTGATAGTGGTAAAGCTGGAAGCAATTCCAAGCCTTTCTTGAGTAGAAAGGCTGTTCTTGACTGTTACTCCCAGAAACGAGCACTGAAGCGTTAGCCTGTCATCCGCTCAAAACTTCAACCACACTAAAGGAGGCACCTGGACTCAGAAGATCGAAGCTCTGCTCAGTTTTCTCAAGTTGGATATTCTGGTATTTCTGGTGCATCTTGCATATGTAGAAGCAGCAAAATTTGTCTTGGGGAACAGAGGCATCAGCATGGAGTGGGGACAGATGGTGTACGTTACGGAGACCAAACTACGGCTCGATGTTCCCAGAGAGAGTGGGTCCTGCAAGGTAGGAAAAGTTGTTTTAAATGAGACAGTGGCACAGAAAGTTGGAAAATGAATGGCTCGGGCAGGGGATTGTTCTGATGCTGAGAGGACAGAGGTGGTTTGAGGACAGTGCCTTGAGCGTGGAAAATTGGGGTGGGGGGAGCTGCTGTCAGAGGAGCTGGTGCAGAGATCGTCACCTGCTCGGAAGGTTTAACAAGTCACTTTAAACAAAAGTGTGCCGTTGGTTTCGGTGAGTTCCATGTTTTTCACAGGGAAAGTTTTTTCCCAACCCACCCTGCTACAGATGTCATTCCCTGAACTGAGTTCATAAACCTTTCAGAAAACTTCTGTTTGATTTTCAGGCTTTATTATTGTACATCAAGATGGTTTTATTTGCCATGTTATTGTTCCTAGTATAATTGCTCTTGCAATTAGAAAAGATAATAGATTAAATGACAGCTACATTTTCAGCTTATTGTGTTTCAGAAGATTTCCACTTACATTTTTCCTTAAAATTTTGCAATTAAGTTTTTTAAAAAAAACATAATCCAGGGGCATGTTTCTTTACCACCAACTCCTGCAGGATGTCTGTAGGACGTCTGGTCCAAGGATGAGCTTGAAAAGGATACTTATATGCTCCTGGAATATAAATTAATCCCTAACTTCTCCAAGTCAAATTCACTATATCCTTTTTTTATCTTTTCAGAACAAGGGAAGATATCAGTTAAATTGTCACAAATAAGCCCCAAACTGTTGCGAAAGAGCATCTGATTTCCTAAATTAATCTGAAAGGTATGTTTTCAGATTTCAGAAACCTCTCCTTAACCTCGGTTCCACAAATAGCTTTATGCTGAGATGAAGTGTAGACAAACACACAATAGAACTTTCTAACCAGAACTGCTGAGGGGTGTGTGCTATATCCTCTCATAGCAACCATAGGCCCCAGCTCAGCTTTGGAGGCTGAATGGATCCTATGCAATGGTTTCCATGGTTGCACAGGGTTTCATGTACCCAATAACATTAATATTCCAGTCCTTAATAGAATAACTTGTGGTGCAAAGGCAATTTTTTCCTCTTTATTTCCTATCTTAAATTATTGCTGTCTTAATGATAGAATAAAGTTATTCTACTAAAGCTTAAAATGTTGTTGAGATTGCCTTAGCATGAGCTCAAGCCTGCAGTACTTATGTAAGTAAAATTTCAGGTGCCTCTTGAGTCAACACTGTTGGATTTGGCTGGTAAAATAATGATGGTTTTTCTCTTTACCAGCTTCTTAGTATTTATTTTAGCAAAAAAGTTTGATTGCCACTAAGAAGTTAAGAATACTGACAATGGCTGACCAGTTTTTCGAAGAAAATAGTGTGAGTCTGAGAACTTAGAGGTGAGAACTCAGTTGTGATAATGTGACTTAAATTTTAAGGGAGTGCCTTCTTTTTTGTTTTAATACTGAGTTGGAGGTGATTATTGTCCTTGCCTTTTTTTGCCACCTAGGGTTTTCCAAAGCTCACCTCTGCTGGAAGTTGTCCACTACCTCAGTTTTTATGTCCTTCTGAAAAATCTCAGCTGTTAATCAAGAGCTGTGGTAATTCTTACAGAAGATGACTTCGAAACTACACCTCAGCCAAGTACCAAAGAAAACTTCTTGACAACTATTGATGTCTTTGGGTAGCTGACTGGGACTTCCCTACACCTTAAAACCTCAATTTCTTGGGCTGTGTGAATGATTCCTTTCAAGGTGACAATAACTTGCAGGTGCTCCCCCAGTTCTGGGACAGGCCATGGCTGAATGAGGGGTTGGCCCATGGGGAAAACTTACAGTGGGCACCATGAAGCTCTCTGGTTTACAGGAGAAAGAAATATTCCAGCAGTCCTTTTTTGATGTTTCAAGCCTCAGTGGGATATCCAGCCCTACTCAAGGATGGGGTGTAAGTATGTAAGTATCACAGAATAAAAGATGCAGACGTCTGAAGAGAGCTCTTCAGAAACACAACAGAAAGCTCCAAGAAATTTTCCAAATTAGTGTAACTTTGATATTTATAATGGTTAATTGCTACTGAGGTGTAATCAGTGCTGACTCCTGGCGTCTTCTCTACAACTGAAAGTCTGAGACACCACACTCTCTAAACCTTCCAGTGATTTATCTGAAGTGTTTATTATCTGGCTCACAGATGTGTATCAAAGCACGGTTTACAAAGAAGAGCTCCATGTGCAAAAAAGTTACATTTTTAGCTTGTGTAAACTGTTGTTTCCCCACCAAAGCCAACAAAGTTGCCGTATGATATCCCCCAGCAGAGGATCTGCTCTCCAACCAACACTTGGTTATTGTTCTTGGCTGTGTCCATGAATATTTCAGAGTGTGCTGGAGCTGGGCTCTGAATGCCTTCATTCACAGACTGCTGTATAAATGATCAAAGGAGAGGCTTCTTGATCTTGTGTGTAATAAATCCTCTGCTTTCAGGTCTGCTGAGCTGGAGACTATCATAGAAATACTTGTTCCTCATGTACAGATCAGGAAGCTGGAGTCAAGTATTCCTCCTGTTGGACAAATGCCTCTGGAATTCCACGAGTTGCTTGGCACATCTGACAGCAGGCAGAAGGATCTCAGCCTCCATTTACTGTACAGTCTGCCTGCATGGAGCATGGCTTTGGAGACACTACTCCCTGCTTTAGGTCAAGTGGTGGCAGGGGAGAAGGGGCATCTACCTGAATATCTGAAAAAAATGCAAGTAGAAGGAAAGATTTGAAAACAAGCAGTGTTGGGATAAGCTTAGGTTCGGATTTCAAAGCGTTTGTTGTAGAAACATTCCCTAGATTTTTAATGAGGGTTTGTCTTAGCTTGCAACTCATATAGCTTTGTTTTGCATCTTGAAGGTTTTTTTACAAAACAGTGGTACAACAAGAAAAACTGATGTGAAAGAGTTTAACAGATCTTGAAAGAAAAGGAAGTTGTGGCTTCCCAGTACCTGGACACCTCATACCTTTCTATGCCTTGCCATGAATAAGCGACATAGGAAGGAAATAGTCGTCCATCACAACCCCTGTCCAATTTTAGCTAAAAAAGTACCTGTGATTACCTGTCTGAATTGAAATCATTTTGTTTATAAAAAGTAGAAGAGGGGTAGCTTGCTACCAGTGTTTTTTGTCTAGCTGGGACTTCATCAGAAGTACCTATGGCCACAATTACAAATTGTAATTGTGAATTTGAAAACCCTGTGGAGAGTGTATACCTCATTCCCATTCGGAATTCCTGTTGTCCAGATTAAAGAGCACAAACTGGACTTTTGGACTTTTCCAGGGCTTATCATCCACGCCATGCCTTCCTACACTTAACTGACATAACTAATAAAAAACAAGTGCCAAAATCTGGGAAATCCATGACTGTATTGCTCCGTGCATCTATGCTAACCTGTGTATCACCTGTCTTTGTGCAGTTGTTCAAGAGGCTAATGGAGAATCCTGCCCTTTTGAATGGGAATTTTGCCAGCTGCATTAACTGGGACAAGATTATTGACTGTCTGAGGCAAAGCTTAGAAGATAATTGTTGTGTTTAACTGTTAATTCTCTAGCATTATCCCAGTAACTTGTTGATGCATCCAAGAGTTGCTTGATGTCTATATATACACACACCCACACGTGTACACTTGCCTGCCTTTGGGAATTCCCTAGCCCTTGCTAATATGGGTACAAAGATTCACTGGGCTTTCTTATTTGTAAACAGAAAATGTTTGGACTTATGTCCTGATAAAGGGACATACTACAAACACGGTGTGAAGCTGCACTTGTGTCTATGTTCATCTCAGAAGCTAGCAGCTCATCCTTGCACACTGACGGCCATGGCTCAAGATGCTGAAGATGCAGAAATCTTGGGAAAAAGTAACATTGTACATTGCTGCAGGGATGTTTCACCCATTTGGAGAGCTGTGCACAGCCCATGACATCCTTCAGTCAGCAGGATCTCTGTGATCTGAGAATTGGTACCTGCCACCCCATGTGTCTCCTGCTGCGAGACAGGTCTATGAAGTAATGGAGCCTGGCTGTCTGCAGTCAGCACTGCTGTACTACATCCAAAGCAAGCTTGCCAGTCAGCAAATGCTGCATTAATCTTTCAGGGAGTGTTTGTTTTGCTTGTTTTGTTAGGCTGAGTTTCAAGCAACTGATAATGTGCTCATGAGCAGTTCTCCTGTTGCAGCCCATTTTTCAAAAAGAAGTGTGAAGGCCGAAGCTCCCAAGGTTGGGTGGAACATGCGTTGGAAGGGTTATATATGGTCTTGCTTCAGTGTGTGAGCTCACAGTGCTTTTGAGTGCATGTTAATACATCTGTGCAGGTACCTTTGGGACAGTGGAGTTGTGGCTCTTTGAAGTTTGATGAGTGTTTTAAAAATATACCTTGGACTTGGTTCTTCTCTGTTACTGCTAATTCTGCTTGGGGATTTATCTCACTGCAAATGAGATGTGCTTGTGTTTGCTTAGCAGTAATCAAACATTCTGACTGCTGAAGGAGAAACTCTGAAGGCTTCTGAGGGTTAGATAAGACAAACACTTTACTGGTCACAGAGCTTTAAGAATTGAAATGCCTGGAATTTCTGGAGGCACATGACAGTGTGCCTGGCTTGTTCCCACGTGTCCCTGCAGTGTGGCTGCTCCATCCAGCTGCAGCACTGAAGTTACAGCTCTCACTCAATGGCCCATCTTTCCAAGTGTTTTTGCATTTAGCTCCTCTACGCAGAAAGGAATTTAGATACACTAATAACTTTTAGGATGTGGAAAATTCAAGTCTGGAGACTCTTGTATGTGCAAAACCTTTAAATACAAGGCAGTCTCTGGACTTCTTTTTGTGGTTTTTATTTTAAGACACTCCGTGCTCTTTGATGACTTGCAAAATGAAATCTCACAACATTTCCACAAGTGAAGAGAATTTTAGCTCCCAGAGTGAGAACAGAAGGATGCACTGTGATCTCAAGGTCTTTTAGCCTGCTTACATAGTCTGAAAGAATGTGGCTGGGCAGTGAGTCTGTTACAAAATGATGATTTTTATGGTGTTGGAATAAGACAAATCCTGTGGATATTTCACGTGCATGTACTTCTCCTACAGACTTTTGCTGAGAATCAATGTTTTACATTAAATCTATCCTACCAAGAGTACTCCAAAGGTAGTGCTACACACAACAGTATTTTTTAAAGTGCATTTTTGATCAAAATATATACCCTCTGCTTAAATTTTAAGTGGGAATGTACTTTGAGAAGGGTTTGAGTGGAGAGAGAAGGGGAATAGTTGGCTGCTTTTCTCTTTCCTGCCTTTTAGTTTTTAGAAATTTTCCTCTCTTTTGCTGTTACCCCAATCTTGCATCTATTCCTGCTCACAATAAGGGGATTGAAAAGGCAGAGATGAAAAAAAAAAAAAAAAAAGTTTTTAAATCCACCAGTTAGTGAGCTGTTTGTACATATTTTCATGTTTCTTTCTGGTTTGGGATTAAGTTTCCACTCCAAAGGTGCAATTTCCTGGTTAACATATTGGTCTGGAAGGACCCAGGGCTCGTGCAGACCTGGCACACAGCAGGAAGGCTGGCTCAGGGGGGAAAGCTGTTGCTTTTCTTTGCCTGCTGCAGACACGAGAGCTGTGAGAGTTCCCTTGGTACAGGAAAGTGTTGTGGTATTACACGCAACATTTATTGGTGTGGTAAGAGGATAGATCCTCCAGGCTCAAATGAACATTATGAAACCTCCCTTCTGCAAATCAGCTGCTTAAACTGGATGCAAGAGAAGGTTTGGCGTCTTGGATTTTGCTATGTAGCTGTTTGTGAAAAGCAATGCAAATCCTTATCGTCAGCCTTCAGTTTTTATATACATGTGTATCATAGGGCTGGGCTGTGGAGGATGGTCATGTCCTGTTACATAGGATGCACAGGACAAGGGCAAATGGCCTCCAGTTGTGCCAGGGGAGAGTTTAGACTGGATATTAACAAACATTTCTTCATTGAATGAGTGGTTAAGCATTGGAACTGGCTCCCCAGGGAAGTGGTGGAGTCACCATCCAAAAGTGGAAGTGTTGGAAAAACGAGCAGATGATTCAGGGCAATTTGTGATACGGTTTAGTTGACAAGGTGGTACTTGGTTGATGGTTAGACTTGATGACCTTGGAGGTCTTTTCCAGCCTTGGTGATTCTGTGATTCTCTGATCCTCTTCAGACTGCTGCCCATGATAACCTGAATGATGCCCAGCTCCTGGTGATGGAAGGTCCCCAGTGTGAGGTGCTGTGCCAGATCTGAGCTCAGCTATGAGATGCAATGCAACACTGACAGAATGTAAACACAGGTTATCTTGTTAGACCTACCCCCATAATGTCTAGGAAAAGTTTGACTTTTTTGCATGTGTCCCAGAAAAATTAATAGAAATTCTTCTGAAAAAAACTGTAAGATTTTCACATCTTTTGGAATTTCAGCAGTGAGTCTGCAGAGTTCAGGCTTGTTACTAAGAACAGCCCAATGTATATTTCAGGGTGAAAAAATAATCATGTCACTTCTTTGGAACGTGATCTAAAGTTCACTGAAGTGAATGAAAAGGCTCCTGTTGGTTTTAAGCGGATCCAGCCTTTACACGGGGAACAGAAGACGTGTGTCTCATCTGCTTAAATTTGAAAATGTTATTGGTAATTTGTGTTGATAGAAAGAGCACATGGTAACTTTCTTTCTGCATTTATATAACAGGAGGCAAAAGCCTCAAGTTTGAAAACATTGAGGATGCAGTTGCCTATTTCCAGCACAATGAGAGATGCAGCCAAGGATTGGGCTGTTTTAAGAATATTTGATGGAAGGTAAAGCATTAGGCACTGGTTTCCCCTCGGGCAATGGTTTCCCATCGCCATCCCACCAACAGATGACAACCTGGTGAGCAATGTCACCTTCAAGCTTGCAAAAAGGCAAGATGGTTCTTCCTGAAACACCTATATTGATGGGTTTTTTGTGAGTTTAATTCAAGTGATTCTTATACTCTCACTAAAACAACCAAGTCAACGAGTGCTGGAGGTTATCAAGGAATCCATTGCAGATGGGCTAAGCAGGTGCTGCAGTCTGGGGAGGTGACAGTCCCCTGGTACTGCCCTGTGGTGGAGTGAACAGTGCTGGGCTTGGCAGTGCTGGGCTCATGGTTGAACTTGATCTTAAAGACCTTTTCCAACTTCAATGATCCTGTGATTCGATGATGAATGTTTGGGAGTGCAGGACTGAGTTGTCCACATGGCTGAAAATGCATAATGCTCCCCTGGTATGATGGATGGGGTTATCTGGAGCTAAAATTAATAGAGGAGTAATAGGAGAAAAGAAAAACAGCAGATGACTGCCAAAAATGATCTGCGATGGATCTTGTATTTTCAAGATATCCCTGTGTCAATGTGCTTGCAAAGCAATCTCTTCTACAGCCTTGTCTACCATCACCATTTTGAAGAAGAGGTCTTTTCATGACTCACTTAAATTCATTTTATCTGATAGTCAAGAAAAGCCTAATCTTTAATGCTCAAGTAAGTATGGCTTTTTTTTTTTTTAAGATGACATAGCATTCAAAATATTTGAAAGCCATGCAGACATATATTGCATAGTCAGAAATTGTGCAGGAATGAGATGGCTGAAGCTGTTCATCTGTAATAACAGAGTGCTTCTCTTTTACACAAATTACTTTATTAAAATCAAGACTTGCTCTGGATTTTCACCAGTATTAAAACAAGTGAAAGCAAAAAGACCAATTGACTTTTTATTTTTCTTCTTTTCTTTCCTTTCCTTTAGGTATGATGATTCAACTTGTTCTTTGCAACACTTAAACAAATATAGAAAATTAATAGAAATGCCAAGACACTGGAAAAAAACAACACTTGAAAGAGAAATTTTATGAATTGATGAGTTGAGAGCTGAGCTGGTACCAGCAGAGTGGGATCAGTCTGGATTTCCACATTTTTCAGCCATCTTCAAGACTGTTTCCTCATGTTACATGAGCCAGAGGGAGCCTGGAACTACACACAACTTGTCAAAGAAACTTGCACCATCACAAGGCGTCAGCTCTGCTCTCCAGAGACCAAATCTCCAGACAATCAACTCGTGTGTGCTGTTAATGCTTTGTTTCTCTCACTTCTCCCATGTATAGGAAACTGTCAAGCTGAATTACACTTTATAAGGTGATAGGGAAAAGATCTAACATTTCTTTTTCCCTTTTACAAATTTTTACAGTGTGTGGAAGCTAATTTTTGGAGCCTAAAAGCCAACCAAACAAAACAAGTCCTGCTGCTTTGGACCCGACATCTTTCAGGTAAACAAGAAAAGCTTTTGACATAATTTGCAATTATTATTATTATTACTATAGCTTTTTTAAAGTTTCTGATTTCATAAAAAGGTGGTGGAAGAGGCATGAGAACAAATGATGCTTATTGGAATCTAAATTTTTAAGTTAAAATACAACAAATGAGCACAAAAGTAGAAAAAGGGCAGAAGCCTGGCATCACCTTCTCAATCCCATTTCTGTCTGTTGAAAGACAGCGAAGCCTCACTGCAGAGAACAACACTCCCCATCAGTGCAGAGATTTGAGAATTTCTCTATGATTCTTGCAAGAAAGGACCAAAATCAGTGATTTTCTTAGTGTTTCACTGAAATCTGCCCAGTGAGGACTCCAGAGCTTTCCAGCATTGTGAGTCACTTTCTTTTTGATAATGGACAAGCCTCATATTTCAAAGACCTGCACAAGCTCCTAGGTTCCCTGTGGCAGACAGCAAGAGCTGTGCTCACTCCTGACTCTCTGCAGAGTAAGAGCTTGGCAGTGGCTGTGCCAAAGCAGTCAAACCCCACATCTCATTTCATTCAACAAAAGATGAAAATGGTGAGCTGTACACACCGCTGGTGTTTCTGTTCCCTGCCAGCACTTTAACACATCTGGCAGGAAAGTTCATTCAATGAAGTGTTTTCTACCTTTCTATCTTTTTGTGGCATTGCTTGAAAAATCCGGGTTTGTCAATTCCTGTGCTGTGTAATAAGCCCTGCAGATTGTTCCACACATTTATTGCCTGACTTCTTCCTATAGTTTTGGAATATATTTGTATTGTACCATTTAGTAAGTCCCTGCTAAAGTCAAAACATAAAGCTTGTTCAAGGTGCCTGCATTCCTTGAAAGGAGCCAGACAAGCATTTTCTCCGCAAATGCGAATTAGTCATCAAATTTATTCCATCTGGGGGTTTCTATCTGTGCATGTCTTCGTTGTTAAGTGTTTTAGCAAATACTAAAATCCCAGGTAGGTTAAGGGGATCAGCAAAATTCCTGCCAGTATTAAATGAATATTTGTGGAGGGTAAATTTTGAGTCTGCTGTGTAAAGCTTACAATGCTCAAGGCTATGTTCTTCAGCTAAATAGTTAAACTCTGCCCTGAGACCAATCTGCCCACAACAGTGGGAAAATAGAAAAGGAGAGTTACTTGTAGTGAAGAACATACAAACATAGGAAAGGATTATTTGAGAAATTATGGCAAGCTGTTGAAGTCTTGGAGTCGTTCAAGAGGCTTCACTGTTTCCAACAGCAAATTGTTTATGAAGAGAAATAAAACAACCTATTTGTATTTTTTTAAGTACCTTTAGCAACTTGTAAGATTTGTGTCAGACTCCAAGTAGAAAATTATCACCAATTATATTCCAAAGAATAGCAATAAAAGCTTGGTAAAAGGAAAGTAATGCTGAAGCTTCTTCAGTCAGCTCAGTAGTTTTAATTGCTGTGTTTTTTTCTGAAGGATATTTTTAAAACTCCAAGCCCATTTTCTCTTCTTTTTAAGTACCACGTCGTCTTGTTCTTGTTTTTCTCAAAATCACATTTTAGCTGTGTGCCTCTAGCTATTAACCCTGTGGATTTCTTTTAGATAGGAGAAAGATTGATTCCAGAAATCTATGAGCCTCAAAAATCACCACAGTGGGGTAACACTCCACTTATCTCCTGCTTCTGATGGCACAGAGGAAAGCATCTCTGTCCTCTCTTGCTGAGAAGGCACAGCAGCTTCACTTCTGACTCAATGCCCTTGCATAGACAGGTACCCTTGTCCTTCTTGTCTTTTTTGTCCATCTCTCACACCAGGTGACAGGAACTTCTCCCAAGAAAGATATAACATTCTTCCTAAGTTCATGCCCTGTGGACAGGCTGTGGTTTCCTAAGGACCCCATGTTATCCTTGTTACCTGATGGAGGATGGCAGTGCTGGGATGTAGAAGCATAAAGTCTTTCTGGGGCAGACAGATTAGAAAGTTTTTCATCCTCCCTGGAGCTGGAGGCCAAGAGAGATGAAATAAACTGCCCCTTAGCTGCTTACTGTTTACCTTGATGGCATGGGCTGTAAATTCTTGGTGGTAGGATGGGACGAAATACATTGTTAAGCTATTTTCTATTCACTGCTTTGATTCATGGTGGCAGGACACAAATATCTCACTTGGTACTTTGAATCTTCTTTCATCAAATTTTAGTCTTGCAAGTTGGACTCTGCTTCCCTTTCAGTACAAGGTTTTCATCAGAGTTAGACTCCAGGCAGTCCTGTTAAATCCAATACAGGCACTTGCAAAGCCTTTGGATCAGCTGACATGCAGTTCAAGCTTTTAAATCCGCAGGGCAGAACCTGGGGGAGATCCCTCCTATTCCAAAAGCACAGACACACCTGCTGAGCATCAGAGAACCCCTTCCAGGCCCAAACTGCAGGCAGGTTCACTGGTGGAATGGCTGGTCCTGGTACTGTCCCCCCTGGATGCAGCAAAGGAAAACACTGCTTCATGCTCCCATGAGGAACTGAAAGTTTTTGTAATTAATAAACCTCCTCTCTCCAGTTTCATTTATCTGTATGGACTTGCCAAGGTGGAAGGAGTTTTGTTTGAAGGCTTTTAAAATCAGTTTGTTTATTTGAGTTCTTCCTGTAAAATTCTCCATAGCTGGTTACTACCCAGAGTTTCAAAAATTGACCCTCTGCTGTGGGATTTGGGGGGAAGTGAAGCCTATCTTGTCCATAACTGTGTAATGGTGTGTGAAAATTTAAAAAGGAGCCTTGTGATTTTGGAAGGACAAATCCTAACAGGGCAGAGGGAGGGAAGTGGAGGGGATCAGAGTTCAGGGAAGACTGTGGCATAAGCTTTGCCTTCTGTTACCTGCAGGCACATTTAAACCAGCTGCTGCTCTTTTAAAGAGGGGGTTTCTTTAACATCTAAGATATATGCATAAAAATATGATATATTTATTCTGACAATTTAACTGAGTATTTAGAGATAGCACCCTCTGCTTTAGATCCTTCTCAAAGATGGGAACAATCAGAACTTTTCTCTTGCCATTTCAGCATGTGACAACCCAATGCTAAGGACACCTGGTTCAGCACAGCCATTCCTCCTCAGACAGGTGAGCAATTCCCAAGGTTTGACATCCTGCCCAACCAGAAGCTTTGGCCATGGAACACACTCTTAGGTCTGTGCTGTCTCCACACCCTGATGTGGATGCCAGCCATGAAGCCACTTCTCTTGCCCACCTTCACTTGGCAGAATAAAGCTGAGGGATCATGTCCCCACGAGAGGTGTTAACAAAACATCAGTGAAACCAGTGGTACTGGTGGTGCTAAATCCAGATCCCAGAGCAATTCCTCAGGTGGGAGCAGCCAATATGATCAATTGGGACAGTGGGCAATGCTGGACCTCAGCTCTTCCCTTGCTCCCCCTCCCCTCATATTTATAGGTTTCTAATTTCCGCTGGATAATGAATATCACTCTTCATTATAATTATGTTAAAAGGTACCAGCATGATGATTCAGAAACCCTTGAAGATATAGTCATATTTTCAGCAACAGATGGATTTAACACTGCAGATGGAGTGTTAAGAGTGCAGGTAATAACAAACTCAGCAATGTACTGTACTGAAATATAATTGGAAAGTATTAATCATATATTGGTTACTTCAGCTTCACTAAGTAGATGTTTAATTTTCATCAATCTTTTTACCAGATTCCCGGAAAGATTTCTGTGCAGACAGAGTGTGGCTTTAGGTGAAGTGATTGCCCAGGTTATTAATGACCGAGGCCTTGATCTTGCAAGCATGTGCCCATGGCTTACCCAGGCATGCAGAACAAAAATCATTTGTGTTAATAAGGCTGTCAGAGGGGGCCCCATTCATATGGCCCAAGCTTCAGCTGCTGACCAGTCAGTGGTAAAGCCCAGACCCTTCCCTTCATGGGGGCTGCTGGAAATCTGCCAGCAGGAACGGCTGCCTGCAGGATTTGGGGCAGAATGCAGCAATTTGAAAAGCCCCACTTATAGAAGTGAACCGTCAGTCTAAGCCTTTGCAGGACTGGGAGTTAGAATATAGACAAAACAGGGGGGTTTTGCCATTCCTTATTAGTTTCTTTAAGAACAGACCTTTTGGAATTATCTGCATACAGAAAAACTATCTGCTTCTATCCTCATAAACCCTGTCATCTTGCTGGGGGTTTTTAAACGCACCTCTTTGTAGAGGTTGTATTTGAACTCTGGATTATTCAGGGGAGTTTTTGCTCTGAGCAGACCATGCAGGACCAGAGTAATCAGTGATGCCTGGTTGCATGCCATGACTCTGATTCTTTAATTAACGCTATTTATAACTAGGATATAATTTGTAGGATCACAAAGTGGTCCCTGCTCCAGTGTGCCACCTGGGGACTCAGGGAATGAGGAGTGTGGTAGGGCACAATTCCAGCTCATGCAAAAATCTATTTTAGACCAGGAATATAAAACAGGGGTTTGGAGACAACAGAAACATTATTCTTTTGAATATGTTTTTTGTGGATGGTTTGTGTTGTCATTCTTTTCTGTGGGTTCAGGCATTGGTGAGGCTTCATCTCCACTGATTTCCTTATGAAGTTTTCTTTCCCTGGTGGGAGTGCACAGCCATGGTGTTCCATAATGACCATGGACTGACCAGATGGACTGTTGTAAACAACAACACAAGCATTCAACACCTAAATTTTAAGTCCCATGAAATATTTTGCCCAAATGTTTTGGTCTTTCGTTGAACTATTTAGTTTTTTTAGCTATATATGAACCCTGAAAATGTAATGAAAAACTGGAATTCTCTCCGGAAAATTGACTCTCACTTGATGATACAGTATCTTTATCTTGACTGATAAGGAAAAAAAGATCAGGTAATAAAATTCAACATGACTGGAAATAAAATTGAGCATGACTAGAAACCACAGGTGAGCGTGTTTAACAATGCAAAATGAGTGTGCTGTCTACTTCCTGACAGGCTGTTGTACTCCACAGAGAGACGAACAGGTACTGATCGATTGAGCGTGGTAATCAAATAAAGCTCTGTGAGTATAAATGGCTCTAAATATGGTGTCTCCTTAGGGGTACCAGTCAAGATGAGTGGTTTGTAACTCAGGACCCACACTGCTCTCGTGGGGAGGGGCGAGCTTGTCACTAGACTGTAAAAATAAGCAGTATTTTTGTTTAATTTTTCACTTACATCTTGAAATAAACTCTCCCTTATCTTCCCTTCCTATGCTGTCCATATTCTGTGGGTGAGCAGAGAGCCCCAGAGCTTCAGCAGGGATTGCAGGCAGGGATGGGTGTGTGGAGAGAGGATCAGCAGGATCACCCTGAGCATCTCCATGCAGTGGAAGCTGAAGGTGTCGCACGGAGCTGATGAATGCACTGACTCGTGGGGTGACACAAAGGACATGAGTCACAGTGCATCAATCTTCCAATCTGAACATCCTTCTCCCATGTGCAAACTGGTAGGATGGACTTTTCGTCTTACTGGCAGTATTTGAACCCTCCTCTCTCTTTTTGTTTTTCCTTCCTTACTTAGGAGAATTAATTGAATCAAAAATTACTTAAATTGTCAGGTGTCTTGGTTTTGATTTAAATAGTGCCTTTTAAAACTTGTTCTGCATTTGTAGCACAGAGTTGTGTTGCCTGGGAGAGTTTCAGTCTCAGTTTTCACCAGCAGGACAGGACACTTGGTACTTGTTTATGAGAAACAGGTGGGTAAAGCACTGCATTTACACATAATAATATAACTTAATACAAATTAAGAAGCTGTCTAGGTCTGTAGAGAAGATACTGGGAGGCAAAAGATACCCTTTAATAAATCATCTCACACTTTGCTCTAAAAGGCTCAAAGTCCAGCTCAAGCAAAGAGCAATGAGCAAAGGGGTGTAATTTAAATCACTGGTACCTGTGAAAGCTGGAGAGCCTCTGTTCCTTCCCCATTGTCATCAGGACTTCTCCATGTCCCTGTCCACCCTGCATCATCTCCGGATATGCTGCTTGGTCTTTCCAGTTAGAGTGATGATGTTTTTAATTTCTGATTCGTGACAGAGTGTTTCAGATGAAAATTGTAATTCAAGCAAAATCATGAACACATACTTTATGAAGGCGTTTTATTTGCTAGCTCAGACTGTGTGAAGTTTGCTGGGTGCACCAGAAAATAAAGGTAAATATCTTGTTTTTCAAAACTTGATAAATTATTGACAAAGGAAAAATTCCCTGAGTTAATCAATCTGATGTTTTTTTCATCACTTGTCCCTGGAGGATTTAGATGTAGTGGATCGTGCTTTAGTGCTGGTCTGCTCTCATCATTTGCAAGAGAGAAAATAAACATTCCTGGGTCTCAACTCTTCATCAGTGTCTGAACTTGAATGAATCAGCTATTGAGCTGAAGGAAATGAAATATAAATTGACATGAAGAAAATGTTCTCCCTGCAGCTGCAGAAGCAGCTATGGTTGTCAAAAGCTGATTTTTATCCCTTCAAAGATCAGTATTTTGGGTCACATCATCCTATTCAATAACTGGTCTTTCTATAAAAGTTTAGCTTTAATAATAAAATAATAATAAATAAAAGTTACTGCTTTAATACTTTTTAAAAAATTATTAACCTAAGTTCAATGAAAGATTGTCTTAATTTCAGTTGTGACTTTTGGCACCCATTTAGAATGGAAAATCAGAATACAAGCAGCTCTTTTAAAATGTTAATCCTGTTTCTTCCTTGACCATTACTACAAACACAGCATTTAGTAGTCTCACAGAGTAATTTAAAGACATAGTAAGTATTCTTTTAGTCTGAGACTTATAACTCAGGAGTTTGTGTTGCAGAAGTGCTCCTGTCTGGGAGTCAGGTGGTTGTATTTACTCACCTTGGTTTTGCTGGGCTTGCACACACAACTTTGCAATGATACAATGCCACCACTTATGGCACAAATGTTCTAAATAAATACTAAATAGTCTGTTTTGGGGAGTGATTTCAAACCATGTAGATTTCTGGTGCTGCACTCTAGAGCCCTCTGCTGCACTGAATTACCTGGAATAAGTTCTTCTAACGCAGGTTGCCCAATTACCCTTCTTGTCTTAAGTGGTGCCATTATTTAAATGTTGTATATTTCTGGGCAATTTCTTCGCCATGCAACTTTCCTGGCTTTACTTCGTGCTAAAATACACAGGGGAACATGTCACATTTTCTCCCTGCTCCTCTTCTCATGCATGCTTGGAGAAATGAAAGATCATTAAGACATTTGTCTTGTAAAATGCATTCATTATACAGGGGAGGAATCTAAAAGGAACAACTTGTTTGTTGATATTCTGGAGATGTTTTTGGAGATGTATTGGGAGATGTCTCCATGCACAGATCTTTGATCATTCAGTTCTCTATCACAGCAACTACTCTGCTGTAGCAAAGATATCAAATTTATTATCAAACTTAGATCATTGCTCGAGTTACTGGCATAGAGAACAGCTCTACTTCAACATACCAATCTTTTTTTCAAGTTCAACTCCTGCTTCTCTCTTTCTCCACCTATTTTTTCCCCCCATCTCCAATGGCCTCATCTTCTGCAATAGGAAAGCATTTTCCTTGCTGGTTTGCTCTTTCTCCCAGCAGCAGTTGCTCATCTTGTAGGCAGAGTGGACTTTTTAATCACTGCAAGTGTTGTATTTCCCTTTGAATACTCCTCCTATCGCCAGCTCTTCTACTGGATGCCTCCTAATTTCTGCTAAATAGCATAAATCTACCTTGAGATCAGCTGCACTGAGCATTTCTGGAAGTTGGGTCTTTCCCCCTTGGATCCTCTAAAATCTATCCCTTGAGATCCCTTTGGTTTTCTTAGGGCTACTTTTATTATTATTTTCTTGGAGATGGAATTGATTTGGGACATGACAAAAAGTCACTTTGGTACAGCACTGAGGCTTGCTGAGTTTATAGGATTGAATCCTACATGTAAACATCTTTCCTCACATAACTGATATTTCCTATTTAACTACAGTACATTTTTAAAGATGATTCCTCTCTAATACTTGGTGGCCCTCCCTAACTAAATAAGATTTTTATGATTTTTAAGGGATTTGTACACTGTCGGATGAACAGATGTAACATGCACCTGTAGTCTCTCTCCACTGGGAACCATTTTTACTGCTACTGTTTAGAACTGTTCAGAAAATTCTGAACCAACTTTGTGATGAGAGAATAGACTTTTATGTTAAAAAGCTTTAGCGAAAAGCATCTGCTTTGTATGTCTAGTTTGGTTTTATTTTTTTTTTTTGCTAGAACTAAAAATTGATGTACGTCTTTTGACTTGAGAATTTCTGTTCAAAATACCAACATACCGTGGAAAAGGGAGATGGAGAAGATTTATCTGAGGACTTGTCAAAATTCTGTCCAGACATGGTGATGACAACTTCTGTGTTTTAGCTACTTATCATAATTTGTTGATGTTTTAGATACTCTTGTTTGATATTTGTATTCATATGGCTGAAGTAAATGGCTTATTTGGGATTTATTCCTGATTTTGCCATAGACCCATCTTCCAAGACATTGGCCAGGTTTTTTCTGCTTTATTTTGGGAGCTGGTGGATGAGGAGTGGAGTAAGCAAGGCAACCTGGAGACCCTTTAGCCTTAACTCTGAGGGTCTCAGTGTTCATATCTCCAACCAATCATGAATTTCCAGTATGAATTAAGTACTACCTGTTGCAGAGTACTGGGTAGATATGTGGACATAGAGTCACAGAATAGTTTGGGTTAGAAGTGACCTTTAAAGGTCATCTAGTCCAACACACCTGCAATGAGCAGGGACACCTTCCACTAGCCCAGGTTGCCCAGAGCCCCATCTAACCTGGCCTTGAACACTTCCAGGGATGGGGCAGCTTCTCTGGGCAACATGTGCCAGGGTCTCACCACCCTCATTGTAAAAAACATGCAAGAATATCCAGAAAGACAAAGTCAAACCAAACCAAGCACAGAGATAAAATAACAGCATCATCAGAAGAATGGAGGGTCTGTCCTTAGAGATGATCGGGAGGTTGGCTTATTGAGCTCAGCAAAACAAAGCCTGAGATGGAGATAAGTTACCCCCAATTATCTTCAGGGAATAAACATAGGGGCTAAATAAAACCTAAATTATTTACACTAATAGGGAATATTGGCAAAAAAACCCAAACAGATTGAATCCACCATGAGAAAATTCAAGCCAGCAACTAAAGGATGGTTTCCATCCAGTAGAGGAAAAGTATTTTGAGAAGCTCTGAGCTCTGGGTGCTCCCTTCCCTTAGCTGGGATTATTCCTCTGACACCAGTGAACCCCCCTCAAGGCATTAGTTTCTTCCAGCTCTCGAATTGGTTTGTGTGTCCACCTGAGTGTGATTTCCAGGCTGGTGCTCTCTGCTCCTCTCTCAGGCATGTCCTGTGCAGACACCTCTAGAGGGATGGGTGCAGTGGCTGATTGCTCTTTTAATTAAGGTCTTCATCCACCTCTACCCACCTCCTACTGCTCTCCCAGTTTGTAACCTGAATGCTGCATCCCTGCCTGTTTATAACCAGTGGCTCAAGTCTCACATGGGCACCTTGTGTAACAAGATTTCACCTTCATATTTAACCTAAATTACCACCTGGATGTAATTTTTTTAGTCTGTATTTAAGCCTGAATTGTTTCAGGCCAGACTGCAGTGACAGGATCTACCCTGGGTAGAACCAAAATCATGCTGTTGGCCCACTTGTAGGACCCATCATTTAGCAGGCAGAGACTGTCACACTGCCACAAGCTGGGCTGCACAGGAGCCAGTAGCAATGCTCAGCTTCTCTGGAGATGAGTCATGCTATTTTCAAACTATCTGGTTAATCAGTAAACTGAGATCTGCTGCTTTACAGACAATAATATAATATTTGCTTTGCCTTTGTGCACTACTTTACATTTTGGATCCCTTGCCATTAGGATTCGAAGCATATAGACTGCATCTAATCCAATTTATCCTGTTCATCTTGGCAGTGCTCGCAATGCTGACAGCTTAAAGAAAACACTTAATTTGACTAAGTGTTTTCAGTTTGCTTCTCAAAATATTTGAAATCATTAAAGGCAGAGTACCCCTGCACTGCAATACACATAGTCCTGACCTACTTCAGCAAGTTAATTGCAATTTGTGTGATCCCACGGCCTCTGATTATGCTGCAGGCTGAAGTAGTTTACCTGGTTAAGAAAGGGCTTGATGTTAGAGAATAATTCTCCTGTCTTGATGCTTTTTAATCTGACTTCTAAAGAGGCTCTTGGAGCAAAAATGAGGCATACTAGAGACTTGGTGTGACATGTTCTGTCTCCTGCCTCGATGGGCAGGGCACAGGGGGCTGAGTGCTGAGCTCCCCGCGCAGATGCTCTCCTGCTGTAAGGCTGCTCAGTCCATGTATTCAGAGCTATTTGTATTCATTGCTACCTGCCAGAGGTGAGGCACAGTGCAGGGATGTAGAGCAGCCCTGGAAGTGCCCTGGTGAGCACAGGTGATTATGAATGGTGGCTCAGTAGCACTGGAGCGTGCCAGTGCTGATGAGGTCATGGGCTGCAGCCCCTTCCCCTGCTGGTGTGCTCATAACTGAGGACTTTTCACAAACCCCTCTGTGATGGCATCTCACCCTTCCCCTGCTGCAACCCAATGGGAAGAAATATCATCAAGGCTTGCTGTCAGTGCCAAGCACAAATCCCAGACACCAAGCACGATGGAAGAGAAGGGAGAGGACATACAGGAGAATAGAAATGGACCAAAAGGATTCATCAGTGCAAGCAGTAAGTGTTGTACTGGTGTGAGTCAGGTGAGGTTGCAAATGTCAACACAGATAATGTCGAGGCAGTGTGAGCATCAGTACAGGCTAATGAGCAGAAAATACATCCTGAGCTTCTCAGTGCTCTCACACCTTGGTCAGTCCATTCATTGTGTCTCTTCTGCCAGTGCAGGTCACAACAGCTTGCTTAGCTGCTGTGTCTGAGGTTTTGGGAGATGTCAATAAACTCCCAATAGTCTGTGTGTCTTATGATCTGTTTTGTCATTTAGATTTGTGTCTACTGTAGTTAATGATTCAAAAATTATGAAATAGTTATCTAATCCCAATTTCCTACAAAGATTACATTAAAAAAATCCTGTTATGAATGGCTGATTTTATTGCTGAAGAGGACCAGGATTCAGTATTGTGGTTTGGTAGCACTGGAGCATCTGTCTGCAATGATGAGACAGGTGAAATTGCCAGTCATTCTAGGACAGGTGATACAATCATGCTGCCACAAGACAGAGATAGCTTGATTTGGCACATCAACATGCTATAATTTTCCCCTGTGATATGTTTTGTTTCCTTTCAAATGATTTGCTCAAGGCTTCCCTTTCAGAGATGAGTGCTGGCAAGTTGCAATACCGCAGAGAAGGGAAGGTCCAGAGCTGCAGCAGGAGTAAGGAGCTTGGAAAAATGCAACTGGTGTGGAAGAGTGAACAAGGTAACTGGTGACAAGGCTCTGCTCCATCTGTGCCAGCACACTCCTGAGCAGAAGCATTCCAGCAATGTGGCATTTCGTCACATTAGTCCTTTCCTTTCCAGTTTCAATAGCTGGTTATTTGCCTGCCTTTGGTGAGGACACAAAGCTCCTCTTTGTGCAGTCACACAACCAGTATCTCGTGTAACAGAGAAATGAAATGCAAATTTCTCTGATAAGGGAGGAATGGGGCTTGTCTGGGGGAGAAGGAAGCACTGTCTGGCTGCAGGAGCAGAAGAAGGTGGTATGGACCACTGCCTCTGCTATTCAGTCCCAAAAAGTGGAAGAAATCACAATTTGGGGAGTCTTCTGATAACATTGACATTAAAACCTTCCACAACCCCATTTCATCTTTCATAGAAAAGGGACAAAAATTACTCTGCTGTTTGGTGCAATTCAGCAAAGCATTTTCACGTGGACTTCTTTTTAAGGTACACAAGAAGTTGCCCAACTATCTGCACAGAACAATGTACACACTAAGGTGTTATTTACATGGAGTCTGAGTAATTTTTAAAGGGCTTGGAGAAATTTAACTAAGATGATGAAAATTACTGATTAAGAAACTATTTTAAACTTTTTTTTTAAATTCATTTTTCAAGGAAGTAGAAATTTTTGCACTAAATGTTAGTTTTTTGGGGGTTTTTTTGTGGAGGTATGGTAAGGAATAAATGACTAGCTAAAAAATAGTAAAGTAAAAGAAAACTAATGCTGGAGCAAAGGCAAACCTTTGAAATATCACTCAGAAATTCATTTGTTCAGTATCAGCACCCTCATTAGAGCAATACTAATGTGCATTGTGCATATGAAGAGCTATTCTGAGTCTAAATTGGTGACACAGGCAGGGGACAGTTTAACCTCTGGCATTAGCTAGAACTGGGCAGTGACAGGAGCCAGTGCAGCAGTGCTAATTAATGCACCCTGAGGGGACACAACGAGGCATTGGCCCTGTACACCTGAGACATACTTCTGTCAGCACTGTGGTGCCAATTACTGTTCTCTCATAAAAATAACCCGTGTTAAAAAAATAACAAAAAGGCAAAAGTCCAAGTAATAGACATAAAACAAGATTAGCCATAAAATTATCAAGTGGACTCAGTAATGCATCTCCCCAGGTTGTTAATACAAGGCAGGATGAGCTCTGCTGTAGCTGCTGTTACAGAAATGCAGAAGCTTTGTTGCTGGGCTGGGCAGCAGCATCTTTGCTAAGCTCATTTACCCCAGCTGGTCTGAGACCTGACAGCTCTCACATCCATCATCTTGGAGCAAACTCCACTGGAAAGAAAGGATGAACCTCTCAGGGCCACCACTGCAGTGAGCATGGAGGTGCCTGGGAAAGAATCTCTGTCTACACTGATGGTGGACACAAAATAAACCTCTTTTGGACTGGACAAGAAACCAGAAATTCCTATTCTACTTCTAGTTAAACATTAGCAGTGCATTGTCCTTTGTAGGTGCTCAGTTTCAAATAATTTAGTAATAAAAATCCCCAAACACTCAGCAGTCCTCCAGCTGAAAACCACTGCACAGAAAACCAAGATGTTATGGGAGCTATGGGCAAGTTCTTGGCTTCATCAGATGGCACATTCTTGGTAACCAAGGCAAGGAAGAGGTTTGTCAACACTAGCCAGAGGCATATTAATGTGGGTTTGCCTCAGTAGGTGCTTTTGGAGTGAATGAAGAACATTAAGCATGTATCTGAAATACCTCAGTGTTTTGAAGAAGACCTCAAGGACTTTAACTTCACGTCAAAGGCAAACCCTGAGTACAGCTTGCTAGAAAATGCTCTTCCCTCAGCTGGCTCAAGAAGATCAATGCTGGAACCGAAAGAAATATATACCCCACAATATGCTACTATTCCTTTAAAAAAAATTATTAGAGTTTAATATGGTAATAGTGCCTGGTTGTATAGGGCACTACTTTACAACTGGCTGGATGGTAGAAGAGAGGAACCATTTGGCAAATCAGGCCAGACCAAATAGCATTCATTTGGTTAATCACCAGCTATTAAAATAGCATCAAATCATAGCAACCTATTTGCTTATAATTCAGTGCACAATTTTCTGCACAGTATATTCATAACTGCTGTACCCAAGCTAATTTTAAATGAGCCAACAAAGCCATTTTCCACCACTCTCCTGGGAAATGAATCTGTGGACTGATGGATCTTTCTGCTTCTGGGGCTAAGCCCCCACAAAATCTGAGCTGATGACATTGGTGTTTAACTTTGAAACAAGCTGATTTTGTACTTAGTCTATTTTTTAAAGCTTGGTGTGTTTTAAATCTCTTGCATTACTCCAAGATTCATCTAACTTCCATAGGTTATACCCACAATGTTCTCTCCAAATATGAACGTTCAGGCACCATTGCAGATCACTTTGTGAATTCTACCAGAGACAACCTTCAACAGTTCCCTGGTGGTTCCTCTCTTTGTCACCACGAATTCAGCAAATGATGAAATCTCTTTTCTTCCAACTCAGGAATATATCAGTAACTTTGATTTTGTTCTTCAAAGTGCCGACCTTTTATTTCTGAGAACTGATACCTCACTGCTGGAGTAGGAGCCCTTTACAGTTCAGGGGAGCATAACAGTAGAGTTTTGGCCTGTGCAATGATTAAATGATTTTAGTAATGAGGGAAAAAATTGATGAAGGTGTGTTAGTAACAAGTACACAATGAAGTTCTTTTATTTGTAGATACTGTGCACAGTTGTTTTCTGTATTGCATTAAAGCTTACGAGTCTTAATGATGAGCCTCCGGGCTCAGCAAAAGCTGAGGAATGAGTGTTACCTGCTCCAAATACTTCTTTCATATAAATAAACAAAGGAAGAGTTCAAAATTTCTCCTCTGGCACTGCTGGTGTCCTCCCAGTCCAGCTTCCCCACCTTCAATTTAGCTGCAGAGAAATGAGGACAAATTCTGGCTCTGAAAGCAGATCCAGTCTTGCACATATTCCCATTGTGTCCACACTGGTGTCAGTGAAATAGGTATGTGCTTACTTTTAGGGATGCAATGGGATATGGTGGGATATGATGAAACCTCAGAGCCATCTTAAGGGTAGCTGAATCCTTGGCTTGGCATTTCATTCTGCACGTCAGTTGATTGGTCATTTTATCACCAGTTATGAAGTGAAATTAGATAATCTCGCTGCCATATGGTATACAGTATTTATAGTTTAGTATGTTTTCCATATATGTGCACTAAAGCCTGCTTCAGGGATTTGTTACGGTCCTTGTGTTTACAGGATTTGGGTCTTGAGTGAAAGAAGAAATTGACAGTTGCTAATGTTTGATTTAAACTGATACTTCAGAGGCCACATGAGTGATCCCTAATTAAAATCAATTTACACTTTCTGTCCTTTGCCAGGGAGGCTGGCAGGGCTTTCCAGACCAGAGCTCATGTCCACCCAGCTCTGCTCCCTCTAGCAGCAATCAGGAAGGGGTGATCCCAGCGGACAAGGGGAGAGGCCCGTAGAAGGCTGGGGATGCTTAACCTCCACCTCAGCTCCCCTCCCAAATAACCAGGAGTATCCAGGGTCTCCTCCAGCTCTCCAACACAGGGAGCCTGAACCCTGAAGCATCTCTCCAAGGATTTTTGTCTGTGTAAGGTTTAACTTCAATTTCTTGCTTTCCATCAAAATGCTCCATTCCCCTTGAAATTTTGATAAATAAGGAGCTACAGGGTTAATTATTTGGGACATTAGTCATTCAATATGTGTCATTATTGTCTCAAAACAAGCCTAAATGAGCACCATAGAAAGGTCTTAGAGTTAGGGTTTGAGTTAGAGTTAGAGTAAGCATTTGGAGCTTACCCAAATAGAACAGGAGTGTATTCTCCAACCAAAACATTAGTTGCCTGGTACAGACACCAGCACTGGGGAGTTGTATGGTTTAAAGACCCCTCATACAATTTTCTGATTGCAAAACTGTGCTAAGCTCTAGAGCACTTGTGTGGGTCTGCTTGAGACCTACATTCCCCACTCATCACCCGTCTCAGCTGCCATGCCTTGGTCATTTTACGCTGTAATGTCAGACACAACAGAAACTGGCTGAAGCTGGACCAACAATTTTTTAAAAGTGGTAAATAATAATAACAAACAACAAACTCTGAGAGAGGAGAAGCAACATTCAATTGCCCTGTAAGAACACTGTGAGCACTTGAACAAAGAGGAGTTAATAAATGTTAGTCAGGTTTTTTTGGATAGGATTCTTGCAGAATATGATTTCATAATCCCCTGTCTCTAGTGAACAACAAGACCTCTGTAAACACTCAATATTCAAATAGAAAATTGTTTCTTGTAGGCTTCCATGGCACAAAATAAAAGCTCTGTAAATCTGGGCCTCCATATGTGGTTCTCAGCTGGTGTAAGTCCCTGAATGAATTACATGTGAACAGAGAAATTAATGCTACACACATGGTGGCCAAACTTGAAAGCAAAAATTGCAACTGAGAATATACTGCAGTGGATTGTGAAATATTTGAAGATAAATGGAAGCTTGAGTCCTTGTTGATGTAATGCAACATCGATGCATTTCAAGGGATACACAACTATCACAGTGAGATACTACAATACTGAGATCACATTTGGGAGAGTAAAGGGACTCGCTCTGTAAAATCAAAGACTGAATTTAAAAAGGCAAATATTCAATAATGTAATGTAATTTTCAAGTAAAAAATGGGTAAAATGCTTCCCCCTTTTTTAAATCTGTCGAATTACTGTGGCAGTAAATGTATGTGCTATCCATGTTTTGAAAGTATTGTGCTCTGAAGCCACTTTTGTTAATCAGTCAACGTTGATGATGAATTACCCAAGAGTTTTGGTACTTTTGAAACAGTTGCGATCTTTTTGTTGTTGTTTTTTTCCCCCTTCTCCTCTCAACAGAGGAGGGAAGAATGTGCATGTTACAGTGAATTCTAAATGAGGCCTGTGCCTCCCCTGTTTGCAAAAAGCCAAGGAAAGCAGTAAAAATAATAAATAAAACAAATGAAACCCTCTTTAATCCATTCATGAGCTCGAGTGTTTCAAGTAGGCCATAATATTAAGACACAGAGCTCTGAAAGAGATGGATCAGAGGAAAGGGCTATTGCTTAAACAATGCCAGCCCATTTAATTGAATTACGTATTTGTCAGCACTGTATTTTCCCATGTCCAGGATTCTTACTGTTGATTCAGGGCTTAAGGCCTAAATGGAAAGGGCAACAACTGCCGTGTATTTTGGTCCCGAACAAGCCGTGTCCTTTGAAACGCCAGCGCTCGACATTGGGAAGAATGCTGGAGTGCTTTGCAGCAACAGAGGCCACCAGCAAAAGAGGTAATGAAAATATGTTACCCCCATGGATTCGACCTTGCTGCACCATACCGAGGAACTTGACTGAGAATTTTTAAGCCTGATGTTATTTCTGTAGCAGTTTATTTGTATTTATCACAAGGACAACTGGGGTTGTCCTTGAACAAGAGGACGGGAACCAGAAATCACCGACTTTGTCCTTTAAATTGATTTGGCATTGTTTTTTTAAAGTATAAAATCTATAGTTCAGTCAAGGACGTCAGCAAATGTTCATTGTCTTATGATCAAAATTTCAACTGTTTCCCTTGATTTGTTGCACAAAATAAGCACTTGTGTATCCATCCCTTCCCTCCAGGGGCATTTTATGCCTCATACACCACAACAGGGCTGGAGGAAGCCACAGGGACCTGGACAGCAACAGCTCAGGCTGGAGCAGGAGATAAGGAAAACTTGCAAGTGTTAGGCCAGAGTATCTGCTCTGTTCCTTTACAGAGCTGCCCACTCTGGCATTCCCCTCTGTCCCAGCCACCTTCCTACTACTGCCATATACATAAACAAACAGAAATTTGGCTGTTTTTTCTCTGTTGTAACCATACAAGTTTTTTTTCCAAATTATTTTGAGGACAAGTGCTCTGTGATCAGAAAGAGCATGATCATTCATTTGTACCACTCTTAGAGTCATCTGTGACAAAATTTTGGGAGCATATTCCCATAAACCAATCTGCATTTGGAGCAGAAGTGTTGCCAGGGCATCCTGACTTTGACAGAGATGACTCCAGACAAAGGATGCTTGAAATTGGTCCCTCCATACAACTGTCTGTCCATATAAGAAAACACTGCTGAGTCACTTTCTAAATTTCAACCAAATACTCTGTAACTCTGAGCCATATTTGCCCAGTTTACTGACCCCCAATCACATTTCATTACAGTGAGATTACATAGCCTAGGTACCTCTTCCTCCACTGTGTTGTACTCCAAATGACCATGAAATTCCATTTTGTTTTGAGGTTGGAACAGCTCTTCAGATTAGTACATGAGTGACACAGATTAATGGAGTTTTACTCGAAGAAATGCCATTGTGAAATACAAGTGAGCAGGCTCAGTGGAGCAATGATTGGAAGAAATTCTTTATTTATGACCCTGCATGGGTCTGGCTATCTTAGCTGATAGATCTTAAAAATCTACGGTGCTTCAAAGCCCACTTGTCCCTGCTAACAAGCCTACCCATCTCTCTGCCACTCACATCTGCTTTTTCCAATGAATTTTTCCATCACTAAAAGAAGTGTCTTCATTTTACGTAAAGTTCAAGGTGAGATTATATTTCTTCCAGCTGGCTCTAGTTCTCCCAAGCTGTGTTGAGGCACGGCTTTCCCTCCTGCTGAACACGCAATTTTAGCCACATTAATTGTAGGCAATTTTTTAAGAAGTGCTAAAATGGGTTCCATAAATAGGAATGTTATGATCCAAGGAAACGACTCGTGCAGGTGGAAGGGTCTGCTGCTTGTGTATCTATAACCTGGCTCTACAGAAAATGTGCATCAAAACTCTGGAGTTCTAACCTGCCCATATATAGAGTGGTTTCATTTTGTAATTCCAGTTCCATGAAGGCCACGATCACAAAATAAGGGCACAGGGCTGTGTGGTCCTGTCACCTCTGCACCAGAGTCTTCATCTGTCCCCCTAAAAGGCTGTAGGAAAAAAAGTGTCACCACCTCCAGCCACAGAGAAAGAATTGGGATGCAAAGAGGTTAAAGATTTGTGGGAGTTGGCTTAGGAATGGTGCATAGAAATAGAAATTTCAAAGCACTGAGCTAATCACTAGCTTGTCCTTCTACAACAGAGAAAATGGGCTGCACCACAGCAGAGGAAATTTGAAGGACTTTTTGTAAAATCAGACTGAAAACCTTTTGCCAATCTCTTGCCAACCAAATCTGATGGCAAAAATGTTTCAGTGGAATCTAAAGATTTCATTTGCCATCTTGCCTAATTATTTTATGAAACTTTTAGTTGAAATATGATTTCAAATAACACCTGAAATACTACATTTTAAACACTTCTAAAAAAAATTACTGCTTTATCCACTACTTTTTTTTGTTCAAGTTTTGCGTGAATTGTATTTATCTTGATTGAAGCACTCCTATTTTTTTTTTTGCCTTTTTTTTGTGTATCATGCAGTTCAGATGCATTTTAAACAGTTTCTGCTCATGTCTGAGCTCTGGTTCTGATGTGTGCGAAGAGCACGGCTGCTCTGAACTCGCCACATGTTAAAAGGATGAATATTAACTTTTGTTTTTTCAAAGTGACTCTTTAATTGAAAAATTAAATATTTAATGAGCTATTTCCATCCAGAAGGGAGGGAGAGAAAAAAAACAGTCCTGTGGTTCATTCCCAAGAAAAACTCATGCTGGTGTCTGGTATACCATCAGCGGTGAGCTGGCAGCAATTAGTGCTAACACAGCCTGTACACAGGACACCCTTGGGGGTGCTGGTCTGCACCCCCAGCCCTCAGTCCCTTACCTGCATCCCTTAACATACAGCCTGTGTCCAGTACTGCAGCTGGAAAACAGCTCAGGCTGTGGTTCTTTATAGGAGTCCTTATTCAATGTATGAGGGTAAAATTTGGTTTTACTCACATAAAACCTCATAATCAAAACAAATGGCATTTCTAATTGAGCAAGGCCCTCTCAGTAATGAAGGGCAGCAGTGCTGCTGAGATCACTGGTTCGTGTTTCTCTCCCTGTTCAGAAGACTAAACTAATTTATTTATGAAATCAAAGCAACCCACCAGATTAGCCATCTAACTAGCTCGCTGCACTGTTTAGATTCACTCGTTTGCTCTCTCATGACATCCAAGTGAACAAGCTATATGTCAATGAAAGCGTTGGCGCTCCATCGTACATTATAGACTACTTTGAAGTGCAAAAAAAAGATCCTGCAGTGGGGCTACCAGAGTAATTTTTTTTAGTTTTTTTTTTCCAGTGAGCATATGCTGCGAGTGGGAAAGGACCGAGTAATGTAAACGGAGGTTTCATTAGCGATGATATGTGGCAGTCCCTGGGTGAAGGCAGAGAAAGCAAATCTGGGAGCACCTGTAGACTTTGCAGCCTTGTACCCATGTGGCAGAGCACATGCTGAGGCCAACAATGGGATCTGTTCTTCCCTCTTAGGATCCCCTCGTGCTTTCCAGTAAAGGCAGGGCAGGGTCAGGAGGTTTGGACGCAGAATGAGTCCCTTTCTGTGCATCTGGCCTCCAGAAACTAATTTTTGCAAACAAAAGGCAAACGCTTCCACTGGAAATTATAATATTTCTATCAAAAAGGCAGAGGGTCTGCTGGGAGACATTTTTGGCCAAATGTCTCCTGTGTGTACACATCATTATGTTTTAAAAGTTCGTGTTTAACTTTTTTCCATAAATCTTGATGAGCGGCCTGGTTATATTTCTTCTGACATTTTCCTTGTGGCAGATTGGAGAAGGTGTCTAGAGTGTTACAGGACTAACCATGCTGAATGCTGAAGACTTTGTCATCCCCATAGGCACATTGAGCATCTCCATCATCACCCTCCACCCCTTCTTGGGCTGACAGTGAATGGACTCAGCGGTGGAGATGCTGGTGATGTGCCTTATTGGGGCGAGGCTGTGGCACAGGCCGCACAGAAAAGCTGTGGCTGCCCCATCCCTGGAAGAGTTTAAGGCCAGGTTGGATAGGGCTTGGAGGAACGTGGGATACTGGAAAGTGTCCCTGCCCACGGCAGAGGGTGGAATGCTATGGGCTTTAAGGTTCCTTCTGACCCAAGCCATTCTAGGATTCTATGATTCACCGCTTTTTCCCTCGCTGAGCTATCAGTGATGGCTTTCCTTGCAGCCTTGTATTTAGCTGCTTTTGGTGCACTTTTGGACTGGAGCACAAGTGTGATGAGGAGCAGCTGAGGGAGCTGGGGAGGCTCAGCCTGGAGAAAAGGAGGCTCAGGAGAGACCCTCCTGACAAGAGGGGCAGCCGGGGAGGGGGAGGTCGGGCTCTGCTGCCAAATAATAAGCAATAGGACAAGTGAAATGGCCTCAAGCTGTGCCAAGGAAAGTTTAGACTGAATATTAGGGAAAATTTCTTCATGGAAAAGGTGGTGGGATTTAAAGGCTGTGTGGATGTGGCATTTGGGACCACGGTTTGTAGTGGCCTCGGCAGTGCTGGGGGAACAGTTGGACTCGGTGATCTTGGAGGGTTTTTCCCAAGTAAATGACTCTGTTTCCAGGGCTGTGGGGTGAGAGGCGTCCCACTTGTTTGCTGATCTAGAATACGTTTTAAAGAGTGAATGTGTTCTTTCAGCGAGGGCTTGACTTGTGGGAGAGTAGGGAACACCAGAAGGGTCCCCTCACGGCCCGGCCGCGCGGGGAGCGCGGGCTGCGCGGGCCGCGGGGGGCCCCTGCCGGGGGCGGCCGCTCACTGCACCCGGCCCCACAGCCGAGCCAGCTCCTTGTTCCAGGGAATTATTCCACAGAATGTTTGTTTGGTTTTAATGTAGCCTTTTCAACTCAAGACACAGCCAGTTATTTTTCCCCCCAGTGTATTCAAGCACACGCTGTATGTGTTTACCTGCATGCCCTGCTAGTTAAGCCCATTCCATGAACACCTTGATCCCATGTTTTCCCATTTCCTTGCCCCAAAATGGGTTGAAAAGCCACACATGGATAGGAAGCAGCACCAGGTCTCCAGGAGCATTGTTTCAAATCTTCCTGTGGTCACTGACTATACAGGTTACTTCTTAAATTTGGCTTGTGCCCGCCTGTGTTTTCCTGCCACAGTGAGGGCTTGGCAAGCTGGGGCCACTGGCCGAGTGTGAAGCATTTGGATACCATGGTGACAAGGGCTGTGTTTGTGCCCGGGGAATAAGGAATTTAGGGAGAGCTCTAGCCCTGCAAAGCAGATGTGTTGAGGAACACATCATGTATGAATCTCTTTTAAGTGCCCCCAAAATTTACTGAAGATATTGCCAGTATCTCACTAGCAATCAAGGCCTCCCATGGGGACTGCTCCAAAGCGTGCCGAGCTTGGCTCCCTCTCTGCTCCGTAAGTTAGCTGGGAATGACTTCCAGAGCCCTGCTGTGCTGCTTCTGCTCTTGCATTTGCAGGAAGCACAGCAAGAATAAAGCCTCCACCCAGGGCTGCTAAACAGAGTCTTAACCCCTTGGGAGGGGTCCGAGCTACAAGTCAAGGTGGGAGACCACGGACGAGAAATATGAAAGCCTTGGAAAGCTCAGCTGTGGGAGAGAGAAGCAGTGGGGGGGACACTGTCAGAGGAGCAGCACCTCGTTTGGGTGCTACCTTGGCCTGTGGGTTGTATGGGCTTGCATGGGCATTGGCATCACAGCAGCCACAAGAATTTCTTCCAGCAGAAGCAGCATGGGCTTTCTGAAACTGTAGTGTTTAAAGATCACAACTGATGTTCTTAAATTCCAGAGAGTTGTGGAGCTTTTTTTTTTTTTTTAATAATATGATATCTATGTTCTAAGTTTTTAGAGAATCCAGGGTTTTCATTTTAATTTTCCCCTCTTTCCTGTAGGACTGATGCTGCTGCACATGCATAATGACACAGAAAGCCTAGAGGATAGTTTTACCACGCAGCTGACAGATGGCAAGCGCACAGTCCAAGGGACACTTTACATCTACATCATGCCAGTCAACGATGAAATCTCTCATCTTTCCAGGTTAGCTATCTAAGTGACATTCGGTGCATAAAGACTTACAAAGAAAAAAGAAAGAAAGAAATGAAAGCAACTCATCTCAACACCAGCATCTCCAAGCCCACCCACAGAACAGAGGAGATCTGGCTTCCAGTGCATGGGTTGTCCCTGAAAGCTGGTTCATGACAAGGCTGTGCACTCTGCTGCCTGGTACAGGACTGTGACAAGCCACACAATGCCATCCAACAAAAACCATTCATGCAGAAAAAGCTGGCTTCTGGTCTCTGAGCAAAGGCTTGTTTATATTTAAGTTAGTGGCAAAATTGTGGTTGTCTTCAATTAGGCCAGAGTTGCTCTTTTTTCACACTCTGTGTCTCTCTCCCACTTTATTTCCTTCTGTATGTTTTCTCCATTCTCTTTAATCTATTTTTAACAGTGAATCTTGTTGGGAAGAACATGGCATGGGTTTTTTTTAATATTTAAGGTCCAAAGCCAGTTGAAGGCAGTGTTAATGCTCATGCTCCTTTCAAGAGAGCCAGAGTGCCATCTCTGGGAATAAAGCTTCAAAGAGGTGGAAGCTAAATGGAGAGTAATATTTATTAATTAATTAATTGTCTCTCTTTGCCAGCAGTGAAGTCCTTCTGACATCCTTTCACCATAAAATAGTCTATCATAATGTTTTTGAGTGGCATGGCAAGCCTAAACCCTGTCAAGAGCATTTTGTTTATTGGTCTGTGGAAGAAAGAGGAAGAAGCCTGGCCTGTGAGACTGGGATGCAAGTGATGTGGTTGCCCTTACTTCATGACAGTAACACATGTTTTGGCCTAATTTGGGTTTCTACTCTTAAAAATTCACAAGTTGAAAAATAAAATAAATCCTGTGGACTTGCTGAATCCTTGCAGAAATGCCAGATCCAGTCTGTAAAAAGAAGGATAAAATACTGGTTTTGCTTCTTGCATTATGTAGATCCTTTAAAGACCTCCATGGGCTATAGGAAAAGAAGCACCAGCAAGGCTAAAACTTCACTGAATGGTGATGGTACAACATTTTCTTGACTCACAAAAACAGTTTGTAGAGCTAAAAATAATTTCTATTCTTATACCAAAAGGATATTTAGGACTTGCCACACAAACCTTTTGTCTCAAATTTGTATCCAGGTCCAACTCTTCCCACTAGTAAGGTTTGAATCCCCATTTTCAGGGCACAAGAAACCTGTTGGATCACAAAATACCTGGTGAACTCCAGCTGTGAAGACAAGTACAAGCCTTCTTTCTGAGGCAGAAATCAGTGCACATATGAAATCCCATGTTGCTCTGCCTGGGTGCCTGGGGCCCCTTTTCTGGGTCCTTTTTTGCAGGGAAAAGCAGAAAAATCCACTGTGGTTGCCTCTCTCCAGAGGGGAGCAGCAGCTCATGGCATGCGTAGAGGGACATCGATGCTTGAAACAGCTTTGGCTTCTTTCCCAGAGCATCATGTGTATATTTTGAAAAATTTCATAGAAGTAGTAAACAACGTGAAGTTATAAAATGGACATGTGTCCCTCCTTCCTACCAGCATTTCCTTAGGAGCTCATGGGAGCCATCAAGCCCCTTTGCTCAGGGGGAATGCTCCCAGTCTCCCCCTTCCCTCTCCAGCCAGGTCCTCTGCTTGTGAGGCTTGGTCTGCAGCTCTGTCATCTCCTTCATCCTGTTCTTTGCCTACTCTCTTAGTCTGATTTCCTTATGCTTCATGTCTTTACCTGCTTTCCCCATTTCTTCCAATTTCACTCTCTGAGGCTGGTTCCTTGCTGCCATTTCTGTTTTCATGCATGTGAAATGGCTTTCCTGGATCTGTATGTTCTCCCCTTCCTACTGTGAGCAACCCCATGGAGACACCCCTTATTTAGTCTTTTAATTTCCATGTCATTTTCTAGTCCATCAGAGGCAAGCTTCATATCTCAAATCTTGTTTATATATTCCCAGTCCATGGATCAAATTGAGCCCTTTTGTAAGGGAAGGAAATGTGCCCATATTGCCATTTTCCACCAAGCCATGGAGCTGGAAGTGCACTCTTCTTCTGCACAAAGCCATGAATCCAACTCTTAGTGTTATCAAAACCCGTGAGGCTGAAGGGCATCATAAGAAAAAATCACATGTGCATAACATGGCAAAGCTTTCTGTCCCAGTCCCCCAGGAGCAGATTTGTTGAAATGTTTTTAAAAAATTCTATCTGCTCCATGCTAAGAGGAGCCTGCTCATGCTTAATAAATTGGAGAAATTGCTCACAAATACTTCATCCATATGAAAGTGCGAGCCCTGTACTGCTGCCAAGAGACGTGAGACCTGTGGTGTCGTGCCGAGTAAGTGATGGTCACACGAATTAGAAAAGCTTAGGTACAGATCCCTCGCTGCCACAGTTTTCCCCAAGATGTGAAAATATAACAGAGAAAATACTAAGCAGCATTCAGTCTTTCCAGCCAAATCTGCCTCTTTTGGACACAGTCACGGGCCGCGTACCAAGCGGTGTAGGAGAGACCAAAATAACATCTTTAAACAATCTGAGCTGCCTCTTCCACCACTTGGAAATCAGAAGTAACTAAGAAATAAGGAGCCTCAGGAGGGGCTGCTGCCTGTCATCCTGTGCTGGGTGCTGTACCAACACATCAGTGCTGTTCCTGCTGCAGGTCATGCAGAGAAGCCAGTGGCCTTTCTTGCAGCACATGCATGTATTTTCATTATTTTTACCCAGATTTGCGCTCCTAACTAATTTTTGCCCAGCCTCTCTCCTTAGTGAGCTGCTTTTCCCACAGTAGCCTTGAGAAATCTCTTACTTCCCAGGCACTCCAACTTCCATCCTGAGAAGAAAGGGTGGAATTGGAAATGTTGCTTTGAGTTTGGACAAGAGAGTGTGTGAAGCAAGTAACTGCTGTGCAATGTGTAGACACGCTGAGCTCAAGGAAGTCTGGCTCAAATCATTAAATCCCCCTTGCTAAATGGGCAGTGACTGCTGCTGGTTTGTTTTTTCACCAGTGTCTCACTTCCTGTTTCTTTTTACTTTTTTTTTTCTCTCCCCAGGAATATGGGTTTGGAAGCTGAAGTAGCTGACAAAAGCCGTTTCCAGTACTGGGTCACAAGCAGACACCAAAGATGCTCAAGGGGATGGGCTCGACCAAACTGTCCCCGTGTGCCCAGATCTTCAGCTGGAGGCAGCAGTAGCTCTAGGGATTTTATTCCTCCTTTTTCCTGGGGATGAGTGAAATTCCCTGCCAGCTGACTTGTTCTGGAAATGGTTTAGTTCATGACTTCGCTTGGTTGATGGGGTAAGCAGCGAGACCAAACACAGGTTTTTATTTGACACTTTCTCCTGTGTTGAGGTGGCTCTGGAAGGTCTCCTGAAGGATTTCTTTCTTGTTTCCTCCTTGCCTTTACTTCAAGGTGCCCATAGACACTGTCCCTATCCCACTTGGAGCAAACAACGCACCTATGGAACACCAGGGCAAGCTGGAAGCCATCCTCAGCCTCACCCTGCAGCATCCCAGCTGGGGAATAACTCAGAGAGAAGGCTTTGCCTCTTGGGCTCAGACCCTAGAAACTGCTATTTGCTGCACATCTCCCGTCACCATCCCTCTCTGTAATGACACATTTTAGCTGACTTTTATATTGGTTCACTAAGCCACCGTGCTGTCTTCTTCCTTTTATAATTAAGCAACTTGAGAAATCCTTTGAGGTCAATAAATTCTGAGGAGGCTTACATAAAACAGAATATAAAGTGGAGAGCCCTGCCATCAGAAGCCAGTAAAAGTCAGTGACACCTCTGCAAATGGCATTATGTCATTGCCTAATATTAGTAAGAAACAGTAAGATTATGTTTTTTGTTCAGAGCTATAAAAAGTAATGAGTCTCACATAATCTGCTGAAAGGAAGGGGTGGAGGGAGTGCATGAGAGGGGATAAAGGTGACTGGAAAAGTGAACTTCCATTTTTTGGGGCATCCTGAGTGCATTAGTAAATCTATCTCGTTACAGCCAAATAGACTTTAATGTGCTTTGTCCTGTGAATTTAATTTATTTTGTTTTGCTTTGCTTGCTGGGAACACACACACACAAAACCTTCCTCCAGGAGTTTGGTGGTCTTGTTTCAGTAACTACAACATAATAATCAGAAGCTGGAAAAATATTACAAGGAAGCCAGAGAGGGACTCTTCATCCAGAACTGTGAGGATAGGACAAGGAGTAATGGATGAAAATCCAGGTTAGATATAGGGAAGAAATTTTTCCCTGTGAGGGTGGTGAGGCACTGGGACATGTTGCCCAGCCGAGGCTGTGGCTGCCCCATCCCTGGAAGTATTCAAGGCCAGATTGGATGGGGCTTGGAGCAACCTGGTCTAGTGGAAGGTGTCCCTGCCCATGGCAAGGGATGGAATGAGACAGGCTTTAATGCCCCTTCCAAACCAAACCATTCTGTGATTCTGTGACTTTGAGGTGGATGAGGATGGTGTTCTTCATCCTGGGCCATGATACAGTGCTGCGAGTGTCTTTTATGCTGCTGGCCCCAGCTTGATGAAGCCCAGGGCATTATTCTCTGTCTTCACAAACAGGGTGAAATATTTACTTTCTCTCCGTAGAGATGTCTGTGCCCAACCAACAGATCTGTGGAGTCATTCATTTCAGAAGAGGAAGGAAGTGACCCTCTGAGGGAGCCTTTGTGCTCCCAACCTGAATACGCAGGTGGTGTGGGAGTTAAATACGAGCTGTGAGGGCTGGGGATGCAGCAGAGCATTGCCCTGCTGCAAGCCAGCACGTTTGTGAGCAATAATGTCTAATAAGGACCAGGCTTTACAGAGGGAGGGCCAAGCAAGGGCTGGCTTTCATCCTGCTTGGTCCTGGTGAAGGTGGAAATCTTCAGAAGAGGCTGGGAAAGAGAGCCCTGTGGACTGTGCTCAATAAATACCAGTACTAAATCTCAGACTGGGCTGAGGGTGGGGAAATATTTTAGCAGTGATATTCTGCAACCAAAGGATAGGAAGGTTTTTTTTCACACACCATAGCTGTTCACTAATGCATGCATGAACTAACTGTCCTTTCTGTCAAGCGCCTTCATTAGTATTCTTTTTCTTTCTTTACTGGCGTTAGATTGAAAGAGAGATTATACCAAAAGTTGGCTGGCTATCAGTTGGTCCAATTTTGTGTGTTTTAAAATGTGTGCTTTTTATAGGGCTAAAAATTGGTCCGGAGCCTCTATGTAAGCAGCAGCTACTAGGGCTGGTGGGTGTTAGCTCTCTCTTTGGATCCCAAATTCATTCTCATGTGCTGTGGGATATTAATCTCCAATATGTGCAAGTTCCTCAAACACCACCGAGTTTTTCTGGAGTTCATGAGGGAATAGTGCAAGAGCCATCAGTGACAGTGAGTGTCAGGATGCAAAATAATCCATATTAATGCATGGAAAACCAATAGATGGCAGCAGCCCTAGGAGGCGCTTCAGCATGGGGATTTATAAATCACAGAATTATTTAGATTGGAAAAGGACCTCTGAGATCATCAAGTCCAAACCTTGGCTTATCACCACCTTGTCAAGTAGACCACGGCGCTTAGTGCCACATCCAATCTTTTCTTGAATAGTTCTGGGTTGAAAAAGATGCAGTTTTTAATGCACGAAGCAATGGCCTGCTCACTTCTATGCCCTCATGCTCTAGTGACACCATGCTCCTGTTCTCCCTGGGGTATTCCATCCTGCTCTTCTTGTATATGTCTCAAGTGATCCATCTCTATGTATTTCCTAGAGATTGCTGCTATTTCCTAACTTGCCTTCCTGGCACCTCATAATTTTTCATGCTTTGCTATGGGTAGCAAATACAAATGGTCAATAAAGGGTGAGTTCCGTAGGGCCATCAGAGCTCCTCTTGCCCTTTCCTCTTTTTCCTTTCTGAAATTTTATCCAAGAAGTGAGAACCTCTGGATTTATCCTGAATAGAAAGGTATGGGGTCACATAACAGATGCATGTCACCCCAGCACCTCTGATAATGTCAGCAGGGGCTGCCAGCCCTCCAGAAACCCTTCCTGGGCCACAGCATACGTATGGTGCATGGTTTTATAGCCCACACACCACTGATCCAAGGCTTCCTGGAGTGAGCCAGCACTGCACAGTTGCTCTCCACATGTGTCGCAGGTTTGGCACGTCTCCGAAGAGTTGGACCCTGCTCGTACGTGCTGCTCCGAACGCACCCGCTGCAGACAGCTGGGAAGCCCCCGCCAGCCAGATGGTCGAAAAGCTCCCTGCACCTGAATCCTTAAAAGCATTTGTTCTCCAAAAAATTGTTTGTTCTGCAAAAAGGGCTTAGCTGAGACGTGGGCAGCTCTGTCTCTGTGCGGGGGGCTGGTGCGTGAAACCACACCGCGTCCCTTTGCCCATCCGCTGCAAGCGTTACCGTGTCACCTGGGGTGTGAAGCTGCTGCTTGTGGTGTCTAGACTTGTGATTACTGAAAATTAATTAAACTGAAGGAAATTAGGCTGGAAGGGGAGTAGGCTCCTGGGAGGGGAAAATGGAAGAGAAAATAGGATACTGGTGTTAACCCTTTCCAGCTACTGATATTAAATAGGAAAGGCTCGTAAATACTCTCCAGGCCACTCAAATACATGCAGACAGAGGGTTGGTGTGATTTCAGGAGCTCTGCTCCTTACACAGTCAGATCCTGTGCAGGCAGTGTCCATAACCCAGGTGGGATGAGCACAACAGAAATGGACAGCCCATTCTCCCTGTGCCCATATCTTTTAAATAAGTCACTTCATTGTTAGCCCGACCTGAAATAACTTGCAGATCAGCAGTAGGTTTGAAATGAGCTGGTGCGACAGTGGATAAGGTCAAGGGAACAGGGATGCTCGGATAGAATCCAATAATAAATCAGAGCTTTATGGGGACAGGACAGGAGGCTGGATGCACAGCAGAGGGAGGTGTTTGCTGGTGGACTGGTCTCCTCTTGCTTTTGCATAGCCTCTTACCTGCTCTTCTGTCTCTTAAAGTCTCTCTTATATAGCTTTTCAGCACGGTATCCGAGTGCTTTGTGCCTTCCCCTTGGCACACAGCCACCGTCTGGCTAGCGAGCAAGTACAAACTGTAACACCTGGGTGTCAGCTATGAACATTAGGGTGTGCTACAATGGACCCATCTGTAGTACTTGGCACATGCCGGAGATTTTTATGTGTGGTTGGCTGAAAAGCAGGATCAGAGAGAGAGAGGAGGGAGAGCAGGGGAAGAGGGCTCCGCTGGGCACGCGGAGAACATCATTTTGGCAAAGGTGCCAGTAGGTTTCCATGGGCTTGTCTGCTTCTTTGCTCAGCTCATGCATTCAATAAAAATATCCAGGTTGTTTCAAAGAAAAGGAGGAGTAGATTTCCCGAAAGAGCAAGCATAGAAGCCTCATTCTTTGTCTCTGGAGAACAAGTCTTATGCTATAACTAGATTTAATAAGAATACATTTAGTAGTAATAGATATAATAAAACCCTGATTTAATAATAGTTAGTTTTATTGTTCTTCCATGTGCATCAGGTGCTGTTGACTGACCCCCTGAGCACCACAGGGTTTCTAGCTGGGTTTGGAGGGAGAAGCGCTCTGGTTTTCAGGCTGTGGCAGCTTTGACAATGTTGTGTCCTGGAGTAAATTTCATTTGGGAGAGTATGGACAAGGGCTGCCTTTTGTATTTCCACACTGATATCTTGAGCCCAAAGAGTCATGATAGTTTCCAGTTTTATTCATTGAATGGAAAAAATATGTCCCCATCTGAAAATGTCTATGTATCCCTGAGAAATCCCAGGAAAGGTAGGAAATGAATTTACAGCAGTAAAAGGAGCCGTAGCTTATTGCATCAGGTTCAACTAAGTGAAAACTGCAGTGCACTGAAAGGAGAGGAAACATTCCTTTTTCCCCTTTATGTGGCACTGATGTGTTTTAAAATGCATGGGCAAAGTTTGTAGTTTATTTCCTCCAAAGGGGCCAAGTCCTCCTGGCATTCTTATGAACAAGCTCATTAGAATAAAATCCATTATGCGCATAACTAATGACACAAATTTACAAATCTGTTGACAATTATGACCACATCCCTCATTGCATTTGCTTGTAGCTCACTGAAGTGACCAGGTGAAGGAGTTCAATCCAGAAGTTTTACAGCTCATGAGCTCCGAGTGCAGCCATGTGAGATTATTTCCCAACTGGATTACAAAGCTGTCATTAGGCAGGGCAACTCGGGAGGACCAGGGCACGAGACCGTAAACTGTCCTCGGGAGACTCGAAGTCATTTTGAAGGCAGGGTGAGCTATTCCTGGCTGCAGAGACCATTATATTTTATGTTTTCTTTTTAGCTGGGGAGGGGGAAACACATGCGCATGCACACAAACCAGGGCTATTCCAACTAGTGCCTGGCGTCCTCTGGAAATGAATAGAAATCAAATTGAGACACTGGTATCCTCCAAGTGTTAAATATTTCCAAGTTCTTGCCAGGCAAGTATAATTTATTGAATGTAGGTTTTGTGAAATAGTGCTCCTGTCAGGGGGAGATTGGCACCAGAGAAATGAAGGCGGCTAATTCTCAGGGGGTCCTCCCTGGCAAAAACCCTCTATTGAGTCCTCATGCTACTCGTGCTCATAACTGCCGAAAAACCAGGAGTGCCATCTGCAAACTGTGATTCATAAACACTCTGTCAGTCTGCCATCTACCCTGACATCATAAAATAACAAGAAGCAGCATTGTAATAAAGAGAGGAGGTTTGCAGTCGACCAATTAAATGCATCTAATTTATTTCTGTTACAGCTGAGGCTTTATTTATTAGTAAACAGCTGCATTTGTTACACTTCCCCCCCCCCCTTTTTTTTTCCTCTTTAGCAGGAGTGTGCCAACTGGCACTTTTGATAATCCATTAATCCTAAATAATCATCTGGGTACTTCATGGTTGGTAGGGGAAAAAAAATAGAAAAAAAAAAGGTTATTAAAAGTTAAAATGTAACCTTGCAAGGAGGCTGGAGAGCGCTTCTCTGCTGTGGGTTTGCATGAGTTATGGTGAGCTTAAGTTTGCAGGCCAAGTCCTACACTCAATTTACACCTGCGAGTAACTGGCGTGACAGCCAGTTGAAAGGGCTATAAATCCAGGAGCAGGATCTGGCCCTGGGCATATTTTTTTCTTTAGGACAGCCTGTTTGTGGTACAAGAGGAGCATTTTGCATGTTTGGTTTACTTGCCTTCTCATTTCTCAGTGCTAACTTGATTCTCAGCAAAGCTAAAAATCTGCTAATTGGTTGTCAAAGTCTAATTAGCTGATATTACCAAAAAAAAAAAAAAAAAAAGATAAGTTTGCGTTTTATAATTGGAGCTGACCCCCACCCCCCCTTCCCCTCCCCTTGAACCCCCTGGTGTGTGTTAATTGAGCTGCAGGACTTTTCAGTGTATTTTAATGCTCTCTCCTTTTCAGTGCCCTGGAAAGGTTTGCAGTTAATGAGACAATAATATGTATAATCAAGTAAAAATGCAGTAAAAAAATAGGTGAAACTGTATGAAATTGGGATGGTGTGTGCATGTGGGGAGAGAGAAGAGGTTCACCAGCCTCCCTAAAGCCTCATACGGTCAATAATGTCCCATAATTTTTAATTTTCCTTCCTGGGCATTTCCTTCCTCTTACAAGGGGGAATGCTTTTTTGCTTGAGGATGTGTTCAGTTAAGGGAAGAAGGCTGTACTCTATGTAGTGGTCAAATGAACATGATGAGGATACTCAAGAGGCCAAGCTAGGTGAAACATTGAGAGGAGACCTCATAGCTGTCTACAACTTCCTCATGAGGGGAAGCACAGGGGCAGGCACTGATCTTTTCTCTCTGGTGCCCAGTGACAGGACCCGAGGGCATGAAGCTGTGTCAGAGGAGGTTTAGGCTGGATATTAGGAAAAGGTTTTTCACTCACAGGGTGGTTGGGACTGGAACAGGCTCCCCAGGACAGTGGTCACAGCATCAAGCCTGCCGTCACTCAAGAAACATTTAGACAATGCTCTCAGGCACATGGTGTGATCTTAGGGCTGTCCTGCATGAGGCCAGGAGTTGGATAATGATGATCCTGGTGAGTCCCTTCCAGCTCAGAATATTCTGTGATTCTATGATTGGTCTCCACTATATTTTATTCTTTTTGCATGTGTGTCTACAGGTATAAATACAAGATCTGCCCTGTAACCAGAAACCAAGCCCACCTTTAAGTCTATATGGACTCTCACACCTCCATCCTCTCCTGTACCATTCTTCCTGTAAGATCACAGAACATTCCAGTGGGGAGTTAAACCCCATGGAGAACACCTGCCCTGCACTCCTGCCACGGCCATCTCTGCGGGAGCAGCGCATGCCATGCTGTGCTTTGTTTTGGTTGCTCGCTTTTAAAGCCTATCTCTTGTTTTATGTTAAAAAAACAATGTTCAAAAGAAGTGAGCACAGGTGGGTGCTCTATATATGGGTGCTCTTTTTCAATATGTATAACATTGAATTTACTTACTCAGTCATGTTTTCCTCTTTCTCCTCCTCCCATCTTCCTCCTCCACACCTGCTTTCAATCAGTCCCCTCTGCCCCGCCTGTCATCCTATCCTCTCTGCTGCTTTTACCACAAACCCACTAATGTTATATTTCAAGTCAAACTTTCAAGCCTACGACATTTAAGCAACTGAATCAAAAAAATTCGAGCGGCTTCACCAGCCTTGCAAGGCAGGGAGCCGGCGTGGCCCTGAGGAGCGTGCGGAGGATGCTGCTGACCGCTGGAGCTGCTGAGGTCGCGGGGTTTCACCCTTCCTAGCAGTTGGAGTCTGGTTTTTTTCCTTTATATCTGAAAGTGCTTCTTGTTTTTTTTTTCCTAGAGTCTATAAAAAAATGAACATATTAAGGCCAAACGTTGCTGCTAGATGAACAACTTCAGATGTACGTGTCTTCTTGTCATGCGTCACATAGGCTTAGAGGTGTTTGATCTGACCACGATGGGTATCGGGGCTGAAAAAAGAAAGAAAGAAGAAAATCAGGCTACCCAGAAGATCAAATGAGCATTTGTTTATTCTTTGGATTATTGGTATAACCGGGAGTCTTTTTTGTTAAGTCATTTATAGCAGCCTTCCGGTACCTATAGGGGCTACAGGAGAGCTTGAGACTAATTTTGACAAAGGCATGGAGTGACAGCATAAGGGGAAAGGAAGGGCTTCACACTGACAGAGGGCAGGGTTAGATATTAGGAAGAAATTCTTCCCTGTGAGAGTGGTGAGGCCCTGGCACAGGTTGCCCAGAGAAGCTGTGGCTTGTCCCATCCCTGGAAGTGTCCAAGGCCAGGTGGGACAGGGCTTGGAGCAACATGGTCTTCTGGAAGGTGTCCCTACCCATGGCAGGGGGTTGGAAAAAGATTGTCTTTGAAGTCACTTCCAACCCAAAGCATTCTAGGACTATGATTATTTTAAATAATGCCTACTTCATGTTAACCAAATTGTACTGATTGATGGCTTCAAGTTCAGGTTTGTACTTGGATCACTGTGACTTAAGAAAGGGCTGGAATGCTTCATCCTTGGGCTCATAATTTGGGACATGAGGAGCCTCATTCTTCCCCCAATGTTAAGCAAGGGGAGTGTGTAACCTGCTGGTCAAAGGACTTACCAGGAGGGTCTTCTCCATGTCACGGGGCTTGGGGCAAAAAGACTTTCAAGCTGCTATGGGAAACCTGGCCCTTTTTTCCACATGGACAAAGATAAGTTGAATCACCTGCACTTGCCTGTTTCACTGTTGCCTCTTTATTTTATTTGTTTGGATTTCTTATAAAGAAAATGAGTCAGCATGAGCACTGCATCTGCTTAATCAGCCTGGGCTTGACTGTGAACTTCTGCAGCCCTTGAGCAGATTGTACAGCAGGTCAATGTCCTGCTCCCTGACCTTTGCCTTTCCAGGTCCTCTCTCTGCACTCCTTCTTGATCTCAGATTACTGTTGGAAACAGTCTGAAAAGGAGTCCCCATTCAGTGAGATTTCATACAAATTTAGGGTAGTTCAAAGGTACAACCAAAAAGTAAAAAACACCCAACTTCTCCAACACAGCACAATTTGTCTAAATGCTCAAAGACTGATGAATTATGATAATGTTGCTTTTGCTGGGGAAGGGGTTGGTTATTTTCCTTTTTGTTGCTTTCTCTCAAACACAATTACAATTTTTGCTATATGAAGGTAAGCTAGCTAATTATATTTATATTTTGAATGACTATTGTGTCTTAGACTAATTTCCTCAGGTAACAGTCACTTCTTGAATGTGTAGAGTCTCAGCCACACTTTTAATTTGCCCTCTGCTAGTTGCATGGGAGAAGTGGTGTTAAATGAGCTAATAGCAAAGATGAGCCATCAAATGGGGGAAAAGCATGGAAATTGGTGTACATTTTGTTGTGGAAATAGAATTTTAAACCCCCTAAGCCCTGACAACCACTATACTCAAATGTTGCTGGCGGCCTTCTCCACTTAATAAGGAACCTGTTGTTTTTAAAACTCAGTTGGCAACATAATAGACAAGAAACAGAAAAAAAACTCCCGAGGAGTCCAAGCTAGAAATGCCACTATTGTATATTGTCATCAGCAGGTTGACTGACAGCAATGGAAACTGATTGACGTTATTCTCTTGCTCTTGCAACATCCTCTGATAAAAACTTGTCTCTGCTTCTGCCTTTGGCAGATCAACCCTTGTGCTGCCACACTGATTTAGATATGTTTTTAAAAACAAGTAGGGCTATGATAGAAAAGGATGAAGTGGATATGATGGGGTAAATCATTGCTACTCCTCTTCTGAGAAGACCAGTTCATCTTTCCAGCAGCCTCAATTTTCTGGGGCTACTCCTTTGTGCAAGTGAAAATTGCCCTGGCCCTTGGCCGATGCAGTGGAGCTCCTCACAAATAAATCTAATGGAGCCAGAACCTCTGTTGCTGAGGTTACAGCACCACTATCGGCTTAAAACACAGCGTTTGCGCTTAACGCTTAGTTCATTAACGTGTCCTGTCCATTGGCTCGTTTGGATCTATTAACATAATTGTTCTTTCTAAACAACTGGGTCATTCTCTCTGCCCAAACAGAAAATCAAAGCTGGCTTTGATATTTTGGTCAAATCACACAGACAGATAAAAACACGGACTCCTCTATAAATTCACCCAGGCTGTGGTTAGATTAAAATCTTATGATTCCATTTAGCATCAGCCTTAAAGTGAGACTCACTGTGGGGCATATTTGAAAACAAACAAGATGGGTCTGCAGCTTTTTCTGTTGTAAATGTCCTGTCTGCCTCTAAAACCTAAAGCAAAAATATTTTTCCAGCCTATTTTGATAACGTTCTTCTCCTCACCCTAAATGGAAGGGCTCACTTTTACCCTATTCTCTCCTGGTCTGGGATGTAAAAAGGAATATTCCCCTTTGTAATTTCTCTCCCGTTGGTTTCCCCTTTTACTCATTTCATTTTTTTAGGTGACATTGTTCTACTCGCCAAACCTGTAACTTTAACAGAGGGTGACAGGGTGACCTTGACGACAGATGTTCCTGTGGCAACAGATGGCACTAGCAAACCCGAGAAGCTGCTGTATGCCGTCTCCCTGCCACCTGTGCATGGTCAGATTGAGCACATCAATTATCCCGGCGTGCCCATTTCCAGTTACAGTCAGTTGGATGTGGTGGCCCAGAAGGTCTCCGACGTCCACGACAATAGCCATGGGGCCGGTAAGGAGGCACTCAGGTGAGAACACCTCCCCTTTGCACACCAGTGTGCTGAAATCCCTCATCCAGGGAAGGGTTAAGTCTGCCTCTCCTTCTCCCCATATCAGTTGGTGCAATATTTAATGACTAATGTGGTTGTGGGGAAGAGGCTGCTGCAAACAGTAACACGATGTAATTTTATCATTACAGCAATTACATACTTTATTAACTGTAATACTGAAGTTGTATGGCCAAAGGCAATAGGAGTCTCACAGGCTTAGGATTGGGGTGTAACCAGGTAGGCTTTCGTACCAATTAGCAAGTGAAATCAAATGATTTAAGTACATATAAAGAATTTACCACATTTCTCAAAGATGCCAGCTGTAGAAAAGGAAAAGCAAAAATTCCCCATCTGCGACTGTTGTTGCTTTCTGGGCAGTTCATTCTCCTGAAGGGGAAAAAAAAAATAATCGTAACATTGTCTGAAATGATCAGGAGAACTTAATCCAGATGGTGGTGTCATTTCTAAGAAAAAGCATATGTTGGCCATTATGATACTTAAATATAATGGTTTTACATTCCTCTAGTGGGCACAAAAGGCACACAACAGAGTTGGCGGGGTTTTTTAATCTTCTGAATGGTGGCAGTGGTGGTGGAGTGGTGGGAGATTTTATCTTCCAAATGGTGTGTTTCCCAGAAGACATGGAGAATTCAATTGAGGAGAGCCTGCTGTAAAAACCGTGCTCCTGTGGAATGTAAATTTGTGCCTTCCTTCAACCAGTAACAGTGGAGAGGTTTAATTTACTGCCCCCTTCGGATGATCATCATTTTATATATATTCTTTTGGCTTCTTTTTCTTCTTCTTCTTTTTCTTTAGCATGTTTTTCTTTCTGATTTGCTTTAAAAGTTATTTACGCTCCCTTTGCAGCAAAGTGGTCACTATAACTAATTTTATTCTTACCATGATTAACTATGAATAATTTCCTAAGAAATGAGTCAAATTAACAAGGGGAAGAAGGAATCAATAAATCATGAAAGCAGCCTATTTCTAAGTGGGGTTAAAACCACCATTATATAAATCACAGACTCTAAATGATGACCCGCTTGGATATGAGGGGGGAAAAAATGTCCATTTAAATTGCAGTGAAGGGAAAAAGGAAAGTGAGGGCCAACATCTGTGGCCCCCACCCACTGCACAAGGAGGGGGGCACAGGAGACGGAAGGAGCTCCAGGGAAGGGCCCTGGGACAAGGCAGGGATGTGGTTTCCCTGTGATGGTTGCCACAGAGCAGCTGTGGGGAGACTGCCAAGCAGGGTTGAGAAAAGCTCTGGTTTTTGGATGTTTAGGCAGAAATGTTTAATGGCACCTTCTGCCTCCATCCCTGCTCTGTGCAGGAGCTCAGGAATGCAGGGGCTGACCCAGCCTCACGCAAAATATCTCAAATATTTTCACTTCACTTTGATATTTTTTTTTTTTTCATTTGTCTTCATAGGGTTAGTGACAATTTAAACTACTTGGAGACCATTCCAGAACCAAGCCCATCGTGCTTCTTAGCTGGTTTATGTTACATCCTTTTAATCTTGCATTAAGGATCATACTTTGTCTGGTGTCATGTTGAGTGCAGTAATGTTAGGGCTAGATTTCCATCTTTCTTGTTCATTGAGACTTAAAAATTTGAATTTTATACAAGGACTGCCATCACTTTTGCAGAAGAGTGGCTTATCCATCTTCACACCAACATGTTAGGACATCTTTAAACTGTAGAATTTGGGCAGACTTTCCTCCTTGAGTTTTCTATGGGAAAGAAGGGGTCAAAATGCTTATTCCTTAGTAAAATGGCAAAAATAAAAAAGGAAAGGAAAAGCAAATCTGGTTGTAACCTCCCATTTGCAATTCTTTTTATGATGATCTCTCCTCCCTGAACACATTATGAAATGGCCCCAGCTCACTGGGAAGGGGTACCTATTGCCTTGTGTTATGGGCTGGTTTGTCAGCTGGTTTAAATCAGGATATCTCCATTTGCTGAAATGATGTCGTAGCCATTTAAACTGTGCCTTATAAAGTTAGTTCATAAAGTTGCTGAGAGAGTCTCTTTCCTAATGTACTTTGTGGTCATGGGAGCTCATCTTTTTTTTGTGGCACTGGGGATTATTCCATTGATTCAAGCTGATGTGGTGTCTCAGAACCTGTTTGCCCTCTCTCTCTTTTGCCCACCTGGCTGCTGTGGGCAGGAGTTGGTTCAGGCCTTTTGGCAAAGCTGTGCATGGGATCAGAGGGCCCCAAGGCACAGTGGTCGCTCCTGGCTCACAACATCCCCAATCACAGGGCTTCCACCAAAATTCAGCATGAACCAGTGAAGCCTCGTGCCCTCATCCCTCCCTCTGAGCTGGCGCTGAACCAGGGGAAGCACGCAAGCGTCTTCATCCCAGTGTCCTCTGTGGTGGTCTCAGTGGGTGAATCGTGCTTATCCAGTGCTTCTGGACTGGTTTTAATCTTGGTCTTGTTCTTTAATAATAAATGCTGCTGAACAGAGTAGTGCTTACAGAGCAAGCAAGAATGAAGTCTGTTTTTTCTCTATAAACACAGCCCAATGTGTGTCCCCAGGGCAGAGGGATGCGTGTGGGGAGGACTGGACCCATGTGATGGTGACAGAGTGTGTCTCCATTTCCTGCTGCATGTGGGGGCAGAGAGCTGGGGGACATGGAGACTGGGCAGAGAGCAGAGGAGCAGAAGTGGGGGCAAGGAAAAGATTGTGAAGGGTAGAACTTGAGTGGATGGGCCAGTTGTCTCTGCAGGGTGCCATCTCTGCCTCTCTCCTTTTCACAATTCCTTCCAAAAAATGGAATTTATGGGCAGGCTGGGGACTGCCTAGCACAAAGGTGTCAGTGGCCAAGTTGTGTCCGAGGAATGTACAACCTTGGCCTCTCTCAGATATGAGGGAGATGCCTGTGAAAGGGAGGATGTAGGGTGAAGCCAAAAGAGAGCACACCCGCTGGCTGCCTCCACCACAGGAGTGTACGGTGGGTCCAACAGCTCTGCAGGAAGACTGGGATTCAGGAAAAGAGATAGGGGACTTGTCTTTCAGACAAGAAGGAGTTAAAACACAAGGATTAAAAAAAAATCCTTTAAAAAAAAACCCCACACTCACACACACTCACACGCACTCACACACTCTCACAAAACCCTGCACCCTAAATTAATTTCTGCTGGTAATCTATATCGGGTTAAATAACGCCTCATTATTCTGCAACACAGCTGAGGCTTCTCAAAATGTTTATCTTGTTTTGTAACTGGTACCTTCTGGCATATTCCAGTGCCAACTCTCCTAGCTCTTGCTATATTTCATTCTCACTATTTTTGGAATGGAGCTGCTGGTTCCAGGTGATTTAATAAATTGCTTTTTTTTGTGTTCCTTTTAACTTACCCATCTGCTCAACACATGCGTAACTTGCAATCTGTCGGCAGTTTGCAGAAAGACAAACTGTCAGAGCTGCATGCATTTGACAACTTTGTTCCCAATTAGATTAGTGGTAATTTTAACAGATTTCAGGGCAATCGAAAAAAGGGATGACATGTTATTAAAGCATCAATTTTGACAGACCCAAGCACATACAATTTCAGTGTAAATTATTTTAAATGCTTTAATTAAAGCTATGAAAGATTTACCCTTTTAAGTGGTAAGTGATTGCAAGACAAATATAAAGGGAAAGTGGATAACAGAGTTTCCTAAATGGTTTATGCTGCGCATGGCAGTCCACAAGTCACCACCACCATAATCTATGACTGTAATGTTGGAGGCATAGTTAATTATTCATAGCCTCATCTCTAGAGCAGACGTGATTAAGAACATGAGGAGCATTCAGAGATCCAAGCAGTACCTATGAAACCAGAGTTCAAGCCCCTCTTAGATCAGATGCTGTTAGGAGAGGGTTTAGAGGTATCTAAATGGTGGATATTGGTGAAGATGGTTGATATTTTAGTAAATACACTTTCATTATTGCCCCAGTTCTGCTCTGGTTTAGCTGGCCAAAGCCCAGTGGTCAGGGTGATTTGAGACTTAGAGCAGTTGGGAATTTTCTATACTTGAAGACACTTTACAGGCTGTACAAGTCCTTGTAAAAAAAAGAAAAGAAAAAAGAAAAAAATACATCATTTATTATTTAAACAGCATACAGCACTCTAAATTTGTCACTCCAGGAGCACTCTGCCACATGTGTAGCCCATTTAACCATTTAAATGATTTTGTGAATTATGGCCCCCTTCCAGCATCCTTTGTTCAGTCAAGGCTGACCTCAGCTTCGTGGCAAGAGAGATGGACTTGGCCCATGTTTCCCAGCCCTTGGGTCCCAGCTGGAGGATCTTTGGCCTCCCTGCAGTCACACCTTCATTGTACACTGAAATGTTGGTCTGACTTGGAGCCGAAACCTTCCAGGATGTTCGTTCCAAGGGTTTTGTTTATTTTCTGTGTGGTGTAAACCTGCCTCATTTTCAGATTGTTAAACATGAATATTGCCTTCCTGTGTAAACTGTTGGTCCCACAACCTGCGCTGGAAGTTTATTTCCTTTTAAATTCAGGGTTTGTAGGGCTTCCTGTTGCTATTTAGAGTAAAAAGCAACAAGCACACTGTCCCCACTCTCCCCTATTTCTTAAGATCAAGCTTGCATGCATCTGTTTTGGGTTTTCTTGTTTTCTTTGGAGTTGGGTATGGCTTGGTATGACTTTCATAAAAGTTTAAAATTTTTTCTTTGGAAGTTGCTGGCCCTAAGTGTAGTACCAAAATGTAATGGAAATGAGAGAAGTTTCTCTAGTGAGCACTGCAAGAATCTGGTCAGAGCATGAGATTTCTTGCTCTTTTCAGCAGTTTGGATGCTGGAATATGGAGTGGTTTGTAACTGGCACAAGAAGTCCAGCAAATAGGACAAAATCCTGGTGGAAGTGTCTCACTACCTTTGGGGCTGTTTTTAATCTTGATGCACATAGTGCCAGTCTGTTCTCTGCTTTGCAGGTCTGTGAACCAAACTTTGAAGCATTTCACAGTTGGGACAACTCCTAAATCCTCTCAAATCCCTTCCTCTAGTCCTCTTCTCAGCTGGTGTGAATCAGCGAGGCTCTGTTTAATCCAATTAACCTACTCAAATGTGCACTGGTTTAAGATCCACCTCATGTGTCAGTCGATGAGTGCTGGCCTCTTGAGATGTCTGAGTGTCATGGAAAATCACCTTCCTTCTTAAAAAGGGAAGGAGACAACACATCAGAGGTCAGAGTGAAAGAACAAGATTCTCCTTGTCATCTCCCAAATCCGTGATGTTTGAAGGCCACCGAGAAGATGGGGCCAAGTGATGGGTAATGGGCAACTGGAGCAGATTGTGTCAGTGCTAATAGCAGATCACTCATGCTCGCACTGAACAATGGCATGGGAATCCTGCCCAGAGGTGCTTCACCTGGCACAGCCTCTCAAAAACCCTTTTGTTTATATTTTCTCCTTGCCCTGGTATAGCCATTTGTATATGAAAGAGACTGTTGTACACTGGGGCCAATTTAATAGGATGAAACACTCCACTGGCACGAGGGATGTGGTAGGAAAATTGGAAACTTTTATTCCATTGCTACAAAGTCAGTTGAGGTTTTCTTTTCAGCAGACCAAAAAAAAGGAGCCAGCAGGACCTGTAATGCAGTGGGACCTGTGTACAGTGGTCTTCTGATGTAACACTAAATAGTATTGAATGACAAGAATATGATGTTAAGACTAAGACTTAGCATGCAGAAGATTGGATCCTGTGGTCTTCTCCTTGGTCATTAGCACTTTCCCTTCTGAAGGAGCTCTAATAATTTTGGTTCAAAGCAACATATGATGGAGATTGGAGAGATCTCATCTTCCACGTGGATTAGAGTTGGGATAGGGGCAAAAAGAGGTAGAAGTCTGAAAAATCTTCTAATTTTTAGTAAACTTACCTGAAGGTTGTGGGCCAGTTAGAGTTTCTGAGATCAAGTCACTGGTGAAGGTGTTTCCTGTAAACTAAGCAGAGTCATAAAATTGCTTATTCAATCAAGTCACATAGAAAGCAGAACAAAATCCCCTGCTTGCATACATATTGAGCTTTTCTGCCTAATCTATTTTATAATGTTTTGCAATTAACAGGCCAGTGCTCATCAGCTGATAAATAATTAACAGCTGTTGTTTCTTCTAGGTCATGACGTAAAAGGCTTACACAGGGCAAAAAGTAGCTGGAGTTGTTCGCCAAAACTCTGACCAAACAAACATTTACCACTGAACAAAAGCAACTTTCTCTGAAAAATGGCACTTCCTCTTTAAGAGTGTGCCAAACTTACTAAGAAAAAAGTATTCACCTCCTCTTTGTGTCAGCCAGGTTTTGGAAGTCTGAAGTGAAGGCTTCTCTTTTTTACTGGCATTATTCAGACAAATCAAGAGCTCAAATGTAAACACAAGTGTGTTTTTTATGAGTCACCTACATCTTGCTAATATCTATAGTTTTCCTGACATTACACACAGGATTGTTTGATCTTTGCTCAAGCTCTTTAGATCTGGGAGGAGAGAGATCTGAATGTGATGAGATGTAACCACCCCTAATGGGTTTAAACAACTGTAGCAGTCTAGTTGTTATTCATCTCAAATAACTAAACTTACTGACTAACTGACTTACTGTAGATTCTGGTTACAAATGAGAGATGCAGAAAACAGATCATTTGGGAACTCCCTTGAAAGGCATCTTGCTGACTGTCTCCAGCCTGCAACTCATTTATTTCTTTACTTGTATCTGTTTTGAGTGAGGGGAAGGTCTGCGTGAGCCAGGAACACCAACAAGAGGAATACCTGCAACTGAATCTGTGCTGGAGGAGAGCTCAGTGCCTTCCTCCAGAGCTTTTCTGATTTGTTTAGTTTTATACTACATATTTATCAAGTGATTATAAGTGTTCTTGGCTGAGAGAGGGGGATGACTCCTGTTTACAGCACACGCAATCATCTATGATTAAGCAAGTTCATACCATGCTCATGCAAAAGTTCAGTCTCCCACTTAGACAAGCTTTACACCTGCTGTAAAGGCTTCCACTGCAACAAAGAAGCATGTTTCTTGTCCATGGTTTTTTATCCAATAGTTTCACATAGTTTTTCATATATCCTAACTTCAGGCCAAGGAACATCGGAAAGAAAAGGTTTAAAAACTTGAACATGTCTCCAAATTAAAATTGTGAAGCTATTGTAGACAGTTGAGGATAGCTGTGATGTATTTGTGGCAGAGTGTCACGGAAGAGGTTTTCTGTAACATTTTGTACTGTTTGGAGTTTCCTAAGTGTTGCAGGCTTCATGCCCAGGTATATCGGTTTGCTGTAACACAGCCAAGTGACCAAGGTGTGAAAAACTAAGGCCAGGTCAGTATCTGCCAGGATGGGATGCAGTCTCCCAGCCACCTGGGGATGGTTGGAAGTGATAATTGCTGCTATGAGAGAGCTGAATGTACTTGTGGATTCTTCTCCTTTTTTATTTTTATATAGGAGCTCAAACGTGGATGCGTGCTTTGGCCACCTACTCCAAATTCTCTCCTCTGCATACTGACATCTCCTGTCTACTTCAACTTCGCCTACCTGTGGTGAACCTCTCAGGATATCTTGACTCAGCATTGGAACCTCATCCTGGTATTGGCATGCTTGTGTATGGTGAAAAATAGAGATGCTTGCTTTCTGTGCCTTGCCAGCACTGAGACCACTTACCCCCAGCTGGATATAAATACTGAAAGAGCTGGAGATATATATTGGCCAATTTTATGCCCCAGGGTAAAGATACAGGCTCAGACCTTTGCTCTGGACCCATGGTGCTTCTGGCAGGTGAGATGGCAATGCCAATCTAAGTGACTGTGTATAAATAGAGAGAGGATGGATGGATGGATGGATGGATGGATGGATGGATGGATGGATGGATGGATGGGTGGGTGGGTGGATGGGAGTGGATCATCTTCTTCTCCATGGATGGGATGAGACCTCAGGTTGGTGGCAGCAGAACCATTTCAGCTGTGTATCTGCTGAGAGTCCAGTTTGTGCTACACTGGACCACAGATCACAGCAAAACAAATGTTCCTCTTCCCAGCTAGAGTGGTCCAGCTATCCTGATCTGATATCAGAGGTTCATGTAGACATTTGTTTACTAATGTATGTAGAGGGAACTTCTTTAAAAGTGGTTGTTCAAAGGAGCAAAGAAAAACTCCTTTGCTGTATTCCACTGGGACTGTTTGGTTCAAGAGGAGCACAAGTTGTCTGTGATTCTTCCTCCAAGCCATGGTGCTAAAATCAGGATCATTGGCGGTTTCTGTTGACTGCTTGTGTCTTACAAATTCTGGACTAACCACTGCAGTAATATGATCACAACCTGTGTTACCAATGGTTGCAGTGCCCTCAAAATTATCAGGAAGGCTGAACATGTCGTCAGGAATGGCTTAGACCAGAGATTACTTGAGATCCTTAGCTAGGAGTGGCCTGTGTGTGAACAAAAAATCTGTAAGGTTTTACCTCTCATTTCTTTTTGGTAGCATCTTGGTTTTTATTCTTTCCCACCCTTTACCTTTTGGGCTTCCCTGAAATCAGATTGTGCATCATCCTGCAAGAGCAGAGCTCTGTCTTTTCTAAAAGATGGATTTTAAAATTGATGTACTTCTCTCCACCCCACTGGGATGGAGAAAGCCTGATGTCAGTGTGATTCCACCACTCTCCCCAGATGTTCATAAGCCTCCAGGTACATAAGCAAGGCCTCCACCTCACCCAGCAAAGGAAGCCCTGTGCCTTTAAATGCCCTCCCCATGGCGGGTGCACACTTTTCTGCTTATTCTGAACTGACAGGTTTAACATGTCGTTTGCCTGGTCACCGGAGAGAGGCACCTCTGGCAAAAGTTCAGAAGTCAGTGTTTTGGAAAGATTGGTTTGACCAGCTCTCAAGCGAGAGCAAATCCCAGACCAAAGGCAGTCAAATCTTCAACGACATTTAACCACTGTGGTGCTGTCGCTTGCTGACATCCTTTTAACCTGGAGAGGAGCGTTCAGCGCACTTAAACCTTCAATTTTATTTATTGTTTCTTTTCTGCTTTGTTGGCAGGGGGAACTTGGGGTGAAGACAGGATGTTTTGACTTAATTCTAGTTAATTAATTAGCTTGCATCTTGTTCTGGCCCAAGACAGCAATTTTTGATCTTGCCTTGGTATCTAGTCTTCTATAATATATAGCGTTGCAGTAAGGATATGTATTCTCTTATTGCCTCTTCAGGGCTTGTTATTGAAATGATCTTAAGATTTGCTGCATCTTGTTTTGTAAAATTGCCAGTTAACAAACTTCTTCTCCTCCCTTGCTATTTAAATTGAAAGGTAACAATTTCTTAAAAACACCCAAACAAACAAAAGCATGCAAACAGTTAATAGCAAGTGGTGCCCAAATTACATATTTCTTAAACTCGTGGCCTACTTTACTAATCAGTTGTCATAAGATGTCAGATGGGGACCCATCACTGAAGAATTGTAGAATGCAGCCAGTGAAGCAACTAATTAGTTGGGCAGTGGCATGGAGGTGTGTGTCCCCAAGGAGCTAAAATGATCAGAGCAGGTGAAGAAAGTTTGGACAGATCAGTATCTCTGTGGTATAAAACCCAACACTTGGCTGCATTCACAGGGATGCTGAGGGTGAGGGCACCACGGGTCCTCCTCGGGGACTGTGCTTGGTGGGGGACTGCAGCACCACTGCTTCCAGAAAGAAAGGCGAGTCAGCTGAACGCTTGGAGGAGCATGACCTGAGATGTGCAGGGATTAGAATAGTTGAGCAGTTTCTGGCTTCATCTGGGAGAGCTGTAGCTCTCTGGCTTATTTGCCAATGGCTTATAACTCATTCCTGAAGCTTTTGCTTCCTGGTCACTGCGAGAGTCAGCATTGGTTATTCCCTGTGGGCACCAGACAGGCCTCCCTTCACAGGCAGGGGAGGGTCACTGAGTCAGCAGAGCAGAGGAACCATTGCCTCCTGCTGCAGCTGGGGGCAAAAGGCCTCAGGAACAAACATAAGAACCTCTCTTGTGAGCTAAAAGATGTAAAAGACTTAATACTTATAAGTGTCCCACATACTCCTTTAACACTAATTGTTTTAAAAGTGCTGTGTGACTTTCTTCCCTTTTCCCTTCATCCCACCCCAACATAGGTGCACCCTTGCTGCTCTCATGCAATTCTGTCTCCCTATTCAAACTCCACAGGTGCAAGAGTGAAGCAAATCTCCAAAACCCTTCCGAAGGATGAGCCTCCAACACCCTGCAGGACCTGAGTGTGGGTCAGTGTAGGACACCAAGAACCCCTCACATCAGCAAGTCACTCACTTTCTCAGCAAAAATGAGGATCTCAGCTCCAGCCTCTTCTCTTAGGGTAAGATCAAACCCAGGTATTTGACTTGGGATCTTCAGTGCAACAAGTCCTCAGGAGAAAATCTTCTTTTTGGTGCTTTGCTTTTCAAAATGTTATTGCACGCTGCAAGAACAGTCACACAAGACTGATGTATTAAGTATTAGTAATGTTTAGCTGTCTTGCTGTACAGATTAAGGATGGCCATGTCACAGGAATTACCAGGCAATTCCCAGACCTGGAGGTCACTTTTGAGCCTTACTCTTACAAGGGATTGGTTCAGCACAGTAGACTACTACCAAATGTGACAATCCAATGTTCAGCCTGGATCCAGAGTTTCAGGACTGACCAAACCCGGGGAAAAGGATGCTGTTGGAGGACAATATGATCATGTCACCAAGGCTGGCAGACAGGCCTGGAGGACACCTTGCACAGGTAGTGTGGACCACATGCCCTGGCAGAACCACACCCAGCAAGCCCACACAAATGCTGTCTGGAGCTGTAAAAGTGAATAGACACCAGTTCTTGCCATCCTGTTGAATTCAGGCAAGGTACTTACTTGAGGGACAGATTCTTGGTTCCAAAAAAGCTGCTTTGACCTTTGAGCTGCCAAATTCCTTCCCCCATTACTTCCCATCTTTCTTTCTAGTGTTGCACAGCTACTCTGAGTCATTGTTTATCTAATTTAATTAACATTTGCTAGTGCCTGCAACCTAAAACACTGTCTTAAAACATTTGCTTGAAAAGCTTCCTTGTCCCAGAGCTGTCATTTTTAACATGATGGATAATGGATAGAAATAATTATCCTGAACAAGGTTAGACAGCTTAAATTATTTGAGTTTCAAGGAATTAGTAAGCTTAGCTAAACATCTTATTTTTCAAGACACAGTAATAATAAAAACACAGCGATGTCCATAATGGATTGTAAAAAATATACTCTGCTAAAATTTTTTGTGTTCTCTCACAGGTTCAACACCTTCATCCAGGAAGGTTTAAATCAGCACATCATCTCATACATGGAATTACAGAATATCCTGATTTGGAAGGGACCCCCAAGGATCATCGAGTCCAAGTCCTGGTCCTACACAGGATATCCCCAAGAATCACACCATCTGTCACCATGTGCATCATCAGCCCTGCATTGAAAGGACTTTTGAATCCCAGATAGGGTGCTTCCAGGGCTGTGAGTGCTGGTGTCCAGCTCAGCTGGTCCAAGTGGGAGGGCAATGCATGCGTGGGTTATGGGAGGACCTGGGTCCATATAAAGTCAGTGCTGCATTTGCAGCCCCCAGAACAGCTCTGGAACAGGCCAGAAGAAATCAAAAGGCAGAGACTAGGTGCAAACAGAGTGAGATTATTTTAGCTTTACAAAGGTATAAAGGAGAGCGGAATTGGGCTCACTGCCTCTGTATTATTTCCCTAGTCCATAATTTTGGGGAAAATACAAGTTTTGAATTAATCATTGACCTTTAGCTTTGAAGAAAAACAGAACTTTGGCATTGAAATTGCCAAAAAATGAGACTAACAATTTGCAATTGCTTAATTTCCCTCCTAGAAAGCCAGGTGCAGCCAGGCCTCTGCGGCGCTTTGCGCTGCGCAGAAGTGAGATCTCCTCCAGAGACGCTCAATCCAAGGCAGACAAAGAAAACATGAAGAAAAACAAGCACCTGGCAGAGTAGTGCCAAGCCACAGACAACAGGACTTGGGAATGTCCCCTTCCTGCCCTGCTCATTGCACTGTGACACCTTTCAAATAATGAACCTCCTGCACCTATAGGGATGCAGAGATCTGACGTTGTTCCCCTCGGTTTGGAGCAGGGGGTCACATCCTGCTGCACAGCAGCAACATTAATGCTCTCAAGAACTGCCCACACATCCCACATGGACTCAACCCCCAGGAGCAGAGGCTGGGTTATAGGCTCCTGCAGTCTAAATTGCTAAATGCATCAATATGATGGAGATTTTCACATAAGGTAGACTTTTTTTTTTCCTTTAATTCTCATTTTACAAGTTTTGTATTGCTGGGGCCTTTTAAAATAAAAATCCTAATCAAAAAAAAAAAAAATAGTCCCTTTTCACTTCTGAAAGCAAAGGAAAATTTTCTTGGAAAATTTACCCACTTGGTAAAATCCAGAAGTTTTGCTTCGACCCTCACTTTTTACATTTTTAGATTCCTTTTTTAAAGATCTCTGTGCTGGTGTAGAACGATTTAAAATTCCTCCAGCAAAGTGCAGTTTTATTGCTCCAGAGGCAGCATAAAGCTGAATGGGTGGCTGTATTTCAAGCGAGGAGCTGTGGGAGAGTGCAGCTTGCAAGTGGCAATAGAGCCCAGAAACTGAACTCTAGCCTTTCTATTCAGTGCTCTTTTTATTATTAAGTCATGGAATAAGTAAAATGTTACGGGGACACTTTAAATCTACACTTGTTTGTACAGCATCCAATGAATATGTGATGGGGAAAGAAAATGAAAAATGTGGGGATGTTAAAAATAAGGAAAAGATTGGATGCTGAAGAATCAAGTGTGGTAAATTACGATGGACCATTAAATCTGTAATTGTAACCTGAAATGGAGCAGCGTGGCTTTGGTGCATTCTCATGCTTGTGGGGTGGCTTTGGGGTAGGTGATCTCTGCTTGCTGGCTCAGAGGATGGGACATCTCTATGAGTTGGCAGGAGGCAGCAATGTCCAGAAGCTGCCTCAGCTGTACCAAAAAAAATGGTATTTCAATATTGAGGATCCCTTTTGTTTTGATTTTTTTTTTTCAGACTTGAAACGAAACAGTCCAGACCTGATTTGCACAGAACTTCTGATCGTGTTTGTGAAAGTGTTGACACAGGTCGCAAAGACAGGTGAGAGTGTGGAGCCATCATTCACACCCTCATCAAGGCAGGATATGAAAGAGGTTTGGGTGGAGGATGCCTGCAGGCTGCCATTAGCACCTCTTAATGATCTGAAGCCTAAATGTCTGGTTGATGGCTCTAATTTAGACTAATGAGCCTTGCTTTGTTTTTAAAGGCTAAAAAGGTTCAGCCGGAGCTGGCTAGGGTTCACCTGCAGGGCTATAGGTTGTTGTGCCTTCCAGGGTAAGACAATGCAGATAACCCACCACCGGCATTTACCTGTTGTTCCCCATTAGGATCCAGCCTTGCTGAGTTTTTTGGTTAAATATCCCTATCCCGACAAGAGTTAGCACCTCCCAGCATAAGGAAAGCAGGAAGAGGCAGGGGAGTGAGGCCACTTTTCCAGGCAAGGACAATGAACAACCGTTCCTAACGCTGGCACCATGCAGGCTGTGATTTTAAGAAGCAGCCGGCAATTTTGAAGTCCTTAGTTGTGCTTTTGTAACCCAGGACAGGCAATAAAATGCAAATATTGCTCCTATTCCTATGTCCCTGAGCAAGATGGAAGAAAAACTTGAAAAAAACATTTCCTTGTGTTCTGGGCTGGCAGGAACCACAGATTTATTTCTGTTTCTCACCAGTCTAAACCAGTTCCCTGCTGATCACCACTGGCACTGGAACTCCTATACTCACCTGCCTCTTTATGGTGGCCTCGTGACTGGAAAGTCATGGTGATTTCCCCAGTGGGAGGAGGTGGGAATCCCTCGGCCAGGCGTGCTGGGAAAGAATGGAAATGGCAGATTCTCTTGCTGTAATTTCTTACCTTGTTTTAGATGTGGTTTCAATGTTCCAAATTCCCCGTAATTGGTTTTCTCTTTCTCCTACTCTGAGAAAACAACACAGTGTTAATTATGGTTTCCTGGCAGTGTTTTTAACATGCAGTAGTGGGACAGATGTGAACGCTAAGGAGCTTTTGCTGTGTTTTCTGTGCCTCAGATGAGGAGCAAGTGGCCTGTGAGCTGCCCCTTCATTCCTAGTGCTGTAAATAATCATAGTTTGTGTTTTCTGTGTATCAGAGATGGGTGGGTCAAATGGCAGAGAGCACTGAGGCACACAGTCCCGTGGCAAAGAGATCCCCCTGTGTACCATGGATTAAATTCTGCTGCCTAAAAAGTGATTCCAAAGTTGTCAGTGGACTCTTGGTCCAGACTTTATGATACCCAAGACTGTTGCAGTGCTGCAGTCAGGCGTTGAGCAGCCATAAGAAAACCAAATCCAAGGGATGGGGAAAGCAAGGTGTACATAAGACCTATGGATGGCAAAGGTACTCATCCACAAACCTTTTCCATGTAGCAAGAGGAGAGCCAGTTCTGCCTTTTTATCAAAACCAGAAATCAGATGAAAGGAACCACAACCCACGCTGGCTATCTGCTCCTTGGGTTTTCCTTCCTGTAGCACAGTTGGGTTTCTGATGCCATTTGTTTCCTGTACTTGTGGATATGTAATATGAGGCAGAGCATGCATTATTGGGGAGCCACAACTGAGAGATGAATAATATGGTTGGGTGCCAATGTTAGCCTTGGCCCTGTGTAACCCTCTTGTTGGTAACCTGAGCTAAATTGCTCGCTGCAAAACCAGGAGATTGGTTTTCCTTAGCAACTACTTTGTAACTGCAGAGCGAATCCAACAAAAGCAGTAGTAAAGTATCATTATGTAGGTACTTTTTTACAGTTAGCAGGTCATTCTTGGAGATCTAGATACATATATATAATTAATGTGTTGCCTCTGTGTTCTGGGTGACTGCGGGAAGCTGGGCTTTGGAGCATGAAGTAGCTGCAGCCTCCTCCATAGCTGGAGTTCAGGGGGTGTGACAGCCTCTGCTCACACTTCTTGGTTGGGAGGAAGAGCTGCTTTGCACCCTGCCTTTTGGTCATGTTGCCTGGCCAGTTCTTGGCAGACCTCTGTCATCTCCTCCCATCTGATGGCACCTTTGCTTCTCACCTGCCCCGTGACTGTGTGAGTGGAGCAGTTGTGGTTGTCCTGCTGGGATTTTGGCCAAACACTGTGGCAGAAAGTGCTCTTAAACACATTAGGCAGCACTAGGGAAAAAAGGTATGAGCACAGGAAACTGCTGCTAGTACAGATGTATTTTTTATAGACAAAATGCAGAATGGTAGTGGTGGGTGTTCTTTGGTCATGCACTGACTCATCTGCCTAGTGCATTATGTGTAGAGCAGATTTTGGGGTGTTTGGGGTTTTTTAATTGAAGAAAAAGGAAGTTTGCACATTAAAATCTCGAGTTTACTATGGAAAAAATCTCATGGGGGTAATCAAAATGCAGCACTGTGTTCTGGGATCACACCAATGTGCCAAAGTCCAGCAGCTTCAGCTGGATGTCCTGATCTGAGAACATCACGGTGTCTCATTGCATGTCCCATCCAACATAAACAGTTGTGACTTGATTTTTCTTCTGTAAGAAAACCTTAGTGCTTCAACATTTGGCTGAAAACAAACACCAGTTAATGTTCTTTATGTTTATTAAATAGGAAATCAGTGAATAAGAAAGAGAGTGTGAAAAACGTTCTATAATAATTTCGGATTTTGTTGATAATGACATAGATCCTTGCCCCAAAATTTGAAATTCAAGCAACTAGCCAACTTATGCAGTATTTAGAAAATGTGTGATCTTCTGCTTATTCCAGTGGAAAATGTTTAGGAATTTGCAGAGCAGTCTCTGTGGTGATTTAGATGTAGGGATTCATTCAAGCATCTGCTTAGGTCCTGTTGATGCTGTAAGACCTAAATCCCATTCCTAAACAGCAGTGCTTTCCCAGGTGAGGATTCAGGTGGGAAAAGTGCTTCCCTGTTGGGTCTCTTTCAAGCTTTTCTCGCCACTACTCCTGCACTGGGGTGGATGTCCAGGGGGAGGGAGTAATTTCCCCAAACATCTCCTGTTCCCTGCAGCTGGATCCAGTCTTGGCTGTGAGTTGGACACAGTCCTCATGGTTTAGGAAGTGGTTCCTGTAAACCCAGAACAAGGCTGACTTCAGGTTATTAGAGTTTTGGCTCTGAAAGCTTTAGTTCCTCCCTCTGCTCTCTGCTCAAACCCTGGCAGGTGGGTTTGTGAGGTTATTCCTTGTGCAAACATGGAATCATTGAATCCTGGAAAACTGCCCTACTGTTTGACCAAGGGAAGTTGGGTAGGACACTTGCCACTGTCTCTCTGCGGAGTTTTCAGTGATTTTCAAAGGACAGTTGACTTTTTCTAAATTTAAAATGTATTTCTATGGAAACTACAAGGCTAGAAGAATGATTTGAGAAAGTTTCATGTCTAATGGCAGCCCAGATAATGGCAATAGACAGCCACACAACGGTGTGTGAGATATACAATCATAGAATCCTCATATGATTTGGGTTGGAAGGGACCTTAAAGATATTCTAGAGGGGGAAACCTTCCATGAGACCAGGCTACTCCAAGCCCCATCCACCTGGCCTTGGACACTTCCAGGAATGTGTCATCCACAGCTCCTCTGGGCAACCTGTGCCAGGGCCTGAACACCCTCACAGGGGACAATTTCCTCCTAGCATCTCAGCTAAACCTTCCCTCTTTCAGTTTGAAGCCATTCCTCCCTGGTAATGTCACTATAGCTCCTGATGAAAGGAACGTCACCAAGAGCATGATATCCCCATCACCCTAAACACTTGAGTTGCAGGTGTGGGCAGGTGGAACGGAGGACAAATCCAGCATTCCCCACTCAGCCTGCATGTCCTGTGCATGGGGTCATGGGCAGCCACAGCCCCTGGTGCTGGGAAATAACTTGAGCAAACTGCAGCCAGGGAATGGAAATGGGATGTGATCAAAGCACCCGGAGGAGCAAAGCCTGCGCAGCACTTGGTGCAAACTGCAGCGTGCCCTTGTCTGGGCACGGAGGTCGGCGGTGGTGCAGTGCTTCCACAGCAGCGCCTGCATGGAGGCTATTTCCGACTCCCATAAAAATCTTTATGTCTCTGTGATCAGGATTTGGTGATGCAAATTTGCTGTGTCAAAGGAAGATGCCGCTGTAAATGAATTAGTACAAGAAGAACTTCTTATTTAAGAAGTGCTGACTCTGCGCTCTCCCCTATGCCCTCGCTTTTAAAATTGAAGCCTGGGTTTGCTGCTTGCTATGATCTATATTTAGATACTTATAAATGAAGTTTTGCAGTCACATGGCTGCATTCTTGTATGGCTTCATGAAGCCATTTTTTCACATTACAGAGATTTATATGTTTGCGTTTACATATTGCAGGTGTTTCCATAAAAGCTCGGGGTAGCCACATTCCGGATGGCCTGAAAAAAAATGGAGAAGTGCTTAAAATGTTACTGAGCACACTTAAAAATATTGTCCTGGGGCAGAAGAGTGAAGTCACTGCACAAACGAGGGAGTCACAGACAGGCAGGATTAATGGACGTGGGCTTTTCAGGAGCGCTCCTCTCTACAGAGGGTCGAGCTATGCAAGAGGACAGCATCCCTTTTGGGATGTACCTTGTGCAAGGCTCCCAGTAAACTGCTGGGCCCCCAGCAGAATATTTCAAAATGTCAGAGAGTGCTGCAGTGCTGAGCTCATGCTATGTAAGTGATAGTCTGATGATTTATGTGCTGTACACACTACACACAAATCCTGTCCCAACCAGCCCTGGAAGAGGAGATAGTACTCTTGCTGGTGTGTCCTCTGCTCCAGGAACCTTGCCAGGAGGACACACCATAATTCATGCTCTGCTGATGCTTTATAAAAGTTGCAGCCTGTACTTTGGCTGCTGTGCTGCTGACCCCAGCATCTGTGTCAGCCTCCGGCCCCTCCACGCCTGGTGGATGACCGCAGTTCCCTGTGCCTGTCCTGGGAAGGCTGATGCATCAACTGGCCCTCTGGCTGGCACAGGCAGTGCCAGCAGGCACTCCTGCCTTGCCTGGCCTCAGCACCACATCCACCAAAGGTCAGGGCTCTCCCTGCTTTCAGGCAACCCCCAGCTTTGCCCTCATGGCTGCAGAAGCCTACAGCTTGACACAGAAAAGAAGGTGGGAAATCATAGGGCTTCTCCTTAAGCTAAAAACCCCTTCAATCTCTGCTGACTTACAGCTACCAAAAGCAAAGGATTATCAGCACTTCATTTATCCTGGTTTGGGGCTCACCATAAAGCTGTAGTGCAGCATCTTCCATGAGGAAGTGCCTGAGAAACAGGAGGTTTCCTGCAGGGAAGGAGCAGACTAACAGTATGGGATGATAGGGGAATTTCATGCACAGCTAAAACACTCCTCAAACATTGAAGGGGAATGGCTGGAGTTTGTGCCAGAACGGTGAGAAAGAGTTTGGCTGAGGGGTAAGAGTGGTTTCTTGCACTCTTCATCCCCTTTTCCATGGTGGGCTGTGGGCATGGCCCAAGGAAAACACAGTTCAAACTCTGTTCTGGGGACAGGGCAAGGCCAGGTGCAGCACGGGCAAGGAGGGGAGCCAGGTGGGGAAGCAGGGTCAGGAGCAGCGGGGCCGGTGGCTGCCCAGGCCAGCACACCCAGAGGTGCCGCCTGCCCTTTTTGGAGACTTTTGCCTTTTTGGAGACTTGTTGGAGAGCTAAAAATCCCCAGTTTCCTGGGGCCACAGACCACGCCGGGCGCTGGCCCAAATGTGGGTCAAGAGTGACACCCTGTGGACAAGTTATTCTTTTTCGTAACCTCACAGGATTTCTCTCCTGATGCTTTTCGTCCGCCTCTTTATTCCCCCTCCCCAGAGTTTTCCTTTCCCAACCCTCCCCCTTTCCCAGCACAGGGGTTGCCTCTGCGAGCCCCGCGATGCGCAGAGAACGGCGCATCTCATCCCCTTAAAAGTGCGGGCTAAGGAGATGAGACCGAAATCCCCCTTCCCTTTTGTTCCTCTCTGCTTTCCCCCCTTTTTATAGTCGGTTTTCCCTTATTTATACTGGGTTTCGGCCCTGCAGCTCAGCGAGGGGCTGCGGCTCCTGCCCTGCCGAGGTCCCCCGGCTCCGCGGCCGCGCAGCTCCGCAGCCGGAGCCGGGTGCGCTCCCAGGGCTCGTAAATCTACCGGCTGCTCGCAAAATTTGGCAACTATGAACCCGGGTTGTCTGTTAAACCGGGAGAAAAACTGCGTGGGCTTCCCCTCAGCAACTCTCCGTGTCCTTCACAGCTCCACAAGCCACCACCCAAAAAAAAAGTATCTCAAGAACTGCTTCTCTTCTGGTCACTCTAAGGATCCCTTCCCAATCCTGGACTCGCTGGGGTTGTGCAGTGCTGTCCTGATGCTCGTGGTGTTATCCCAAGAAGTGTCCCAGAACAGGCTGATTGACACCAGCTGACAGCCTGGGGAGGGTACAGCTCTATTTTAAGCAACAAATAATTTAGTTTTATATTGGTGAGAAACTCCTCATCGCTCATTTAATTATATGGATCTAAAAGAAACCATAAGGTCTTGGCACACCTGAGTGCTGGGAGAGGGAAAAGGGGGTGGGGGGTATCAAATCCTTCCAAGAGCTTATGTCCTTTCTTACCCCCAGCAGTTTAACCCTGCCAAGTCTGCACAGACCAGAATATCCATCTATCCAAAGCAGAGCCTGCATAGAGATTCCTGAATGTCCGCAAAAGCAGCAAATAAAACAGCAGTAATTCTTTCCAATGACATTTATATGCTGCCATTAACTCTGCTTTAGCTGGTGTAGTTTAGGGCTTTTAGAAAACATGACTTCAGCTGAAACAAGTGTTGTAGGTTTTTGCTGAGGGGACATGCAAGTTTTGCCTGGACTCCTACACAGATTCTCTGCCTTTTCCATTGTATTCAAAATCTTGGAGAAGAGGTGTCCTAGAACAAAAAGTGATATTTTTATGCCCTTATGCCATTCCCAGCACTTTCTAGGCCTGACCATTTGCATCTTTGTCAGGTGAAAAGAGAGAGATCAGATCTCTTAGTCCAGCTTGGGGATGCTATAAGAAATAAAAGTAGAAAAGCTTTTAAAAAAATCTGCATTGTTCTGTGAACTTCCTAGAGAACATCAGAAGTGGGAAGATCTACCAGGTAAAGAATTTGGACCAAGAAGCTGAAGAGTAGGTTGGTTGGTTGGGTTGACTTCACCAAGCAAACAATGAAGGCTGGGAAAAACAGAGATTAGAGACCCCAAAGTGAGCACAGGAAGCCATAGGCCATCTCCAAGATGTGGTAAAGCTGAAAAATTCCCTTTTCTTTTTTTATGAACCAGGGCCACATCTTGGTGGGAAACAATTCATCCCAAATTCTGCCTCCTTGGTTCAGGTTAGGCCACTCTGCCTACAGGAAGATGTCTTCTTGTGTCCCTTTCAGTGTCATGGGGGGACAGTAAAGCCATTGACATGGAGGAGGTGATACAGTTCACCCCAGAGGTGACTGCAATTCACAGGAAATTCATGGCTTGGAATCTTCATCATTGTATTGGATGGTCTTGCTAAAGATGTGCAGCCCCAAGTCTGCCTTGCACCTGGAACTTGGGGGGAACAGCCCAGCTGCAACAGCTCTTGGCAGAGTTAGAAATAGGGTCAGGCCATAAGGGCCCAGCTTGGAATTTAAATTCGGTCTACTTGAAGTAAATAAAATAACTGCACTGCCTAGTTTGCAAAGGATCATTTACTTTTCTGGAAAGGAGAGTATGTTTTTGGAAAGTGTACAGGCATCTTTCAGGATGAAGGGCTCTGTGTGCCACAATCAAGTTTTTACCTTTTGATTAGCAAAGCTTTATAAAGAATTTCAATTCTGAATTACTAAACAAAGAAACTATACAAGCCCCAGATGAGATTTAAAACTTTTCCAAAAGATTTTTTAAAAAAGAGAAAAATAATGGGCCACATGTTTTTTCTTATGTCTCTTGAGTCCGTTTATTCTAGACATCTGACATGCAATTCAAATTTCCAATAGTTTTAGGTAACCATGTCCAATTTAGAAACCACAGCCCTCAGCTAAGCCTACCTACCTCCCAAATCAATCTGGAAAAGCAGAGCACTTGCTGATAGTCTGCACTTTCAGCCTTGCAGAGCTGCGTTATATGTGTGCCATACATACTTGGGTTGAGTTTTCTGGCTCCGTGCAATCCATTTAGATGCATTTCATAGACCTGCAGTCAGTGGTCACAGACAGATAAATTATAGCTCCTAATGGAGAGCCTGTTCATGCTTTCAAAGAGTAAAACCACTATAAAATTGATCTCCTCTTCTGAGATGGCTTTGACAGTGGTGCTTGTACGGCAGTTTGGATGAGACGGAAGCAAAGGGCTCCCTGTGGATGAAGAAGTGATGAGTTTTATTTCTGGCTCTGAGACTTGGGCTCATTTCTTAACCTTTCTGTGCCTGAGAGTTTGTATCTCAAAAGTGGGGATAAGGCAAAGTCTTCTTGATAGGCAAAGCCGAACTACAACGGAAATTCCGAGGTTGGATATGGGTAGATAATGTCCTGCTATGTGTCCTCTCCTAACTGCCTGCAGAAACCTCCCTCCTGAGGATTTAATCATGTTTGGGAGGAGGTAAGTTAGGCAAGGGATGCATTAGGTGATGGTTTCCACACCACCCTTCTCACTGCAGTCCCTAAAACCTGGGTCATCCAACCCCACAGACCCTAGCACACTGGTTGAACTCATCAATCAGGACATGCCCCTCCTGCAGAGGTTGGCATCAAAAATTCTCCCTTCTAGGGCCCCAAGGAAATAGTAGATGGTCAGATGGTACTTCCAAGAGAGCTTGGTTGAGCAAAAATTATGGAGCAGATTCTCTACTGCTCTCAACATCAGAAGAGACTTATCAGCCTCCAGCAGCAAGTCCTGTTTGGCTGTAAGTGCCTATCTCTTTATCCTGTAATCCCTCATCCATCTCATCTATTTTTAGCTTTCCAGTTCTCTTTCCAGTGGGAACACTTGCATGCAGTCACAAACTCTGCTATTCGGGAAAAAATAGGATTTGAATCAAATTTATTGCTGTTAATTCCTTCCATAGGCATCATGAATCAGAAGGGGCAGCTGGAGGTGGTGGAATGCCTGTTCATCCACAGCCTTTGACACCACTGATCAGAGAAGGGGCCAGCAGTGGAGCTGGTCCCTGGTAGGATTTAGGGACTGGGAACATGGGAAAGCAAAGGGGAGAGTTGGAAAAATCTCTGGACAATTTTGTTGTTCCTTACAGTTTTCCTGAGCATGTCCTCCATTCTCCTTCCTGCAAAGGTGATCTGAGCAGAATATCCCTCCTTAAAAATGAAAGGGATAAATGAAAGAATAGAATGAATTAAGACATTCTCAGCTGACACCTGCTTTGGGGCGATATTTATGTCCTTCCAAACCTGTGGTGCCAATTGCCACAGCCCCACTGACTTGGGAGAATAACCCTGATTTTAAGGACATTCTCTGCAGGATGCAATGTATTTTAAGCAGAAAACAAGTGGCCAGATTATGGTCCCTCAGTGCAAACACAACAACAGACTTTCTTCAGCCTCTTTTTCTATATATACCAGGGCTGTGAAGTAAAGAGGAAAACGCTGAGTCTGCTAAAAACTGTTCAGATTCTTGTGGGTGCTTTGGAGGAGCTGGTATACAATTTTTAAGGCTGCTGGCAAATTAACAGCTTAGAAAAATTACAGCGGGGGGAGGGAAAAAGAAAAAAAAAAAAAGAAATTCTATTAATGAAACAGAACAATGAAAATCAAAGCTAAAGATGGAAGGAACTGAGTGGGCCCCATCCAGTTCATTGCCTGCTAGGCTGGATTTCTGCCTATAGTAATTTATGCCATAGCCTTGGAAGTGAAAACAGATTTCATTTACTACTGAACAGTACTACTCTGTGTAGAGAGAGTTCGTGGCCTCGCAGTGTTTCTGAGAAGGTATTGTGGGATTATTGCTCCCACTTTGCAGATGGGCCTGGTAATGCTGCTTGAATTCTTAAATTTAGGCTCTGGCAAGGGGGAATCTGAATTAGGACTTGAGTATCTGAGGACTGTCCCTTGTGTCCTGCTCTCACATGGCCTGGCCACTGTAGGAAGTGTTGAGATCATAGAGGTCCCAGTTAGCACCACAGTTCATGTGTGCAAGGCTCTGCATCAGGATCATCCCTTGCTCCAGGGATTTATCCCTCAAGGGTTTGACGGAAGAGTTGGACGTAAGATGTTCCTCCAACTTTAAATACACCTTAAGGGAGAAAAGTACTCTGAAACTCTTGGCTTGCTTTCCTTTTTCACTAGTCTGGTACCAGGCAGAGCCCAGAAACACCTCCTGCCCTTCCAACAAACATCAAGACAGAGGATGGTGAGTCCCTGCCTGCCCACATCGCCGACACTGCCACAGGCACAACCTCCCTCAGAGGAGTTTGGCAGTGAAAAATGCACATGTTCCGTTAAGAAAGAAAAAAAAGAAGAGGCAGAAAAACAGGTAAAATTAGCATTTGGAGAAAAGTTCCTACGGAAAAAAGCTATATGTTTCCCTAGAGCCAAATGAAAAAAAAAAAAAAAAATCCCAACCTTCAAACCCAAGCTTGCAGAGTCTGCTGTAATTTATGATTTACCATATGAATCTAACTATAGAACCTTATTTAAAAATTTTATAAAGATTGTAAATCTACAGTGAAATGTTCTAGGGACAATCTGCTGGCAGAAACCCACTCTCCAGACTGACCTATGGGAGAACCAGCTTGTCAGGGGCTTGATCTGGAGCCCGCTGAAGACAATGGAAATGCTCTCATTGACGTCAGTGGCCTTTAGATCAAAAAGCCCCCAAAGCTCAGCATGGAAAAATGAGTCCTAAGGAGAAGCAAACTGCTCTAATCAATAGATGTTGCTGGATGAAGGTCTTTAACAATAGTTTAATGGGCCATGATGAGCTCCTCTGGACACTTTTATTTGGTATTGTATGTATTTTATAATCTTTTTCCTGAAACTTTTAATGGAATTTATCTCACTGGAGAATTTGGGAGAACATCTGCTGCAAATGATGGGTAAAGACATAAGCTGTTGTGGGTGGGGTGAGCCTCAGGAGGTTCACAGTTTGGGTTTGGCTTCTGCTTCAGATTCTTATCTGAACTATACAGATCTCCTGTGGCTGCAAAAATTGGACTGGAAATCACAAGAGTACAAGCCTTCTTGTGAGATTTCCAGCACTTTTCTTATGGTTTTGACTGAACACCAGATGTGGAAAAAATATTTAACAAAACTGGATGCAGTTTTTTTCATGTCTGGTTCTAAAAAGAGATGAAGGTTCAGGAATCTAATTTTATCCTTTCCAGTTTCACTCCTTGGTAAGATTCTGTTCTAGTTTTAAAAAAAATAAATGCAATTTAAACCCAGAATGTAGCTGTTGCAACCAGTCCCCAAAGGATCGTTCAAGTAGATGGAACTCCAAACATTACACTGACTATGAATTAAAACCTTATGCCTTTGGCAAGTGGAGTGCAAAGAACGACCAGGGTGAATGGTGACCATTAGGAAACATCCACTAATGTTCTTTCCCTTCAAAGATTATTTTTATTTGCTTTGCATGCAAGCCTATTTGCATTTTTGACCCGTTCCTGCCTGCTTCCACCATAAAACCAAGCTTTTAGGCTCTGCCTAGCACAGACATTTTTAAGAGTACTTGAGCAATTGTGCTTGCCATGTGGAAATTTTAAATTTTAAAGCAGAATTCAAAATTTCCTGCAAATCTAATAGACTTTGCAGGCTGCTTACACAAGCCTGCATTACCTTTTGGGTGTCACACCAGTACTGGGATACTGAGTCACTAATCAATGGCATGTTCTAATCCAGATGTTCTATATGTTCTTTGTGGACAATTCACAGCTGGAAAGGAGAGTCACTTTATTAGCTGGTTTGCTCCAGCTGTAATGCCTACTCACACTTGCTTTTAAACTGATAGCCTTTCATCAGAGAGGGGAAGAGAAGGTTTGTTTGAAAGCAAATAGTGATGGTAGGTTAGGGGAGCTGTTAAGTCACAGGAAGATTTCACAGCATGTGTAGGCAACTTTGGGAGGTGGAAAATGGCCTGAAGTGAAGTGAACGGCCTGTCTTGAAGGGTTTTAATCACTAACAAAGCTGAGCAACAGAAAGTCAAAGAAATCAAGCAAGGAAAACAAGTTTAAAAGTGACTGGGCTGGCACTGACCTTACTCAGATATTTTATCACTTATGATTGACTCTGAAATTTTTGGTCTCAGTTCAGAACAGGGAATTTGTCCCTGTGGGATATACAAAGGCCAGGCCAAATGGAACTGAGCTGGCACTTCTTTCAAACTCCTCATTTGGTGTGTAATCTCACATCCAAATCAAACAGAGACAGATGAAAAAGTGGAGTATTATGTCATCCAGAATCTGTGGAACAGTGAGCTGTAGCTCCAGCGCCTGAGGAGACTGCCTAGAACTCACCAGGTCTTGTCATTTCACTGCATTTTTGGCAATATTGGGACATTTCCTGTGAAACTCCACTGTCATCTAACAAGCAGCAAATAACCAATTAATAATGGGAAGAAGCAGCTCCAAAGTGTGGACATCAAGGCTGGAAAAAGATGGGGAAGAAAAACCCCAGGGTTTCTTCTTAATCCTATTAATTTTGGGGGAAGAAGGAGCTCTGGTGATGTCTCAGAGATTTTCTAGATGTCTCTTTGGGCCTGGGGAAGGTGTTTTGGGGAGCGAGATGTGCCAAGACCTGTCAGTGCCTCTGCTCCTGCTGGAGATGGGGCTCCCAATGCTGATGAGCACAGGGAAGGTTTTGTGCTCAAAGGGAAGAGAAGCAGCTTTCTCAGGAGCTGCTTTCTGTGTGTGCATGGGCAGGTGAAATCATTCAGCTTCTTCTTAGTGGTCTAGGAAATGTCCACTGGGATGGGCCCTTCAAAAAAATTCCAGAGTTTTGAAATGCAACTTGGGAGAGTGCTAAAAACGGCTGCAGGAAAGGGTAAAGAGCTCCTCTACTGCTCTCTCCAGGCTTTGCTCCCAGGGCTGTACCTCCAGCCCATGTGGAAATAGTTACCTCCAAATAACACATCCTGTGGGACTATTTCTGGTCATTTCACAGAAGCCTTATTAAAAAATAGAGAGTTTATTAACCTGAGATTCAGGGACTCGGATTCGTGATGGAGGCTATAAACTCTCAGCCTATGGTTCAGTTTTACAGGGATGATTTGAGGGTTGGAGAAGGAATTCTTGTGGAGAGAGGCTTAAGGAGCTCCATTTGGTGAACTTAGCAAAAAAGCAGATCAGGCAGTGTCCTGACTCTGTGCAGTAAATGCTTTTGGAGGAAAGAATACCGTGTACAAAAGGGCTTTATAGTCTAATGGGGGAAAAACATAATGAGATCCAATGGCTGGAAATTTAAGACAGGCAAAATTGAGAGATTGGGAAAGGAGAGGGGGCAGACTGTTGAAGGGGGCAGGGGATTTGTCATCCTTTTGCATCTTGAAATCAGAACTGGAGGCCAGCCCAGATGACTGGTGAAACATATAGTAGTAGGCTCAATTAGCGAGTGAATGTGTGAAATTATTTTCTTGGGGATTTATATTGAGCATTAAACTAGATGATCTGAATTGTCCCTTTCAGCCTTAAAAATGGAGGAAAGATGCCAGAAAAGGAGCTAAATATCCAAATTCTACCAAATTGCAATAGCTGGAGCCTCTGGGCCCCTTTGGGAATGGTGCAAGTGAAAGGAGAAGGGTTATTCTAGGCTCTGGGTGTGTGGAGGGACAGACAGAATGAGGGATACCATCACATGCCTCCAGCACAAACCCAGTTGTCGCTGCTTTTCCTTCTTGGCCCCCCCCAGCACACTTTTCTTTTTTATGTATTTTATTTTTGAAACTAAAAATACATCCTCAGAGGCATTAGTCACTCTGCCCACATATTAATAAATTGCATAATGATGCCACCAAGCATCCAAAAACCTTTCAAACTGTTATATATTATTTCTTTCAATAGTATTCTAAAAGGCCAGTGAGGCTTAATGGAGCCACATGGTATTGTATTTAATCCAGAAATCTGGAACTGTCTAAAATCTCATGTATAAATTAAGATAATATACAATATGTTTTTTCATTTAATTTGATTCTCCCCATTTGGGTAAGCTATAACTCCATAGGGCTGTGTCTTTTGCAAGGGATTTTTGCCTACCAAATTGTAGATTTGTAATGTTGCTCTTGCTTTTAATTGCCATGGGCTGTTCCCCATAATAACTGAGCCGGTCCTTCGCCAGCCAAAGGAAAGTTTAATGGAACCACAGTTTAATTGGGCAAAGTTTAGAAGTTAGGCAAGTTACAAAGTTTCCTGGGACTTTTCCTTACGGCCTCTCCCATACAGCTCCGTTGGCATTGCTGCAGGGAATGTCACTGCCATGCCATGGAGATGGTGACCTCGGCAGAGCATTGGGCACTGCTGTGCAGGTGACTCCTTCTTGACCCTCCTTGGACTCAGCTGGGTGTCTGGCATTTACACACAGGAATTTTTAGGACATCAGGAGCCACTGAGTAAAGAAACCCAAATCCAAATATTTCCTATGCTGGAAAAACATAGGGGCTTTCTTTAGATCCGGGGTTTGGGTATGAGGCTTGCTTTCCTTAGAGTCACCTCTGGACAGGTCCACCTTTCCTGTACAGTGTCTGCAGGGGGTTTTCACAAATTCTGTCAAGCCACGGCAGATACCACAGACTATGAGATAAGGGGTCAATTAACGTTGCCTTTTCCTCCTCCTTTCTTTTGATGCCAAGCTCCCTTCATGCTTCTGGAAGCTCTGGCTATCACTGCACCAGGGTGGAACAAGACTGTGGAACAGGAACTATGTAAGTCAGGACCACAGTTCAGGTATTTTTTTTTTCTTATTATAACCTGTGAACCCAGTAACCTCAAAAATTGCTGGGTTTTGAGCTAAAGTGCTTCAAGAGATGGAGGGAGAAAAGTGTTCTTGGGTGTGTTCTGCTCTGCAGTCTGACATCCTGGAGGAGAAGAAAGCCAGGTGTGGAAACAAAGTGAGTGAGATGATTTCTTGTGGGGTCAGTGGAGTAGATGAAACAGAGGTGCTGAAATGTGGGGCATACCTTTCGTTTGAGGGAATGCGTAGGAGAATTAAACACGTTCTGGAAAGCGAGAGGCCTGTGCATTATGAGGGAACAGCTCTGAATCATATGGACCCAGGTTTTGGTTGATCATGTGAATAAAACTTCTTTCAGGATTTAATACCTCTGCTCATCATTTCCGGTGGCTTGGGTTTTTTCAGTTGGCTTTTAATTTTCCTTGGCTTTGTCAGGACTAGACCTGACTTTGAGCAGGGATATTCTCAAGGCTATAATCTGGTTTCAACAAATTTTTGGTATGAGCAGTGTGTATGGAGGCCCCCTGCTCTCCCCATGTCTACAGGATTTGTCCAGTTTTGGGAAGCTGTGTGATAGATGCCTTTAAACTCTCAACCCTCCCTGTTTTCTTTCCCTCCCTTCCCAATGCCCTGCTCACTAGAAGTGCAATCCACAGCTTTCTTGTCACTTAACTGATTATGGACAAAACCTCTTGGCTCCTGTGTCCCAATTCCTTCCAAAGTGGGCTCTGCATTGCTGCTGCTGCACAAATCAAACTGCAATTGTAATAAGCATCTCGAGGTGCTTTATTGAACACCAGATTTGTTAAACTAAGAGTTTCCCTGTTAGAAACATCTGGTTGATATAACCAGACGTGTGTTGGTCTTACAAACTCCATCATGGGGGGCAGGTTGGGTCACAGCAGGAAGCATTGCATGGGAGGGGGAAGATTATCCATGAAACTTTGTAAGCAGAAGCTATGAAGAGAAAAACAGGAGCGAGCCTGAGCTCTTGAGGCCACCACAGCCCCATCACCTCTGCCCAGGAGGCACTGAGCTATATTACACCTTCCCCACCACCTCTGTCCCCTCCTGGGTCCTTCGGGACCCACAGGGAAAAGCCAGGTTTGCTCCCGGGGCACTGGTCCAGCCCTTGTAAAATATTAATGTAGGGGTCAAGTGAAAACTGACTCATTTTTGAGCAGGAGAACAAGGTCATTTTCTTGTAGCCCAGTAATTCCCTCATTTTTTATTGGTGGTGTTATAAACCAACTTCTCCGAGGTGCTGGGACTTCGCCTCTATTGCATCCCTGTTCCTATCCGGTTCCAACAATAAAACCCTTGCCTTTTTTGATCTCTGGCTTTCATGCTTGCTGACACACTCTGGAAAATTTAAGAAGGGCGCAAGGAATGGGTTAGTCACACTTGTTAATATTTATCCCATTGCAGAAAGAGCAGGGCTGACCTCAGAGCTTGGGCTTTGGAGAATAGTTATGAGAGTGATTCCACCCAGCTGAAATGAAATCTGCATGCAAAGCTTGTTTGGTGCCTGGAAAGAGCTAGAAGGAAGTAAAGGTCTTAAATGATATATTTCCGCAGTTAACGTTTTGTCCTGTTTACAGAATCTCACCAGAATACTGGGGGTTTTGTTTTGTTCATATGTTTTTCATAAGGATAAATATCCATGCAGTTTAAACATTTTCATTAGATTCAGACAAGATGGAGGATGTGGGATTGTTTTTTTCTGTAATTGATAATCTCTCCGGTTTTTTTAATGGTTATTTCTTAAAACACTCTTCAGAAAAAAAATCTCAGGTAAATCAAAGAGACGAGGAAAGTGATTCTCTTTAATTATTCTTACAGCAATTTTGAGTAATGTAGGTTAAATTAAAAAAATATACAAGCAAGATATTTTGGCTGGGAAGTATGTGTAATGTATGAACAGCAGGAAAAAAAAAAGCCTTCCTTTCTAAATAGAAAATCTTTGAAAGTAACAGGGGGAAACTGATGGGAAGGGCTGAAGTCCATATATTCCCACCTCCTCCGCCTTGTGCTCTCTTAAAGGTGAGCTGCAAAATGCAAAAGAGAAATGTGTTAAATTCAGATGACTCGCTCGGGTGTCAGGAAGTGGCTCGAACAACCACACGAAGTTAACTAACACATTCCCTTTTTTTTGTTCATCCCCTCCCTCCCCTGCTCTTCTCATGAAATCTGTTTTTTTGCTGCTGTGGTTTCTGCCTCCAGGCAGGAGCGCAGCCACTTGTCCACCCGAGCAGCACCCCGAGACCCCCCCATGGCTTGCAGGGAGCCAAGAATTTCTGGGAGGATTTTCCAGAAAGAAAGGAGGAGAATTTTAGAAAATGTATTCCTGATCTAAACAGCCTGGCTGCAGGAGAAATGAGACAAGCTCTGAGGGGTGGTGTGCTGAGCTTGTGTTGTTTTGCTGCTCATCTTGTGTCTGGTCAATCCATCTTATTATCATCCAACTGCTCTGTTCTAGGTCTTCTTCAGCAGCATGGTTCATGCCATCCATGGGGTTGAGTATCCTGGTCTCAGGAACCCGAAATGGGAGTAGTGCTGTGTCTGTCACTGACTGCCCTCAGCTGAGGCATGGAGAGAAACAATTGGATGTGGGCAAAGGCTTTTGGAACTGCAAGTGGCAGGATTTGGTTTGCAGCTGGATGTGTGTGATGGGAATAAGTCTCATGTTAGAAGACTTTTAAAGTAGTTTAAGTGTCCAAAAGGAAGTTGGAAAGGCAAGACCCCCCTGATCCATCAAAAACAGTGCCACTGCCCTTTGCAATGACTCCTATCCCATGGACCAAGAGCCCTGCAGAGCCTCATGAAAAGGCACAGACACGTGGCTGTTTCTCATTAGCTTCCACATTTCCCTCTGGAAATGCTCCCCGTGCCTTTCCCCCACAGCTTGGCAGTAGGTGTGCTAAAGAGAAGGTTTAAATCTAAATGGAAGGGGGCTATCTGATTTACAGTAAGTAGATTTTTCATTTCAAATGGCAACACGCAGAGCCCTGCACATTACCTTGCATCAATATAATACACACGCACACATGCCATGCATTTATGCCTAGGATATAAAAATAATAAATTATTCCAATGCTGTGTATCTGCATAGAGCTAATTCATGTACTACAGCGTGTTTATCAAAGGACACTCCTTAACTGCATACTAGTATTTTTTAATTAGTCATTAAGCTGCAAGACTCTGTCTCTCTACTGATTTATGTTCTTGTTATTTACAGTGTGAGTGACTTCTGCAGCAATTCCTGATTTTAGTTTTCTATTCTTTAACAATACACAAGATTTCCAAATTGGGTTGTTTTTTGGGGATTTTGTTTTAAGAATAAACCCAATTACACATCTGAGACTCTTTAACCAAGGAAAGCCAAAATAGTGTATGAAAACAATGGTTGTTCTCCCTCTCTTAGGGACACTTTCGTTCTGTTTTTCCCTCTAACAAATTTATCAGAACTGTTAATTCTCTGTAACAGCCAGAGAAAAAAACTGTGGATTTGGAAATACCTCTATAGTTTAGTCTCTGGAAGAGAAAGTAGTTAAATTGAAATAAAAAGAGAAAACTAATATTAATTTGCATTTCTCCTTTGGGAGAAAGATTAAATGAATTTGAGAAGGAGGTTCTGCTCCTACTTAGTGTGGAACTTGATGAAGTCACCCAACTGATCACGGCTCAGTGGAGGAGGCACAGCATTTGATAAAACCACAGCAAGAGGAATTCAAGCATCAATCCCCTTGCAAGGGGAGGGGTTATTAATGCTGAGGATCACTGCTCCTTCTGGGGTTTAGCTTTTTTTTTCTTTCTGGTGCAAGCAGTTGTCAGCAATGGAGAGAAGTTAATACAAGTGTGGGAGCTCCAGGCCAAATGCACGGAACATCTATCTTAAGGCACTTGTGGAAGTGTTTAGGATGTGCCTCCTGTGTCCTCCTCCATCAGGAGCAGCAGTGGTCCATGGCTGACCAGTGGCTGCTCCCAGCTTCACCCTCAGAGCCACTGCTTGGTGACACCAGAATGCCCTGGCCACAGGACATGGTGACAAGCCCTAGGCTGACGTGCCCAAGTTCTACCCACTACGATGTCCATGGTACCTTCAGCTTCATAAACCTGCTACCATTCATCATAAAGTCATAAAACCCCCAAGAACCTGCATTTCCCCCTGCTCTTTTCTTTTTCAAGGTGAAATAAAAATTTCCCCTTCAGCCCAGTGGAAAGACGATGATCTTGTCCTGCACCATCTTACCCAAACCTGTGAGGTGATAGCTGGTTGTTGCAGGAGATGAGAAAGGAAACTGATTTAGCCAAGGGTTTTTACATCAAGTGTCGATGCCAAAATATGTCTCTGCACACAGCAGCAGTAGCAGGTCTGGTGCAGTAAGGGTCAAGGCAGCTGTTTGAATTGCTGCATTATCCTGCATCCCTCCCAAAATCCTGCCTTCCTCTTAAAATTCTCCTTGTCTGACATGGCCATGCCAATAGCAAGGTGTTATGACCACTATGCTGCCAGCAGCCCTATTTTTCATTCCCACTTCCCTTTTCTATCCTGCAGGGCTGATTTCTCCAGGTTTATTTATTCCTCTATTAATGCAGCACAGCCATGCCGTGGCTTCCCTTTGGCAGGAGGCACTGCATGGTAGGACTCACGTTTGCAACTCATCACGGTGCAAACAGGCACCTCCAAAACGTCCATCCCTGTGAGAGCCAGTCACCTGCTCTTTGCAGCCTTCCCCTCCCATCACAATTAACCTCCCCAAGATTACCAGTTATGGGAAGTTTTAAAACTTTTCAAGAGGCAGTGGCTTCATTTAGGCAGCAAAGCTGTGTATTGAAATATGAATTAGGAGAGTGTGTATCGGCAGGATAGACCATCTGCTGTGCTCAGCACCCGGGTTTGAAGCTGGTTGGCTGGCAGGACAGCATGTGTTTACAGAAAACCCTAACAGTTGTAAAGGAGCCATTTAGGTTTATCGTGTCAATTCCTGTACAACTCCACGCAGAGAGATTCCTTTCACAAACTCACATAAAAAAGACAGATAGACTAGTTTTGACCTCTCTCGAAACATTTGACGGTTGAGCTTGTTGCAAGTATAAAATATCTAGAAGAGGAAAAAAAAAAATCTTGTAATTTCCCCCTCTTAAGCATTAGACTTCTTGAATGCAACATCCATTCATAGCTTAGTTCTTGCATTGTAATTTAACTGCCTTTTATTTTCCTTCTGAGATACAAACGCAGGAGCTGTACATGATTTTCATACCACATTATGCAAGACATTGTGGAAAAGCTGCCCAGAGTAATGGCTCCATTTCAACATGATGCATATGCCAAGATACAGGGATCATTTATTTTTCTTAAAAAATTAAATGAGGATGGGATTAAAAATGTTATGTTTTGCCTATATGAGCAATATTCCTCTATCAGCCATTCCAAACATATTGCCTCTTTGTAGCTCCTCTGTAATACAAATTGTCCAAGGGAAGGCACGTGGTAGCACACCAAAGGGGTTTATGCTGCTGCACGAGCATCCCTCTTTCCAGGGACTTGTGAAGCACAAATATTCCAAGGACAGGGCAGAACAAAACCATGTTGGCCCTGGGGATCCTTCTGGACTGAGCCCTCGGTTGTTTTCCCATACTTGGAAGAATTATTAAGAAAACAATGTCTTTAGTGAATGTGCTGAATCCATTGCTTAGCAGGCACCCACGTTGTACATATGATTTTTGTGTATATGGATGCAGAGAGAAAAGGGAATATTCTCCTATGTCCTTAACCAAGCCCTTGGTCACAGTGTCCCATGTGTGACTCTGCCTGGCTGTTGGACTGAGAAGATAAAATAAGAAACAGCCACATTTGACGCATCTCTGAGATAGCTCCTTCCAATGTGCAAAAGAAAAAAAAAAAATCTTAATACATAGGTCTTAAGACTTCAATCATTTTTTTTTTAAAATGCTCGATTCTTTTAATGGAAAAATCCAAGAAGCAAGATGAAAGATGGCAAGATGAGAGATGGCAAGACTAGGGAGAAAGCTTGCTCTTGCAAACATACCCACCTGTTTTTAAGGCCCCTCATATGGATGCTTTAGGATTGGGGATCAAAAGCTGCATAAAAAGTGAGTGTAGCCAATATCCTAAATAGGAACACAGTATGCTGGTAGTTTGTGAAGGGCCCTATGGCTTATATGAAGTAGGAAGGCTTGGGTAAGGACAGGAGAATGGTGGGATGAGAGGAAATTACCTGTTTATAGGCCAGGTGCTGTGCTCATAAGAATCCTTTCTCTAAATTATGCCTTGGCTCCCTAGATATGAAATATCAATGTATTGCTATTAGTGTGTATTACTATGATTAGAATCACAGAGGTTTAGGTAACTTTTGCTTACGCTCTTGTGGATCTGTATTACATGTGTGTACATATATATATTTGTTATTATTTATATAATATATTATATATATATGTAAATTCAAAGTTCCTTTAGCCTGTCCAACACCTCATGAGAGTCAGGATTTGGTGCTCAGTAGTGGAGGAACAGAACAGGGTGGGTCAGGACTGTCAGATTCCTTCTCCAAGAAAGCAGTGGATTAATACAAAAACATGAGCACAGGGGGTCTCCTGGGGATTGCATTCCGTGTTTTGGGACATGAGGGAGGGGAGGGTGTCTCCAGGTGAGTTACACAAGGTCACTGCACAGGAGTTAAGTGCCCAGGGCCAGATCTGGGGATTGGTGCAGCGTCTGCCGCACCCCTCAGTGACCAGGAGGATGCTGTGGGAAAGTCCTGTCCACTCTAAAAGCAGAACCTAATGCAAGAGAGAGAGCAGAGCCCTGGAAAGTCATCAGGAAAGAGGTTGGTGACCCAGCTGTTGAAGCCACCTCTCGGCTCCCAGGTGCCCACCTTGGCCATTTGCATCAAGACACTTTCAGGCCAGACCACAACCACTTGCCTAGCCCTGGAAATCTGCTAGAAAAGAGCTGTTTCGGGGAGGTAAGGCTCTGATTCACTTTGCCAAGTTGTCATGGTCGAGTCATCTGTAATGGAGCCTAAGGCTGAATCCTATTTTTACATTTGCAAATGTTACAATCCAAAATTTCATTTTCGTATTTAAACTGTGTGCCTCCAGTTTCTTGTTCTGATTTTGTGACTCAGTTTGCAGTCCATGGACCTCTGGACTAGAAATGCAGTGACTTTGGGTGTTGTGTTTCTATGTGTCATTATTTTATTATCATCATTGTCATCATCACTATTCATATAATTATCCCTTATTTTGGGGGGATTCTTCTTATCTGCTCATTTCTCTTGGCTGGTGGAATGCAGTTCAAAGAAAAGCATGAGAATGCCTATGCTAGCAGCATTTTTCAGACTTTTCCTGAGCATCCCTCCTGTTTTCCTGCGGAAGGGATGGGGCGCTCCCCGCACGGAGCAGAGCGGCGCAGCCACACCACATCATCCCACTGCCTATTTTCAGGCTGTGTGCTGTGCCCTCCTGGGTCAAAGCGAAAATGGGAGAGGATGGCAAGCCAAAGCGTGGGGAAGATGACTCACTGGATTATTTTCTGCATTTCAAATATAACCTTTGAATTCTTGCCAATGTATCGATACAGTCAGGCAGCAAGCCTCATGTATTTATATTTATTTATGCTACGTAATGCCTCAGTCAATACACTTATCTTTTTTTGTGTTTGTTTGTTTATTTGTTTTTTTCATGTATTTTCTTCAAAACAGGCACTGAAGGAGCAAAACTGCAACCCACCCAATGCAATTCCTGTAAACACAATGTGCCAAGGTTTCCAACTAGCACCATCTCTGGTAACCACAATCATTCCCATTCCAGGCCTTACTGAAACTGGTCAGAATGGCTTTGGAAAACTGGACAGCCCATGGTCTTTCTGAGGAAGGAAAAAACAGCTCAGCTGAGGTATGTTCTTACACAGAGTGGGGGTATCTTTGCTCCTCTGTCTTGTATACAGATGCTGGTCTGCAAAACACAGCCCTGCTCTGGTCTCCATGTCCCACTCTCTATTTTGGGAGGGGAGAAGGGAATGAGCTCAGGTGTGAGAGAGCTGAGTTGAGGCCATGATTATTGGGGCAAATGTCAACATGGAGTTTGTAGAGAGAAACAAGCTTGATACCCCAACAGGAAACTTCACCATCAAGCACTTGGTCTCAGAGATCATTTTATTCTCAGAAAGTGGGACATAAATAGAGTTGATTATAACCAGAACCCACAGCAATAACCTGTTTATGGGAAAACTCTAGTCCTAGTCTAGAAGAGCTGTAATCTTACCCTGCCATCTGAAATTTGGTGCTTTATTAAGATTACATTCTCGACTGGAAAAAAAAAGTGAGTTAGTTTGATAAGTTTATTGCCCTTTGTCAGGCTGGTAGTATTTTTTTCTGCTTTGAAAATAGATGTTCCTGTTTCTATGGCTGTATACTTATCCTTTCTTTTAGCTTTTTCATTACAGTTCCCTTTAATCATTTAATGAGGAGTGTTCAGGTTCCTGATGATTTAAAATTATGACTCACAGAGACACTGGCAATATCTTTGCTGGAGAAACGTTGATCCTCTAACTTTAGGACTTTAAATTCAAACCACATGTTTTTGCCACTAATTCCAAAAACAACCCCTGGAGTTGTGTGACTGTCACTAGAATATAAACCAAAGCCATTCTGCAAACAAAAGCTGCAGTATTTAAATTGTGCTTACGGTCAGAAAAGTGACTATTTTAATCATTGCTCTGGTTTACCCGGGAGATCTGCTCCCTCTGCACATTCCAAATATCTCTGCAGATTTTTATAGACTGAAAGGAGATTTTACTGCCTTCCACCCCTCTTGGCCCTACGGAGGCCGGCCAAGGCAGGCGAGTGAGCCAGATTTGTTCCAGACTCGCACTTCGGCGGGAGTGTGAGCTGAATTCCCGCAGCAGGACCTGTCGAGCCGATGATGTGCCCGCCAGGACGCGCAGCCACGCTTTTGTGCTCCCCGGGAGCTCACAAGGGTGCAGGGCAGTTAGAGGGGGAAGAACAAAACAGAAAACCAAAACCACAGGGATTCTCCTATAAACTGGTTGGGTTTGAAAAGGGAAAAAAAGCCCTGAAGGGTCTCTTCGGCTGAAATGGCTTTTTTGAGCGCAGCTACCTGGATGGACTCCACTCCAAGGGTAGGGGCTCTAAGCAAAGGAAAAAATAAATTTTAGTAAGTATTTGATGTAGAACTGGGAAATTGAAAATAAGAGGATGCAAATGTCTCAAGGGGATTTTCTTTTCTTGCTGGCTTTGAGGAGCTAATTCAGTCCCTTTAATATTTTCCTTATGTGGACACATTCTTAGAGCGTTCTGGGTGCTGAGCTTCATCCTCTTTGGGCTCCTATAAACCAATCACTGCCTCCCCCAACCCTCAAGCCCCATTTTGCATGTTTGCTACATCAAGAATCAAATCCCATTTAGAGGGTGGCTGCTTTAACTTCCTATCTTCATTTATGAAATGCAATATATGTATTTTATATCTGTGAAAATCCCCTATTACAGTATAGGGAATGTTCCTCTGATACATGTGAATTCAAAATAAATGTTGTTAGGAGAACATCTATTTCATTTCAGATGGTTTTATTAGGCGTCTCTTAACAAATCCCAGAGTATGTAAATGAAATATAACTATACGTACATATTCATCAGTCTGTTCTTGGAATTAAATATGAGCACTGTGACATTTGGTTTTAAGGAATGACTAATTAACATGTGTGCAGGATGTTCTCATCTTCCTGCTTTGGAGTCCCGGAGTCAGGGAAAAGCAGACAAAACGTATTTCCACTCTTTCTATCATAGTTTGCAAAGCAGAAAGCTGCTCACGACAGCCAAGAACTTCTCAGGCATTTCTGTACCTGTTGGGTGCTGACACGGGGCCCCTTCCTGAGCGTTTGGTGTTGCTAAATGTCATCTCGTCTGCTCTGGGGCAGGAGTGCATAAAAAAAATCAGCTTTGCAGCTGACCTGGCTTTTAATAATCACACCAACAAGTCACCGAGCACAATAAAGAGCAGGACAACTCCTGGAGTACAGCCAATGTGCTGTTGATTTACCTCCACAACGGGATGCTGAAAAACTGGGCTGAGCCCTAGGATGCTGCCCATCCCCACCGTCCCAGAGATGATCTCTAGGAAACCTGGGCTGGATCTTGTGGGGATATTTGGGGGTGGATGCCTCAATGCCGTGCTTGGGAACACCAGGCTTTACTGCACTTCTGGTAAAAACCCAGAGAAACACCCACATTAGTTTTCGACGGGGTTTGTTCGAGTCGCTTTTGTGCAAGAGCAAAGTGTGTGCAGGGCATACACTTTTTGCAGCAGAAAAAAAAAAGGAAAAAAAAAGGAAACCCACTGTAATTTCTTTCTGAGGTTGCTGGGGGAGGGCAGGCACACCACACCACCCCGTCTGAGTGCCTTGGAGAAGTTGACCAGAACAAATCTCAGCAGGAACACACAAACCTCTATTATACCTTTTAAAAAGCTCCCCATTGAATGCAGCCGGGCAGATGGGAAGGGCCCTTTTATTTCCTTTTTTCTTTCTCCGCCTGAGTTCATTCTCTCCCTTTGGGGGAGCCAGGTTCAAAGACATGCCAAATGCATCAAAACCTTCCCAATAAAGTCCCTTTCACCTCCCGGCAGAGCGGGGATGGGACTGGAGCGTGCTGGGAGCGCTGGGTCCGACGGTGACTTTCAGTACTGTGTGTGGTAAATCGTGTGCACAGTTCCCAAAACAATGCCCTGAATTGGACATCTAATTCCCTGGAAATTAAATCCCTCAGCTGGTCAGGGAAAACAGGAGCCAAAGAGATTAAACAGTGCAGTAGGGAGAACCTTTGAGGGTTGTAGGAGGTGTTCTTGCGGGTTAGTTGGGGTATTTTTTTTATAGCAGAGGGGTAGCAAAGTAGTGGTTTAGTATTGCTTCCACTATTTTAATTTGAACCATGAACTCCCCTCCTCCTCTCCCAATAATCCCCATGAAAAACTACCTCTTTACGCTCATTACCCAACAGGTGAGCTCTGTCCCAGCAAGCACAACCCTGTGTCCAGGATGCAGAATTAATTTCTGAGTCCTTGGGGTGAGTGGAGGGGGATGCTGCAGATGCAGACCCCATTCCCATGGCCCCAGGCATCCCACATCCTGCTCAGGTCCCTGCTAGTGCCTGCAGCTCCCAGCATCTCCCTGGTGCTGCACTGCCTTTGCTCAGTCCTGGTTTATTTATCCCAGTACAAACTTGGCTGGGACTAGGATGATTTGGGTGTCAGAGAGGCCAGAAATGGGGCTGAGATGTTCCCGTTGATTTTTTGTTGCTGTTGTGTTAAATATGAGCAGGTCCAGGCATGGATGCTCCAGTGCAGCGCAGAGAGTGGCTGGATGCTGGATAAAAGCACAGTCCCTGCTCCTCAGGAAACGATCTTTCCCCTCAGGGCTGCTTTTTAACTGCTACAAGTCAAAACTTAGTGGGCCTCACAGTGGCAATTTTTTTTTCCTTAAAAAAAAAAAGCAGTTTCCTATGTATTTTTACTGACAAAAGCCTGACGCTTCCTTTATATGCTTTATTTTCTTTCTCCTCTGAAACGATCGTTAGACAAAAGCAGTTTTGCTGCTGGTTAATCAAGAGAGTGATGTGGCCCTGCATTTTAATCCTAAACCAATTAGCAGGATTTGACATCATGCCATTAGACTGCTTGAAACAAAAATCAAGGACAGCGTAATGCAGCTAGAAAAGAACAATAACCATCAGCGCTGCCCTGTCAAAGGGGAAGGAAGAAATTTGGCTGCGTCTGTAATTTCCAAGCAATCCCCCTTCCCTCAAACCTGAGCATTCAAATGAGGGAGCTAAATAATAATGAGAGGGGGAAATGTTGAATCTCTAATCACATTACCCTAAACTGTACTGGTTTTAAAAGCAGAAATTGCTGCTCTTGCTCCTGAGCCGGCACAGACTGGTTGCATTTTCAAACCCTGAGTTGTGGTTTATGATTTCTGTCGCGGGCGCTCTGTGCTTTGCAGGTTGCGCAGCGCCTCGGATGCAGATGCACAGCGAGGGACCCCGCGGGGTGCAAACGCACCAGCATCCCTAAGAAACAACTTCCTGGACGTGGAAATGTTTGCTTTGTCCAAACCACCCTAAGATAATTAATGAACAAAGCACCCTTTAGCAACTGTATTTTAGCTGGCAGGAATGCACCTTGCGGCTGGTCCCGCAGTGGCGGCGGCACAGCCCGAGCCGGTGGCCAGCACCGGAGCCGGCCTGGCAGGTGTTGGCCAGGCCACGGCTGCTGCCCACAGGCACAAACAAGCCTGGCAAAGATACAGGGTGAGAACAAAACTGCAGGCAGGCCCCGGGGTGCAGTATTGGAGGGATGAATGCTTAAAGCACATCGGGGACTCCGTGCCTTGCTGCGCGCTCGGGGCTGGCAGCGGAGAGCAGAGCAGGAGCAAAACCCAGCGTCTCGTAAAGCAGCATATGGATAGAGCACAAATGGATGGGGTTTTATGTCCTGTGCAATATTTTCATTGATATTTATTTTGATTTAATTTGGCTAATGTGCAGGGAGAAATGAAAGCCTGCCATACTCCTCAACATCTGATGAGGAGCTGAATACTTTTTAAAATTAGTATTCCCTCACAGGCATCGATCTTTAAGGTCTGCCCGGCAACTGTGCTGGAAAATCATGAATTACTCCATGTAAATCACAGGATGACCCTTGGAGCAGCAGATTGTTGTTTTAATGTTGAATTTTTTCTGTTAGTATTACAGTTTCTAGTCTTTCTGCTTCAGCCTTTTTGTCCATAACTTTAATTTTCCTTTTAATGAAAGTGGAGTTTTCCACACTTTCACACCACTTCAAAGAGAGGCTTTTAAAAAAAATATTAATAAATTATCATGAGATTTTTTATAAAAAGGTGAAAGATGGAAATTGTCCTTATCCCTGCTTTGACAGAAGAGAGGCTGAAGGGGAGCCAGGAGCGATGGTCACAAACTGTAGTGTGAGATTGGAGACCAGGGTACAAATCTCTGCCAAAGACTTCCCGGGTGAAGTTGGGCGAGTGACATGGATCTTCCTCTCTCGTAGCTGCCATCTGCAATACGGGACAAAAAGAGCCCATTTCCTCCACAGGGATCTGTGTATAAATGCCTTAAAACTGGTGAGGGGTGGCAGCGATGGCAGGGCCATGTGCAGGCTGGAGAGGGACAAAAAATAACTCCCCAAAGAGGTTAGCGGCGAATAAATCCTCTGCCTTCCTGCCGAACCAGCTCTCCCAGAGCTTTGTGGCTCTGAATTTTGAGGGAATAAATTTGTGAGAGGAGATTAGGGTGGGTAAACTGAGCAGGGGCCAGAGGGTACCCAAAGCACCACCCCAAACCCCCCTTTGCCCCGCCAAGGCGTCCCCAGGGCTGCCTCCTGCTGCACCACCGGGATTTTAATGTCCCGCTTCCCTCGCCTGTTAATAAAGGAACAAAAAGCGCTTTTGCCTCCTCAAGGGTGTTGTGAGACAAAGTTGGTAAGTGCTGAAAAGAAACCCAAACCCAAGGAGAAAGCTGGCTTTGTTGCCTTCGGACACAGACCACTGCAGACCTTGCTTGAATTTGCTGTAACATCTCTTGAATGAAAACCTGTTCTTCCAAAAAACCCATCAAACACGTCCTGGCTGGAAACGGCTGCCAGGGGACTGAAAGGAACTGCAGATTATAGATCCTCAGGGCTCTTGTGGCAATAAAATGCTTGTCCCGTGGATTTGAGCTGGATCCAATGAATCCAAAAAGTGCTCAGAGCGACTGTTTAACCCATCCTGTAGGGAAAAAAGGGGAAAAAAAAAAAGGCTAAATAAACCAAAAAAAAAGCAAAACAAGAAACAATAGCAAGAAAACCCCTTTATATTAAAATAGTAATAATAATAATAATAATAATAATAATAATAATAATAATAATAATAGTATTGGGACATTGGACAGGAAAAAGAAAATTCAGAAGGTCAAAGGCTAAATCTTCACCCAAATCATAAACTGAATTTGAAAGAAAAGAAAAGAAAATTAAATTCAATTGGTCAGACCTTGTAAACTGGGCTTTAAAAAAAGCCTCCAAGGAAAACAGCAGCACCAAACTCTGAATTTTCAGAATCTGAGGGGGCATCTTGAGGTACCATGCAAAGGGGAAGAGGATTGTAAAAAAGATTACTGATTCTGTGTTTCTTATACCCTGTATCTCACTGAGTTCCACAAGAGTAAAAACCATATTTGCATATTTCAAACTTGTCTCAATATCATGATGCATGTTTTGTGTTCACAGTCTCCACAGGAAGATAACAATTTTTTTAATGGGAATATATTTTTTTAAGTTGTTCTAAATTAGATAAAATCTAACACTAAAAAAATACCTCTAGAGCAAGACTAGGACAAAATTACCACAAAAGGGAGCAGAATAAGGAGTGTACCCACAGTCTGGCATAACTGAAGCATTAATTACTGAAAATAGTTAAAGAAATGGCTACTGGAAATAGTTAAAGAAATGGCATCTTTAACAAAATTGTGGTTTTCTGCTGTATTCCAGGCAAGCAAATATATGAGTCAACATCTGAGATGTGATGCAGAGAAAATATTGCAACTGCTTGGTTGGTTTCAGGTGCGTATTATACTTATCAAAACAGAAGTTTTATCCTTAGTTTAAAAAAACCACAAAACTTTTCTCTGAGATCTTTGGCTTCCCTTGCCTAATTTCTAGATTCAGAAAGCAATTTCTAAAAAATTACTTTGCTATATTTTATTTTCAGCTACAAAGTCAGCCTCCTTGGGCTTGCATTAATTTGATGTGCATCCATCTTAATTGAAGCTGATCCATTTCCATCTTGGCAGCACATTGATAATAAACAGGAACCAAACAACATTTGGCAAATTCCAATCTACCAGCAAAACCAGGGAGAAGGCAGAAAACCCGAGGCCATCTCCTGGCATCAATTCCTGGGCTGCAGCTCAGTCTTCATACGTATATGATTTTATTTTATGTTTTATAGCCAAGCAGTTATCATTGGAATTGTATTTGTAATTTCAAAGGTACATTTTCATACTAATGAATGATGAGCACTCAACAGTCACAAGAAATATTAATTAAAGAAGTTCTCCTGTCCTAGCAGGGAGAGTGTTCCCTAATCCCCATTAAGGAAATTTGTTAAACCAAGAGAATATTTCCTTTATCATTTCAGCTCTTCAGAAAGCCTTTGATATCCTAAGCCAAAGCAACTACCCATCAGGAACAGAGAGATGGACTTTGGTCCTCCATGCCAGCTTCTTACTTATGTCTGCCATTTCATTTCCCCTGTAATATGGGGGTAAGTCTTAGCCAACATCTTCATTTTCATTCATTAATGAAATCATGGTAATATCCCACTTTGCACTTAGCTGTCTCCCAGGCACTTTGGAGGTGTCTGTCACCATGGTATGTATATATATAGAGAGAGAGAGAGAGAGCCCTCTGCCCAAAAATGACCAGTCAGTGAAGTTTCTCAATACACAAAAGGCCAAAGTACTACAGGACTCTATTATTATCACTTAAAACTCCACAAAGCATTAAAATCATGAGTGTGGGAAAGCTGGAAACCATAACTTGCTATCACTGTGGCTGTCAGTGGGTTCTGCTCTCCCTCTCTGCCCCACGCTTAGCAGTTGTGCTTCTCACCCAAACTTCCTTTTTTTCCTCAAATAAATTGTCGCTTTGTGCCATGCCAGAAGATGCTCTGCTCATCCACTGTTCTGCTGTCCTTCTCAGCTTGAATCAGCATAGGTAAACTGCATCCCTAACTAATTTGAAAGGCAATAAAAACAAGAATACACAAAAATTACCGCAGCTTCTACGTTCTTGAAGACGGGGGGAAAACATGTCCTGAAAAGCTCTCTTTATTAATATGAGATGGCAAATATTTTTTGCTGTTTATTAAATCATATGAAAGGTTAATTATGGTTAGCGACTGTGGGTAGAAAACAATTCTTGGAAGATGCTTTTGTAACAACAGGTTGGCAGTATGCAGAAGCCATCTGCTTCCTGCAAATGTTAAGGTACAATCTCAAACTTGTGAGGTTAAAAATTACAGATTGCAGAGTAGTTTGGTAGAAGGAAAATCCATGTTGTGTTGATGTAAAGTTGCTCAGTCTCCTTGACACACAGCCTGGAAGGAATGCCAAGTTCCCTAAAGGACAATGTTTGGCTGGAGAGGACCCTCACTCGGGGTATTCTGTGCTCACACTGGCTGTCTACACAGCTAATTAAGTCATTTTTGTGCTCTGATTCATCTTTTTTAATACAAGAATTGGTTTCAAATCCTGATCCATGAATAGGAGTAGATTGTGGCTATAATAGTTTCCTTTCAAGTGGGGAATTCTGCTCCTTCCATGAAGGAGAATAAAGAAAATCATTATCAAGGAGACACGCTCCTGAAACTTGTTGCTTCAATCCATAATGTGTGGACTTCACCATGGCTGCAAACTCTTCATGGCCAGGACTATCTGTTAAGAAAAGAAGAGTTGTCACCCTCATTTTACATCTAGTGAGCTGGGCAAAAAGATAGGAAGTGATTTGTCTGTGAGCACACAGTAAGGTTGTGGCTAATGGAATTAAACCCAGATTTTTCAGATCACAGTGAAGTGCCTTAACCACAAAACGATTCTTCTTCTCTGTGGGTCAGCTACTGTGGCTTCAGCATTTGGGCTGGGCATTTAGACTTGTTTATCTTTTTTCGAGGATCAAATTTAATTCTGCTGAATTTTCCACTTCCATGGAAAACATCACCCACTTTATCTTTCCCCTGTACAGATAACATTGCCTGACTTTACCTGCTCCCCACCAAGGAAAGACAAATTGAACCACCTCTAAGAGAAGGGATGGGGAACTACCCCCTTCATTTTTCGGCCAAATAGGCAGAAACTATTTTGGGTTTTTTTCAGACACTCTGACCTGAAGTGATGTCATGCAACCTTCAGCCTCTTTCCTGCTCCCTAACTTACTTACAACCTCTCCCCACACTCGTCTCTAGGAGCAGACTGCCAGCTGGCTGCTGTGCAAAAGGGCTCATTTAGGAAAAATTTCTTCTCTGAAAGGGTGGTCAGGCTTTGGAACAGCCTGTCCAGGGAAGTGATGGAATCACTATTCCTGGAAGTGTTCTATAGGCGTGTGGATGTGGTACTTGGGGACATGGTTTGGTGGCAAACACAGTTGGACTTGATGATCTCAGAGGCCATTACCAGCCCAAAGGACTCTGATTTCCAACCACTGCCAGCAATGAGACACGCAGTTGTTTACTGAGGAATAAAATAATCTGGGGCCTTGTTTCCTGTTACTCTACCCTAAACAATTTTGTCAAGGCTAAGAATGTCTGCAGGGGTTTCTTCTACCTTGTTTTTAATAGAGACTTTCCAGACAGCTATTTTTTTTAAAGAATCCTGTACAGTGGTTTTATCTCCTCCCTTTGCTCCAGAGCTGGTGATCCACTCCATTATCAACACCTCCTGCAGGAAGAGCATCCTGCCATTAAAATCCCTCTGAATGGAGGAGAGGGGGACAGACCTGACCCCTGGGCTCTGCTGCAGAACTCCCAGTCATTCATCACAGCCTTGCTCTTCAGTGCTGGCAGCATCCCTTACCAGGATTATTGGCAGCAGAACCTGCCCTGCATCGTCCCCTTCTGCTGCCAGCCCTGCTGCTGCCTCACTGCCTGTGAAACCCTGAGCACGGGGCTGCTGGTGGGCTGCAGGTGATGGGATCTTCTATTTCTGGGCTGAAACCACTGATGGGGAAAAAGGAACCAGCTCTATTCATCTCCCTGACATTTTGTCAACAGACCTGGACCTTTCCCTCTCTTCTTCTTACTCTGATCTCTTCAATGAAGCTGAAGATCATTATGGGTAATACCAGTAACACTTTCATCAGGCTTCCTGGAGTGGCCTGCAGGAGCTGGCTGCATGTGAGGGACTGAAACACATAGAAATTAGGGATGAGATGTTTCAATTCCACCGAAGGGATTTGGATGCCCAGCATCCATTAAAATGAATAACAATTCCTGTCCTGCCCTAAATGGCCAGAGCCCAAATTGCTCCACGAGATGGAAACTGTCTTGGTTAATGCATGGACACTTAAGCCCTCAGCATCTGACTTCACTTATATTTTATTTCCAGCAAACTTGGTTGATGATGTCCAATGAAACGCTTGCACACCCGTTACCCTCTCCTGGGCAGCTCATCAGCCCTCACTTGCCAGCTCCACTGTCAGGGGAAGGTGGTGAAGGTACCTAATTTGTTTGCAAGTTGGAGAATGATGTAAAAGGTTCCTCGTCCATCATGATAAAGGCTTTCAAAAAAACCCCAGACAAATGTTCCCTCCTCTCGTTTCACCCACGCTCCACGAGGACATTTGAAACAGAGGGAAAGTTCAGCCTAGCTATATGTACAGAGGGATGCACACAAATCACAGCTGCTGCTAATTGGATCCAGAGATCTAATTGGTCCCTCATGGTGGCACCCTGGGCTGCTCCTGCCTCCCCTGACCTGCCAAGGGGCTCAGCCACTCAGACCATCGGGTCACTCACTAAGCAGAGCAGGCATTCAGGGCCTTGCCCAACTTGAGGGGGAGATGAAGACATAAAATAACATATAATAATATAAAATAGCATAAAATAACATGAAATAATATAAAATAACTCCAGGTGCTTGCTCCAAAGCAAATGCCTCATCCAGAAAGCATCCTTACACCAAAGCATTGAGAAACGCCGCTAAAACGGCCAGAAATAGGATGTTTCCCACATCCCCTTCCTGCCCTAAGTGCAAAGCAACATGCCTGTCTGTGTTAGGGACTATTGATCTTTTTTAACCCTTTTTAGGACCACTATCACACTATCCAACTCCACAAATGAGCCCAACTATGAACTCTGGGCTTGGATGCTCCCAAGTTACATGGAGCAAAGTCCTGGGAAAGTGGGGAGGAAATACCCAAAGTTCGGTCTCAGGTCCATTTTAGTCCTGGAAAAGGCTCTGAGTCTCTTTTATTATGCAAACCTCCTCAGCCAATCCTGATTTTAATAAAGCTGATTAATGATTGCACTGTGGACAAGGACAGTTATTCCCTGACTTATGCTACGCCATTTATGGAAGCTGTATCCTTAAATGAATTACTGCAGGGATCATTAAATTTTGACTTAAATTGGACATAGGAAGCTCATTTAAAAAAATAAAAAGCTTAGCAAGTTATATATAAACTAGAGGAAAAATGAATCTCTTCAAGCTGTCTCCCATCTCCTTCTGAAGCAGGAACCTAAAGGGCAGATTTGCAAAGGGAAGTTTTAATTTGCAGGGCAAATCTTCATGAGGGCACTTAGAAGCTGCATTTGTGCAAATCCTAATTGAATTACGGGCTCCAAATTTGGACCTTTATCCTCATGCAATTTAACAGGTCCCCAGATTTAGAGCTGGCAGTAGAAACATTTCTGCCATGGAGAAAGAAGGTGAAAACTGCCACCCTCTGCTGGTGTGGTGCCAAAGGGCCTGGTGGGACGTGGGTGCTGCTCCCATGCCCTGCACTGTGGCAGCTGGGGGTGCAGAGACCCAGAGAAGAGGCACACAATTTTTTAATGGGATTACCTTAAAAATTCACATTAACAAAAAAGAAAGTTCAATGGCTTTAGGATTTAAGTACTCATTCACTGAGTGTTTTTAGAGAGAGGATGGAGATGCTGGATATGGACCTTTTCTGCTTTGCAAGCATTTGAAAACAGTTCAAATTTTGTTGATTTGGTTTGTCTTGTATAAAACTGCCAACATTACTCCTTGGTGCTGCGAATAATCACAGGAATGACCAAGGGGCCTTGTGAGGGTGGTCACGGACTGGCACAGGTTTTCCAGAGAAGCTGTGGCTGCCCCTGAATCCCTGGAAGTGTTCAGTGCCAGGTTGGACAGGGCTTGGAGCAACATGGGATAGTGGAAGGTGCCCCTGCCCATGGCAGGGGGTTGGAACATGATGAGCTTCAAGGTCCCTCCCAGCCCAAACCATTCTATGAACATTCATTTATTACATAAAAAGGACTGCACCTTTGCCTATGGATACATTTCCAGTATGGGGGTAAGACTATAAGCAAAAATAAGGTGATAAAGTAGAGGCATTTTAAGTAGCAATATTCAGACACTTCTTAATATCCAGACTGTAAACTCCAGGCACACTTATTCATCCCACCTTCCAAATCCCAGTGACACCATCCTGTGGGAAGGGGTGAGCTCAGAGGGTAAAGGGATTGCAACTACATGCTCCCCATATTCAATGCCTCTCTGTGTTTTAATTAAAAATCTTAATTAATTAATTTTTCACTTTGTGTCAGAATTCCCTTCAGCAGGGTGATCAATGATGAACATATTTCTTGGGAAATGGAACTAGAGAAAGGAAAGATACTTTTGTTTAATGACTCTTACACAGCAAACTCTAAAAGGCTGCAGTTTACTGCCCCTTCCTGCTGACTTGCTTGGTCATAGCAGGATTAAGTTTCTGCTCTAATCTAGGAGATTTTAAAGCATATACCAACATTAATTAAAAAAATAAAATAAAAGAAGGAAAGGAAAACCGGGCTATGCTTCAGATATTTGATAATCTATAAATACAGAACCAGTGTACGCATTGCCCAAAGAAAAGACGGAAAAATAATGTAAAATTTCAACACCTCCCTGCTTTTTACTTTCTGGCAGAGGGTTCAGCATGCAGGGGGTTCAGTCCTTTCTCTGTAACCCAGAACTGCTTTTCCTCAGGGTGGAAATTTCTATTCCATCGCCATCTCGTGGTTCCCTGCAAAAACTGCTGGCTCCGCAGAACGTCTCCTCGCGTTGCTGGTGCTGAATTGCACGAAGGCACCTTTTAAAGGCGACATCCACCGGACATGAGACACACGGGGGACTACAATTAATATTGTGTAGCTGGGCCTGCAACGGGGGATTGGGAGGGGGGAAATGGGGGACTTCAATTCCAGCACTCAGGAACTCACGTGGCTTTTCGCAGGCACTCACTGTCCTGTGTTACATGGAGATCATTGCCCAGTGGATTGGGGGGTTTTTTAGTGGGTATGGGACAGATCCTAATCCATGAGAAGGACCTGGAGGAAACTCTCCTCCAAATGATGAAAAACACCAAAGCTGTTATTTAGAGTGGAATATATGGCATGCTTCTCATAGAAAGTTTGGCTTGGAAGGGACTTGTCAAAGGTCATCTGGTCCAGGCCTCCTGCAGTGAACAGGAACAACTAGACCAGGTTGCTCAAACCCTCATCCAACGTGACCTTAAATGTTTCCAGCGGTGGGGTATGTCTATGAAATCCTTTTTTATTTTTTTTAATTGCACTGATTTTTACAACATGTTACTTCTTTGACAAGTTTGAGCTGCACTGAGACAATGAAGGGCAAACCCCAGATTTATGATGGTTTTTATATTGTTACTGTGGCACTGGTTTGGGAATGTCACTGACTTCAACCTCTCCATCTGTTTCTCTTTACACAATGTAGGCTGTTTGAAGACTACAACACTGTTCAATCCTAGGGACCTGCCTTGCACCTACAGTTCATAAAAGTCCAGCAAGAACTGAGCTCTCCAATTAATTTCAAAATGTCCCAGCAGTGTTCATCCCCAGAACCTCCAGGCCCTAAATCTGCTCAGTGAGGCAGGGTTGTGCAAGAGCTCCCTGTGCAGATTGCAGATGGGGATTGCTATGATCATGAGGTTGTGATTGCAGGCAGGGAGGAGGATGGAGGAAGAGCTGCAGAAATTACCATCAGTCTGAAAAACCTCAACTCCAAGCATGCCAGCAGCAGCTCTCCAGTCCAGCCCACTCTGTTGCTCTTGTCAAAATTCCCTCACCTTGATTTCATCCTGCTGGAAAAGGAGTCTTTGCAGAAGGCTGCATGTGTGCCCCTGGTTTTCCTCAGCAAGGCAAGGAGAGAGGGAATGTTGAACCTCAGCCGGTGGTTGGGAAATTGTCCCCCTCTAATACAAACCAGACCCATGGAAACCCTCCAGGTCTCAAAATCCCTCCTCGGCCCAAGCAGGACTTTGATGAATAAAAGCAGAATAAAAGTGAACAGGAAGAAAGCGAGTTTAAATAAGCCCAAACAAGTAACAGCACATTTTGAGAAAGCAAAGTGAGCAGCTGTGGGCAGCCGCAGCTGTTTCACTGCTCCAGAAAAAGCCAAGAATCCATGGAAAATGCCCTGTTGTGGTGAATGGCACGGACATCCCCAGGTCTCTCCAAAGCCATGTGCATGTGGGCATGAGCACCGTGGGCAAGGGGGGACACTGAGTAAATCTGGGGGCAGTTTTGCCAGTGAAGAGTTCTAGTGAAGTCAGTGTCTTGCTCAGCTTTGGGGCTTTTCGATGGCAGATTTCCCATTTTCCTGGGAAAAATCCCCCTGAAGACACTGGCTGGTGGATTCCCACTTCACATCTCCAGGGCACATCAGCTCTGCTGCCCCATCTTCATCCCTGCTGGGTCTCCTTCGCATCCCCTGTTTGCAGCCAATTGGAGCAAAACACACGGTGCTGTCCCCCCTTGTCTCCCCTGACCAGGTTAAGACACAAATAGGGTTTTCCTTCTTTTCCAGCATGGTGCCACGGCCTTTGTGCTGCTTCCCTCCAGCCCAAGGAACGTCAGGAACAAAGCACTGCAGAGCTCATTTGGGCAGTGTACTGAAAGGAACGTTGCTGCCACATTTGGGACCTACTCCTAGGGCAGAGCAAAGGCTGTTTCAGGACCTGAAGAGGAAGGAGGAGTGGCTGCCACGTAGAACCTCTGCAGGTGCTTATCTATAATATTATCAGGCATTTTAAAGTATTTGTGAGAGGCAGTTCCCAGCTCACTTTTCACTCCACCATGGAGTAAGCCTAGAAACAAATGAGGAGCTTGTTCATTTGGACCTTGCTGAAATGAATGGCTTCCTTTATACCAGCTGCCTCTCAGAAATGTTGATATTTAATTAATCCCTGGCTGGAGATAATCTACAGTATTGCCCTAATCTCTAATGAGGGATATCAATGCTAATGCTCAGCATAAAGAGTGAGGTTTGTTGAACATACAGCTGGAAACTTGACCACAACCCCACTGGTCTGGTGCCATCCACTGATCAAGCTCAGTGCCACTGCTGAGGGAGAAGAATCATTTGCTGATGGTTGAATTTGGGAATGTATTATTGTGCTGAAGCTTTGCTACAAGCCAAAAGAATGGTACAGCAGTGTGAGTACCAGCTTCTCCACCCTCCATTTCACTCATGGCCCTGTAGCCAGTCCAGCTCTTGGTGCCATGTTACCAAAGCCATCCAAGGAGGACAAGTCTCTCCAGGCACTGATAAGCAGCAGATCCATATCATCTTCCTTTAATATAGCCTTGCTAGAAAACCTGCAGAGAAAACTTCAGGCACTGGCTCCCCCCTCCCAGCCCTGGGAGTTAGGTGCCCATGTCAAGGTGCTGGAGCTCCTCAGAGAGGAATGAGGCAGCTCCTGCTTGGGAATGCTGGAGCAGGATGGCCGGCACGTGTGTGCTCAGCCAGCTTTGCTCTGTAAGAGGATCACCTCCTTTCCCAGAGAAATCAATGGGCTTGTGTGTTCTTGGGTCACTTTGGTAGCACTGAGTATTCCTGAGCATCCTCAGCACCCCTGAGCTCCTGCTGCCAGCTCTCCCTTGGCTCTCACACACACAGAGGGATGCCAAGCCCTGCCCTGGCCCCATCTGCTCTGCTCTTTGTCCCTAACTCCTGGAAATCACTCTTCTTCCTCACCCTTTGCCCTAGGCTATATATAAAGGGCTAATCCCAAATCTGTGCCTGCAAAGACCTTAGCTGCTGGCTTCAGGGTGGATTTTTAAACAAATGTTTAAATAACCAGAGGAGAACAGCACAGAGTCATCACTGGGCCACTCCAAATTCTGTAAGTGAGCCTGCATGTGATTTCTTACCCCCAGGAGGATGCAAACTGTGAGCAGGTGGGACAGGTTGATGCTTGCCAGTGTCCTTTGACAGGTTTTATCTTCATTTGCATTTTCATAGGTGAGATGAGAAACACTGGTTGGGTTTTGAATGAAAACTGTGACAGCTTCAGTACAGAATATCCAGATTCATGCTCTGGGTTGTCATGTGCAGAATCCAACTGGAGAGGATCAAAGTAAAAGGGTCTATTTTTGGTTTTGCATCTAGTAATTACTCTGAACAAATGAGCAATGCATCTGAGAAGTAATCAGCAATCTTTTTCCAGGTTTCCATCTGGTAAAATTCTTGTAGGTGCTGTAACTTCAGAATAATTTCAAGCCTGTACTTCTCACTGAAGACTCTGAAGTTGGAGTCAACCAGTGAGTGAAAGAACACAGATTTGCTGTTTTGTCACTCATGTCCATTCAGAAAACTACTAAAGCAACACTCCTCGGGGCTGTGAACACCTACACCCAGTAGTGCTGGATGCAGTGAGTTTTAGAGTTTTAGAATATCCTGATTGGAAGGGACTCACAGGATTCCAGGAGTCCAACTTCTGGGAAAGTAAAAAGGAAAGAAAGAATGAAGGACAACTGAAAGAACAGAAGAAAGCATGAATGAAGAAATTAAGAAACAAGAAAAAAAAAAACAAAAGAAGGAAAGAAAAAAGTATTAAAGGAATCCAACTCAAAGAGATATTTCCTTTTTATAACTTGTGAAGTTACACCAGAGTTCCCTTTGCCTCTAAACCCTGTTCTGCAGTGACAATAAAACAGCACAGTGGGGAATGGGGAGGGTTGTGGGGATGAAGGGAAGGATGCAGGAGTCAAGAATTAAACTCTGGACTTGCTACAGCTTGAGTCCTATGTGAAGGCTGGAGCCTTGCCATATTACAGAGTGTAGCAGTACTTAAAGAGTGAAAATCCCACCACTTCTCCACGCAGGATGAATTAGCACAGATTTGCAGGCTGGTTCCTTGGGAGGCCAGTGGTGATTCTGGGGTGAATTTCCCAGCTTTCTGTGAAACTGAGGTTTCACATCATTCATGGGCAAGTTCCGCCCACTGAGTCAGGGTGTCACAGACCCGTGGAAAGGAGTGGGAGCAGAACAAGAGACTTTGGAGCTGATGCTTTTTAGACACCGGTTATTGCAGAGTATTCTGTGCATCATTCTGAATTTAGGCTTGTTTTTGTATGCAAGCAACTGGCTGGCAAGATTGCTGTAAGTATTCCCAGTAGAGTTGTGTTGGGGAAAAAAGATTCCTTTTCTTAATGGAAAATTTTGACTTTATAACTCAAAACTTGAAAATTTTAGCTGAAAACTGTGAGAGCTTTCCCCAGTGTGACTTCTTGTTTTCCAACAAAAACAAAATAGCAGAGATGGAAGTGGAAAGTTTCTGTTTTCAATCAGAAGGAAATTTTCCTTTCCTACCAGTTCAAATAGCTGGTAGTCTCTAGTCTAGCCTCTCTGCCAGCCTCCAGCTTCCCTGTTGTTCATGGATCAGTGATTCCCAGGAGGCAGAGGAAGTTTTGCAGAGCTGAGAAAGGTCTGTGCTTGGCCACAGCTCTTTCTGAGCATGGACAACGTTACTGGAGCATTTGCAGCCACGTTGCCAGGGATGTCCTGGACACTGATGGAGATGAGACACCTGCGGCTGTTGAAAAATAAAAATCTGTTTCCAGGCTGTGATCAGCAACAATCTGATTTTCAATGAGAAAGTGGTTTTTAGGTCAAGAAATATGGAAATATAAACTGTTTAACCCTGTGTTGTTGAAAGATTTGAGCAGCAGAATGGGTGAGGTGGTGGCTGGATTCAGCTGGGGCTGTTCAGCTCAACACCTCTCAGAGCTGGGTCCCTTTGCCTTAATCAGCCATTTACATTTGGGGTTTGAGGTTGGAAATAAGGACAGTGCAGGGACTGAATGAGAAAAGCCCACCCTGACTTCAGAGCAGAACTGATGGATTTGGTGGGGATGCTAAAGGAGCCCTCAGCAGTGGCCTCCCCCCTCCTGGCAGTGCCATGACCACCCGTGTGTGGTGTCACCGTGGGCAAGGCACCTCCAGCGACCTTCAGAGAAAGACCTGCATTAGCTGGGATAAACTGTTCCCCACATATTCCATCTCTGGTGAAAGCCTAGCCTGTTAAATTAAACCCATTTTGTTAAGGGTTTTAAATGCTGCTTGCCCATATGCAGAATTATGTCTTTAAAGATTAAAAAATCCAATATAAACAAAATAAATCCAGGGAGCTGAATGCATGAATCATTATTTTAGTACATATTGTCCATTCTAATCTGCAGTCCAATTGTGAAGTCATTCAAAATGCTGCTTCTCAGTAATTAGCAGGAATCTAACTCCGAGCCAATTTCTGATTAAATGTGCTTAAAATCAATAAAACATCATGAGTGATTAGAGTCACGTGTGATTAGCCCTGTCGAACAAAGCAGAATAAGTTATGGCCTCACTTTAACTTGTCAAAAAACAGAACTGGGGGTGGGAATGAGGAGGAACAGCTGATATTTCTATAAAGGGTTTTTCCAGTTCTCTGCCTCTCTCTTCGCTCCTTTAGAAAAGTGAAAGGATCGGTTTGTTGTCTGAAAATTACAGGCTGAAGGGGAAAGTTTGGGGTGGCTTTGGCTTCTCTCATGGGTTTGTTTAAGGATATGCTGGGAATGTTGTTTTAATCCTGAATCACAGCTATGAAGGGTTACCTGCTCCTCCTGGCCTCACCTGTTCCCCAGCTCAGTCCTATTTGCAGAAGGAAATGGCTGTATGATTTTATTTATTTTTGCTTTCCAGAAGAGGCACAAAGATCTCTTCTCTCTCCCTCTAAAAGGAGCAATGCTATGAGATATCCCCTGTCAGTAATGAAAATAAAGAGCAGCAGCTCAAGACCAGGTGTTGATTGAGAAGCATTAGAGGGTAAAGCTGCTGGTGAGATGGTTTCTCTCCATCCCACTGCCATGAATCTGGGTACTCACAACACTCCCACTCCAGGGTCTTCTGAATGCAAACCACCATCTCCTCCATCAATTTGGGGTCCAGCACGAGGTGATGCTGATGGAAAGTGGCCTTTTGGGCAAGCAGCTTTTGGCAGCATGTCCCCCCATCCCAGCAGCTCGGGGCTGGGGGTGGAGGCGGTGCCAGCACCCGGCTGGGAGGGAGACGGCTGAGATCTCACGTGGGGGCTGCGTGGGGTGGGAGAGCTTCTCTGGAGCTTGGAGCTTGGCAGGGCTCACCAGCAAAGCTTCCCTTGACGTCAGGAGATGGAGAACAACACTCATTTATAGCTACAGCTCCTTCCCTTACAGCTGTGTGGCTGCATCCCCACCGGCTGGACCCTCAGAGGAAAATCCATCTCTGTGCTGCCTCTGGATCCAGCCCGAACAGTGATGCTGCCGGGGCTGCTCTCTTCCTATCTCAGTCAATCCAGCAAAACCCACATCCCCAACGTGCTCATGGTGGTGGGTGCAGAGGGGAGGCTTGGGAAGCATTGTCCCAAGTGTATTTCTGCTGGCAGACTGTATTTAATTATCTTTTTTTGTGGCCTATTTGAGAGGACATTGTTTTTTTCAAGAGTACATCCACATGCTCATTTCCTGCTCTTGGCAAGGTTCTGGTCTTCTACTAGTGAAGCTGGATTTTTGTTATTATTATTATTATTATTATTATTATTATTATTATTATTATTATTATTATTTCTTCCCAGGAAACTCCCTGTTTGCCTGTCCTGTGGGACAAGGGCTTGTGACTCCATGTCACACCTGGGAGATGCAATGAGCCATCAGGGAAGGCTTGGGGAAAGACCTACAGGTACAGGGAACCTTCTTCTAAGAGGAGTCTGCTGCGGGCAACCCCACCATCCCCAAACACCACTCTGAGCTTTGGGTTGGTGTGTCTTCCAAAGGAAATGGTTGTGGAAGCCTCCAGTTGAAATGAAAATGCAAAGAAAGTTCATTAGATGGTGACTTGAGTCAAAACTAGTAATACAGTCAGCAAGGGTAGGTTGTGCATCATGATGTGGTGGTGGTGGGTCAGCACTGCCAACATGGGCAAACGTACCTGGTTTGCCCTATATAAATTTCCTCTCTTTTACATGTTTTCTTACTGCTTTTCTTGCAAGCTGCTGGTCTTTAATGGCAAAACCAGTGCTGAAACAGAGGAGCAGATCCTCAGCAGATGTCCATGGCAGTAGCTGGGTTGCCCCCAAATTACAGCAGCTGAGTCCCAGGGTCTTCTGTGCTCCGAGACATAAATCACCCTGCACTGACCTCCTGGATGCAGCCTCAATGTGGGACCATCTGTGCTCATCCCTGGTGCCGTGTGTGGGGAGATCTGCTGCTGGAGGTGATGGGAGTCAGGTTCATCCAACATAGGGTGCTGAATAAAACCCAGGCCTGGATGTGGGAATTACATAAATCAGCTAATTATTCCTCTCCCTGACTCCCCTGTGCACAGTTTGGTGTTTGAGCTGGGGTTTTTTGCTTTTCTCCAAAGCAGCTGGAGATGGGATGTTGAACACGGTGTGTTATTGCTCCTAACGGTATTAAAGAAAAACAACTCAAGTGCTGGTTGGCATGTTTTGATTGTGTGTGAGGGTAAAATGAGTGCCAGATTTGGAGCGGGGAAGACTTTTTCCTCGAGATCAGATTAGCAGGAGTTGTTGGGGGAGTGAAGCAGGGAAGCAGAGAGTTGAGGGGAGCACTGGACAGAATCTCTCTCAGAGTTAATTTGGTATTTTCACTGAACAACTCCCCACTGCAGAAGGCCAGAGCCCTTGGTGGTTCCTTTTCTCTCTTCCTTTGGTGTTACTATTAGTGGCTTTATTTATTTGTACTAAAAGCCTTAAGCTCGTTACGGCGTTTTTGCAAGTGTTTCCGTGGCTTGTGTTGAGTGAGTGTGTGCAGAGCAGTTGTTCCCTGGACTTTTGGATTAATGTTTGTCATATGATTGCCTGTGATTTCATGACCTCTGTGGCTGAAGTGAGCCCTGTGGGGTTTTTTATGTATGTGCAATTTAGCTTTTAATTAAGGCCTTGTTATCCAGGGAGTTGCAGCTTGGTTGGCTCACATGCCCCAAGGTTCTCCTGGCTTGATACTGAAGTAAGGTAGCCCATATTTGGAAATATTCAGCTCATTTCTCTTGTTTCAGTTTTCCAAGCTGTTTGAATTAATCTTCAGTCTTCTCTTCCAATGTTTACTGAAGAACAGCAGTTTTTTTTAACACTCCCTTGTATCACACAGTGTGATCAGCCCAGCTCAGACAATGTGCATTCATGCTGGTGTCTGTTGCTCATTTAGCAGTCTACAAACTCCTAATGAAGTGCAGATGCATTGGGGAAGATCCTCCCTCCACGGATGAACCCTGGATCGGGATGCGCCGAGGAGCTGTGCTGTGCAATTCGCAGAAGTCACTTGCAGGCATTATAGAGAGAGTAGTTTTACTTTTATTTATCTTCCCATTTACTTCTTTTTTTCTTTGCTAAGTGGCTCATCAGGTCCCTGTGTTTAACTCTTAAACAATATACTATACTTGGGCATAAAATCTGTCTTTTTGCAGGAACATGAGTTGTTTCTGTTGGTGCAGGTTTTGGGTGCTCAGGCTGCCTCATGTGCAGAGAATCAATTTCCAGACTGGACTTTCTTTGCATGTACCATCTCCCTCAGCTGTCTCTAGGATACCCAAAGAATTGGGAGCTTGGACAGACGCCTGGCTGCAGATTAATTCCAGATGACCAGAGCAGATAGGTACCAAACCCTTTCCCTCTTCCTCCTGCTGCTCCCCAAAGAAGGAATTTACTTGACAGCAAGTATTCAAGATGCCACCACACTCAGCTGTTTTACTAAAGTAACCTGAAGATTACTATTAGCAGGTTTTCACACATCTGTTTTGGAGTCATTTAGCAGAAGGGCAACTCAAGCTGGATTTTCTGGCTGTGGTTCAGTACATAATTCTGGATAATCATGTGCCATCTCTATGAAGGAGCAGTAGAGGTGCCTCACATCTGAATTTCTGTCCTAGGCCAAATTTTGACAACCAAAGGCGTTGAGATATTCAACGTAGCCAATGTTTTTATTGATAAAATGCATGTTTGTAAAGTCAGGATCCAGTTCTGAGCTCAGATTTGGTGCATATTTCAATTTCCTTGTATGTTAGGTGAGCTCCATCATCCCCATGCTGGCCGTTTTAATGGTTTAGTGTCTCGTTCCTGGGAGAGGGCTTTTTACTGGCACCTGTGATTTAAAACTGTTGATTTTAACCTCTCATTTTAGCATGAGCTCAGTGGTGAGATGTTGACCTGGGTGCTGCACTAATCTAATAATCTTTAGAAATCATTCTGTGGTGTTTAATATTCGCACGGTGACCAAACTCTGAGTTCAGTCAGTCGTAATCATCACACTGGAGTACGGTCAAGATGCAAAGTTTGGCCTGGACCCTGTGGCCATCTGGTTGCAGGGAAACCAGCTGCCTCTCGAGCTAAAAATGCCCTTCATCCATCATGATAAATCCCTTTTTCTACCTACAAACCTTCATTCTGTAGCCTGCCTCCCTGTGTGTAAATGGCCCTACTCTTCAAATAGGGTTGTTGATGGTATTTTAGGTTTCACATGGCCTCTTGGAGAAAACTCACAACAGACACCCTGGCAATAAGTGGGGGTGGATCTGCCAGACCTTGCAGAAATCCATGACCAGGTACATGAACCTTGGTGGCATCACCTGGGAAGGCAGCTGCCTGTGAATAATTTGAGCCAAGGCATATAGAAAGGCACCTGTGAGGGGACAGGATTCTCCCAAAGGAAAGGAGAGCCTTCATTCAGAGCCTTTTAAATTTTATTTTTGTGATCCAGGATAGGAGTCGTGCCTCCTGACAATGACTTCTCCATTGGTTGCTAATTGAGAGAAAGAGATGCTCGTGATGCAGGAATTACCCCCCACTAAGTTCAGATGCCTCAAGTAGCTCAGATAAATCATGGCTTAGTCACTCATTTCTCTCCACTGATGCTAAGGGGAATCTAGAGCACCACCTCCAATGTAGACATCAACCCTGGAGACATCTAACATCCGTGGAGATGCGAATCTCAGCTGGGCTGCCTCTGCCTCTAAGCTTGAATATGAGAAAAGTGAAGCCAGGCTTAAATCAAAGGCAGTTAGGGACATAAAACAGATGTAAAATGTCAAGAAAGATAAAGCCATGAGATGGCCCATGGTCCTGGGAAGCCAAGGGCACCCATCTGAAAATGAAGTAGCAAAACAAGAAAGCAGCAGAGAAAAAGGCAGGCTTGCACCAGTGCAGGAAGAGAAAAATTTCCTTTCAACACTGAAAGTAACAGTTTCTAAAATCCAGCTTCTCTGTCCCTCCCAAAATGTAAATGCTAGTAGTTACCCCTGTGAAAATCTGGAGCAGTTTTGTGGTAGTAAGTAGCAGATTCTTGGCTACTGAAGCCTCAGTGTGGCAGATGGGTTTTTTGGAAAATGACACTTGCACAGCCCAGCTGGTAACCACAGCTGAGATCTCCCTATTGGAGATCTTAGAAGTCAACGGCTGCATCGGCTTTGATTTCACTGGAACCTGTGGCTGGGCTGCTGGAAATTGCACCCAGGTGTGAGGTGGAGAGGTCAGACTTGGCCAGCAGTTCCCAGGGCAATAACTGACCCGTTTCAGGCAATCCAGACAATTCCCCCCATTTACCAGGAGAAATGTCTGTGTTAACTGTGATACTGCCGGAACCTCTGGCAAATAATTTTTGCCTTTTTAGGTGAGCTATTAAAAATGTTTCCTCCCCTGGGTTTGGGCGATATTTTTGGCTGAGGGTTGGGCACGTCTTTCCGTCGCTGCCCAAGGCCCCCTGCTTTGGAAAGGCCAATCTGCTGCCATCCTGCTGCTAAACCAAGCCAGGAGCAGGCGTTTTCCACCCCCCAGCAGGAGAGGCTGGCATTTGGAAACAGTTCTCTTCTGAATCACGGAAGAAACTTGGAATATTAAACATTTTTATTGAATAAAAGGATAGTGGATTGTTTTGTCTCACATGTGGCAGAATGAAAAGCAGTCAGCAATTTCCCTGAAAAGTAAACAACACAGCATAGGGGAGCTCTGCTGAGGCTGTTGTTGAAATCTTCATGCTCCCAGAAAATTTGGAAGCAGTGTTATTTTCAGATGGAGGGGGGCAAGTGTGTGGCACATCTGACCAGTTGCACTTGCTTCTGACTCAGAAACATCAGCTGGGTTTTCACTTTATCTCTGCTGAGGGCTGGGTATTGTTTCCCCAGTACTTTGTATTTCAAGTGTTTCTTGCACCAGGCCTCCCTGTACCCAACAATAAATGGAGGGACCTCCAAAGTGTTTTCAGTGTCACCTGCAAGCAGGTTTTTGTATTTTAACTTTCCTTGAGATGAAGAAAGCACAGCTTGCTTTGTACCATCTGAACTGACTGCTATTTAACCCTCCTTTTCCAATAGTTTCTGTGTTCTCAAACTTTGTCTGTAAAACTTACTTTTTGTGCCCATGCCATATGCACACCCACCTGGATGTGTTATGTGCTATGTTATGTTTTATGCTGTGCTAAGTGCTATGCACACACACCTAACCATGATGTGTTATAAGTAGAGATAGCTGTGGATTTTCCATCCTGTCATTTTCCAACTGAAAAAGTACATTCGAAAACATCATGTTTTGCTGTTGAAAAATAGAAATGCTTTCCCCCTGGATGTACAGCCCCCAAATAAAGCCATCGTTGGGAAAATTGAAATTAAATATTTCGTTTGGGGATGGATTGGGTGTAATTAGAGTACATAGAGCGTTTCAGCTAAATGTTTTCTTTCCCATCATTTCAGCCAGGTGTTGAACTTCTCTTGCCAGTGGTGAAACCAAGGAAAGTGAGAACCCTGGTTTCAGTCCTGAGCTTTCTGAAGGGAGATGAACTCTCCCTTCACACGGGGTGCAGTGGTCATCGCACCATTAGGAGGGATCAAAGTGGCATTTGGCTGAGGCCACAGACCTACGGGAGAGGAAAAAGTCCTGATTTTGAGACTGGGATTTGGTGTTTTACATCATTGCTGTCAGAGAAAGAGGCAGTGCTGGGCTGCTCCTGAAGGTTTGGGTCCATGAGATATGTCCCATTGCCTGTGGGAACACTGGAGAAGGTCTTTGGTTTACCAAAATAGCCTTTGTGAATGTTTTTGTGGAGGGGATGGGTTGCAGGGGGAATTGTCATTTTCTGCTTTAGGAGGGACTAAAACAGTGACTTTGGATGACTTCCACTCTCAGTGGAAGGCATGGAGTCAAGCTGTTGATGAAGAAGTTGATGGCTGGTCTCAGTTTATATTGATCTCTACAAAAGGCAAGGGAAGTTCTTTTAAAATGTAATTATAGCAATCATTGCTGTCCAGTCAGCAACTGGAGGACAGCATTGGTGATTCTGCTTTGCTTTCAGAGCCCTAAAGCACTTTGAAAGACAGACTGGTCTTGCTTCTACCTGTAGGTGTTCACAGTTATCCTCTAAGGCAGGAGTTATTTAGATTATTTAATTTTCACAAAGGAGATTAGTTGATTGGTTTGGAGGAGAGGGTGTTTGATTTGTTGACTTTTTTCCCCTATAAATAATTTTCTTTTTAATCTAGGCATGCTGGAAAAGGGAAATTATCTATTCCATAGCTACAGGCTTGTCTATGATCTAGTTATGTCCTCTGAAAATTGCCTCAGCTTTCAGAAATGTCTATTATAGAGAAAACATAACATTACAGCTGTTTTGCAGTATTTAAAGGGCAGAAGTACCTAAGCTATTGCTCCCCTGACTTCTGTTTCCAATGAGTGAAAATTATCTTACAGACAGAATACTGCTGATCACCAAACAGAGTAGAATTGTTGTTTGATTCCTATTCTCTAACAGGGATGCACCAAAAATAGAAACAGCTGCATCTTTCAATGGAGTGAAATTTGAATAATGTTGCTGTGCTGGAAATAAAATGGAAAAGCCACATGGAGTGAGGGGTTTGATCTGGTAGATGCAAATGAGACCAAATTTCAGTTTTCTGTAGCATATCTAATTCTAGATTTTCTGTGACCCAAAACTCAGGAACATTTTGATCTGGGTTCTGGTTTCATATAAAGACTGCAACTCTGGTACAAAGGTTTATCTTACACTGCTCAAGGAATGTTCTCACCAGCTGATGCTGGCAGTGGACAGGTGTAGCAGACCAGTGACTGTCAGATGATCTCAGTGAGATGTTAGATCCAGAAATTAGGACAGGTGCTTTTCTTCTTTAATCCTGTTCATTTTACAAGTTTTAATAAATTTACTGAAATTAGTAGAATTTTTCCTAAATTTGCAGTTTTAAAATGCCAGCCACTCAAGAGCACCTGCAAGCTGTGATTCTGGGGGCTTATACATCTCACTTACTTAGGAATATAAGGAAAGTAGTCCCAAAACCCAGGCCCCTCCATGATGCTGTGCTGTGCTGTCCTTGCCTGTATGGCTCAGCCTGCAGGTGTTACTTTGCATGGATGTTGGACCAGCTACAGGTCCCTGGCATGCAGCAAAGCTGTTATTTGGTAAACAAATTCTTCTGAAGCAGTCGAGCTGAAAGCAATTTCTGCACATGAAGTGGATAAACTAAGTGGTTTGGGTCTTGCTGTACCTAAATATCTTCAAAGACCCATGTCCTGGTGCAGGACAGCTTGTGGTGATCGCCCAACAGGCGGCTGTGACACCGGTGCTCCTGCTGTGCTCCACAGGAGACAACAGGCAGGGAAGCAGCTTTCCATCCTACTGCAGTGCCCTGCCAGAGCGAGTTTGTTCCTCCAAGTCTGCTTAGGACTGTTTGGAAGGCTTTGGAGGACCCTTCTTACTTGGTTTGTTGTCACCTCATGGGATCACACCTGTGTTGCTCCCACCCTCCTGTTCTTCTCGCTTTCTGCGGGTCCCTGGGGCCTCCCAAAGGTTGTCCCTCTGCAACATTTACATCTTTCACATACTTGGGCTCATTTGTCATGTCCCTTGCTTTACTCATTGCACGGTGATGCATATTTACTAATTCTAACATTTCCTCGTTAGTCATTCCCTCCAGGCCCATTAATCACTATAAATTCCCAAACGAGAGGCTGCAGTACATCGTTCCTTCCAACAGACAGCTGACACGTAGTAATTAGGCAGCTGAACATAAAAATAATGAGGCTGAGGCTCCCGCAGATCTCCTTCCCCCTCCCGGCACCTCGGGGGCAGCCTCTCTGCAGCCACCACTGCACAAGCTGCTCCCCAGCACGGATGTGCCTGTTTCCCTCTCTTTACCCCCCAAACCTGCTCTCTGATCCATTGGAGAGGTACCCAGGCATTTAGCTTCGTGACTTCTGGTGGTATTTTTCCATGCATCACATCAACACACACTGAATTATTTAATCTCTCTGCCTCCCCTGTTTCCCTGTCATGCAGGGACTGGTCCAGCTCCCGTTGTTCATCTCTACCTGCTGCTCCAGAAAATCCTCGTGCCAAGCTGCCCTGCCAGTTTGCTGCAGCCTCTCTAACTCAGAGCACACTCTTGGAAATAAATGCATCTTCTCACAATGGCTTCGCTCCCTGAAATAAAGAGCGTGATTCAGGCAGGGGTTTGACTGCCATGAGCAACGCAGAAATGGTCTGAGAGACCAAAAGGCTCTTTGTGTCCAGACTAATTTCCCTGTTTTCTTGTATTCTCCCTCCTCTGCACAGTTAGGGAGCAGTTTTAAGAAGCAGTTCTGCAGTCTTTTTTTTCCTTTTTTTTTTTTTTTTCTGTGGTGATCACTTTTGTTTGCCACAGAAATACCTTGGAAACGGAGTGCCCATGGAGAGGGACACAGCACCATCCACTCCAAATTACACTGCAGTGTCCAGCATCACTGGCCAAACTGGAGTTAATGAGAATTAGGAAGAAACTTCCCCTGCAGCTCTTTTTTTCCTCTCCTGCTCCTTTCTGAAGCAATGTGTCTTGGCTGCATTTGGCTTAAAAAGACCCTTGATCTGCTTTGTTTATGGTAATTTCTTTATTCCTGAGAGAGAGAGAGAGGGGAGGCAGCACCGAACTGATATTGTTCTGGGACTGCAGATGGGCAGATGGTTTGAAAAAATGATTGCAAGATTTCACTTGCACTCTGGGCCTGTCTTTCACATTTGGGTGCAAAGACCAAGTTTTGTCTTCTGTCATGGGGAGCCTAATTTAGATTGCCTAAAACTCAAAATCAGTTTGAAGACAAATCCCCAAGGTCAACTACTCCACAGATTTGGAGGTTAAGGAATTGAGGTTAAGAACTGACAAACGAGGAAGCCGAGGCAAGATTATGGAAATGAGGATCTGTAGTAAATTCTCTCTTGTTTCCCCCTTGTAACCTCCTAATGACATTAGTGGCTGTCTTTGACAGTCCCTTCTCAAAGGGGAACTTACTTGAGCGCTAAAGACGCTTTTATTTATGAGTCCCAGAGACACACACAGGAAAACATGTGGGCAAATCTGCTAAGACCCAGATATGGGACACAGTCCTTAAAAGCCCTGTGCCGACTTAAAAGAAATGACCTGAAATAAGGGAGACAACGAAACACACTTGGCAGGTGGGTCCCCACCACTGCATCCCCATCCCAGACCCTGTGCTGAAAGCAAACATCCTTTTTTACCTCCACGCTGCTGAATGCACTCAGTTAAAAATTCAATCTTCCCATCTCCCCTGTGAGCGGGAGCACTTCCACTGTCCCTTCTCGCAGCTGTGAAGCTGTGATTCAGAGGGATTGGAGCCAACATCATAAACCAGCACCTATTAACACTGTCCAGCCCAAACCACCATCTCCCCAGTCCTTGGAGCAACTTAGCATTTTTTGTGATGCATTTTTTTTGTTGCTTATCCCAGCACTGCTCAGAAGTTGCTGAGCTCATTTACTCCGGTGAGAGTTTCTGGACACCTGGTCCATGGCTGGAATTTTTTTCTGTAAGTATCTCACCCTTCCTCACCAAGGAACACTGTGTGAAGCATGGGCTGGATTTGTCTCTGCAGGTGGGGTGGTTCTTTGACAAAAACACAAGACCCACGTTTTCCTGTAAAGCTGTCTCACCCCAAGCATTGCAGCTTGGTTGCTGCAAGAGACGTTTCCCCCTGGAGTCAGTGTAACATCACATCTTTCCTCCCTCTTTTTCTCTTGATCATCCCCTCTAAAACTACTCAGAAAGCTGCCCAAGAACAGCTGGATGGGTAGGAGGCATTTAATGGAGATGCCTTTGCTTCCCCATCAAGCTGGAGAACTGAGCCATGGTGCTCACTCCTTCTCCCCTTCCTGTCTGTAGGACTTTTCTACCGGTGCTGGTGAGCTCAGGCCCATTTTTTCCCTGTGATTAGATGGCAGAAAGCAAGGTGAACTTGCTCCTTTTCTTTTAATATATTAGCCAGCTATGGTTAATGAAAAGATGAAAGGTAATTTTTTAACTGTAGAGTGAATAAGATATAGCTTTAAAGGGGAGCAAAGTATCCCTGAGGATGGTGGCATTAAGTATGGATAAATAATGTACATGGCTGTTTGGGAAGCACCTTATTCACCTGTCTAAAAGACCTGCCATCCTACTGATCTCAGATGAATTTATGGCCTTGTTATAAATTTTCTGATGCCTCAGCTTCCTAACATTGAAACATTCATTCAGAGTAGTTATAGCTTTACAAATAGATTATTTTCTTTTTCAGAAATAGAGTTTTTCCATCTGTTTGTTCCATCTTCCCATCTGTTCCTCCAGCCTCATAGTCTTGTTCAACCTGTTTACGAAGATTGCCTTTAAGTGAATATGTATATATAGATATATATTTATTTATTTATATTGCTCTTTTTTCTATTCCAGGACAATTGTTTCTTTCACAGTGGTTTGGTTGGTTCACAAACTACCTCTCTGAACTTTTCTGGGCACTTTTTTTGCTAATCCATTTACCTTTCCAATAGGCATTGTAATCCTTCAATGCGCTCGTTACGCTTTAAGGCCACCAGGAATTCTTGGCAGTTGCAGGGTGATCACTCTGGCAGGGCTAGACCATGAGCTGCAGCCACATCCCAGTGAGAAAGGCAGCAGATCCCATGGATCTGGCACTCTGGTGTCCAGCTGGGTACCACGAAGGTGGGTGACACCAGGGCAGTTCTAGCAGACAGCCCAGCTCTGGTGCCCTCCACCACAATGTCAGTCAGCACCTGCTCAGGAGCATTTTCTGCTCTCATGACCCAGGTGAAGATGGTCTTGGCACCTCCCAAGGTTCTGCTTTCACTGAAGAATCTCTAGTATCTCCTGAGTACTGACTAGGTAGACATTAAGGTACCCAATGCAATCCCCAGCCTGACCAATCTGGAAAAAATTCCCTGGAATCAGCAGCCAATATTGTACTACAGTTCGATCAGAAGCTGGACTGGATTTGCCTCTGTGTTTGTCTGAGATGCACAAGTAAGCACCCTCTGAGAAAGGATCATTTCTGCTATGGAGAGAGAGCAAATTTGGGTCTCTCCAGGCCACCCAAAAAGTGAGTTTTGATTTGTCAAAATAATCCTTTAAGCAGAGGAATTGAGAGCTTGGAAGATATCCAAAAATGTGTTAATCTACACTTTTTTAATTTCTCTTTTTATGTAAGGGATGGGGGGAACTAATAATAAGCTTGCAAATCATGTGGTTAAGTTTAAAGGAAAATGCTTTGGGAAAGTTTTCTAGCCTCCTGCAAGATATTTTGTTTTTATTCCTTCTGTCTCCGCAAGATTTTGCCTTCTACTCTTTGCCAGCAGGATTGGAAAAAGTCTATTGGTCCTGTCATCGCAAGGGACGCTTGTGGAATTGTTTTATTGTTGCCCTTCTCCTCCTGGTAGGATGAGATCAGTCCCTTCATTTAGCTGAAGACAAGGCATCTTCTCTCTCGTTCCAGATGTGCCAAGCTGCTTGTAAACAACGAGGGCTTTTGTCGTGTTGTCGGGTGTTCGTGAGCCTTTGAAGACTGCTGTGCTCCACCTTTCAGGTAAAAGGGCTCACAGGAAGCCTTTGAGGCAGAGGAGACCCCAGTTCCCAGTTTCCATGCAGAAGGATTTTCCCAGGAGGTCTCACAGCACTGGCTTTCCAGACTAAAGACAACGGTGACATCTTTTAAAGGTTTACCAAGACCATCTTGCTAAGACGTGTTGGGGAGGGGGGAGCAGCCTTTTGCAGCAGCCCCTCCTCTTGGTCTTGGTGGTGTCTTTATTTTAGGGTGGTCTTGTGGCCACTAAGCAGAAAGGAGATATAAATTTACCTCCAAAGGCAGCTGTTTGGGCCACGGGATTTTAGGCACAAGAAGAGAATCCTTCGCGTTTTGTACCAAGCCCAAGGCTTTACCTACGAGCTCAGCACAGAAAGTTTATCCATTACCAACCTGTGTCGGTTTGGTTCCCTTTGTTCCCAGAAAACAAAGGCTCTGTGTTCACAGCTAAATCCCCCCATCCAAGCGTTTCCTGTAACAAAACAAAAGCCTGCTAAATAGGAACGTTTCTCCCTCTGGGAAACGGCGCATTCCCTCACGTTCACGGTATGCAATATTCTCTTAGTTCACTGATTTTGTTACTTTTTACAGCTCAGTTTCCATACGCTGCTGCTCATGTGTGGTGCCAATGCTGCTGGTGATGAATTTCTTGCGGAGCTGACTTGAGCAATGTCTCTCTGTAGTAATCATTTTCTGTCTCCCCAGCGTTTAGCTGAGTACATCGTCTCCAAGACCTTTCACCAAGCATCCATCAGCAAGGAGTTCAAGCTAAGCAAGATATTACCCCGTTCCAGAGGCTGAGCAAATCACATGCCTACGCTGTAACTAATTATTTCTATTGGCTGATTGGTTTTTAATGCATCTGTTTTACAGGTAAACAGATTTATCTTAGGAAGGCATAGGTAATAATGATGCTGGGTTTTTTTATTCATTGCCTCCCATCAGAGACTGAAAGGCTGGATGCTGAAATAGGTGTCATTTAGCTGGACAGTCCCTTGATTTCTGTACCTAGGCAGAATGGGCATCTGGGATTGCTGGGCAAGATTGGGAAAGCCTGAAAAATTTGTGGAGCCTTCTAACAAGATTCCATAAATGGATGATATTAACCCTGTGGTCTCCAACCCCAGCCCCTCATGAACCTCCCCCTTATAAAATAGAACTTACTGTAATTGTGAGACTCCTTGGAGAAGCCAGTTACTGGTGCAAGGAAACATGGATCCCACATGCAGACAGCACAAGAGCATCAGCCATTTGTGATGTTCCTCTCACCCTCCTGATCCCGGGTGTAAATCTGATCGTGGATATCTTGCAGACATCTCAGCAACTGCTCTGGCAACTGTGAAGCTGTTTGTGCAGTGGTTGCATTGCAGAAACACTCAGAAATGTCTCAGAGCACACAACCCATGGATCAAGGAGATCCAAAATCAGTGCTTGACCCAAAGTGCTTAAGACTGAAACACCAGAAGGGTGGATGGAAGCACAGGAGGCAGAAAAGCTCTGCTCACTGGTACAATTTAGATGCAATCAGGGGATTGCAATAAGGGAATGGACCCTGAATAGCCCTTTCAGGCTTACAAATTAAGGAAAGGGAAGAAATTCACCAAGTTAAAAGTCTTGGAGGGAGATGTCATATATGTACGTGGTAAGGTAAAGCCATGGGCAGAGAGCACTGTCTGAGAGATGTCCTCATCCACACCACTCCTGCATGTGTTTTAACTTGTCTTCAAAGAAATGTGGTTTTAAAACCAAAAATCTATAGCTAGAGGTACTCAAGAGTGGCAGTGGCAGCCTTCAACCTGTCATGGCCAACCTTGGAGACCTGAGCCAGTGTGAACCCACCTGAACCACCAAGCACTCACCAGTGTCCCTATGTAACAGACTTGCCCAGGTGAAAGTGTGGCTCCTCCATTCCTGGACTTTTCTGCTTTGGAAAGACCCTTCTTTTTCTTTCCACCACTGCCAATAAATAAATAAAGAAATAAAGCGTCTTTCAGTGTAAATTTTACCAGGGCCAGGTTTTCCTGCCTGCCCTCCCAGGGCTGGGGGAAGGAGGAAGACCTTTACCTGCTGCTCGCTGCCGGGCAGGGGGCACCTCGAAGGAAACAGGACCCAGCCGTCTGGCGGCAGCTTTTTTCGGCTGGGTTTCGGCTCGCCTGCCGGGCTGGGGTTGCAGCTGGCTGGCCTGATCTACTTCCCTCCCACTGGCTCTCACTGGGAGCAGAACATGCCTTCTCCTGCTGATTTCTGCTTGCCATATTGATTGCAGCAGGGTATAATGGAGACAAGTCAGGCAGAAAGCCAGCCACCCTTGGGAATGATTAAAGAGCAAGCAGGAAAGGATAGAAGTGAAGAAAAACAGGCTGACACTTAGGACGTGGTGGATTTGGAGCAAATTATGCCCTTTTCCCCACCTCACCCCCACGAGGTGCCTGGGACGGTTCAGCGGCGCCTCTATTTCAGCTCTGCCCAAAAGAAGCATCATATCGACCCCCATGAACGCGGGGAACAAAATCCCCAGAACGTGTACAATATCCCTATTGTGCACGGATTTGCAGCCTGATTATTCAGAGCATAGCCAAGGAAAGGTAAGGCTATGACCCATTGTTTTCCTGCGATCAATTGAATACTGTCATTTGCATTTAAAACGCTCCGAATTCGCACTGTCAATATGCCAAACAGCTGCTCGAGCTTTTCAGCATTCCATGGTGACAATCACACTATCATACATCATTGGCACCAGGATTTGCAATACTCTCAGTGTCAAAATTTTGTGGGTTTTTTTTTTTTTTTTAAGAGGGGAAAAAAAAAATCCTCCCCTCCCCCCAAAATACCCAAACCTGTGAAAAACCCACTTTTAAAATGATGGCGTTGGATGTTGCTAAGCAGGCCTTCACAGATGCCAACATATCAAAATTCATCTCTTTTCTTCCTCTCCTACAATTAAAAGGTAGTTAAGAAAGAGGCTGTTCCTGATAGACCCACCTTCTGTTTTCTCCTTTGTATGCGTATTATTCATTAGCAGTCTAATAAGAGTTTCAAAATGCTCTGTGCCTCTGCCAGCAGGGCATATGTATGTAGACATGTGCTTGTGACAGATAAGTACATAAACAGCATATTGGCACCAGAAAGACATCTGTGCCTAGAAAAACGCTTGTGATATGTACATAAATGACATTTTAGCTCTAGTCAAGTCCTTGTGGCTTTGAGAGGAATATGTGACTGTACTCTTCTCTGTGAATTCTGAAAAGGTGCGCCTTAGACAGGAGACTGTTCCGGAGGTTTACCGAGAGCTGGAGGATGCGGAACAGCCGGGGTTGCAGCCCCGGCGCTGCCAGGTTGCGGCAGACGGAGGGAGAGCCGTGCCAGGGGGAGGGTGGGCGCTGCCTCTGGCGCTGCCGCGGGCGCGGCCCCTCGGGGGGAAGCACCCGGCACCCCCAAATCCCACTCGGTGCATCCATACGCGATGTGCCTGCGGGGCGGCGCTGGCAACGGGGACGCAGCTCCCGCGTGCGAAGGGAATAAAATCTTGGACCAAAAACCCAGGGGTGATCCAGGGTCGGGGGACACAGGGAAGGCTCCCTGCAGCGCTTTCTGCTACTTTCATTTGATTATCTGGCTGACAAATCTGAGTGTAATCCCTTCACAACTGGCTTCTACAGCAGAAAAGGGACGTTTTGGACTGTTACAGAAGGGGACTGAGCATCCCATCTTCTGGGATCCTTCCCAGATGGCATAGCTGGACACTGTAGGTCTGCTCACACTACTTGGTTTAGGTTCATAATGCCTCAGTTTGCCCATTGCTGGTGACAGCTCCTTGCCTTATAGCTCTAATGAGCACTGAAATGTTTTTGTGGTCAGGAGACTATAGGTGAAAGGTGTATGGTGCCAGGAAAACCTAGAGATTACTTGCACCTAGTCTGGGTGAGGGAGGAGAGAGAGAAGATGCAAAATTGGAGGCACTTTAGTATTCACCACACATACAGAGCAGTAAATATGGACTTGGCTTCCTGATTCTGGGCAATGAAGTCAAAGTCTTGGATGTATGGGAGCCCTTACGTCCCAGTGAAATCACCCCAAGTGGGGACTTCAGCCTAAGAAGTGAGTTCAACCATGTCTTCCCTGAGTTTACTCCAGGAGGTTTGGGTGCCCCAGCACTCTCCATTCCTGGCTTTCTGAAATTACAAGTCTCCTGCAGATTTCATTTGATCCAGGAAAGTAAACCCTGAAAGGAAATGAGTGTCCAAAGTTGTCATTGACTCCAGGTTCACGAAGACTCACCTGAGCTGGGCCATGAAACAGCAGCTGCACCTGCGTGAAAACCTTCTGGGACGTGGCCTTAAGACAGACATCGGGGTGGTCGCTGCTATTCAAGAGCTTGCTGTGGTGAAAATGGCCTCACTTCCTTGGGTCTGACATAAAGAGGAGAGAAACAGCAAAATATTCCTTGTTGGAAATCAGGATGGGTCCTCGGACTTTGCTGGAGCCTGTTTGTTGACGTGACCTGAGCACGCGGCTCCCCAGGTGGGTGGGAGTCTCACACCTCCAAAGTGATGGATGGAACAACAGTGGTGGATGAGCTGTTACTTGCCTGAAAAAAAGTGTTTGGGGGGAAAATTGTCTCCAGTCATTCTCATTTTGCATGTGATTTTTCCTACATATGTTTCTAATCATTAAGAAATTCTGTAGCTTAAATAATTCTCTGAAAGTACGGTAACTGTTGGACTACATTCTGTTGTAACCTTATTGAATTTCACTTCTCTGGAAAAAATAATGGGATACTATATCTTGAAAAACAAATGGTAATTGCATTTTTAACAGAATGTTTCTCTTTGTGTTTCAAAACCTTCTGCACACAGTTAGACATCTAGCCAGGGAAGAAGGTACAAAGCATATGGGCCAATTTCTGTCTGTTGGCTGTTCAAGATGCCTTAATATTCAGGCAGTGATGCGTGTGTGTCCATGCAATATGGCACAATTTATCTACGTGGTATCCTTGAGCTCAGGTGAGGTGGTCAAAAGCTGTGAACTGAGGTCAGGGGAGGTATTCAGGGAGAAACTGGGGGAGGTGGGTCTACATCCTACTAGATGTGTGGGTGCGCATCCTCTTACAAATTCAAATTTGGGTTATTTGATCTGCAGAAGATCAATGTTCCAGCATTCATGGTGCAGACCAGAGGAACAGGTTCATCCTGCAGGTGACCAGGATCTTACAGATAAGGATCTTGTCAACACTGCAGAGATTGGAGTTGTCCAACAACACTGCCCATGTGCCACAGCGACGTGACTTCCTCGGTGCTTTGGGGATTTGCACATCACCACGTGCTGAGAACTGGGTTTATTAAAGCCTGGGACCTGAAATAGCATCGTCACAGTTTGATAACATGCTGGTGTTACTGTCTGCCAAGGTTAGGAGAGCCCTGGTAATACTGGAAGACTCTTCCCTAATTCTTAGTAAATCTGGCATGTTAAGAACTTTGTGAGGGGATGCACTTGGACATGTGAAGCTTCAAGGCAAAGGAATAGACTTGAGGTTTCTGACTGACAAGACACATGTGAGTACATGCAAAATGTGCTCCTCCTGCTAAAAATAACATTTCTCCTGTCAACCACGATGCACCCACCCCCACAACACCACCCAGAAGAACACATTAACACCTTGGCTTTGCACGTAGCCCGATTCACAGCAGCCACAAGTGGTAGAGGGATCTGCACTCTGTGCATGCTGACAAATCATATGGCACAGCGAGGAACAGAGGAGTGAAACTGGGCTAGCAGAAGTTGACGCCTTATCATCACAGTCCCTCTGAGCGTGCTGTAGGCTGACACCTCCACCAACCGAGTCATCTGCCCGGTGCCAGGATGAGGAGCACGAGCCTGCTATCCTGATTTAGCCTCTGGTAAGCCAGGCTTGGCTTGCCACGCCAGGAAGGCTGGAAGAGGTGCGTGGATGCAAATGGTGCAGGAGCACCGTGGGTGCGCCGGCATGAGGAGAAGCAAAGCACATCCAACCACTGCTGCTCACAGCTGTGCAATGGGGACATGTAAAATACGCTTTATACACAAGTGATGTGAGATGTTTCTCCCATTACTGCTCTCCGTTTGCTGCCTGACCCCATCCAGGAACTTGTAAATAATATTTCAAAGCAAGAAGGGTTGGGTTGCGGATAACTATTGCCCCTAAAAAAGACTCCTGCCATGGCCGAGGTGCAGGTCTGTCAGACAGCCTGTCTGTGTTTCTAAGGTAATGAAAGACACGGGCAGCAAAGCTTTTTAAAATGGTGATAGACTAGAGAATACCAGATTTTTTTCCCCAATTATTGTTTCCTATGAACATCTGCACTTCTTTCCTGAAAAATTAAAGCTTTCTTTAAAGCTGAAGACACAGCATCCCTGCCCATGGCAGGAGGTTGGAACCAGACCATCTTTAAGGTCCCTTTCAACCCAAACCATCATAGGATTCTGTGACAGTACAAATTGACCATCCTTCAGAATTTCTCACAGTAAATTCTAGGCAAATAATCTGAAAACTCATTATTTACAGTTTTGCTTTGATATAAATTTAGATTGTTTGCAAAGTAAATTTCTTAAAAGGAAAAAAAAAAAAGAAAGAAAAAGAGAGCTGGAACCAAGTTGTAGCTAAGTATCAGCAGGTGACCCAAGATTGATTCCGAGTCACAGAGGTCACTGTCAGTCCACTGCAGCCTTCCCCCAGGACAGCATGAAGCTTTATTCAAAGGAGATTTTGGGAAAACCCAGGAGATTTAAAAGCATGAGTTCCAATCTCATGGCAAGCACATGAGCCTATGTTCTCACTCTCGAAATTAAGCTCCTTTAACTCTCATTTGTGTGGCTGAGAGAGCCCTGGGCCCCCGCAGTGTTTCCCTTGTCTCAACCTCCCCTGACAGCTCTGGCAAAGCCAGGAAGGCTTTGGTGGATGCTGAAGGCACCCAGCCCTTTGCAGATGGTGCTGAGCACTTAACAGGATCAGCCCCTCAGCCACTTGTGTGATGTCCATCACCTCAGATGCCTCACCATCCCTGAAACTGCACGATGCCCACCACATGTAATCAGCCCATAAGCTGCTTTCACCTCACCTCGAATGTTTGCCATGCTGATAATCCCAGTGGGGTGTCCATATAAAGGAGCCCCTTGTTCAGGGAAAAAGGGAGGAATGCTCTTCCATAAGAAAATTAGGGAGTTGACCGAGATGTAAAGCTAAAGGTTTGCAAGATTGCTTTTGTTTGTCCAAATGTTGTGAGGTTTTGGGGTTGTTTTTGGAGATCCTGGTGTTTAAAGTTAGTTATTCAGCAGGTGGTGTGGCAGCAGCTGTACATGGAAAAGCAGCTTCTGTCCCCAGTCAGCTATCAGCATTTTAGCTTTTTTTGCTTCTTCTCCAGTCCTTTCTTACTCCTGTTTTAGCAAATGTAACACCAGAATCAAGTCCCTTCCTGGGATGAAAACCTGTGAGTTTATCAGCCAAGATGGAACTTCAGTTTTGGCCTGATTTGGTTTCTCTCTTGGAAAAGCTGAATGGTCGGATGCTCTTGGTGGTTCTGGTCATTTTTCTTTTGATTATTGACCTTGTGAAAAAGAGACGACCCAGGAATTTCCCTCCAGGGCCGCAGCTCTTTCCTCTCGTGGGAACCTTTGTGGACTTTAAGCAGCCCCTCCATCTCGCACTGCAGAAGGTAAGAGCTCCATGGACATTTTCCCTACTAACATCTTACCCTTCCATGACTCTTGTCACCACACTGTGAAGCAGCAAGGGCACTCTCTGCAGAACTAGGTATATAATAACCACATAAGATAGATGACCCTTCTTGGTTTTATCTCCCACTATCACCTCCTCTTCCAGGGGAGTAGGAAGGTCCAATGGGAAAGAAATCCATAGCAGAGGTAGACCTACATGTTCCTCCTTTTCTTCCCATCTGACTGTGACCATTTCCTTCTGGAGTCCAGAAAGGGCTCTGAAAGGCTGGACCGGGCTGGGGGAGAGGTGAAAAGGGCTGTGTGAGAAATGAACTGTTTGGACTGTGAAGATCACCTCTGGAAATTGTCCTGTCATTGTCTTTGCTCAGAGGCCAATGATTCACCCCATCACATCTGAAAGAAACATTTAAAATCTTGAGTTATGTCCTGTGGCTTCTTCTGTGTTGCAGAAAGAGGCAGTGATCTCTCTAGAAAGGTTTCCACAGCTTTGACTCCCACCAGAGCCAAAAAGAGAGAGATTTTATACATGCTGAGATTCCCCTCTGAAAGGGTGGAAGAAGTTCTGGCATGCTGGCTGCAAAAATCCTTTCTGGTGACCATTTGTCTCCTGCTTTTGCTCAGCAGGCTGACACCAGCCTGTCTACCTGGGTGTTCTCAGGCCATCAGCACGGGTGGTCCCTAAGGGAATCCTTGGGGAAGGCTGAGGCAGCGAGTTCAGGATATTTTGTCAATACACACAGTTATTAAGAAAATTAATCCCATTCATTTACAAGCACACAATGCCTGAGACACCCATTTGATCCCAGGCTGGTTTCATGAGTCACCACAGCAGTTTGGGGTGACTCTGTGTGTCCTTTCATGTAGATTCATTCTAAGAAGAGGATGAGCTCCTTGACAGAGAGGAGATATGATCCCACTTTACTCTTATACCTCTCAGAGGAGACACTAATGACAGGAAAGTCCATGCAAGGAAAATGGCTGTAATTTGGCCATAAATGCAGTCAGGCTTAAAATTAGAAGTACGTTTCTAGCCATAAACAGTTAGACTTCCTGTCTAAATGGGAGAGCTGGAGAAGAAACCACACTGCTCTAGACACAAAGTTGATGAAAGGAGTAATTTGTTCTGTTTTGCCCTCAGCAGGAAGAGCCTGAGTGTGGTGACCCAGGTGGTGGGACAAAGCAGATGCCCACCAGTTCCAAAGCAAGTCACCTCCTTGTTACAAGCCAAACTGATGTAAACACTTGGTAAAACCCAGGTCACACAAGATAACAAATACAAGCAAACCATCTCTCCCACCCTAAAGCTCTCCAGCCCCTTTTACGCCTTCTCCAGTCTTCACAGAACAGTTTAGATTGGATGGGACCTGCACGCTTGGGTTTGGGTTTCTCTAGTCCCTTTGCTTCAAGCAGGGTTAAATTCAAAGCTAGATTTCCCTGTTCAAGGTCTTGGCAGGGTGAGTTTTGAAAATCCCCATCTTCTTGTTCTCAGAGGACAATGGGCTCTCTTTCAGCTTACGGGTCGGTACGGGAACATTTTCAGCGTGCAGTTTGGAAGTCTGACATTCGTGGTGGTCAACGGGTACCAGATGGTGAGAGAAGCTCTTGTGCACCAGGCTGAAATATTTGCTGATCGGCCAAATATTCCACTCCTCCAAGAAATATTCAGAGGCTTTGGTAAGCACAGCTACCAGGATTTTGGGACAAAACTTACGTCTCTTTGGAATGGTAACAGTTAAGAGTGAAAGAAACAGGTTGAATTCAACCCTTGTGAACTGCACCTGTAAAACCTTGCACAGGGGAAGGAAAGAATTGAATTCAGACTAATAACCTCACGGGGATATGCTTTAATCTCTCTGAGATTTAGGGGTGAGGATGGGCTCAAAACCAGATTTTAATGGAAGAGAAGAAATAAATGCAAGCTGCCCAGCGATCTATATACTTGCAGAGTTTCCCCTTGGTTTTCGTTTCTCCTTTACTTTTCCTCCCTGGGTTGCACACAGCTCCAGAGACGGGGTGCTCCTGCCTGCAGCTCTGCCAACAGTGTGATAGTACTCAGAGTATTTTGGCTTACACCTTTTTTTCCCACGCAAAGTGACAAAGTAGCAGATTAAAGCAAATCCATAAAGCTAGATCTTTAGCATAAGCCAATTACTCTTGAATTTTAATTCCCAGGAAAAGCCATAGCCTTTTCCATATCCACAAGCTTTGTTTGCCTTGGTTTGGGGTTTTTGTCCACAAAGAATGGCTGTTTCTGAATCCTAACACTGACAAATGATCCAGAGAGAGGATTGTTCACCTGTTTTTTCCACCTACAGGGCTCATATCATCAAACGGGCACATATGGAGGCAGCAGAGAAAGTTTGTTTTAGCAACACTGAAAAGCCTTGCAGTAAATTTTGAGGAAAAAGTGCAAGAGGAGAGCCGATACCTCGTGGAGACAATTGAGGAGGAGAAAGGTGGGGGGTTAATGCACAGCACCATGCTCAGAGCTTCCAGCTAAATGAATGATGAGAAGTAAAACTCTTACCCCAACGCAGCTCCAAACGTGCAAAACATTTCTTCAATAGCTCAAATCTCTATCATACACTTCCAGACTCTGCCTTTTAGCATTTATTTTAGAACTCAGGCCTCCTATTTTAGTTCTTCCTTATTAATATTAAGTATATATATACTAGCTGCTTATTAAAACGTGTTTATATGGCTAAGGAAGTGTCTCATGCATTCTGTGAAGGAATAAATGCAGCTCTCCTGCTATCAGGCACTTCCACTCAAAGGCTTAGTTAACCTCTGCTTGTCCTTGGTTTGGCAAAGTATTTTAAAACTTGTTTAGTCAGGCTTTCCTTTTGTATCACACACAGATGAAGCATGTGCCTTGCTCTTTTATGGTCCAGCTTTTAAAAACTGCCAGAGGGATATTAGTAAGAATAATTTGTATGTTGGTACATGGGTGATGTTGCACTTCAGCTTTAAATAGAAGCAGATGGGGTTGAGCTAATTCTATGGAGCTATATATAGTACACAAGAAAGATCTAAAAAGGAATTGTGAAATTATATACTAAACTTGCTCCATTTTAATTGCTGTTGCACTGAACAGGCCAAATACTCCATGTTGCCAATTGATTATAGTCTTCTATAGTCCTGATCAATAAACTAATTAAGCTGCTGGTTTGGGCCTTTCTTCCCATTAGTAATGACAAACAGTGATCATGTCCATCACTCTAATATCTGAGCACCAGCCCAGTTTAATTACTTTCTTGAAGAGTGAAGAGATCAGCAGTCCTGCGAGGAGTGCCTTGCATTTCAAAGTGATGCTCAACAGCAGCTTGGGGTTGGACTGGGCTTGTCACTGAGATCAGTCTCTTGTCACAGCAAGTGGCTCTCCAGGCTGCTGAAATGTGCTTGAGGAGATGAAAGTCTCTGCTCAGTAGCTCTCCCAGGGAAGACAGACATGACGAGCATCACATCACACTTCACTTTATAATTGTGCTCTATGGGCCACATGAGCTATTGCTAGGGCTTACAGGTGGGCACAGAGATCTGCAACCCTCTCCCCGCTCTCCTTCCTTGATTTCTTCGTGGTGGACAATTAAAGCCCCAGGGCAATGGTATTTTTGCAGTGTGGTTAGTCCTGGGCTCCCTGCCCTGGGCTAAGCTTTGAGGGACCATCTCCTGGCATTTAAAATTGGCACCAAACACATGTTGGAGCGGGCAAAGTTGACAGCCATAGCATGGCATGTTGCTGGTTGTTTTCCCTGGAAAATGCTTCAGACCCTGCTTGGGTAGCTCAGTGATAATGTCACTGTCTGCCAGCAGCCTGGGCTGGACACAGGATGGGATGCCCTGGCCCATAGTGCCCAGGCTTCAGTGGGATACTGGAGGTGATGGGGGTGGTGGGTACCCCAGGACATGGGCTGAAACCTGAGCACCACCATGGGTGAGACGTAGGCGAGGTCTCACCCTGGTTCACAACTGTGGATCTGGTAAAGAAAGTGATTTTGACTGAGACTGTACAGGAAAAAAGAATGAAAGCTGTCTTTAGAATCACAGAATCATGGAGAGATTTATGTTGGAAAATATCCTTAAGTTCATTGAGTCCAATCATTAACCCAGCACTGCCACGTTCACCACTAAACCATGTCCCCAAGTGCCACAGCCACATGTCTTTCAAACACTTCCAGGAATGGTGACTCCACCACTGCCCTGGGCAGCCCCTTCCAAAGCCTTGCCATCCTTTCAAATGAAGACATTTCCCCTCATATCCAATCAAAATCTCCTCTGGAACAACTTGAGGCTGTTTCCCCTTGTCCTGTCCCTTGTTCCTTGGGAGAAAGGACCAACCCCCACCCGGCCACGACATCCCTTCAGGCAGTTTCCCTTCCTCTTGTTTCCTCCAGGACAACCATTTGACCCCCACTACAAAATTAATAGTGCTGTTTCAAATATCATCTGTTCCATAACTTTTGGGAACCGCTTCGACTACCATGACAACCGTTTCCAGGAACTGCTGCACTCCCTGGCTGAAACACTGCTGCTCATCGGAAGTTTCTGGGGCCAGGTAAAGCCACTTGGATGCTTTTCCAGCTTCAGCTGCATGTAACAGCTCAGAAACTGGGGTTTCTAAGGCACTGATATAATCTGCCTTTTCCTGTAGAAAAAAAAGTCATGTTTAAAGGAAAATGACCATGAGAATTGTTTTACATTAGATGGGATTTATGCACAAAGTCCATCAGGAAAGTAAGGAAGTAAGTTAAAATTATTGGGGCACATGGAGAAAAAAAACCACTACATGATTGTAAAACCAATCTTATGCCTGATATAACCAAAGAACAATGGGAAAATCTTAAAAGTATCTGTTTCTACCAAAAGAAGAATTAGTAACACAGTGAAAATTCCTATCTTTTCCTTCACCCATATCTCAACAAGTTTCTTAAATAACTTCTTTATGAAAAAATTGAGATTCCAGGTTTAGAACCAAAATAGGTGGATTTGGTGATATATTTTCTGCATGGCCACACACCATGGGTCAGGTCTGATCTCTGTCCCCTCCATGGGGACACACTAAGGGGCTCATCTGCATCCACCTCACCTGTGGCCACCTTACATTAGGGGGCAGCTTTGGCCACTCAGTATTTAAGAACTTTATCAGCAGAAAACATCTGTCCAATTCTTATCTTGTTTGCACTCGTTTACACCTGTGTAAGTAAGTTTGTACAAACTGGACCACTGTAGCAAAACTGACTTTTTTTTCCTGGTAGCAAGCAGAATTAATCAATTGTCCCATCCTCTCAACTACAATACTTGCTCTTTTCTAACTCAAGAAATGCTCTTTTGCTCTGTTTGATTTCTCACCAGCTTTATAATGCTTTTCCTTGGATCATGAGATGGTTGCCAGGACCCTTCAGGAAAATCTTCAGGCACTGGGAGAAACTTCAATATTTTGTGAAAGGCATGATCACAAAGCACAAGGAGGATTTGGACCAGTCGGAGGCAGGAGATTATATTGACTGTTACCTGAAGGAAATAGAAAAGGTAGGATGGAAACACCTAAAACCACCTAAAGATTAACCCACAGAGCGAGCAAAGAAGACTCAAGGCTGTTTTGTCAGGGGAGCTCTTGCCTCACACGTTGCCTTCCCCTCCCTACCTCTGCCACATCAAACTTTAGCAGCAGCAGAAGCCTGATCACTTTGAAAACACACAGATTTTTCTTTTTTTTTCCTGTTTGAAAGGATTTACACTCTGTCTTCTTCCCTTTTTCGTTCTGTCACACGGCGTAGGAGGACTCTCAGGGAACATGTTCATGTTTCTATGAGCTCTCGCAGGCCTGTGTTTGCTATTGTGAAACTTGACATTTAAAAATGCTACCTGCTTTCAAGAGCTGCTCTACAGCAACCAGGGTGTCTTTCAAAACAGTCCTTAGGGCTTGAAATCCAGTGAAAGTAAAGCCTGGAAATTTCCAAGCCCAAGAGTAGATAAAAAAGGAGCAGCAGGACTAGGATTGGGTTTTTGAAACCATCCCCTCCACAGTAAGAGTTTTCATTGCCATGTTTTTCCTCCAAGTTTAAGGGTGACACCAGCTCCTATTTCCACGAGGAAAACCTGCTGTGCTCCACCTTGGACCTGTTCTTAACTGGGACTGAGACAACGGCGACCGCCATCCGCTGGGCTCTGCTCTACATGGCCGCGTACCCCCACATTCAGGGTAGGGCCACTGAGGGGTCCTTTGCTTAGCCCAAAACTAGGCAAGGGAAACTCAGGAAACAGAGTTATCCCAGCTCTGCCACATCTTGGATCTGCCTGTGCCCCAGGTATCTTATTGGGAACCTTCTGAAGTCTTACGAGGAGCGGTTGAGGGAACTGGGAGTGTTTAGCACAGAAAAAAAGGAGACTTGGGGGGACCTTCTCACACTCTACAACTCCCTGAAAGGAGGGTGCAACCAGGTGGGGGTAGGTCTCTTCTACCAAGGAACAAGTGATAGGACAAGGGGAAATGGCCTCAAGTCGTGCCAGGGGCAGTTTAGGTTGGATATTAGGGAAAATTTCTTCACTGAAAAGGTTGTCCAGCCCTGGAACAAGCTGCCCAGGGGAGTCATGCAATCACCCTGGAAATGTTCAAAAGGACTGTGGATGTGGCACCTGGGGACATGGCTTGGCAGTGTTGGGTTAACGGTTGGACTTGATCATTTTAGAGAGTTTGCCCAGCCTTACAGATTCTATGAAGAGAGATATTTTGAATTATTTTTTGCTCCCCACAGAGAAAGTGCAGCAGGAGATCGACGCCGTGGTTGGGCAGTGCCGGCAGCCGTCGTTGGCCGACAAGGAGAAGATGCCCTACACCAGCGCCGTGCTGAGCGAGGTCCTGCGCATGGGCAACGTGGTGCCACTGGGGGTGCCCCGCATGGCCACCAGCGACACCACCCTGGCCGGCTTCCACCTGCCCAAAGTGCGTGGGGACCACCAGCCTTCTTCCTACCAGCCTTCATTCCACCAGCCTTCATCCCACCCAAGCAGGGTCTTCATGGCCCGAGTCCTGAATCTCACCTGGAGGGGAACCATCCAGCAGGATCTTATAGAAATACCACAATTATATAGAAAATACAAGCCTTCTTGATGGATTCTGTGGGACTGTTATGGGTCTCACCTCCTTACAGAGGATAATTGTGAGATCCTTATGGTGTTGGCTCTAATTTCCAATTTTAAAAGGTTTATGCCTTAAATTTTACAAAAGACACCCTCCACACATTATGGGAATAGAGGGCTAGGAAACATAGGAAAGCAAACAGTTTGGGTTTATTAATTCCAGAAAATATTAAAAATCATCTGTTAAAAGTAGCACTTGATGAAAGGCAGGTAGTGGGTATTGTTGCACACACACTGTTCTCCAATTACAAAAACAAATATGGGATTTATATATAACTGGTCTCTCCCCTCTATACGACTGGCTGCAATGAGACAAATTAAAAATAAAAAAATCCAGGCATTTTCCTCCACATTGATCAGAATATTTCTCTTGCTGAAGGAGAATGTGGAGATAAACCAGATCAGTTTAAAAAAAAAAAAAAAAAATTTAAACAAATTGATTGAAAATTACTTGATTAAATTGCTTCAAGGTCCTATGGGAATGCAGTGCTACCAATTTAAAGTTGGTTTGCATTAACGTCACCTGTTACTGCAGCTCAGGGTGCAGATCAAAACTCGGTGATATGTAAAGGCACACACAAGTGAACAATCCTGCAGGCTTTCACCCTCATTTAATTGTGTAGCTTAGGGGAAAAAAGAAAAAAATCAAAACCGTTTTGCCCTTAAAACAGTGTAGTTTACAGAGCTAATAATAACCCAGTCTGACAACACGTCAGCTCCTCTCCGCCGCGTAATCGCCCCTTTTTCTCCACCTCTCACAGGGCACCACCCTGATGACCAGCCTGACTTCGATAATGTTCGACAAAAACGTGTGGGAGACTCCAGACACCTTTAATCCCGAACATTTCCTGGAAAACGGCCAGTACAGGAGGCGGGAGGCTTTTCTGCCCTTCTCTGCAGGTAGGATGATGGATGGGCAGGTAGCTTTTCTTTTTGCAGAGGTTTTATTTTTTCCCCAAGACACTGCTTATAGAGTAGGAGGTACTGCTCCTGTCCAGCTTCCAGCCCATCCCCACAGTGAAAATCCCAGTCAGAGTTAATAGTGGCTGCTCGGAGTGGGAAGGAAATCAATTTGTTATTGAGGGATTAAAAAAATAAGGTTTTTCTTCTTGCACAAGTTGAGTAACTGGGTTGTTCAGACTGTTTCCGCTCTTTGCCTCTCGGAACAGGCGCAGTTTGCTCGGCAGTAAACTTCTGGGGAAGGTTTGAGCAGATTGTGTGGGTGAACATTGCCACCTAACCTTTCCAGGAAGAAAAGCTGCCTCAGCCTGTGCAAGGCAGCGCAGGCCAGAGGAGGCTCGGAGGTGGCTGGAGCTCGCTCGGGACTCCTCCAGGTTATTTGTGCTCCTTTTGCAGGCAAGAGGGCTTGTCCCGGGGAGCAGCTCGCCAGGACCGAGCTGTTCATCTTTTTCGTAGCCCTGCTGCAGAAGTTCACCTTCCAGGCCCCGGCAGCGGCCGCGCTGTCCTTCGCCTTCACGCTCAGCCTCACGCGCTGCCCCAAGCCCTTCCAGCTCTGCGCCGTGCCCCGTGCCTGAGCCAGGCCTGGGGCTGCCCTGGACCCCCAGTGCAGCCCCCACAGACTGGGAACTGCCCCTTCTCCTGACCACCCCAGAGATTTTGGGCTGAAATGATGGGCCCTGGAGGTCCAGCACCGGCCAGCATCTGGGTGGCAGGGGAAGGGCACAAGGGCCATATCCTGCACACTGCAACAAACACAAGCCTTGTGGCTCTTCCCTTCACCTCATTCCTGCTCCCCGCTACCAGTCTGAAAAAATGAATGGATTTAAAAGCCTTCTTACCTAATTTCCACTGCCAGAAACTCCCAGGAAGGTGTCTGCCAGCTGCAAATCATGGGTTGATGTTGACTTTTCCATAGGGGATATGTCCATCACCCAGAGACCACTTAGCAACCCCTAATATTGTAGCACCCAGATAACCAAGGGCTGTGTTTCCTGAGGTAACACAGGTTTGTCCCTGCTTAGAAGGAGCAGCTGGCCTTGGACATACAAACTCTACGCTCATGACTCAGCACCAATCTGGACTTTAAGGTAGCCACAGTCAGTCCTGAGCCTCAGGTGGGCTTGGACTTGGTGTGATGAACACTCCCTACAGCACCACATTGCTGCTGTGTGATGGAAAACACAGAAACAAGGAATGGTTTGGCTTGAAAGGGACCTTAAAGATCACCTCGCTCAACCCCTCTGCCATGGCCAGGGACAATTTCCCCGAGACCAGGTTGCTCCAAGCCCCATCCATCCTGGCCTTGGACACTTCCAGGGATAAAAAATATCTAAGCAGAGATCTCTGCAGCAGCAGCAGCAAGCATTTTTTGGGTCTCATAGAGTATGTGGAAATTTTAGTTAGGAGGCTACAGGGGAGTAGAAGCATCTTCTACCAAAGCCCAACCCAAGTGGGATGGCACAAGGAGCTGTGCTTCCAGCTGGTCTGGAAGGGCTATAAAAATACAATATTGCAGTTTTAGTGTAGAAAAGCAGAAGGTTTGTGCTAGTAGAATACAAATCAGAAAAGTTGCAATAAAATAATCCCCTGGAGTTGCTGGGGAGCAGTTCACCTGAAGCCCAGCAGAAAAGGAAGCAGCAGAGAGTGCTGGGAGGGTCATACCCGTGGCAGCTCAGTGCTGGCCCTCAGAAAGGAAGTGTTGGAACAGTGGCTTTGGGGTGGGAAATCACAAGTTCAACACTTCCTCTCTGTTTCTGGCAAAGATTTGTATCTGTGTGTGACCGGCATGGAGATAGCGTGGGGCCAAGGAAGTGGCTTGGGACAGGGCACCCTCCACAATGAACACAGAGCTTCTTCTGTCCTAGGTGTCTTTGGATAAGAGTTAATTACATATGCAACTTGTAGAGAATTTTTCCTTTTATGTGACCAAGCATTCATGCTTAGAAATGCTGCCTCCTGTGTGCTTCAGTTCGGAGTATAGTCACAGCAAAGATTATTCTTTTTCCTCTTGTTTTTTTCTTGCTTCTCCCCTTTCATAAATGACTTTTCTGGGGGTACCCACGTAGGATATGGAATAGTTAACAGGAAAAGAGGATTACATCGAGTTCCATTTCCACCGGGTTTCTCCTCTGTGCCCGGCAATACCGGCTTTGCTGCGGTACAAAGCAATCCCTGTGCAGTGGCAGATTTATGCCACAGGGGAGAGTCCTCTGCACATCCCATCCGTGCCACGCCGGGCGCACGAGGATTCTGTCACTGAGTTGTCCTTCCGACTGATCACTTTAATCCTATTGCGTTTTTAATTATTGTTTCACAGTCACAGGCTCTCATGTTGTGTTTTTGTCTTTGTAAAAGGGAAAACATAAAAGATCCAGGGACTTTTTTTTTCACCTATGAAGTCTTCAAAGCCACTCGGCACTAGGCACTGGTTCCTCTCCATTTTTTAATTTGTTTTGCTGTAGGTCTGACCTCTGGCATGTGGCTACTAGCTTGTATTATTTGCACTGGCTTAGCAAATAAATGTTGTTCTCTCTTTCATTTCCAGCTTGTGTTTTCTTGTTACTTTGGGGTTCCCTCTCCTACTCATGGAGAGAATAAATGATTAAACTCATCTTCTTTTTCTTCTTCTTCTTTTTTTAATCATTTGGGGAAAAATACCAAAATTAAATGCAATGATGCCATACCTTAAAGGCAGGAGGCACAAATTTGTTTACTTTTTGAGTGGATCCTTTCATGTCACTGCTGGGGAACACATGCATCTCCACAGGTTCATGCCCAAGTGTGCTTAAAAACCAGAGGTAAAAAGAGAGATTCTCCTCAAAAACCAGGGTTTTCCCCTTTAAATTCCACAATAAAACAAGAGATTTGACTTCTCCAGCTTCCCAAGTGTAAGGAGAGCATGTGTATGGCATCACTCCAGTGGCTCTGCTGCACCTCTGTGCCCTGTCATCAGCACTGGACAATCCCAACAGCCACAACTGATGCCTCCAAAAGAGAGAAAAGGAACCCAAAACATCCTCAGAGCAGGAGGTGGCAGCTGATGACCGCAAAGGGCTGTAGCAGAGCCACGTGGTGCAAGGGCAAAGTGCTGCTGCTCCCTGCTCCTTTCACAGTAAAACACAACATACACATCAAAATTCCATGTGATCTGTGTGTGTGAACACCACCCTAACCCAAAGCTGCTCCTGGGTGGGAAAATGTGGCACATTCTGCTGCCAGCAACCACTAAAGGGCTCCAGCCTGCTGAGCTGGGTATCTGCATCAGCTTCTCAGCACCTGCCTGAGCTCTGAGGGGCTTTGGGTCGTAACCCGTGGTGAAGTTCCTCCCAAAGGACAAGGTAAATGGGAAGGGATGGCTGGAGGGCTCAAGGCATGGCCAGAGCAAGCTGCTCTGCCTGCACCCGTCTGGTGGAGATCAGAAAATGACGGTGCTTCGGAAGCGCTGAGTTCCAGGCCAGCTGTTTACTCCCAGCCCACGTCACCAGGCACACGGAAACACAAAACTGAGTCAGAGGGTTTGTGAAAGATTTGTGCAACCTTATCTCAGATGTCCCCTGAGACCTGGGGCTTGGCCCAGGACTCCTCATACCAGCGAGCAAGCTGCTGCAAACAAGGAAAGCACAAGGCTCTCGGAGCAGCTGGAGCCTCCCTGGCGCTGAGAAGCCGACACTGAAACGCACGGTGAGGGCACCGGGGGGAGAGGGCAGGGTTCATCCCAGGAGATGGACCTGTGGGAGCAGCACAGTGAAGCTGCCAGAAGGTTTTGATCTCAATTCCACAAAGCTCATTTCTGTCCTTTAGAAAAGGGCATGGAGCACTAGGGTTTAGTAAAGTACTGAGGGGAGGCTGGAGGGGAAAGGGGAAGCTGGGGGTGTTCTGATTTATGGTGGGTTTTTTTGTTTTTTTTTTTTAAATCAGATCAGAGGAAATCTTTCAGTTTAATCAAGAAGGGTTTTAATTGTTGCTGAAAGCTGGGAAAGCAGGAGTCTGAACACAGCCTCTAGACCAGGCCAGCAAAAGCCACTCCATGCTGTCCTGTGTTTGCACCCACAGCTGTGCCAGCATATCATCCATCTTCCCCTGGCCCTGGGGGCCTCAGTGGTGCCCTGTGAGCTCTGCCTGCTCTGACCTGCTGTGGGACACATCCCTGCAGAACCCCACCATCCAGCCATGCTGCACTTCCCCTGGGACAGCATCTCCCTCCAGACATTCCTCATCTTTCTCCTTGTCTTCCTGCTCATCGCTGACTACATGAAGAACAGAAATCCAAAGAACTTCCCTCCCACCCCCTTCCGCCTTCCCTTTTTGGGGCACATCTACCTTGTAATCTTCAAAGATCCCGTGGTCTCAGTGAATAGGGTATGTAGGTGGGTGGGCAGTGTGGGGAAGGGATGGAGGGATTGCAGCTACACATCTCTGGCCATGCAGGGAAGGGGATAACCCAAACACCTGAAGGCAGGCAGGAGGTTTGCCCTCATTGATAACACTTACCTGAGTACAAGGAGGGTGATGTGTGGAGTGATCCTGTGGGCAAAGGTCACAACATGATACCACAGGTGCAGTCACAGATGTATGAACCCCATAGGTCTGAGATGGGGCTGGGATGGGTGAAACAAAAACTGGAAAAATATAGGACTGAAAAATCAAACCTGGTGAGACTTACTGGATTTATGGCCAATTAACACCAACTTCAGATCACTGATTCAGGAAAAGAGGAAAGAAAAAAGTCTGTGCCCTCAGGCAGAGTGCACACATTCTGTCTCCCCTCCCACTCTTCCCATACTTTCACCCAAGTCCCATGACAGGGCTGTGCCAGTCTCACCAGGCACATTCATTACAAATTATTCATGTCCCCTCCCAGATGAGTAAAAGATATGGTGACATCTTCGGCATGCACATGGGCAGCATGAAGTTAGTGATGGTAAGTGGGATGCGGCTGGTGAAGGAAGTGCTTGTGAACCAAGGGGAAAAGTTCCTGGACCGCCCTGATCTTCCTCTCGATGAGGAGATCTTCAGCAAGATGGGTGAGTTATCCCTGAAGTAAGAGCCAAGCCTTGACCCTGCAGAGGTCTGAGACAACTGGAGAGAGGGCAGAGCCCTGGAGCTTTTCTCCCTCGATAGGGGATCAGCCCTGGCTCACAGGGGGTGTTCCTGCCAGGACTGATCTCCTCCACCGGGCATCTGTGGAAGGCACAGAGGAGGTTCACCCTGACCACACTCCGAAACTTCGGCTTGGGGAAGAGGAGCCTGGAGGAGCGCATCCAGGAGGAGTGCCAATACCTCGTGGATGCATTTAGGGATGAGCAGGGTGAGTGCCACAGCCCTCATCAGCTGTGACGGCAGGAACTGGTAGGGCCTGTTATAATTTCACTGTCTGCTGACAAATACCCCACCTTGCAAGGGATGCTACAACCCTGCCAGCATCCCTGCTCCTTTCTACAGGTGCTTTGCCTTCCAGCTGGTTGGGGAACGCAGCCAGGCAACACCCACTGCATTATTCATAGCCCACCTTCAGCCTACTCCTCTCTGGGAAATACCATGTGTGCATAAACACTGATATTTCCAATGAATTCGAATGACATCCTGCAGACCTTGATTTCCAAAGTAAACAAACTTATCTCCATAATCTGATTGAACTGGGACCACTGGGGCTGCCCTGCCAAGCTTGGCCAGCTCATGGGGTCAGCCAGGCATCCCAGGAAAGCACTGACATAGGATAGTGCCCATTAGGGGCCACTCATTTCATTCGTATTTCTTGACTATTTTACCTCTGACGTGTGTTTTCTTCTTTTCTGAGAAGAATGGAAGAGAACTGATCTTTTTTCTTCTCCAGGGAATCCTTTCAACCCTCAGTTGAAAGTCACTAATGCTGTTTCAAACGTCATCTGCTCCCTCATCTTTGGCAATCGGTTTGAATATCACGATGAGGACTTCCAAAGGCTGCTGAAGCTGATGTACGACACGGTTGTCCTCCACGGAGCCATCACGAGCCAGGTACAGCCCTCCTCCCACCAACGCAGGGCCATGGTTCCGTCTCTGGAGTCAGCCTCAAAAGCCACAGTGCTGTCATCACCAAACCTGTCATTCCACGTTCCTTTGCACAGGATAGATTTGCCTGTTAATTTCTTTCTGCTTTCAGTTCAAGTTGTGCCATGCTCACGCTGCTCTCTCTCACCCAAAATCACTTTTCCTGCCCACTGATTGCCAGCTTGCCTGCTGAAACACTGGGTAACACATGACTTACTCCATAATGAGAATTCTGCTCTTCTGGACCTGAGCTATTTCCACCAGGTCCAGAAATTCAGCAAGTGCAATTGCAGACTCCTCAAGTTTTGATGTCAGAAGAGTTTTTAAAGTCATTTATTCAATTTGTTGTTCTCCTTTTGTGTTCAAAGCTGTATAACAGCTTCCCATCTATAATGAAGTACTTACCTGGAGCCCACCAAACCGTTTTTAAAAACTGGAGGGTGTTGAAAAATTTTATTCGAGAGAAGATCAACAAACACAAGGAGGACTGGAACCCCTCGGAGTGCCGGGACTACATCGACAGCTACCTGCTGGAGATTTCCAAGGTCAGCAATGGGGAGAAAACCCTACTGGGGCAGGACTTAGCCATCAGAAGGGATGGGGAATGAGCCCAGATTCTCCATCTGAGTTGCCTGTGTGGCCTCTTATGAGCTCAGGACAGACATCAGGTTCAGGCCACCACCAGCAGGATGGGGATGCAGGGGGGTCAGCAGTTTCTACCAAAATCCTTGTGGGGGTCTGGACCAAGCCTGGTGCCAGGACACCCTCACTGTTCCTGTGGCACTAACACACCCTCTCATGAAGGACAACGGCAGTGACACCTTCCAGGAGGAACATCTCACTGCCTGCACACTCGACCTGCTGGTAGCCGGGACCGAGACCACGTCCTCAACCCTCCGCTGGGCTTTGCTGTTTATGGCCATGTATCCAGAAATTCAAGGTACAGTTAAGAAAAATCAGTGTTTCCCTTGCTTTTATCTGTCACAGCTTTGTGAGAGAGCAGTTGGGAATGTCCCCACACTTGCCTAAGAGGTGTAAACAGTGGCCCAGGTCCCTTCGTGGACCCTCACAGCAATAGCCTTGTAATATTCCGCAGGTTGTTCCCTGGGCTGATTCCTGCTCTTTCCCCCTAGCCCGGGTGCAAGCCGAGATCGATGCAGTCATTGGCCAGGCACAGCCACCAGCCCTGGAGGACAGGAACAACCTGCACTACACCAACGCTGTCATCCATGAAGTGCAGAGGAAAGGCAACATTATCCCTTTCAACGCGCCAAGAATGGCAGCAGAGGATGCCTACTTGGATGGCTACTACATCCCAAAGGTAAATTCCAGGGAGACTCCCAGCTCCCCAGGGCACAGTGTGCCAGGCCAGGTCCCTCCTGTGCAGACAGTGTCCCTGCCCAGAGTTCACTCCTGCTGAACATGGATTTTTGCTATCCAAACAATGTTCTCCAGTTCCCTGAATGGTGCCACACCTCCCCACATGCCTTTGAGGCACAAATCCCAGCTCTTACAGAACTTTGACCCAAGTTTACAGCAGATAAAAACAATGCTGATGAGGGAAAAATGCAGTTATGTAACTACACCTCCAAACAGACAAGAAGTAGAAAGATCTGGGCATGCAATGGGGTATGGCACAAATAATTTTGGTAGAATTTGACTATGGATGTTCTTCCTGGAGAGGAGACTGGAAAATAAAACTGCCCCTCTTGCTGTCAGTGCTAGAGAAAGTGTGATTTATTTTTCTTTTTTTCCTCTTAGGGCACTGTTGTAATGACAAATTTAACCTCTCTGCTGTTTGACAAGAGTGAGTGGAAAACCCCTGATGCTTTTAACCCCGAGCATTTTCTGAAGGATGGCAAGTTCTGGAAAAAAGAATATTTTATACCATTTTCTGTGGGTAAGATTTGCTGACTTGTGGTGCACGTGTGGGCTTGAGTTTCCAACTGCAGGGTGGAGACAGAGAGGAAAATAGCAATGGAAAGGGCAGATACACCCTGGGACGTTTTGCCCAAACTGCTCCCATGGCCTGCCCCAAGTACCACAACCACACTTGGGGCTCTTTCTTGTCTCTCTTCACACTCACAGAAGAGAAATGAGGATGAATAAAAACCCATATAAATTCCAGAGACCTTAGGAACACCTTCACCGAGGCAAGAGCAGTGCTCCGTGCTCCTGCTCCCACATGGCTGAGCTCACCAGGGGCCTCACTGCTGCCACAACAGGGTTCCCCAGCCAGCAGCGTTCCCTGGGGAAGTTGCTTTCAGCACCTGTTTCCACCAGCACCACACAACTCCTCTGGTAGCTCTCTTTGGTGAGCTCTCCCAGCATGGGCATGTCCAGGCCACGTGTGTGTGTGTGTGAATTGTCCTCACAAAGTCATGCAATTTGGGGGGCAGACCATACTGTAATGCCAAAGTCGTTACTGGGAAGCTTGGTTTGGGTTGCAAAACTCATCCAGGAATGGGATAACACAGCTAGACCATGGTCCTAAGGGCGGGCAGAGCATTTTCAGCAGCAAAAGCAGAGTCTGAGGATGTTGTGGGTTGCTGTCTCCACAGGAAAACGTGCCTGCCTGGGAGAGGTGCTGGCCCGTGCTGAGCTCTTCCTCTTCTTCACATCTCTGCTCCAGAAATTCACCTTCCAGGTACCCCCAGACACCAAGCTCAGCCTCCAGCCCATGATAGGCATTGCAATGGCCCCACAGCCCTACAAGATCTGTGCTGTGCCTCGGTAGGGAAGCCTTGCCCACCATCCTCACATGGAAATCCTCTGTGAAGGGTGCTGAAAACAAGCTCTTGACAGCTCCAGGGGGAGGCTAGGGGGTTTCTTTCTTTCAAAGCAATTGCAAAATCATTTCTATTACAAGTAGACCTTGCACCCTGTATCCTGTGATAATGTGATCATGTGATCAGTCTGGGAGCTACCAGGGCATTTTTAGGCTTGCCCTATGGCACTGTAAATGAATGAGAGGCTTAGGGCTTTCCTAATTTTATGATGGATGGCCATGGTTCACCTTGGCAAAATGAGGGATACTTTAGAGACTGCACTGTTGAGGCTGTGGCCGGGTACAGTGGAAGGGCAATACCAGCCTTTGTTTTATAACATTAACACCAGTATTAATTTGACATTTCCTTAATATGTACTCCTCTAAAAAATGTCACTCTATAAAACCTGTCCCATGCATCAATAAATCTTTACAAATACACTTTTGTCATGAAGTGTTCTGCAAAGTGAAGACCAACACAGGCCATGTCTGGCACTGGCTGTGGGCTTCGGCCGTGCCCTGTGTTTCTGCCCCTGCAGTGCTGCAGCACTGCAGGAGGCTGGCACTGTAAAAGCAAAGGCAATTCCTACAGAAGTGATGGAAAAAATGATCCTGACAGCACAACTAGAATTACAATATGCAAAATCCTCCCTGTTTACCTGCCCAGCATCACGGAGTGACTGGTGTGTCCAGGGGCAGCAGGGTGAGCTCCAGCAACACATGACGCAGTTAAGCTGCACTCAACAGTCTAATGAGGGAAAGGGTGCCTTGGAAAATAACAGCAACAAATTACTATTTTAAACCATCACCTACACAGTGAAAGCAGCCCAAGATAGGCAACCAGTGGTTAACACCAGGAAATGCACTGAACTGGGAAACAGCTGCACCACAGGACCCCGCTGAAGCTGCAGCTCCCAGGAGCAGGATGGGGGCTGCCTCAGGAAATCAGCACAACACCAGGAACACACACCTCCAGCTCCTGCTCTCCTGCTGAGGAAATGATCAGAGAGCAAGCTTTTCCTCTTCAATTTTCCCTGGATGTTCCTAGAGGAAGCAAACTTCTCCAGGTGAACACAGCTTCTGGCAAAGCTCCTTCAGCTCCAGACTGGGTGGGGGGTTCTGCCACCTCCTCTGGTGTTCTGTGCCAGTGGAAACGAGTTTGGACTGAGATAGTGTTTCTGGTACTTGAGGCTGTTTCACACACCCATAAGGTGGAGAAAAGAGGACACATGGTGGGATACAAACCAGCCCATTTATAAAATGCAGACTTGTCTCATCCCATTCCTAGTGAGAACCTGGTCAGCCCCTGCCCCCCACCCCTCCTTCTCCTCATGCCGGCTGCCATCCAACCTGCTGCTGGCACGGGCTCCCACACCTCCCCTTTCCAGCAGAAACAAGAAAGTCATTTGACTTTCTAGACCTGATACCCTTTCTTTTCCTTTCCTGAGAGAGGCTGAAGGGGAAGGCTGCATGCCTGGAATTGACTGGGAACAGGGGAAGGGAGCAGTGACGAGTTTCTCCTGTGTGCAGCATTATTCCCAAAACACGTCCAGTTCACAGGTGTCATCTGACTGTTTTGTGGTACTTTGTCCCCCAGTGCTCTGCTCAGATTCCCATTCCCTTTCCCAAGCTGCTGCTCTATCCAAAAGCTTCCTCTGTAGGCCTCTGCTAAGTTAGTTAAATTCCAAAAAAAGAATGCATTTCACAAGCTTCTTGAGTATTTTGCCCCCCCCCACCAAAACCATCTCCCACATGTGACCGGCCTCAGCTCCTCCTTTCCTTTGCACGCAGGGCTTTCATCCTGCACTCCTCTTCCAGGGACACCCCTCTACAAACCTCCTGCTGCAGTGCCTGGCTCTTCAGGAGCTGCCAGAAAGCTGCACACAAACAGGGTCAGGGCTGAACACATCCTGCAGCTTGGCTAAGGCTTCCTGCACAGCTGAGCACCTCTTCACTTCCCTTCTCCCTCACACACCTGCAACGTTTTGGTGTTCAGTGTCTGAAACTGCTTTTATGTCCAGCCTCAGAAAGCAGGAAAAACAGTTCTTCCATAGTGCCTTCACACTCTCTGGGACAGGCCCTTCCATGCTGAGGAATCAACGCAGCTCCTCATCCTCAGATCTTCGCTCTGGAGGGCTGAAGGCTGCCTGCTCTTTCCCAACATCACTTCTGGGTTGGCAGTAGTGCTCAGGGAACAAGAGCTGACAATGAGGCTAAGAATGGAGCACATCACTCACCTGCAGAGCAGCCTGGACAGGGCAGTCAGTTTTCTTTTCCAAATAAAAGCGATTTAGAGCTGTACCTGTCCCCTGTGTCCTCAGAGGTGGGGCTGAAGACAGGCAGAGACCCTCACCTACCTCAGCAGCAATAATTACTGAGGTCACTTCACAGCTCATCTGTAGAGGGGTTTAATCTTTTCACTTCACAAGGCCCCCTGCCCAGCTCTGAGACAACTGTCTGTGGGCCAAGCAGAGGGAAGCAGCTTTGGGAAACAGCAGAGGAGAGCAGCACAACTCATTACATCCATATCCCCATTATAATACATCTTTATCCTGAAACAGGACATTTTAGATGGTGCAAATGTACCAACATGTAGAACCAGGTAATGCATTGCCCAGAAACAGCATCTCAGGACCATTAAATACATTGCTTGGAATAAAGACACCAAAAAATTAATTTTAAAAATCTTTATGTGAATATAAAAGAATTTTTCCCAAAGAAAAAAATAAAACCAAAAGTTTAAAAATTAGTGCAATTTTTCGAGTTCTATGCAACACAGTGTTTACATTTGTTTTAAAGAGAAGATGTAGACACCAATACACTGAAAACCTTAACTCCAGTTTTAGGGGAAGGGGAAAAAGAAACAAGTAAGAAAATTACTGTACTAGACATTACCAACTCCTAAACAATTGTTTTTATATTCTAATTTCTAAACTATTTATGGCTACCTAAATAGAACATCAGTATTGCTTATATTACTTATTTCCAAGTAAGTGTGTATCATAGAAAATAGAATACCCATATATATATTTCAATGAACAAAAAAAATCAGGTGAAAATTTATTTTCAGTGAATGTTTCTTAATCCACTATATAATAAGGTTGTTGCAAAAGAATCTTCTCAAAACTGCTGCCTGACCCATCTTGAGTAAAAGAACCTACTAGTCCATATTTTGTATTATTGCTATAAAACACTCCTCTTCCATAGTAATTAATCTTATATAAAAAATACTTAACAAATGATATGTCAATCAGACCATATTTATTGTTTCTTTGGATCTACATTACCCGTTTTACTGGAAACTGGCTGAATTACTAATAATGCTGTGTAACTTCAGCAGTATTCAGTGATTTCACCTCATATCTGAGTCTGCTCTGAATGGCACTGATGGGATGGTGCAAATTCATCCTGCAGGAGAGCCAAGGGGCCTCTTTGTTCCTCCTGCCTCAGCAGTGGTGCATCAAAGGACATGGATTCACAGAGCTCTGCTGCTACGTGTTGGACACAGCTCAGCTGTAACACAGCAGTGTTTTTAGCAGCTTTTTGGTTTGACACAAGTGAAGCAAACATTAAAATGATCCTGATCTGATGGTCCTTCCTGCACAGCCAGACAAGCTGAAGTGAATACAACACCATGGCTTATAATCCAGTATTTATTTCTACACACCAGGTCCTTGTTCACAGGATGGAACCCAGGTTTAACCAGCCGTAGACCAGCTGCTTTTAAACAGGTGCTCAGTCCCAAAGAAACCCTTGAGTGATATTCACAGGCTTCACTCTTAACAGTTTGGAACAAAGTCTCAAATAAGCAACATTTCGCCCAATACCTGAAAACCAGATTCATTTTGGCAACCCCAACGTGATTACTGGGGACAACTGTGCCCTGAAAAAGGCTGGTCCCTGCCTGTAGTTCAGAATTTAAATTCTTCCATCACTAGTCAGAAGACAAAACTTCCAATTAAATGATAGGGAGGTTCTTGGTTATTTTTGGTCCCAGGGTCTGCAGTTTTGAGAAGTGTAAGTCAAAGACATTTGCCCCAAGTTTGTCACTATTCAGCACCTGACAGACTACTGACACAGCTCCACTACTGTGAGAAGTACAACAAATCAAGCCTACCAACTACATGAGCATTTGAAGGACATCCATGAAAGTTTCCATGCTGCAAAGAATGAGGGTTAAGAGACCCACTCAACACTATCAGAGACAGCTCCACGTTTCACTAGAACACACCAAGTACCAGATTTTAGGAATGGAAGCATCTTGCTCAGACTTTATCTCCTACTCCACTGCTCACCCCCACCTCCCACCCACAGCACCGGCGGATTAAATATGCAACCGTACCATAAAAACACCAACTCCACTAGCACCACTGCAGCAGTAACAGACCTCAAACCCCACGAGGTAGCCCAAAGAAGCAGAGAGTCCTGAAGAATGCCACCACAGACAGCTCTCCTACAGCCACGTGTCTGGCTCATGCCACACTTGCACGAGACCGGCTTTTAAACAATGCCTTTTGAAGGAGGAGATCTGTTGAATGCCTATTCATACACACAGCACTGTAAAACAACCACCACAACTAAGAAGCAACCCTAAGTATCAAAAATGAATGCTTGCCTTTTCTCTGGCATTACATGCAATGGCCAATTTAAAATTTAAGATGTTGGGGAAGTAAGAAATCAAAGGACAAGCTATAGTGAGGGGCAGACAAAACAACAGACTATCCAAATGTCACAATTCAAAAGCTAAAAATTCTGTAAAGCTGAACCCTGGTCTCAAATCAAAGATAGCCTTAATGGTGAGACAGATGTGTTTTCATTCTCACATGTAGCTGAATTTTATATTAGATGGTGGTTTGGTACAGCACCCTCAAATACTTAATTTGAGTGTATTCATTTCATTTTAAGGGCTGCTGCAATTTTATTTTATTTAACTATGGGTATAATAATCTTTCCCTAGACGACTTGCAAAGAACAGACATTAACAGGTTTCTTAAAAATACAATTAAAAACAAAAGTAAGACATTTGGGAAATAAAGTCACAAATTTTGTGAAAGACAGCAACTTCCTGCACACAGATTTCAGGTATCAACCCCCATTTCATCTTCTATTCAAACTATTATAGTTTATGCACTTTTCTCCCTGCCAACAATCAATCTCTGCTGCCAGTAATTGCCAAAGCCATCTCTCATTCCTCTGCCTAGCACAGTTAGCTCAGAATAACCCAAGTGAAACTACACTTAAAAAAGAGGAAATGCAATTTCCATGCACAGGGTTGTATAAATAGGTTGAAATAAATGGGGCTCCTTCCCACCTAATCCCCTTTCTGCAAATAAATGCAGGGTACCAATATGCCAGACTTTTAAAATATAGCCCAGACTTTTGAGTTAATATAATAGCTTTTTTCTTACCCAGGAAAAGACAAGCTTTTTGGCTTAAGTGAATTCAAATCTTAAAGACAGGTTTTCCTCAGTGTATATATGCACAAACTTAAGCTTTGCTTTTTTTTTTTAATAAACTGAGCAATTCTGCTTCTCACAAAACAAATCCTGTCTTCTGTTACATAACAACTGGTACTATACCTTTATTTTCTTCTCCTATAAATGCAAGTATTTTCTTGCTTTTAAAATTGTAGTTTCTATTCTATAAAAGTCTTTTTTTTAAAAGATGCTATCAATCTTTTAGATCTATTTTCAGAAGAGCCCAGCAAAAATGCCCAATATTGCCAGTTTCCTGAAGTACACCTTTGCATAACATCTTTCCATTAAAAAAGTCAACTTTCTAGCCCAAACCCATTTAAATAAACTTTTAAATATATAGTGCCAAATTTCATATTTACAATATAATCTGAAGGCAAATATAAATCTTTTTAAGTTGTGCTTGTACATGCTGCAGTTATTAAATCTACTTGGAAAACTACGTGCTACCTTCTGGCTGATCACCTTAATCCCTTCCTGACAGGTTCTGATGTTGGAATGTGCAGCTGCCCACCATTCTAACCTCCTCTTTCATCAAGTAGGTAAAGTGGAAGGTATAAAACATTTAAGGACACTTTAGCATGTGAGTTTTCCTCATGCCCTGGTGTTTAATCAGCTGTTGCACCTGGTACTTTAACAGTGAGGTTCCTCCTGGTGTTGGTGACGTGCCGCTGCTGCGCCAGGAAGGAGCGGCCGGGCCCGGCCCCGCAGCTGCCACTGCTGCCAACCAGCCTGGCTTCCATGCCCAGCTTCTGCAGGGTCAGGCTCTGCAAAGAGTTAAACTATAACTTGAACAACAGCAAAAACAGAAGAAAAAAATTACCCTTCTCGCTCATGCTTACTTAGTATGCACACAGAATTTTTTTCTGCTGTATTTCTTCGACTAACTAAGATTTAACTGGCACATGGAGCAAAATATGTTTTTCTGATTTCTGAAATACCAATAAGTGACTTTTTGACCCACCTTGTTATACCATGCAGTTACAATCAGCTTTTCCTCATAGTCACGTAGCTTAGCCATTTTGAATTCATTCTGCAAGGAGACGAATCTCAGTGAAAACACAAATTTTAGGTGCATAAACTTACTGCAGTCCACTGAGTGAAATAAACACAGGCAGCAGAAATGCTTCAATACACAAAGTAACTACAAAGCCTAGATGTATAAACAAAAATACTTTCATAAAAGACTGAGAGATAAATATCAGCCTGCTTTAAGAAGAGGCTGAACTACACAAGTTGCAGTTAGAAACACAAATGGAACTTGGAAATGTACTCTGAGGGTTTGTGTGGGGAAATGCACAAGGGGTCTGCTGTGTATCAGAAAACCTATGAATAATTTAGTAATTTTTCACCTGAAAAGAATGTACCTCCAGTGACTGGCTAATTGCTATTATATAATATACCTCCCTAGTACACATTACATAAAAGAAATGTGAGGCCACAGCATTTATACAGTCAGACCTATCAGCCTACTGAATCATGTTGAGGAGTCTCTGTATTTGCTGAGGCAACTATTCTAACTAGCCCCTGCAATATTGCTGTGAAACTGAATGCATTTCCCCAACTCCTTTGATATTTGGACTACTGTCAACAATCCATTCAGAATTTCAGCCAAGCAGATTTTACTGAATCACTAGGAAACAATACCTTGAATGCCTAATATCAGAAACAGAGCATATTAGAAGTCATTATTAAATATATGTAAGACTTTTACCTCTAGTGCTTCAATTCTTTTGTCTTTTTCCATTATCTGTTTTCTGAGCAACATAATTTCTGCTGATGCTGGATTTAGCTTGGGGTCTAACGTTTTTATCACCTGGACAAGGCAAAACAAGAGCATTACAAGTCAGTTTGATTCTCAACAGCTCTCCATCTCATCTGCTGACAGGAGGAATGTGAGAACAGGCTGGGCACTGGTCAGGCTGTTCCACTGTACAACAGGGAGAAAAGGATACAAAGGAATGCTTACTGCACCTCATGCTCAGCCTAAACCCTATTTATTCTCTCAGACTTAACTGACTGCAGCTGAACAATCTGACTAAAAATGCAACATGTAGCTACTAATTTTAATTGGGAGGTGGGGACACACACTCAATTTGTTTAACAATTTATGAGGGAGGAATGCATATGTTCAGAAACATGCCACTCACATTCCTTGCTTTTTCAAGGTACATTTTATATCTTTCTTCCATTGCTTTCATATCCTCATCTTTTTTTCGTAAAGCTGCTTCCAGCTCTCCAATCTTCTGGGCTGTTTACAGAAATTATCAACAAAGACATACAAAACAAAAACTGTTTTTTCAAGGCTTCTGTGTTCTCTTGATTTCACCACCCCCCAAACAGAGAACTACATTGAAGCTAGAAGGTTTAAGTTCTTATTTTTGTTTCAGTTGTCCCACCTGACCCTGAAATCCCATTTTGCAGAGCACTGTTCAACAAACCTCATCCCCCCCAGGATCCTCTCCCTTCACACCCCCCAGTTCAGATTTAAAGCTAAGCTGCAGCAGAAAGCCTCATCCAGACAAGCATCCTATAGTCCAGTGGATATGGGAATAATTTCAGAAGAAACTTAAGACAGTCTTATGAAAAAAATACCAAAAAACAACTCACGGTTCTGACTGTCATCCGGCTGGAGCTCTGCAAGATCAGCCTCCTTCTTCTGTAACTCATCATGAACCTCATTCAACTTTTCCCTATGAATGAAAATTTGGGCTACGTATTAAGCTCACAAATAATTCCAGGTTTGACAGCTGAAAGCTTAAACCTCCTGACAGAATCATTTAAATAACTATTTTAAGCTCTAGCAATTCTTCAGGGTTTGAATAGAAATACTAGTATTGTTAAAATTGTGACTTCTGAATTGATCCTTCTGTAGTTAAAACCAGGAAAATGAACAATTAAGCCCCTCCAGCATCATCTTAGCAAGAACTACATCTGCTGAAAGGATTGGAAATGTTTCAGAAGAGTGGAACACACTCCGAGTGATGGTTTTAGCAGCCTGTTGTAGAATCAAAACAGTTAAAATGCTGATGGTGGTGAAGAGACAGTGAAGTGGTACTGGTATTACAAGATCATCATGGTCAGAGTAAACAAAACTACAACACCAATATTTAACTCACTTTATGCATAATTCTCAAATCAATGGCTTAGAAAAATAAGACATCTCTACCATGATTTAAGCAGTTCCTGTGCTCTATGTAGTGTAAACCAGCTATTGTGGATGCATGTGCCTTACTTACATGTGTGCTGCCAGTTTCTGCTTCAGGTTGCTGGACTGTGAAAGGAGAGAGTTAAAATTCAGTTACATTTCAGTATTTCATAACCATGCAACATTCAAGGGCTCTTACAAAGCAGCCAAGAATACAGAACACAACCAAATAAGCCAAAGCAAATAAATCCATTGAATGATAAAACTACAGATTTTTTAAAGTAAAGTAGAAGGGTTACAGATCCATAAAGAATCACATAAAACATGAGTTTTTCAATTGAACTGCAATTGTGGGGGTTATTTTTCAGATACACTGAAAATTAAGATGCCTGTCTAAACAAAGGACTTGCTGCTACACTGGAGGACTTTAAACAAAACTGGCAATATGTTTCACTTACTCCCTCAGTCTTGGATCCCTGCTCCTGTAGAGTCTTTTGCAGATCTTCAATTTGCTGCTGTAATCCCCCAATACGCTCTTCATTGAGCCTTTTAGGAGGAAAAGACAGTTATTGCCCATCTGAATAGTTCACAGGCAGACTTTTCTGTTTCATTAATTTTTCAGAGGGTCTACTGAGCAGGATTTAAGCCACAAATAAACTGATTTCAAATGCTTTTAGTTTGACTTGAACTTCTGCTGAAACAAACATGGAGCTTTCTTGAATACTTTATAATGAAATTCCTGTAATCATTTCAAGTTTTGAGAATACCTAACTACCAAAATTTTCATATTCTAGTAAACTGCTTTAGCATTCATTGATAGAAAATCCATGGTCTAAGAGTCTGAAGTTCTAGAAACAGAGTTCACATCCATTCTTGGTCTACCAAGAATCACTCACAGCTAAGAAGAGTGTGCTGTAAGCAACACTTCCCTCAGGGTATGGTACACACAGATCTACCACATCTCACACCACCACATTTAAATCACCTCCCTTCTTCCTTACTTCATAATCCTTCATTTATGATTACACAGGTGAAAGAAAAGGTTCCTCACAGTGCTACACTACAGATGCATGGCACAGGTCACCCTGAAACTGCAGAGATCACTTTTTGTTGCATTTTAACAATGTTGTAGTTTCACCCATCACCTTTTCTCAGTTTCCAGCTCGTTCACTGTCCGGTGCTTCTGCTCCAGCTGTTCCTGGAGCTCTGCAATCCGTTCGTTTTCTGATCCTTCCTGTTTCAGTAGGAGCATCTTATTTTCATGCTGCAGCCGGATAAACATCTCTCTGAATCAAAAACAACAAAAAGAAGTCACTGTTAATTAAGAAGGTGACTAAGAAGAGAAAGTAATAGCCCTGTTCACTCTCCCAGCCTCAAAGGGAGCCAAGCAAGTTCTGCTTAATGATATAACTGGGGTAACAATGCCATTTGTTATTAAAAGGCAACTTAAAATGTTTGAAAACTTGAAGAGATATGAGCAGAATTTTAAATTGTCACTCCAAACCCAGATTTATATACAGCAATCTGATATGACTTTAGGAAAGAAAACAAAGTAATTACAGTATGGGGAAATAATTATTAACACCCAGATGGGGGCAAAGCAAGGAGTGGGATAAAGAATCATATCGATGAAAATACTGAACTTTCACACAGGCAGTATCATGCCCCACCTATGAATATCTCAAAACAACCTGAAACCTTTCGTCTCACCTATATTCCACTGGCAGAATTTCAGCAGCAAGATTCTCATGGCTTTTAAAACGAGATTCACCTGAAATCACATGAGGGGTTTAATTTAACACACTCAAAGAAACCTCTAATACAAATAAAAAAGCCTCTAAAGAGAAAGCAGTACCTGTTTGACTCAGGTGATCCTGCTGCATCTGTGCATACCGGAGCTCCTCATTTGTCTCCCTTAATGCATCACACTGCACTATCAATCTCTAACAAGACACATTTGAGGTGGAATTAGGTCAGGCTGCACCACTTTTAAAACCAAATAACCAAATAATCAGAAGTAATAATGACACATGCACGTTTTAAGTTGGTCTTGATGATCTTGGAGATCTTTTCCAACCTTCATGATTCGATGATTCCATACTATGTTTTATATGTATATCCATATGCACAGGGCACTAAACTTCACTTTTAGGATGGCACTATTGCCAGGAAGGTTCTCCTCAAGCAGAGGATTTGAGAGAGATTTATTAGGTGCTCAAACAAACTCTTGAAGGGACTTACCTCTTTTTCTTTCATTAAAGCTTCATATTTTTCTTCAAGTCGCTTCATTTCAAATGCCAGCTTATCAGCTCTTTTGGATTCTTCAGACAGTTTGTTATGAAGCTCCTGGACCTTTTCATAAAAACATTATTTAGCACAGGAATGCTGCAAGATGCTTCTCCCAAAAGCTGTATTAAAACAGTCACCCCTGCCCAATTCAGGCAAAATAAAACAGTTCATCACTCAAGCTTAGGGAAGAGGAGATAGGATGGGGGCCTATGTGTTTTGGGGGGTTTTTGTTGGTTTTTTGGTTTTTCATTTAACTCTCTAAATTACTACAAAAATTGAAATTAAACTTCTAATTTCCATGAAGAAAGATAAGAATATAAGAACGTAAGCACATAGTGACAGGACAGGGGGAATGGGTTCAAATGGAAAAATAACAGGTTTAGATTAGGTATTAGGAAAAAATTGTTTACTGTGAGGGTGGTGAGGTCCTGGCACAGATTGCCAAGGGAAGTTGTAGGTGTCCCACCCCTGGAAGTGTTCAAGGTCAGGTTGGATGGGGCTTGGAGCAACCTGGGATAGTGGAAGGTAGAAGGTGACCCTGCCTATGGCTGTAGAATGAGACTATCTTCAAGGTCCCCTTCCAACCCAAGGCATTCTATGATTCCATATAAATTATCTCAATTACAGCTGATCAACCTCTCCCAGGCACACAAATTACTTGAGGTCAGAGTAAAGAAGAAAAACGTGCAGGCTATGGACTCTCACATCAGTCGAGAGGACAACTACAGTCAAGCTTGCAAGTTTAACAGACAGGGGAAAACCCACAAGGGAATGGCAGGGTATGAAGGAGTTTTCACAAGTAAGAAATTCCAAAGGGACAATGCAGGGTTGTTAAGGTGCTCCCAGCTACCTGGGGAAAAATGAACCTTTCAAACACAAGTGCTGCACTACCTGTCTTTTGTAGGTTTCCAGCTGGGCTCGTGCTGCGTTGGCTTTCCTGAGCTCATCCTCCAGGCTGACTGTGTTGTGCATGTACATCACGTTGGTCTCCTGCAGGGACTTGACCTGCCTGCGGAAATCGTTCAGATCCTGCAGCTTCTTCCGATACACTTCCACCGTTGACTCCAGCTTGCTTGCCTTGTCTGCAGTGGCCCTTAAGGTATAAACAGCAATGAGAAGGAAGGATTACACAACTCCAACTCTGCTGACACATGTTTTCAAAGAGAGATGTGACAGGCTTAGCAGCAGTTACATCTCACTGCTTTATTTTGAAATGTATCATCAACACAAACTTGCTTAATAAAACTGAAATCAGCCAACCTTCAAGTGAGACTGACAGTCACATTCCAGCAAGGGTTAGTGGGTCAAATATCCCTAAGGAATTCCATGGCACCACAACATCCTGTGCTAGACAGCCATCTCAAAGTACTGGTACCTGGTATGCTCTCACTGGGGCATCATACAGAATTAGAACACAACTGCTCTATGAAAACAATCACTGGCAGATACAACCAAGAACTGTCAGGTGATCATTAACAAAAATCTACATGGTAAGAAAATATTGGGACCATAAATTTAAAATTAATATCTGTGTTTATTATCTGCATTTGTATCTTACCAGAAGCTGGTACAAGAAAATAATGGAAAAAATCTATAGCTAGGATTTGTTTCAGATGTTATTTAAGAACCACTAAGTTAAACACCTGAAACCACTTTTCTTTCCTGTTTTATTCATATTATTTTATGAATATTCACATATATTGTGAACATAGTTTCACAATACAACTTGTGTTGTATTTTGGATATTTCTTGGGTGGTCTGGTATTTAATACAGTTTACACAAGCTGGAATGTTACATTAAATTTTCCTGAAGGTTACTGTGTGTTTCATCTTCATTTTGTTAAGGATCTCACTAACCTAAATCTGACCTAGAACACTGACACAAAGTTAGATTAAAATTCTAGCTGTATATATTCTTTTCTACATGAGAACTTCCACTTTCTGTCCCACATGAAGAAGCCTAAGTTCTGTAGTCATTGCTTCACAGACAAATTCCATGTGTTATTCTTGACAAACAATGGAGCGTTTCCCTGAAAGTCTGCACTTCACCTCTGCTTTGCCAAAGATCTCATGCAGGTAAGATCTGCAAAAGTAACACCTCAAAAAAATCTTGTTAAAGACAAATCCTTGGATTTAGCCATTCAATCCTAATGTGTGTGGGGAGCTCTCCCTGCTACATACCTAAGAATGTCATTTTCATCCTTCAAGGCTCTTGATTCTTCTGCCAGAGAGGTCAGTTCATTGTTTCTATGCTGCAGCTCAATCAATTGTTTTTCTAGATCTTCACAGTGGACACGATAATCGTCTTTTGCAGCTTCAAGCCTACCAGATCAAAACCAGGACCTTTGTTAGGAATTCATCATTATTGCAGAGTTTCATTTAGTACTAAAATTACTAAAAATAAGTAAGGTAACAGAGAAACTACTGATTTAAGTAGCTGGAAAAATGTTCCTGCAAACATGGAACATTTTGTTGTCTACCTGTTAAATCACAGTGGATTGTACACTGCAAATTTACCACACCAGTATCAACAAATCACATGAAAAGTGATTTTGTTTCCCAATGTGGATCACAGAGAGACCAATATGTGAAAGGAATCAGTTCAGTAGAGAGACATGGTGGTGTTGGGGTGGGGGGGTTAGGGTTTGTTTTGTTTATGCACAAATCATTTCAGTCCTCATTTTTCTGCCTTCCATCACCTTTTTGGTACTATTAAAAGGCTGTGCCAATTACAAACTAATACTTTTTACAACAAGTAATAGATTCTTTTTCTATTTAAATAGAAGGACTGTCTTTAAAATATGTGTACACAGCACTAGAAAGCTTTTCATGCAGAAGTAATTTAGATGGAAAATCCCCAAAGAGTACCAGAAGTTTTCAGAGTACATTAGACAAGTGAGAGGTTTTTGGGGGAAATAATTTCATACCTGAAGTTTTCTTCTTGCAATTGTTCCAGCTGCAACTGTGCACTAAAATACTTTTTTGCAACCACAGTATTTGGATCATCAAGAGAGTCATCTAATTGCTCTAGTCTGTCATTCATAATCTCATTTTCTGACATCAAGCTGTTTTTTTCATCCTGGAGGGCAGCCACCTAGCACAAATGAAACAGCATGAACACTGTAAGACCTGTCCAAAGAACTGAGGCAAGACAGCAATACATCACCAAATTAGTTTATGAATAAGGCTGAGCGTTTAGAAGTTTTAGAACGTAGTTTACAGAGCACACTTGAGCATACAGATGCTTTAGTGTATGACAGTTATGAAGCACTAAAGGAAAAGTCCCTCTAAATAAAAAGACAAATTTCTGTAACTGAAACCACGGTAAAAAGGCAGACAAAGTGATATGGAGAGAAACTGGTACTTCCATCAAAAACACCACGGACGCCGTACAAAAAACTCTGAGTATTGGTGCAAGAAGTGTCCATCTTGCCTGTACCTGACAGCCAGAAGCAGCATGGCATGGCCAGCACGCCCAGGCTGCCGTGCTCAGCAGGGAACGGCTGCGAGAAGCGGGGTTGGCCGAAGCGCACACGCACGGACAGCCTGGCCAGCTTCGGGGGAGCATGCAACCCTGGCAGCGCCACACACGGCTACCCGGTGTCACAGCTAAGCACGGGGGCTACAACACTTCACTGACACGAGCCAGCTTCACAGCCAGGAGGATTAAGAGGATAGAACCTTTCTAGTGAAAGCTGTGGTGTTAATTTTAACGTCCTGTCAAACATAAGAGCACGTAGCGTGTGTTAGTCGCTGGCATTTAAACAGGGACAATATGCTTTTTGGGTTATGTTTTCCTGAATCATAAAGTAAACCTACCTTTCTTATACTCTTGGAAAATATCAAGGAAGACTGAGACCTTACAAGTGAATTTATTAAGAATTAGTTTAAATGAGAAGCGTCAAGTCAATATTATGGCTTCAAATAAATAAAATTACAAAAACCATCATGATGACATTATTAAACAGATATAATCTATGTATGCGAGATTAAGAAACAATTTGTGATCATAATTTAAAAATCTATCAGTCAAACAGATGTAAATGTAAAAGTCAAACAGTAATTAATCTGCCACTTCATTAGGTGCTGGCTTTCTGGGTTCACTCCTTTTTATGTACCAAATGTCATTTACTATTTATTTCCATGCACACAAACACCTGTGAGTAGAGAGTGTATCTGAGCCCTGCTCAGCAGAATGCCTCCTGTTCAAGGTCAGCCACTCCATAAGCATGCCCAACATTCAGACTTCTAGAAAAATGCTAAAACATCATCCATCTTAGACTTAAAAAAACCTAAAAATCAAACTATGACACAACTCAGAGTAAGTCTTATATCTTTTCTCAGTTCATTTCTGGTAGCCTTCTCCTCTTTTTTATTATTTCAACATAGCAGAAGTGGCATCAAAGTCAATACAAATTAGGAAGAGAGTTTTTAAAGACACATCACAGTACTACAGAGCTGTGGTGTCATTAACTCGTGTTTACATTCAGCAGTACCTGTCCCTTGAACACCTTTCACCTGTCCCATGCCACGTTACCAGCAACGGGCTTTGCATCATCTATGATTAATTAACAAAATTCTGGAAGAAAAGCTGTGGAAAACAGGAGAACACCTGGGATCTCTCCTGCAGATTCTTCTCACAAGCATTTTTAGATCTCTGTTTTCACTCGGAAGCCTTACTACTGCCTCAAGAAAGAAAGGAAATTAAATATCAATCCAATTATAGCAATAGCTTCCTGGGCATAGCAAGTAGCTCTGAGCTGCTTTAGACACAAGTATTCTACTCTTTCAGTTGTCATTGTCAGTAAGAAATGTAAAACTGGCCTCTGCTTTTGTGGGTGTTCATTTCCAGAGGCCCACACAGCCAGTACAGCCCTCTGGCTCCTACAAGAAGATGCCACCCAAATGTTTTTTTTGTGCAGAGCCAAACCTGACAGGAATTGCCTTCCCAGATAAAACTCTTTCTATTCTCAGATTATAGTGCCATAAGAGAGGGGCTGAAAAGTGATTCTTTTTCTTTAAAAAGTTGATTGAAATGCAAATTTCTCGTTATTGTCATGAAGTCTTCCTTTCTCACAAGAGTGACTTGATTAACTGCTACATCCATTAAAAACAAAAATAGGCCTATTAGTACTGTTGTTTGAAAATGCCAGCAAGGATATATTAGTTTTCATTATTTTTATCCTGAAATATTCTCCATGTTGCAATTGTGTATGAGAAAAAGTTAGCAAGTTTTAGATAAATTACAAATTTTTGTCATTCATCAACTCCTATTGAAACAGCATCATTTTCCTATGATTAAATCTAATTACTGTTTATTACACGAAGTGGATTTTTTGGACACAGTACAAAAGACTAGAGGACTGAAAATGAGAAGGGCGATTTTTAAAACCATGATAACATTGTTTTAACACTACCTGCTGCTAAGGGTAAACACTAAGCTAAGACAAAGAACCTTTGAGATAAGCTGGCACAGGACCTTAGCTTACACTTCCATCAGAAAACTCTTTCCAGTAATTGCATTTTGGAGCACAGAATGATTGCTTTTCCCCCATGAGCAGCTAAGAATTCTCCCAAAAATTTAAACAATGCAAAATTCAATTTGCCCTTCATAATTTCTGCATCTTAATAGCAGCACCATTACATATTAAAGAAATAAGCAACTGGCTGTTTCTTACCTGCAAATCCAGCTCTTGACATCTTTGTGCCAACTCCTCTTTTTCTGCCAGTGCTTCCTGAAGGTCTTCCAAGGCTTTTTTAAGCTTTCAAAAAATAAGGCAGTCAATTACTGTGGCCCCCAACCAAAATACTCAGTTACAGCTTCTAAAGTGCCACAACTGCATACACCAATTATTTAAATAGGCTGTTAGGTGCACACATTGACACACAAACCTATATATACTCTGCTAGATCAGGATCCCTGCTCATTTCACGTGCCTTCTAAATGACTATCACATGTAGAAAGTAAATTATTGAAACCCAACAACCTAGGCTAAAGGCACAACAAAACAAAATACAGGAACATTCGTGCTGTCACCATTTCCAAATCCCTGTTAAATCAAATGCCTGCCCTTCATCTCAGAATAGAAATACTGATGCTTCTTTATGGGCAGCTACTTTGAAAGACAAGTTCATTTTATGTGCAACACTTTGTAGGGTTCAAACTACATGGAATTTTCACAACCACTTAAAAATAACCTGAAGCACTCTTCAGGTTGAGCCTTGATGCACCCCTACCCCTTCCTGCAATGTAGGCTTGCACTGACCAGTTTTACCCCATGCAGGAAAATGACACAGCAGTCACTGTAGGGTTTTAGAGAAGCTATAGGATAGCACTTAAGTTTTCAGTTAATTAGCACTGAAAACCAGCATTACTTCATTTAATAGGATGGCAAGATACCAACTTATTGTTCAGGCTTCATCTACAACAGCAACACAGATCAGGCAGTTACCTGCTGCTCCACTTCACTTGATGCATCACACGGGGAAGGACCCGTTACTTCCTTGCTCATGAGCTACAGAAAGAGGCCACAGCAAAAAAGGTTAAATTAGAGGTTATAGATCTGTAAATTCACTGTCTACTCTATTTTCCATTGTGTTATTGCATCCCTTCAATATACCCAAACAGATTAAAAACACTCCTCCTCACCTCATGACTGGTAAAAGATTTAAACAGATCTACAATAAGATGATTTTTTTACCTCCCTCCTCTCTTAATTAATCAAGAGGTCAGTAACGTTGTAGTGGATAAATGTGTGATGTGTTGAAGGTATTGCCACCCCCTAGTCAGTCAAACTGGAATGAACCAGAAGACAGTATTTCAATTAACTTATCACACTTCTTTGCGTCCCATTAATTGCCACTAGACAAACAGTGACAACATTACTTCTCCAATACAAAGATGTACAGTGTGTATTTACCAACAATTAAAGGGCTTTACTCCTCACTCAGGAATTACTGAATTATTTCTAGACCTTATTCTAGAAAGTTTACTTAGTCAGAAGGCAACACAAGGTTTATGGATTTATTTCTACCAATAGGACACTTAAAGGGTAACTTTAACTCACTTTAAAGACTATACAGTCAATTTAAATCTAAGTTATAAAGCCTATTACCAACTCCACTGTTACCTTGATGAGGGTGCAATTGCACGCCTTTTCTTCAAGTCAGTATTTAGTTTTTGCCTCTCTCCACACTCTGCTTCACAGTCCTGAAGCTCTCAAAAGCCAGTGACTGCAGAGCTAAGCTGTGAGCTGGATCACTAAGATGATCCAACCAAGAACAAATTAAGACAGGAGGAGGAGCCCACCATGACAAAAATAGAAAAGATGCAGCTGCAAGCTTGTTAGTCAGAGGCTGGAATGGTCTGTCAGAACAATGCAGCCTCACAAACACCATCAGCTTAACTCTGCAACCAAGACTGGGACAGAAATTTCAGAATCTGACTCCAGTATAATCAGTGGTTGGCAACTGTACACATTTCTGGTGTGGAACAAAAAAATCTTAAGCATCTGCTGGATGTTTGGGCACCACAAATGTAAAATCAAAACCCTTCGGCTGGGGTTTAGGGTTTTCTGTCCTGAACCTCCCAAGTAATTTAGGAAAGTACTTATACTCTTCCCTGACCTTTGCTTGCATGAAAGAATTCACAAAGGTCAACAAAAAGGTATTTGGACTTCTCAGCTGAGCATCAGGCTCTGAACTGTTACTTACCTCCTGAATGGCTGTCATGACAACGTGCTGAACAGACTCTTCAAGGGTCATGATATTCTGTATGTGTTCTGTGAAAAAGGATTTGTAGTGACTCATGACAATGTTCATCTCAATGGTTTGAATAACATGCTGGAAAGATCCAGAAGAAACTATTATCCATAAAGCTCCCTCAAAACAGGCAGTGGTCTTTTTACACAGAGGACTACCATTAACATCCAGTAATATGATAGATAAGCACAAAAGATTATAAACTCTTAACCAGACAAATTTATAGTCTGCCTAAGGAGAGATGCCATCAGAGCACAGAGGACTAGCTCTGGTAAGTGGAGCAAAAACAACCAATTCAATCTTGAGCCTCTGCAGGCACAGAAGAGGCAGTTTCTAATCTAAGGGTTTAATTTAATTTTGCTAGATTTGCATTTGAATAGGAAGTTCTAGGTCTTGGTACGTATTTTAACAATATGAATAAACCATACACACTTCAGACTACATTTTTAAACTTACTCTGAACAAAGTTTTGAGTTTTATTCACAGACACTTCCCATATAATTTCTGCTTTTAAGTGAACTCCAGTTTCAGAACAGGCATTCAGCATATTAACAATGTTGATGGATAAGAAAGAGAAGTTTCTACATCTTTTCCACCTTAACTACCACCTGAGGCAGTCTGCTGTTTGTTGAGCAGGTTAAAGTAGTGCCTACCTTGTTTCCTCTCACAGTTGACAGCACAACCTAAAATAAGCTGCAGGAGCCTGCCCAGTTCCGTGGAATCCGAGTTCTCAGATATCTGGGTCAAGTCTGGAATAAGCTCTTCTGCAATCTGCTGACCCAGGAACTGAAAAAATTTTTTAAAAAATTAAGAGAAAAAGTAGACTCCCACTTTTGTTCAACATGAAAATCTGCTATCACGTAGGAAATCTGGACTCAGTGAGCCAGCCAGAGAAAATGCCCTAGGAGTAAGTTTGTTACCAGGTTTAGTTAACCAGGCACTTCTACATGGAAAAGTGACAACAGTAAAAGTTATTGGAACAATTCTCAAATATTAAAGAACACATTTATTTTACCAACATAATAAAAGGAGGAATTAATAATATTTCCAGATGGAGTTGCTTCCAAATCCTTCAAAAAGCTCCTCACGAGCTTAAACAAGTTCTGCTTCTGGGCTTGCCAGAGGTCCTCAGACCTGGCAGCACATCAGGGCCTGGCACTTGGTGTCACAGCTCAGCCCAGGTGAGACCAGGAAGCCAGAACAAGATCTGGCTAGTTTTTCTAGACCATACCCATTATTACAGAACTGTTATCAAGTCAACACATACACAATTCAGCAATTTTTTTTTTTTTTAACTCAAAATACAGCAGCCAATTTTATGGCTGCTGTACTCATCCCTGAGCGAGACAGAACAAACTGATCCTTACTGTGTCCAGGAGGATTCCTACCTTGGCTCCCAGCTCCCAAGTGAAGATCATAAAACCTAGACTGGGGCTGCTGAGTTTGTTCTGTTGTGTACAAAAGGATTAAACCTTCTATAGACAAGAGCAAACATGAATGCACACACAAAAGTCAACAGGATTCTGCAGCTCAGTCCTTCAACATTCACCTGGGCAGAGATGTGGTTCCCAGATCATACTCAAAGAGCCTTATCTAAAGCACACCTGCTCAAATTAATTTTATATTCACTCAGACCTCCCACTTAACAGACAATTATCATACACTTTCTGCCTAAAAGGTCCTCAAAACAAATTACAGCTTTTTTTCTCCTTGGCAAAGTCAAGGGGAGCAATAATCACCATGTTTAATGATGAGAACAACAACAATAAATTTGTTTTTCCATACCTCATGATAGTAGTCCATAATTCCTTGCAGTATCTTCTTCAAATTACTGGACTAGTTGTTGTACATGAAAGACAAGGTTACAATTTTATTAAAAATTTTACTTTTTATTATATCAGATAGTAATTTCTAACAAAATGGTTACAAGGCAGCTCTATAAGAGGACATAGGAAGAGAATAATCACAACAGAAAATCCCCATGCAATAATGCTGGAAGGCATCCATCAACAGACAGTTCAAGCTCATTTAAAACAGCCTTGAAAAGCTTGAGCTTAATTCTGTAGATTTTGGACTGCCAGACCTCAGGACAACCACAACACCCAACCCCACAAAGTTCACTATCTTCAGTTTTAAATACCTTTATTCTCCAGTTGTCACCAACATCTTCTTTAATGCGATTGAGCCAAGATGCATCAAACCAGGCAACATCTCTGAAATAAAATTACATGATTCATCAATAAGCACAGATTTAAATAAATTAAGACAGAAAATTCCTGGCATTAAATCATCTGATGCTGAACTACAGTGTCTAATGAGGCATGAACTCCTGGAGATTGCAAGGTAAACTTATGTGACAGGAAATTTCTATCCTGCTGGCTGCATTAAGGCACATTCCAGGGCTGGGAGAATTTCTGTGTGTGCCTGAGCCAGCTATGGCTGCAACACAAGGATGTGAAAACCTTTGTCATGCTGAATTTTTATACCTGCTAAAGTAACCATAATGAGGTAAAGAAACATCTTTTTTGACTAGTGCTGACATTATGTTTGGTACCTATTTCTGTAGGCTGGACTAACTAACATTTACTACAATTTGTCAAAGGCACTTATTAAGAAAACACTTTAAACTACTGGCATTTTGCATATTTTGTATGTCTCTAGCTCCCCTGGGCAGAAGGGGATTCACTTTGCCAGCATAAAGAAGGATGAATTGCTGAGGGAGGTGTTTATACACACTGAGCTGCCAAGCAGTACAATCACAGCATAGTTAACAACATTTAACTTTGACAGTGCCCTGTTTATTCACTGCTCTCAAAGCCCCTAATAAAGGACAGTCATTATCCCCACTTGCACATGAACCAACTTGGTCTTAAAAAGTTTGCCCAAAGCATGTGGCAGCCTAATACCCAAATACATGGGAAGCAATCCTCAGCAAGCCCTAAATCAATTTTTGCCATGTCCAGGAAAAGGGTCAGCTCTGTCTTTAAAAGGTACATTTAAAGTCTTTACAAACAGACAGGAGGGCTTCTGAGCTCATTTTTTTGGGGACGTGGGTTGTGATGGTGTTTAAGTCATTTCTTAATAATTACAAAATGACACTTTGAACCTGAGGTGGTAATGCAGACTCCAATTATCTGGGCCAACAATAGCAATAAAATTGCAATGATAACTTGTAGCATGATACTCTTTCAAAAAAAGACTTGCATTACAACCCTCTATGCAAATTTCAAAACTAGTGTACCACTCAGAGTACCAATCTTCAACACACCAATAGAAAAGCTAACCAAAAGTAAAATAATTCCTAACTATTAATTGCCATTGAAGTTTTACAAGTCTTTTTTTCCATATGAATAATAGGTTGTCATTTAAAACCCAGAACTTAAATCTAAATTAATTGAACAACTCCAGGAAGAAAAGAACACAAAACCATCTTTGGAACCTTTAGTTCCTCATTCCAAAGAGGAACATATCGCCTGAAGCATGGAAATAGTGCTGATGGGAAAAGTGAAAAAGATAATGTCATCTTTGCCCAATTATCCCCAAATATGAATTTAATACTGCACTATTTGTATATCTTCTCATCATCTTTTCCATCACGTTATTACTCAACTATTTTATCATCCCCAAAACAGCAATACAAGGGCATACCCTATCTTCTCTTATAAACTGTTCACTCTGAATTTCTGCCTACTTTAAAAGCAACCACATCTGTCAAACACAAAAACCTGAGGAAATTAAATCCCTCTTCTTCCAGCTGAAGAATCAACTTACATTTGGTGAAGCACCTGAGCCATGGCAACCCCACTAGTCAAGTCCTGGACATCTCTGCAGGGTGCAGCTGTATTGAACGTCTGCAGCTAAACCAGGGAAAAACACTGGGGTTTAGTTCAGTAGACAATAAATTAGCTGCCATCTTCCATCTCCCCTTTAAGCCACAAGCAGTTAGCAAGATGTCTTTCTACTTGAAATCCTTTTTGAACCATGCAGACTTTAAAGCAACCCAATTATCTCAACATTTGTGACTGTTATGACTTGTAGCTTAAAAAGTTGGTACGAACACCCATGTTCTGTTTTTCCATGCTAGGCCTTCTGTTGTAAATCAGATTATGGAAAGATAACTTGGGAGACTAAAGTCATATTTACCCAGCCCTCGAATTATGTTGTAGTGCTTAGTTCTGGATGTAACTACCTAAACAAAAAATAGCATCAGAGTAAGGTGTGAATGTTGACAGGGAAAAAAAAAAAATCCAGTCTTTTACTACAAGAATTAAGTGATAGAAATAGGATGGGATTACCCCAATGTCTCTGTTTGAGATACTGTGGAATTTTTTTCAAACTATCCCCAAGCTTACAGCTAACATTTTAACAGAACTACCTGTATATTTAGAATTGCAATATTTTTTTCCTCCAAAGACAATCAGCTCAGAACTAATTCTTCTAGATGAGAGAGCCATTTCCATACACATGACAGTTCATCACAGTTACTCAGGAAAATAAGAGCCTTCTTTACCACAATAAACAAAGCAGAAAGTTCATTATTAGTACTGTTAGAAGACAGAACAGAATGGGAGCAGGTATAGATACTTATAAACCCTGTACATTGCAGAAATTGACTTCTTACACTTACTGCATTTACAATGTCCTAAATAACCTGTGCATCCTCAAGAGGGCTTTCCCACACATCCTGTGCAACACAAGCTTCTTCAGAACTCCTTCCTGGTGAATGACCTTGTGTTTGGGAAATGGAGCTACTTGGACCAGAGTGATGGAAAAGCAGTTTCCAGCTGTGAGAATCTAAGGCATTTTTTGCCCACTCTGTTTTTATAAAGAGTGGCCATACTTCTGAATGCTTGTTTGCTTCCTTCAAAAAGAGTCAAATCCAGCCAAGAGAAGAACTGCAGAACTGCAGAGCAAGCGGTTTTATTCATTTGTTTTTTTTAATTTAAAAAGTGGCTTTAAATCCTGTCTTACAGGAGGAGAGAAGTCAGTAATCCCCCGTAGGTTACATAAAAGATTAAGTGGAACACCACAGCCCAAAGCTGCTGTGCTTGAGAGCACTGGCTTCTACTACTCCAGCAGCCTCAGCACAAACACGGGCATGCAAGTTTACATTCCAGGCTGAGCTTCCCAAAATCCAGAGTTTTATGGCACAATATTCTGATGCTGCCATTTGGATATACCCCTCCTAAAGCAAGGAAATTGCTAAGCAGAGGTGCTACCCTTTCACCTGAGCCTGTTACAGCAGATAAACAAAGACTTAAAAAACCCTGACGTGCAATAATGCTTTATGCACCATCTCCCAAAATAGAAACAGCTAATTAAAATTAAGTAAAAAGCAGGACTGACAGTCCTGGTTTCTCTATATATCTAAAAGTCACATAATGACCTAGAAATAATGAGGGAGTAGAAGTATTAATTATGGGTTCTCCAAACCTTATGCCAGCCCAATCATTTCAACAAAATGGATTTTTACTGTTCTTGCAAAACCAATGAAAGTGGCAGGCGTGGGGAGGAGGTTGGAAAAAGAAGCCACAGACTTCAGGACTGTAGCAGTGCTCTTTTCTCTCTTCTCCCTCATTTTCTTAGTTTTACTAACTATAGCTCCAAGGATATGCTGCTGCTCACACTGAAAACCATTTAGTGAATTCAACCCCAAATGCACTCTGCCACTTGCTGCTACAGCAGAAGTTCTTCTCTCAGACACAGAGCTACTATGCTCACATACACAGCTGAAAAGCTCATTCTGTAGCTCTACCACCAAACATTTGCAGATGAAACACGAGTGTTGAGTGCCCAGCAGAAATCAGCCCATCCACCTGGGGAAGGTGTGCCTTCAATTTCACCTGAGGGTGAGGGGTTGAGTTTCTCCATTTCACACCTGGATTATACACACGAGGGACAGAGGTTTTACAGAGTAATCAAAGAGTTTTTAAAATAAAAATACACACTCCCATGCTGAAACCAAGAATATTAGTAGAATAAGTCAGCCACTGGACAGAATGAACATTACCAGTGGTGCCAGTGCCAAGCAGTGGTGCATTTATAGTGGAAAAAGTTTCCAATTTAAGATGTCGCCATACATCCAGTCCCTGCTTTGGAGGCTAAGGCAGTACAGCACTGAAAAACATCCAGTTAACTTTTCCTCTACACAGAGTGGAAAAATAACTAACTTAGAAAATTGTTTCTGCTACAGACTTATGAGTTCCATCTTAGCAGGTACTACCCAAGTCAATTTTTCATGGCTACTCATAAACATTATTCCTATCATTCAATTTAACTGCTTTATGTTTTTCCTGCAAAATCCTCAGGACTTTAAATTCAATGACACCTGGGCTGCAGAATCAATAGGTAACATTTTTATTTAAATTTTCTCTTTCTCCTCTGGACACGGCATGTTCTCTAATATAGCACTTGGTAAAACAAAACTAGAGAAGTGCCAGATCTGGCAGCAGAACACAGAGAATCATAAGCATCTGTTTGCTCTATTAATGAGCAAACAAACTGAGAAACCATTAGAAGCAGAGAGTTACAGAACCCTTTTCTCTCCAAACGCAGAGCACTTCATCCCCCTCTCCCCACATCACTTTTTTCCCTGTTATTCACACTGAAATTCAAATTGGGAAAGGATGTTTCAAACACATCCTAGTGTTAACAGTCAGCTTCTAAGTTGTAAACTAGGCCTGAGAAATAGGGTGCTAAATCTAAAAACATGCATCTGCTGAGTGTTGTATGGAAACCCGGAATGTTCCTTTACACTGACACAACTGCTCAGTTTAAGGCCACTTAAGGTTCCATTAAGATTCATGATGTAATTACAGCTAGGCACCGTGAGGATACCATAAATGAGAATTAGGCTAAGAAAATTTTAAGCAGGAATTGTAAAAAATAATAGAGCTCAGCAATGATGACAAGATTTGTAAAGGAATTCAGGAATACAGTGATTTGTTTTGCCATTGAATCACAACGGAGTTGTTCTTACTTGACTACTGAGGGGAAAATACAAAATTAAAGAGCCCCAAGAAATAGAAAGATTAAATAACAAAATATATCTAAGTAGACAGAGGTAAGTATAAGACAACCAAAATTCTAGAGACAAACAAAACATTGGGAGAATACAATGTCACTAAAAGGAAAATGGAGGGAGGAAAAGAAAGGAAGGAATTGTTTATCAGTGATTTTTTTACAGACTTTAACTCATCAACACTGTTGTACTGCCATGCAGAAATTAAGAACACCTACTCTGGCTGCTGTTCCTGTTACTTTTACCAGTTTCATTCCTGGATTTCCACAGTGCTTCTAAAACACTCCATTCTCTCCATGATTTACACTTCACAGAGGCAAAACACCTGCTATTTCTAGAGAAACCTTTCACACAGGTAATTGTGACCTTCCCTGCCAAGATTTCAGGCAGAAGTTTTATTTAGTACAGCTCCCTATGACCAAAATTACTGCACCTGCAAGACCAGAATTACAGACAAGATCACAGAAGAAGCTTGGAGAGAAAGATAAAGAAAAAGCAAGAGTGATTGATGAATTTAACAAACATGTTCACACTCGATGACCTTAGAAGTCTTTTTCAACCTAAATAACTCCACAGTTCCAAACAGGTGCTTCTGGCCCAGGTAACATCACACGCCCAGGTGTGGCATGCCTGACTAATAAACGCTTTAACCAGCCGGTATGAAATACTCTGAGGTTTCTGCGCCTGTCAATTCAAATTAATTGCATTTATTTATTCATATTGTTAACTGCCGAACAGTTTCCACACTGAAGCCACCACTGGAGAGCCGCACTTGGGCCCAGGGGATATTCCAACCACCACATCCACACCTCGGGGGTGCCGCGGGCACCTTTTGCTGGCTGTGAGCAGCGTGTTCCAGGCAGCCCCCACTGCCGCGGCCGTGCCCGACCCACCCGCAGCTCCTGCTCCTGCTCCCGCGGGCGGGGACGGAGGGAGGGGTGGACGGAGAGATGGAGGGAAGGATGGAGAGAAGAGCCCCCCGCCGTTGGCGCCTCGTCGCTGTCCTCGAGGAGCCCCAGAGGTGGCAGAACCCCCGCGCCACTCACCCAGAGGATGAGGCTGTCGCAGAGCAGCGGGTCCGCCGACTTCGCCTCCATGGCGGCGGCGACAGCATCCGCGTCCCCCGCCCTCAGGCCACCCCCGCTCCGGCGGCTCCGGCCGCGGCTCCGCTCCGCCCGCGCGTCCCCGCGGGGGCGGGGCCGCCGCCAGCGCCGACCACTCAGCGCCCGCCCCTGCGCTCAGGGACCAGGAGTGACAGCGCAGCTGACCAATCACAGCCGAGGAGGGGTGCGCTCGCGCCAATCGCAGTGAGACCCGTTGGAGGCGGCCGTTGCCCTCGCGGCCGCCCCGCTTCCGTGAGGGGGCGAGGCAGGACGGTGTCAGCCGGCGCGGGATGTGTCACCCGGCCCGGGGTGACGCGTGGGCGAAGCGCGATCGTGTCACCCACCCGGAGTGAGCTCCTGGGCCGAGAGCGGCCCCCGCATCTCCCCCGCACCGGCCGGGAGGCTCCGCTCCGTCCCAACATGGCGGGTGCTGCCTCCTCATAGCCCGTCGCGGCTGTCAATGCTGCCGCGGGCCGGGGACGGACGGGCCGGGGAGGTCACGGGTGAAGAGCTGCTGGATTGGTGCAGAATTGCCTGTGCTTAAGGTGTAGGTAGGTTAGTGTACCTATACCCGCCACAAACATTACTCTCAGAGCAGGATACAGAATTGCTTAAAAAGTAGTTAAATTTTTAAAAAATTGTTAAATGAGGCGAAAATGCCAATTCAGTTATCTGGGGAGTTGAGGGATTGAAAGCGCTTAAGCACGGGGGTGAGGAGGAACTGCTTTAACCCTTCTAGAGGTGGGAAAACGTGCCCCCTTCCAAAAGGATGGAGTGAGAAGGGCTACGGCAATTTTACCTATTCTTAATCCATATTGTCATTTTTTCTCCTCAGGCTCAGAGGCTGCTGTTAGTACTTCCCAAAGCCCAGCAGACTCCCGTGCCTTCACCTGCCAGCGAGGTGTGAGCTGTTCCTGCAGAGCCGCTCCCTCCTGCCCCTGGCAGAGCCCAGGGCTCGCAGCCGAGGCTCTGCATCCAGCCCTGCACTGCCTGCTCAGCACATCAAACCCCACCACTCGCCGTCTTTTCATCTTGCTCAGTTCACTACACGATAGCTAAAACGTATGAGTGCTTACTTTGTTTGATCTTTTTTTGTTTCAGAAAATACTGTATTTGTTTCATAGGAAGAAGTTAATCAGATCTTGTGGATGCCTGAGCCAGTCATGCTGTCTTCTATAGCACCCTGCTTCAGACACTCCAGGGAAAAGTCTCAGTACCTTAAACTAAGGAGATGTGATTATTCTGTCCCTTTCCTGTTTCAGAACAAGAACTTATTTAAATTTTCCCTCCACCAGCCTCTTTTACTAATCGATTTGAACCATTTTTTTGGTTAGGGTTCAATTTTATGATAATTTCTACATTGCCTGCAGTTACTGAAGTCTACAGGATGGCATTAAACACATCAGTGTTTAGGTCAGCCTGAGCATGGACTAAAGAACTTGAATAATAACAGCTACAGGCAACATCTGCTCTTTTCTGGCTGTTCTTCAAGATACATACTTTAATTTTCTGTTACTGATTCTACTTTGCCTCACAGAGGTTAAAATTGTGGTGATGACATGGATGATATTTACATAACTATTTCCCCTCCTAGTGTTTGCCAGAACAGATAAAGACTTGAGAGTGGACTTGGATTTCCGGAAACCCTAGTACTGTTTCCTTCAGCAAAGGTTCTTAAAGAGATTTGGTTGCCATGGAAGATTAACATAAATCCTTATTAAAAATAGAATAAGGAATAAAAGGTTTTTACAGTAAAATCCCCCAGAGTTCTGTGCTAGGATTTGTACTCTTTAGCATGCTCATTTTAGTTTTTTTAGTATTTTTGCTCTTTTTAAATTTCTAGCAGCTTTTGTTTATTTTATCCCTCTTTATTTTCTTGTATTTTTCCATAATTCTATGTCCTTCTCCTCTCAGACAGTGTCACAGTGCACTTCTGTCACTTCCTACCAACCTTTTCCCGCGGCCTATTTCACAAAAACACATTCTGTTATTGTCAGCTACTTGATTTCAAGTGCTCTTTCTCTGCAGATTCCACCTCTCACACACTTTCCTCATCCACTTTCTGCAGGTAGCTCCTTTTTTCCCTGGCTTTGTGCTACGTAAAGCAGGGAGCAGCAGAAGTACAAGGTAGAGCCTTGTGAGGGTGACCAGAGTCAGGCCCAGTCCCGTGACCACCGGGCAGGGGCACAGTGATGAGGCAGCTCTGGGGTCACACCGAGCATTCAGTGCCCAGGTCACAGCCCACGAGGTGTCCCTGGCCAGGCACAGGCACAGCTGTGACACTGCTGAATCCAGGGCTGAGCTGGAAAACGGAGTCCTGGGCAGAGCAGGGATGGAGGCACCAGGTAAAGCCATTCAGGGTTGATCCTCCTTCAAAAGCACTCAGAAATTATTCCTAAGGGATGGCAGTGCTGGCTAGGGCAAGGAGTGTGGCTGAGATCCGTGTAAAAACATGGCAGGCTGCGCAGGTTGGGTCATCTGGGATTATGTCAGGAGAGATTGGCTCACCCGGGTGCTCCTGGCTCTTGCATCCAGGTCAGACGGGCTCCGGGTGGCTGAGTGCTCACCCAGACAGACTGGTGTGAGCACTGCAGGGGTTTGTCTGTGTCTACAGAGAAATAAAATCAGCTCCACACGGAAATCTGCCCAGCTTTTTACATCTTTCAAGTCACAGCTAAGCAGGGGCACATCGGAAGCTCCCCAGCACTGGGCAGCTGTGCCTGGAGCTCAGCCGTGGGGCAGCAGTGGAACAAAGGGATCTCTGTGCCTTACGCAGAGTAAGGTGGTTTGGGTTTATTTTTTAAGGCTGGTTGGAGATTTCTTTGTGAGCTGCAGCTTATATGAATGTCTGTCAGTACATTCTGGGTTTGTGCCAGTCAAGGATTATGACCTATATTAACATCCTAGAAACGGGAGGCCAGCCAGCCTGCACCTGATGCCAGGACTGCAGCTCAATCTCCTGATGGCTGATACCACCGTCACTACATTTTAAAGTCAGGTTAAATTACTTCTCTCAACAGGAACTTATTTAAAATGTGTTTACTCCTCTTGACAGTGCAACCCTTGCCATCTTGACAAAGCACCTGACAATCTCTCAGTGAGGGTTGTCTTAACTTTCTTAACAGAAGAATGGCAGTTGCTACAATAATTTATTTGCTATTCATGAAAATAAAATCCAGTTCCTAGTGTGGTTTTTTTTTATTATGGTCAATGGTACTTATATCATTATATCCAGGAATATGAACAATACTCAGTTCAGATACTACTTGGTGGCTGGCTGGCAAAAGCCCCATATCCAGACACTTGAATTTTTCTGTAGTTTGTATGGCACATACACATCTCAGTGGTAGTTTAAAAATACTGTAGGAAAATCCTAATTACAGGACTGCATCTAAAAGAGATTTTCTAAGCACCTAGGAACAAAGATGTCAGAATGTAAAAACACCAAACACTGACCCTTGGTGGTTAGTTACGTACTTGCACATTTCTTGCCATTAGAAAACAAGATAAAATTGTTCCTCTGCTTTTCAATCAAATTTAGTTGCTCAATTGATTTGATTTCTGGAAGTCTGCACTTCCTGAGCATCTTTCAAAAGCTTTTGGAGCATCCAATAAGCCCCATGGTGTTCTGTAGTACTGAGGTAGATTGGAATTTTTAGATTCAAAAACCAGAATCAAACCAATTCCCAATATGTGTGCAGTGAATTATTACACAATACAAACTGCTCTGATACCTGCTGGGCCACACATCCCTTCACACCTTGTCAATCTCTGGCACCTTCCTGCCACATACATTCCCACTTCCTTTTGAATCAAGCTGTGTACTGGGAGTTACTGTGTTTACATGAAAAAAGCATTGACTATCGGTTTATTCTCCAAATGTGGCCAATTTAGAAGTTTTTAAATGGAGTTTTTTCAGCATAACTGAACATCAAAGAATCGTAAAATAGGAATTAAAAAGCCACTACTGTGAACTGGAGTTGTTTGACTGGCCAAAGGCTCTCAGTGCCTTGCTGGTCTCTACAGGTTTTGTTTCCCCACTGCTTTTCCCTGCAGATGCTCAGTGGTACTTTCCAGGGCAGTTATGCCCTGAGGGAAAAGGGAGCAATGTCAGGATGATGAATGTAAAATTTTTCACTCTGTTACTGAAGTATCTATTTTGTAAAATACCCTGAAATATTTTCCCTGGCTGCTTTAGGAGATGAAAGTCATTAGAATCTATTCATTATCAAAATAGTATGAATTCTGGATATCTTGTATCTGAAAATTAATACCTTGTCTGAGAGTATCTTCATTAAAGGAGTCTTGTATTCAGGCTTTTCTGAAAGGTGGCAATATTTTCACATGGAATAAATATCTTTCAAGTATTTTCACATTAGATGGAAATACTTTCATCACTTGAGGCCCTTCTTGGAAGTCATTCAACTATGAGAACATTTGCTTTAAATAAAAGACTGTTTAAGCCAGTGGGATTCCTGAAATTCCTGAGCTGTTTATGCTCTTCTTTACACTTTTCTTAGCACATCTTAACTCAGTGAACATTTCCTTATCCCCACAGATTTAATGCTGGTAAGAAACAGTCATCTCATTAAAAATTCTGAAGGCTTGGGCTGGCATTTCTAGTCTTTTATAATTAATTTTGTTTTGACTGGAGTCATTTCTGGGCTCCTTGATTGCAGACTTCCAGATAGAGTTATCTTAGCCCATGTGATGCACTGAGTATGTATACAGAGAGTGCAAATGCATCCACACCTTTCACACAGAATAATAATATTGTTTACTACAATAGTTTCAGAAAAAAATAACAACTGCTTTTCCAAATAATAGTTCAGGTTTATCATATGCCAGTGAGGTAGGCATTGATAAACTGAAACAGAAAAGATGGAAACAGAGCCACAGAGCCAGAGTCTGTGATATCTCATTAAATTCCGTAAAAAGCTATATTGGAGACAAAGCAGGTCTGAGGTGGAAAGCTACCAACCTACATTTACAAAAGAGACTCTGACCAGATCTTGTAATTGCACCTTTTGGCTTCATCCAGCAAGAGGGAAATGGCTAACATCCTTAAGGAATGATCTACCTCAACTACTTCAGGGAAACATCTCAGAACTGGCAACTTTTAAGAACAGTGACTTGAACAGAATAAAATGTTTGCACCTCTACAGCATCATTTCTGCTCAGCAAAACCCCACTTTGGCACTGCACCCTTTTTTCCCTTCCTCTTGCTGCCTTGGTTATTTCCCTAACATTTATTCACCTCCTGTCAATGCTTTTTTATTTCTGCCTTTTCATTTACTTTCTCATTGATAGCTGCACTTCTATTTTAGTACCCTTATCTTAGTGAACAAGGTCACAAGTGAGAGCGGGCTTTGGCAATTCCAGCATTATCCAGCTGATGTTTACTGACATCATGGAACTGCTGGCAGTGTCATGGCAGCAGCCCCTCTGCAGATTCACATGTATTAAATGTCTCAGATACAATTTCAGCTTGTGCCCAGGACAAGGAATGCAGCACAGGGTTATGAGCTGTGGCAGAGACATGCTGGTCACACAGTGACACTCTGAGATCCTGTTCCCACAGGTGTGCTGATGGTGGGGCCATGGGGTGACTCGTCAGGCACCAGTCTGGCAGGTGGGTTTGTGTCCCAGTTCTGTGCCATACAGATTCTGATCCTCAGAGTATCCTCACACGTATTTAATATTGTGCACCAAATACCTCCAGTACTCACCACACTCAGGGATTACTCCACAGGTAAGATCAGGATCGTGGTTTTTTTTCAGGATCGAGGAAATTACAAACTCAATTTCCAAAAAGAAGTAACCCTTTTGATTCTGTGCCAGGGTACTGGTATGTACTACTATGGAAACTAATTCTGGTAGTATCTGTAATCTCTCTAAACAAAGTAATTTTCAGAATTCTGTGTTCCATTATACCAATTATATGCCATTATCTTATTATTCAGAAACATCACCAGCATAGAAGATTCACCAAATATTAGTAACTTGTTCATTTTTTTAAAATGGGAAATTAACAGCTAAGTTATTAAAGAGTATTCCTTTCTCAACATCTGAAAATTAGTGTGAAAAGCAGTAAAAGCCGTGCTTTTAAATGGAGTATTTAAAAAGTATTCTTTAGTGGAAGAAGAGTCTATGTTCAAAAATAGAAACACTGGGTGAAAATGCCACAGCCACCACTTGCTATTGAATAACACAACAGTGTCTCCAACCCAACCACAGCTGACAGAGTAGGAGGAGCTACAGGTGTGCGGAGTGTGAGTTGTCCTGATACTGCAACATTTATATATTAAATAAACAAGTTATTGTCTACCTATCTGTCAAAACTGAGTTCAGATTTCCCGTCATTTCTAGATCAATGTCATTTTTCTTGGTTTTATTTAAAAATAGGCTTCACTTTGCCTAAGAATTTGGAACACATTTTCTTTCATGTTTGAAGGTTCTCTTGCTATGGCATATTCCAAAGAGGGAAAGCCAACTCCTACAGCAGGGATGGAGCCTCTCTTGGAGAGACCACCAGGGAGGTTGCAATTATATTTATTGTTACTGCATTCTGCACTTGGATCATTTTTTAAGGTAAAGGTTACTCGTCTGTTTGCATTTAGAGATTTCTCCTTTGCTTTCATGCTGCTCTTCCCCAGCAGCTGCCCTGTTTTGCTCATGCACAGGAACCAGGGGCACAGCAGTTCTGAGCTGAGCTCCTCAGCTGAGCAGAACTCTGTGAAGCCTCCTACATATCCAGCAGCCCCCACTCTCTCATTCCAGGATGGAATTCAGTCACAGCTGGGACTCACTGGGGGTATGTATGTCATGCAAAAGCCCATCTCAGTCAAAACCCCCTCAGTTTGTGTCAAAGGCCATCACGTAGGCCCTGCTCCAGAACACTGCCAGAGGTGTTTCACACCTTCACACCTCTCAGCCCCATCTTTGTCCCTCACAGGCTCCATTTTTGGTTAGGTAGGCTTTTGTGGTGTAGATCAAGAAACTGCATGTGTAACATTGGGAATTAATAATGCAGCAATGCCAGTGGTTGGCACTTACAGACCTGTTGGCTTTGATGGGACTATACAACTAAAATAAAGGAAACTAAAATAGGCACAGGAGTGTTTGCCAGCTCAAACTCCAGAGCCAAAACAAGAAGCTCGTTAAGAGCAAACACTGAACTGGCACTGCAGTTGTGCTTTACAGACCCAACCAAAGATCAAGCACCATAAAAGCCCAACCTACAATTAGACAAAATGGATCCAGGATTCCAACTTTCAGGCATGTACTGGGACCAAAATATCAGCAAGGCAACAGGAATGGCTGGCCTGGGGCAATCATGGATTAACTGATTTAATGTACAGAGTCACAGAAGTTTGGATTTTCGTGTGTGCATTATCTTCCTCAAAATATTCTGGAGCTATGTGAAGGGAACCTTGCTGTTATTTAACAGCCTTTCTCTGGTCAAATTCAGTGAGTTAGGCCAAATAAAATCTCAGTTTCCCCACTGAAGCCTGGATACTGATGGAAGTAAGAGAAGATTCCCTGCTGTCCTGCATCCAGCTGTGCCTGGGGGTGGTGGAAGTGCTTTGAACTGCACAACTGAGCAATAATAGGCTTAGAGTGACATAAAAAATGGACCCAAAATCCTGTTTCTTGAAACAGTACAGAATTCAACCTGCAGTTTCCAAGACAAGTGTGTCTGTGGTAAGGCCTGACTGACTGCAGAAGAGCCACAGTATTGTGCACACAGCCCCTGGCAAGCAGAAGGAAATCTGGGCTCACTCCACCTTTACAAATAGTATCTTTGCTATTATTTAGAGGGGCTTCCACCTCTGTTACTACTAACCCAGTGCTTGAGTGGCCTAGCTAAAACGGACTGACCTAATGTATTCAAACCGTTTTCCAGAGTATCAACATTCCTGCCTGGAAACCCCAGGACTAACTGACATCTCTGTTGGCAGCTGTTCCGAATTCAACACATTGAGCAGAGAACCTGGGAAAAGGTCGGAGAGAAAGAGTTGTGCTTGGGGATTTGGGGAGTCCATTGGGGTGAAGCATTGAACATCCTGGAGAGGATGTTACTGCCTATACCACCTTCTCTGGATAACCAAACTGCTCCAGCTTCTGCATCTGCCAGTCTGGCACCTTTAATAAGTAATTAAATCACACTGTGGACGTGAATAAATTCTTGGATAAATAATAAATGACAGCTCTCACACTGGCACGCGAGCACACAGGCATACCCAGGGCAGGAAATCACATACAGCATTTCATTTGTTGCTAATTTATCTGAAACAAAGTGAGGAAGATGCCCTGGGGACTGGTGACTAACAAGGAGCATTGTTTATGCTACAAATCCCATCCGGTTATTAGGCTTTGAAAAGTGCTTTGTTTAGCTTATCAGTGCTTCAGCAGGAATGCCAGGGGCAGTATTTCTGTTCTAAGTGTATTTCTATTCCAATATTACTGACACATAAGAGGTTATGTGTTACCTGAGGGCTGAATATTCGGCTTGTGCATCAGTGCCTTGTTGAATCAGGATCAGGATGGTGAACACTGCACAAAACCAAGCCCTGAACAGGTCTCCTTATCAATTTTACAGCATTAAATTGAAGAACACCTTCACATAAATCAAGCCTTTCTCAAGGACCATAGAGCACGACAAAGAATAAATACCCTATGGCGTATAAATGCCCATCATTAAAAATTACTTTAACATGTTAGACCTTCTGCTTAAATTCTGCACTTCACTTAGGATTTGGACAAAATTGTATTACACAACCTAAGTTTGCAGTTATGCAATTCCAAAGTATCACAAGTGTCTGGCAAGTTTTAGAGCTGTTTTGCAACAGCACTGATAAGCTGCTACTCAGTCAGGTGATCAAAATACCTACAGTGTGTCCTTGATTCAAGTTAATATTTAAAAATAGGAATGCAATTTTTTTTGAGTTCAGGTGCCTTTTCAATGATGTTGAATGTCTTTTGGGGGAGAAGATTTGGAAAGGAAGGGCTTTATTTTCAGATGGAAGATAACTACATTTATTTCATTCCATAATTTAGAAAACCTGAGAGGCCCTTGCCAACTAAATTAATAACTGGCAAATAAGGGCAACTAAATTGGACAATTAAATTATTAATTGGCAAATAAGGCATAATTGCTCTTGCTGAATGATTCCACACCAACACTGTCACTGACTCAGCTCCTCTCAAACACTTCTGCAAAGAGGAATGGCACACTCAACCTCATGGAGATCTCCTGGACCACTATAAGAAGTGTTCATTAGACTTACTATGAATAAATAATTGAAGTATTTATTTAGACTTTTTATCATTAGATTACTTTTGAAAATCCACATGAATCAATTCTTCCTTTTAAAATGTCCTGGTTTTAATTTGCTTATGATTAGGTTAGATCTGGATTGCCAAACCATGAGCTGTCCAGCGTATCCTCCCTGGTCATCTGAACTGCCCTTGTAACTGAGACTGGGGGCAGCTGCTCCCCTGCCAGAGCAAAGTGACACTGTCACCCCTTCCTGACACCTCCAAACCTCAAAGCAGGGGCTGCTTTACTAAACAATGCCACATGCTCATGGAAAAACCAATAAATGTTAGTGAGCGCTCAATCTGATGAGAGCTTTTTAAACTTTAATACCCCTCCTCAAAGATGCTGATGAGAACAGACTCACCAGTGATGCTTTAGAGCTAAATTTCCTTGTGGTAAAACTGGAAGATGTTGTAGGCTGAGCTGTGTCACAGAGATAAAGGTTTATACCCAGGAGCTTCTGGCTCCATAGCCAACAAACAGATCAGTGTTTCACGCCTTCCTTTTGTGGGCAAGAATTAAAAATGTATCAAATCTGGTGGTTGGGGTTTAGTACAATGGGCTTGGTTTTGCAGAGTTCTACAAGAATTATTTTCTGAAATGCTCAGCTTTCATTTTAAGCCAAAAGATGTGTCCAGATCTGAAAAGCTCCTTTTTTCTCAAAAATCTGTCACAGTTTCAAAGCCTGGCCCCTGGTGAGGTTCCTACATGAAGAATTCCTTTGCAAATCTGACCTGTGTAGATGCAGCCTCAGTGAACACCTGTGCTGTGCATTGAGAAAGGAGCAGAAACATAAGAACCTGATTCCTGAAAAACTTTAGGGCTTTCTCCAGATTTTTGAATTCTATGTCTGTTTTTCTGAATAATTTGCTTCTGAACTTGGGCTTTGGTTTTGGTTGGGTTTTTTCCTTTTGTTTCCTCCAAATGAATTAAATTGACTTTTACTGTACTAAACATTTTATCACCCGGTTCTGGCTGAGGATTCACAGTAACATATGGGTTAGAACCACCAAAGGCACCCAGATGCAAATACAAGACTGAAATAGTCATTTCTAAGGGTACTTGCAAAGTTTCCAGGCTAAAATGTTAATAGGAGTGACAATTTTAATAGTGCTGTTTGAAATAACACACAGAATTACTGCATGAGGAAGCTTCCTAAAAATCTGTCATTTTAGGCAAAGTCATGCTAAATATTTTATTTTGTTAAGACTGTTTAGTGCCATCAAAACCTCAAAGCCTCATGACACAAACACTGACTGCCATAATCAATCTCTAATTCAATCGCAGTTCAAATGTTCAAAGGCCAGCTCAGGATTTTGGAAGGGGTAAATCAGTTCTGGCAGCCTTACAGCGATGTCAGATGTCATCTGTCTTCTCCTTCTATCAGATCCAGCTGGGTGGGCCCCTCATAACCAGGACAGAGCCAACTCCAGCATCACTGGGAGTGCTTGGACTCAATAAATCAGAAATTTGATTATGTGCAGATAATCTATTAGAAATAAATGACAGACCTGGCATGTTTTTCCCAGCTCATCAACTCAGGACAAGACTAAGCCACTGATGTCTTTGCTGAAGGTGATCCCAAGTCCCTTTTTCCTCCCAAATGCTCCATTAATGCAACTGGATGAAAGAACGTCCATACCAGGTGAAACCAGGGTCACCTTGCCTTGGTACCTGCTGGACTCAGAAATTCCTAGCATCCATAAGAATGTCCATGGCTTAACTGTGTATGCAAAGAACTGCCTGGTTTTGCTCCCTCTAGATCTGCCATCTCTCAGTCATCCTGCAAGAGCTGGTCAAGTTTCCCACCATGCTTCACTCAAATCAGTGAGAGATCACAAGAAAATTTAAAATGTGGTGCCACAACCTTGGATTTGAATGATGTCTGAATGATTTTTATTCTTCCTATCCACACACATATTATTCCCGCAGTGCAGGATCACTGCCTGGTTCTTTGCTGTAATTCCTAGTCCAAATCAAATGCTCTGGGAGCAGAGCTTGAGCACTTGCAGGGTCTCAACAGGCCCTTGCACTCAAGCTGATGAGTTTCCAGCCCCCTTGCCTGGTGCCTGAGCTCAGCAGCCAGAACTGGTATCATCAGCAACACTAAATATTCCATTTTCTTGTCTTCTGAGCAGCTCAAACTCTCTGCAGACTTGCCCATGAGTCATCTGGAAATAAACCATAATCACTTGTCCCCTAGGAGTCATATGTAAGTTAATGATTGTACAAGACAAGCTAATACAAAATACACAAGAGGTTTCAACTTGTTGAGGCTGCAAAGGGCAAGGGAGCCTTTCAGAATTTCCATTCAGTCTGGGAATGCTGGGCTTCCCTTGACTCCATATCTATTGCATAATCAGAAACACATTTCATTCCCTTTGTTGTACGGGACAAAGCTAAAGAAATGTGGGTGTTATTCCTGTGCACAAATAAAGAGGAGATACCTAATGGGCTTGTGTGTGTGCAGTGTTTGTAAACACAACTGCTCTGGGCTGCAGCTGACAGAAACCATCACTGCTTGTACAAGCTGAGAGGATGTTCTGGATCTGCAAATGCCCCCCAGCCCTGCACGGGAAGTCAAAATGGATTGGGATGTGCCAGATGAATTTTAGGTGTTACTGTGTTAAATAAAGTCTGCTTGCCTGCAGTTCAGTGTCCTGGACTTGGATCTGACCATCACGGTGGTGTCTTACTCCTACCCAGCCATCCTTTGCTGGGCTATTGTGGTTGTTATCTCTGCAGGAGAGAATCTTATCAGTGCAGGGAAAGGAAAATCTGAAAACAATGGAAAGGCCTTTGGCATCTGACATTTTTCTGTTGAGGATGGAAACAAATACATTTATAACTTCACAGTAAAGGAGAAAGATTTTTTTTTTCCCAGTACTTATAGAAACACAGTTGTTAAGGTCGGAAAGGCCCCCTAAGATCATTGAATCAAAGTTATGGCACATTATTTTAAAACCTCCAGTTCCTCTTATTACAGATCCTCATTATAGGAGAACAGAATGGTATGAATGGTGTTGATTTAAAATTACTCATTTGGAGAACTCTTAGACCTGGCTCTGGCAAGGCACCTGGTTTCCTCAACACTCACCTGGATTCTTTTTGCCACCCAGCCTATGGTTCCATTCTGCCACCCCAGGAAGGCAGAGAACACACCAGACTTTATTCCAGTACATTTAAGTGACAGACACAACTGCAACAGAGGAGGGAAACAGTGATAATTAGTTATGTGTGACATCTACACTGAGCTTCTGTGGCTCTCTGCTAATCACAGTAAATTATTATTAATGGACTGAATACGTCAATCAAACTACTAATTTAGTGAAGACTCTGCACTACATCCCTCCCAGGAATCACAGCAACTCCAGCTGCTCCCCTGCCTCCAGTGAGCCCCTCTCCCAGCAGAAACAACTGTGGGCATTTATTCTGTGGGAAGTGTTTTGGACTGACAGTGCAGTCAGTGCTTACACAGGCTACTAAACATTAAATCTTAGGTTGACAAGAAGTAACATCATCTCAGAGGATGCTGTTAAATTACAATACAGACTTGTGGAATGGGTTAAATGCACCAGAAAATCACACAATTTGTATCGACTATACAAGAAAAAACCCCAACCTATTACAAAAATCAACAGTCCAATAATCACACCTTTGTAACCGTGAAAGCTCGAGATGTAACACACAGAAAGTCACATCTTCAGGCATGAACTCACTTCTGAGAAGACAGCTTGTCTTTTTAATCAGCAGCATAAAAATCCAGCTATCCCATAAAATTAATTTCTATGGGTGAAAATGAGGAGTAGGACACAGCAGGCTTAGGTCTCATGCTGTCCCACTCTTGCTTCCCAAGTGAAACATTTGCCTAAAATAAAACAGAAGTGATCTAGGCATAATTGCATTGGTTTGCAGTCCTGTAAAAGCTTTCTACGCAAACAAAGGTAGTGGAAGTTCCATTTTAAACAATTCAATAAGTTGGTTTCGAGTCATGCATAAAGCTTTTTTTAATCTGTTTACTGTTTTTTAAGTAAATCTGTGTGGTCTTACAGAGGAAAATTGTTCAAAGACATCTCATCCCAATGCAAGGTCAGTAACTGTTTATTCCAGCCCTGGATCTGTTTAACAGGAAAGGGACAGAGCAGATTTAGAGGGTCCTTCTGTCGAGGCTGCCCCTGGCGTGGGCTCCTGTCCTCCCCCAGACCATCTCCAGTCACTGGATAATCTGTGTAAAACCCTAATTCTCTAGACAAACGTGTCTGCTAAATGCCTTCTTTGAGGCTCTGAGCCATATGGTTGGGATTACAGCATTTAAATAGTTTTTCCAAGTGAATACAAGGATGAAGCACAGAATAGTGGAGTGAGTTATGTTCATAACTGTATTTATAAAGGGATTGCAGGATTTTTAAGGCCCACGTTCTGCATCACTGGAGCCAGTGTGAGCTTGGCACCTTCAAGCAAGTGCAAGTTATATTTACAAGCCATTCACACTTTTTCCACCACACTATAAAAAGATCTAAGTACAAAGGAGAACAAGGGGCTGTGTTGTTAATGCTGGTGCAATAAAAGCACATTTTTATCTTTAGGATAAAGATAACAGAGCACAGCCCCTCGTCACCACTGCCACTGTTGCCATCCTCTGGGAGCACAACAAATCAGTGGATCCCCAACAGCCAGGGACACCTCAGGAGAGACACCATGTAATACTCCAGGTTGTTTCATGTTTTTCTAACAGTGTTTTATAACATACAGGAAAAGAAAGCTTTGAACAGAACTCATCCAGGACAAACAGTAACCACATGGCCTCAAAACCTGTTTCAAATAATGCCCCAGTAGTTGCAGTTTCAAGTACAAAGATAGACATAACAACAAAGAGCATCAACTTTCCTCTTTCCCTGGCCTGGTTAATTTTCCCTTTCCCATCTGTGAGTATGACCTAATGATACAGACTTTATTTGTATTTAATTTTGAGATCTGCAGAGGAGAAGTACCATATACAAGCTGGGTCTATGTTGTTTTTCTTAGCTGTACATACTTGGCCAGGCTTTCCTTCCCTCCACACCATTATTTACACTCTGGAGCACTGACTCCAGTGTGATGCATTATCCATGTTATGGCTGTTTATAGAGTAGAAGTGGTCTCTGTAACATGTCTGTTTCTCATGTCTTAAACCAATAAAACTTTTACATCGGGCTTATCAAAACCATTCTGTGTAGATCTAAGTCTGTTGTGACTGAAATCAGTAATAAAACTTCTCTTGATGCCCCGTGGAACAGAGCTAAGGCAACACTGAGCTCTCTTAATAAATTCCGCTCTGGTAAAAGTTTTATTTAAAAAATGTGGTTAACCCAAAGCTTTTAAAGAAGATTAATGTGGACTTATAAAAAATGTCTGATTTTATTATTAGTAGTAATTCATACAGTTTGTCCTGAAGTTTTCCTTTTCAGCTTCAGTTTGAACCATATGTTCAGGAAGTTCAACTGAAAAGCGATCCTTCAGCAATATTATTTTTTTCTAATTAACAATAACCACAGAGGTATTTTAGAGAAACCTACAGAGTCCCTCAGAAGGTTGTGGAGTGGGATAGATTAAAACAGGATTTTGTCTATTTTATGAAAAATGCACTGAAGCACAAATGGGTCAACTTCAGAGGAGTCCTTCCTTTCCTGTTCTACCAAACAAAGGATTCTGCGTGCAGCAAATCTTAATTTCCATGGGATTCTTTTGTGAAGGGCCTTGACGGACTCTGGGATCCATCAGTGCCCGGCTGGCCTTGCTGGGACTGAGCACAGGCACAGCAGTGCAGCTGTGGGGATCCCCAGACGTGGATCCACCACCCCAGTGAGTCAAGGCCGGTAAGATGTGATGGGTGTCAAATGCAAAAGCTCAAGGAGAAGCTGGAAGCTGAGTGCCAGACTGGGTTTATACAGCCTGGATGGGGGTTTAGAAATAAACACAGCTGTGGGCTCAGCCAACTGCTCTGTGTGTGCGAACAAAACACAAGAGGCACCAAGATAAACCCTGCACGCGAATGAAAATGAGTGAAGTCACGAGTCGGAGTGAGGTTCATAAAAATACCTTTGGGCCGAATTTAACATCCCCAGCCCTTGTACACACAATGTAACTGATGGCACCAGGAACATTTTTATTGTGGATTTCAAACATGGTTTCTCTCAAATTCCCTTTCTCAGTGAGAGCAGATGTGATGCTGGGTGCAGCAGCCCCTCACTGAGGGCTCCCGGAGACTCCTCATTACAGCACAGCTCACACAAAGTACTCGCTGGCTGTTTTTAAGAACCAAGATCCTTGTTCAGCTCAACAGAACAATCCCATCAAAATGGTAGCACAAAGTTGTGCTGCTGTTATCACTGGGGTCCCTGTCAAGTTGCATCAGTTGAAATGCTGAGAGGTTTTATTTCCCTGACCTGCTCACTATGCCCTGGAGCTGCCAGTCAAGCTGTGCTGCTTCTGCTGAGATGCTGTTTGTGCTTTGCTGGGTTTGCTGGTGCTGCCAGCCCTGGTATTCAATGTATTAGCAATGGAGCTAACCCTGGCTGGACACCCCTTCCTTATTCTAATATTAAGGATTTGTGCAAGGCAATTAAGGAGTTTGGGATGCATAGTAATTATTTTAAGAGCCTTTTAAGTGCTACTTTTGCAACTCACTTACTTGTACCTCATGATTTAATTACAATAATGCAAACTCTTCTCACACCTGGTGATTTTGTGTTGTTTCCACAACACACAAGCACTCCTACTCGAACTGCTCCAAGTGAATACGAATGATGCTTGCAAACAAGCCATCCTCACTCTTCCTTTGCATCCCCCTCTGACTGTTGAATCCATCCTTGAAGTCTGTACAAAGAAGGTGCAGATGAACACAGCTGTTCCCTTTTTGAAAGAAGTGGGGATGGTTGGGGAAATTGTGGAGAATGCTATGGGTACAGGGGAAACTCAGAGCAGGCAGCAACAATTCAATTTTCCAGTTATCTGAACAGTCCAAACTCACTGCTGTCACTGCATGTGCAGCCTAATCTTACTGTCCTCACACTCTATCCCCTTTCACTCCTGAGACCTCTCTATTTTGTACTTGGAAATCAGCAGCTGTCTGGGTAAAAAAGGATGTGGCAATTGGCTTTTCCAGAGGTACAAGCTGCTCCTTGGCAGTGTGTGCTGGTTTATCTGGGATAACTGGCCCTGGAAGTCACTCTGGACAAGTCCACCTCGATGCAGCTGCAATGCTTCTGTCCACGGGCACCCATATTCCTGAGGGCTTCAACCATGACCCAGGGAGCTTCCAGAGTAAGATCCACAGGGAAAGAAACCGTGGGAAGGAAACTCTCCCTCAGCTGATCTGTGAATCTCTGCACATACCAGTATAGAAGAGCAAAAGCTCCATTTTTGCACAGTCACCTTGCAGAGCAAAACCATGTATTAAAAATAAAAAATCACATTCATTTTCACAGTCCATTGTAGAAAGAGAGTTTATTAATCCTGCTAACTTCCTTGTAAACATTAAATAACCTCCAATATGTTTAGCATATCTTCATTTTTTAATTTGGTAGGTTGCTGCCTGACCCCCTACTGGAGGCACAGTCCCTGGTTAGCAGCACTAACCTGCTCTCCCTGCAGACAAAGGTAATATTTACCTCTGTCTGCATTTTGACACATGCCAAACAATGAGCTTGAGCTCTTGGGATCAGCTTTATTTATCCTCTAATTTTCCCACAGCATTTCAAAACCCACTTGGGCTTGAATGATCCTGCAGCCATTTGCATATCATCTGACACATGTCAGATCACACAACTGTGAAATATCAAACAGGCCTCCAACATTTTGCTTTTGTGTAGTTTATTGCATCTCTGGGATAACATTCCACAAAAAGCAGTATGGAAGTTCCTAATCTCACCAGGCCCCAGCCAGAGGTTGCTTGTTGTACTGGGAGGCTGGATACAGGGGAAAAAAGGAAAATGTTCTTTATTGTGGAACTGTGTTGCTTTTCACACCTCTTGTGAGAAGAAACACAATAAGCCAAGGAAACAACCTCGACCCCTAAGTGTTTATAAATCTGCATTTACTGAGTGAGCAGCACAAAACAAATGGATTGAAAGAGACCCAGCAAGGAAAACCAGCCTGTACCATTATGTGGTTACCTTCTGATGCAGCTCCTGGCAGTACTGTGGTGGAAGTGTTACCATCCACTGTTGCATCCCGAACCTTCTAGTGAAGGTGCTTCTGGAATTCTTACCTGGAGAAGTCCTGCAGTCACCCTGGCAGGGAGGAGAACATGGCGTGGGATGAAAAGCAGACCTAGAGAGGGGCAGGCTGGACCCTTCAAATATCACTCAGATTTGAACTGCAGGATTTTAACTTGCCTCTAAAATTTCAAATCAGATTCCAGTGTAGAAAGCAGCTGGATTTTTCCCCAGGTATTGCCAAATCCAAACAGTTCACACTGGCTCTGCCCTTTCTTAAGGCTGGAATCTGAGCTGGCACAGAGAGTGCCAGGCAGTGGCACTGATGTAAAGATGAGGCTGAAGACACAGGCAGAGCCTCTTCCTGACAGGGTGTAGGATAATACCAAAGCACATCCTTCCTTTCCTGTCACATCCTGGGAGGGAGCTTAAAGAACTGGGGAGTCTCTTTCAATCTACAGACCAAACTAAGCCCTGCAGAGGGTAAAACAAATTTTTAACCCAACACCACAGCATTAATGAAGAGGAATAATCACTCAGTCCTACAGTTCCTGCCCACACCAGGGTGAGGCTCAAGGCCTCATTTCAAAGCATTTACAGCCTACACTCAAAGCCAGATTCTGAAGCCAGGCACACACCAGCGCAGCCATTAAGGCCCAGTTCCCAGAAGGATTCCATATCAAGCAGAATACTTTCTCTTCCAAGGGCTGGGGCAGCAGGGATCCCTTTTAGAAGGGTTCCTCTGGATACTGTACCATGATTGAACAGCGTAGGGGCATTTGGACAGCACAGAAAGGTTCTGCATTCAAGAGATTTCGATTTAAAAGTGCTTAAGAAACACATGGAACTGAAATGCACCAGAATACAAAATAACCAATCTCATGTGAACATTCAGTCTGCAGATTACCTGTATGAAAGGCTGTCATTCCTGCTCCTTGCCTTGTGAGGACTCTTCACCTGGATGGGTCTCAGGGATTTTTTTTTCCTTAGAGTTGCTCTTTGTTTCTTTGGAACCATCATATTTCTGTCTTCTCCATGTGAGTGAACTGGGCCTCTCTGCAGGACTCTTGGAGCAGCTGATAACACAGAGGTTGCTTCCCTTCTTTTAATGTGCATGATAAAAATCTGTCAGCAGATTGCACCTGAAGGGGTGAGGATGGCAAGGTCTGCAGCTCAGGGGCCTGACTGACCCTGGGGCCCTTGGCCAAACTTCCTCAAGCCACAATTGAGGCTTCTCTTGCACTGGGGCAGTGTGATGGGCTTGTCCCTGTGCTGCTGCCATGGGCTGAAGGACTCAGCAGTGCTTGGCATGGCCAAGGAGCTTGATGTGGAGCCCTCAGAGGGCAGTTTGAGGAGAATGCCTCATGCCACATCAGAGTTTAACATTACAGTGCCCACCGACCTGCAGCTGAAGAGCATTAGAACTCTTGAGCTTTAACATTTTACTTCTTGGCTCAATTTGAATTAGATTTTAATTTGAGGACTTGGCAAACTGAACAATTTGCTAAGTCTTGTATAACACAAGGATGGTCAGACAGTCTCACTGCAAAATCCTGCAGCAGTGTTTGTGTTATCACAGCTGATTGATTACTCAGCCACTGGGATACAGAGTTCTGACAGCTCTGGTTTTAAAATGGATAATATGAAACTGGCAGTAACACTGGCTTGGAACAAAAATGCAACTATAAAGTACAAGTGTGACAAGGGGAGAAAGGCACTAAAAGGCCATGCAGGAAATGTGAGCAAATCTCTGTAACTGTGTTGTGCAAGCCCATGCAAGGTACAGAGAGGCCTTGAACTCTGTGCATCTCCATTTTACACCAAGTCAGTGTGATTGCTTGCTCCCTTTCCAGACTCCCTACACCCTTTGTGCTAAGTCTTGGTACCAGTTCAGCCAGAGAAATCAAGGCCAGTTTGAGAATAATGATATAAATAGCAGGAAGTTTATGGAAACTTTGCTGAAGTTGTTTGTGTTGAGCTGCAAAGAGGTAAAAGTGTTGGTACAGTGCCAGCCAACCCTGCACATCTGTCCCTGTATAACCTGTACCTTTGGTATCCATTTGGAGTCTGTGGATTTCATTTTTACACACTACTTGCATATTAAAATAGACATATTAAAATTCATGAATATTTATTGGTTACAACACATTGGTCTCCAGTTGCTTTTTCCCACTCTGTCTTTTCAGCTGACAGATTTTATCTGCCCCTGAGTTGGGAGCTCTGACACCCCACTATGTCAGAGTCATTTTCTTGCTTGTTTCACTCTTTTTGTTATGATGTTTCTTCATTTTATTCCCATCAACTTTCATTGTTTTTAATTATGTCCCTGAACTTGTAAAGCTGTTTCTCCTAACAATGGGTACTTTGGAAATGGCAACAATTGCTTTTCCATGAACTACAAGGCAGGAAGTGCATTGTTTCTTTAAAAAAACTACCAGATGTTTTTCAGGGCTGACTACTAACATTAAAAAAAAGTCAGAAACTATTATTTTCTAAATAACCCAAGTCTAATTTTGTTATTGTGTGACTCCTGTTCGCATTTAACTGGGAATTGCAGCCTATGCCAATACTAAAGAAGGAATTTCTCTCAAGTTAAGTGTGCAAAGTCCATCTATGTGAACACTGCCTACATGAACTCAAGTCCATCTGAGTGTATCATGTTATTCCTTGTGCTGTTCTTGCCAGTCCAAGTGCTGGCACTGGGGTACCTGCAACTGCTTATCTTGTGTTCTCCAACTGGAACAAATGAATATTCCTTGTCCCTTCGTGCAGGGATTATTGACAGAAAATACGCAGCACTTCACAGCAAAGTGACTGCAATTTATTTCTCATTAAAAATTAAAATGTATACTTTAAATGATAAAAGTACATTTTTAACATAGACGGTACAGTAAGAAGAAATTACCCACATCACACATGCCTGGAAATTTGTTACCCGTGCTGTTCCCAGATCCCATGCCTCTGGATCACAAGCTGTTCATGATGGAGCGATACTCTCTCTGGTGTTCCACAAGCTTCAAAAATACTTCATATTTCTTGTCATAAAATCTGTGTAAGAAAGTTAATGTCAACAAAGCCTGAGATTTGAAGATTTAAATCCCCTGCAATATATATGTTTCCTTGTTTCTCTTAGCATTGAAGACACTTTGACTCTTTCCTAAGTACAGCTGCTGCCAGGATCAGAGCCCTCCCTGGGCACTTCTGGAGCAGTTCCCACCCAAACGAGTGATTCCCAGTTGCAATTCCATCTTTCATTTCCCTACAGCCAGCTTGGGTTCTCAGTTTCCCCCAGAGCTCTCTGCTGTGAAAATGAGGAGCCACTGGAGCTTCACAGAATTCATTCAGGTGGGAAAAGTCCTCCAAAACCAGAGTCCCACTGTTTCCCCAGCACTGCCAGGGCTGCCACTAACCCATGTCCCCAAGTGCCACATCCACACGGCTTTTAAATCCCTCCAGGGATGGGGATTCCACCCCTACAGCTGTGCCAGGGCTGGACAGGCCTTTCCATGAAGAAATTTCCCCAGTACCCACCCTGAGCCTCCCCTGGCCCAGCCTGAGGCCGTTCCCTCTCCTCCTGTCCCTGTTCCCTGGGAGCAGAGCCCGACCCCCCCGGCTGCCCCCTCCTGTCAGGGACTTGTGCAGAGCCACAAGGTCCCCCCTGAGCCTCCTTTGCTCCAGCCTGAGCCCCTTTCCAGCTCCCTCAGCCGCTCCCGGTGCTCCAGCCCCTCAGTGTGTGTCCGGGGCCTAGAACGGGACACGGGGCCTAGAACGGGACACGGGCCTAGGACGGGACACGGGGCCTAGAACGGGACATGGGGCCTAGGATGAGACACGGGCCTAGGACGGGACACGGGGCCTAGAACGGGACACGGGGCCTAGAACGGGACACGGGCCTAAGACGGGACACGGGCCTAGGACGGGACACGGGCCCTAGAACGGGACACGGGCCTAGAACGGGACACGGGCCTAGGACGGGACACGGGCCCTAGAACAGGACACGGGCCTAGAACGGGACACGGGCCTAGGACGGGACACGGGGCCTAGAACGGGACACGGGCCTAGGACGGGACACGGGGCCTAGGACGGGACACGGGCCTAGAACGGGACACGGGCCTAGGACGGGACACGGGCCTAGAACGGGACACCGGCCCCGTCGCGTCCCCTCAGCCCGAGCCCGGGAACCGGAGCCGCCCCCGCCGCCGCCAGGGGGCGCCCGCGCGCCGCCGCCCATGGAACGCGGAACCCGTGAAGCCGTAAGGTAAATGACCCTAAAATAGAATGTAACACGGTATAATCCCTAAAAACTGACACAAACAGCGCTTTGAAATGTAGTATTGGAAAGAATTAAAATATAAAATAGGTAATTAAGCCTTAAAAGGTAATAAAAATAATCCTCAGTAATACAGTAAGAACAATTCTTAAAAATTTAATATACTATGACTCTTAAGAGTATCTGTATGCTGAACACTACTGCACTCGAGGAGGGATGTAAAGAGGCCCACCCCAACCTCGTCTCCAGACCCCAACTTCATCTCCCTTGAACTGTCCCAGTGGAACACACCAAGGCCAGCATTACCTTTTATGCTCGTGGTTGGGCTGCACAACTCTCCCAATTTTCCCCATTTTCGCCATGGCCTCCTAGGAAAAGACAAACAGCAACTGAAAAAGCCTGTTTTGATTTAAAATACTTTTTGACAAGAACAAGATGTTTCAAAACCAATCGGAACATTAGTGATGTATTTTGTTTCGGCTGAACAGGCCAGATGGCAGCAAATATGTTCAATCCCATTATAAAGTAGTCAAGAGAACAAAGCACTGCAGACCCTCAGTAACCAAAATCTGGGAGTCCCAGGCGGAACAGATTTATCTTTTATTATTTACTCTAACCAAAGGAAATGTTAAACACTGCGTCCCCGGAGGGGAGGGTTCTCAAATAAAATGATAACTGTACTTGAGATCCCATAATCAGATTCTGAAAGTACCGGTTCGCTGTAGCAAGGGAGGGCTTGAGGGTGCTCCACAAGCTAAATGTAACCTGGGAAGGTCTGTTCTGGAGGTCACAGCTGCCCTCACATTCCAGCACAAAGGTGTAAGAGGCAAACTCTGATCCTGCTCTGCTTTTGGCCAAAATAAAGTCAGAGTTCACAGAATCCCCTGAAGAAGGAGTCTCTGGGACATTCATGTGTGGAGGGGAGAAGGACGAGTAGTTTGGTTCTTTTCCTGATCTCTGTGAGATTCTGATTTTCCGTGGATTTTCCCAAGCAATCCCCCTGGAATGAGAACCACTGAAGTTAAGAGAGGGCTGAGCTCTCAGGATACAGTGGGGGCAGCAGACACTCAGTGTTTCACAAAGAGAATCAAAGCAACAGCTTTTAGATGGGAGAATGTTAAAAACATTCTCAAGAATCAGTGTGTGACTAAATCAGGGTTCAGAGTTTCTAAGCAGGACCCTGAACTTGTTTTAATGCAGTGCCTAAGAATGAGGATAACCCTGGAGAACAGGCAGCCTGTGCTGCTGCTCTGGAACCTTCCAGCCAGCTGCTACAGCTGGATTTTTAAAAGGTTTGGATGATTTTACAGGCTGGAATACCTGCTCTAGTGAAATCTGTGCTTTCCACTAATCCAGCACTTGACAGCTGAGGATCTCACAGAACTTCACTGTGTGGATGAGCAATGTCAGTGCAGTGTCACCAGCCCAGGGCAGGCTCTATCAAAGGGAAAAGCATTGCCAGGTGTGCAGTCAGGACTTGACTCTGCTAAGGGTACTGATAAACCAGCAGGGAACATTTCTGTGCTCTCATATGCCCATTCTCCTTCATATGGGCAGAGGTTGATTGTACTTCGATTCCCCAAGAAACACCCTTGAAATAACACTTCCAGAGAGATAGTGTGTTCTTTTCCCTGGGACATGTGAGCCTGCTGGCACTGAGACTCTGCACACCAGCCAGATTAAAATACTGCCATGGAAAGGCTGATATCCTTCCCAGTAAGAGAATTGGGCATTTTCTTCCCTGTCCTTTAACAGGTGATACTGACAATGCCCAAGCATTGTCCCTGTTTACAATAGTCAGTCTCTTACAACTCCCTTGCATGGCCAGCTGGATTTACAGACTATCCAAAAAATGAATGAACATTCAGAAAAAAAAAAAACTAACAAACCTCAAAGTAAAAGCCAATTCCCTCTGGTACAATGGCTACTGCTTTTCCGTTGTGCCTTAGGGAAAACAAAGCCCCCTGAAGCACTCTCTCTCTAATGGAAGAATCACCTTCCTTTCTGCTCCCTGCTTTACACCTCCTTTTGAATTGCCCTGGAGACACTGCACAAAAATAAACCTACAAACCCAAAGTCTCTAAACAGGCAAATCCATTTTTTATCACAGGTGCAACAAAAATGAAAGGGAGGGCCAGACTTTGGATTCCCCTCCCCATGCACCCTCAGGACCAGGACACAGACAGCACCACTCCCAGGGTATGTTCTGCCTCTGACATGAGTGCTCCACACACTTGTGTTGTGCTTTACTCTTACAGCTTCCAGAGCAGAACACGTCTTGTTGCTCTTTGGGAAGTCAGCCAGCTTTGAGATAAACCTGTCTCCAGACAGGTTTTATTTTTATGCTGTTACTCAGGAACTCCAGGTCGCCTGGGCTGGTCCAAGAACAGCCCCCAGATCCCCCAGTGCCCCCTGTGCCCCCCATGCCTCCAGCTGGGCCCAGCTCTCACAGCTGGCACTCGGGAGCTGCCCTTCAAGGGCTCAAGCCAAGGCTGCCCAGAGCCTCCCACTCTCCCTGTGAGGTCTCCCCAACCTGAAAGCACCAGCACAGAGTCCCCATCAGGCAGCCAGAGAGGTGTCACCACTCCCATGGCGGTGGGAGCACGATGGGCTGGAGAGGTCCCAAAAGGAAAACTGGTCACTTAGGATCCGGTCTCAACTAGGAATCAGGGCCTGGCAGCTGCTTCTCTTCTGCTGGTCCTCCCATCATCCACCCTGAGCTAAGGAGGAAGATTCTCAAGTTTACCAGTCTTTCAGTTTATCAGCTAAAATACTTTGGTGTTTTTAAATCTACTGAAAATATGCAGACCTTTGAGAATCCACAGCATTAAAGTCTCACAGCAACTACCATGGGTCTGGGGAATAACATGGCAAAAAAATACACAGCCAGCAATTTTCAACAACTCACCCATTCTATGCTGCTCAAAATACACTAAATTAATTCCCTCTCTCAATTCACATTTTAGTTGTGTGTTCTTCTGTGTTTTAAAGTCAGTTTGGTCATTGTTAGCTTGAACAAAAAACTTTACTCCCAGAGGAGAGTCTTTTCAACAATTTTCTGGGGACAAAGAGGAACAGAACATTGAAAATATGAATTTATAATGAAATGGGGAAACAAAGGAACATTAGAATTGCATTACTGAATCGGATCAACCTTGTGGACTGCTCTGTCTCCAACAAAGCCTTAAATATAGCAAAGTGATAATACTGCTGTTCAGAAATAGTTTGTTTGAGGGTTGACATCCAAATCCATAATTCCAGTCACCAAGGATTTCACAATCTTAATTTGAATGACGCTCTATCTTCTTTGTTTGCCAGTCTAGACAGTACAATGAATACAGTGATTTAAAACACAATGAATTCTCTCTTAAAACAAAATATTTTGTAAAATTGCTTTTTAATCATTTCTTTTCTCTCTTTCCATAAAGGCTATGCTATAAATAAACCCTGAAAGTTCGCATTTGATCATCATTTCTAAAGGCTGGGCAAGAGGCAAGTGAAGGGTTTACACAGAAAAAAAAGAGAGGCACTGTGGAGAAGAAATAAAGGGATGCATTCATGATTTCTAACCTTTTGTTGGAGTGTCAACGCTGAGACAGATACAAGCCAGTAAACACTCTGCTCTCCATGGAGAGACCCAGTCCAGCAGGGTTATCCCTGCCCGGGAAGGGAGCAGGGAACCAAATTCCCCAAGGCCCACCAAGACCTCAGGACAAGGTGCCGTTTTGCTGCAGGGAAGGTCAGGAGCCACTCAAATCCACTTGGTCCTGGTGGCTGAATTCCAGTCTCCAGCATCATCTGGGGCATAGGATCCAACACTTGTCCAGTTGAGGAACCCAGGGCAGCCTCAGCAGGCAGTGGATGTCCAAGGGAAACCCTACTGGAACCCAGGCAAAATCCTACCTCCTAGGGAAGCACGACTTTGATACAGCATCTAGAAGCTGGAACTTTCCACTGCTGTCCCTTCAATAATGGGAAGGAAAAGGTTTTTAACCCTGTGTGGGAGGAGGCCCCAGGAGAAGCCCATCAGCCTGGCACAGGAGGTGCACACAGGGAATAGCTTCAGGCTGGGAGACCCATCTTCCCTGATTCCCTGCCCTTGGGATCCTCCAAGCGCGGCCTCACAAAACCCAGCATGATCCTGCTCATCCCACAAGGGGAGCTCATGTCCCTTGGGACTGCAGAGGGAGGTCAGTGAAGCCCACTTGTGAACAGAATCACAGAATCACAGAATCAACTGGGTTGGAAGAGACCTTGGAGATCATCAAGCCCAACCCAGAACAGCCCTCAAGTCTGATTTTCAGCAGTGACTCAAGGACTGATGAGGTTGAGTATTACTGAAAATTAATGGGATGTGAGCCCTTAAAGTACACAGCAGATGAGAAATCAGATTTAGGGACATCAGCCTTAGCTTAAAAAGTCAAGTAACAGAATCCCAATTGGGCTTTTTCTTTATTTTGAGACTTAAAAAATTATATCCAAAGTTAAATGGATACAGCATTTGAGCACAAATGCAATTTCCCAGCTCTGTTCTCCCCACTTAGTCATTTTGGTAATCCCAAGAAATGCTTGGACTTTTACCTAAGGTAGTTACTAACAATGAAACAATCACAGATCATTTGAAGTTTTCCTGTCCAATTTCAGTGGCTGAAAATTGGAACAGCAAAGCACCAAACTAGGGGGATCTGATGCTCACACTCAGGCCAGCCTCACCTCTCCAGTGTTTCTGTCCAGTTTTCCTGTCGCAGATCCAGCAGCAGGAGGAAAATAACATAAAAGTTGCCCCATTCTCAACAGGCTGAAATGTAGGAACATTCTTCCCACCAGATCTGTCCTGACTGCAGGACTCAGCAGGTGTTAAGAACCTTCAAACTATCAGAGAGACTTTCCTTACACTTCTAGTCCTCACAACAAATAAAGTAAATAATGGTCTATGTAATAATTTTAACTGTTCTGCATCAGTGAAGAACCTCTCACCCATTTTTACTCCACACATACAAGCTCAGCTAACAGATGTCTTTAGCATCATTTTAAGAAGTCCAGTCACAGATATATTTGGATTTGAGGGACATAAATAGATTTCTTGAAATGCTGATGTTGAATAAATACTTTTAAACTTTTATAAGAATTTTAAGCAAAGCTGCTATTTCCTTTTAGGCTTTTATTTAGGGATTGCTTGTTCCACAGCCCAGAGATGAAAAATTCATCTTATCCGTGTTTAGAGGAGTTACATATTTCTGTAACACAGGCCTAGCAGAACATTACTTTTTAGTGGTACATGACTGCATGAAGAAAGCATGTGATGGACCATATACAGTATTTTTCTAGTGGTTCCCCCCCCACCAAAATTTGTTTGAGTTATAGGGGCAGATCTTGGCAGCATGCACAAAGCCCAGAATCTGTAACTCAATTCTCTGTGGGTTTCTGGATGGAGCGAGCCAAGTTTTAAAACACATTATGGATAAGTATTAGAGCTGAGCAAAAATTTCACACCTAAGACCAAAGTGTGAAAATTTGGCTTTGATTCATTTCGTGAAAAGGTGGAAAATTTCACACAAGCTTGTATTTTCCTTTTGCTCTGATCCAACATCGATTTCTGTGTCTGCATCAAACCTCAGAGTTTTTGTCTGTCTGTGTGTGCACAGGCAGAGGAGGAGGGAGAACAGGATGGAAGGATGGAGGGCAGGCAAGCAGGACACCAGCTCAGGACCTGAACCCCAGTCTGTCTTCCAGGGAAAGTCACTGGCCTTTGGAATCTCTCTGTCCACAGGCTCAGAAACAGCACTGGCCCTCCTTGGAGGAGTATTTCATACATTTGTTTGTTACACTGAGGCAGCTCAGAAGCAGCCCAACGTTATTGTACCCTTCAGCCATCCAACTTGAGCTGACAGAGGCCAACTGGATGGATCCTGAGCACTGAGACAAGGTGGAATTCTGGTTCCAGCACTGAATCAGATTCCAGAAAGTTTCAAGAGATTCCTGGAGTTATCAGGGACATGTAATTTACTCTTTTATTTTTCAGTTAAAATTCTCTCTCTGCAATGGGCTGTGCCATTTCTCCAGTTCGGTTTGGCTGGGGCACAGCGTTTGCACACTCGAGGTGTGTCCCCAGTTTTGCACTTTGGGTGCCACATGGAACTCCCAGCCCTCCTGCACCTTCCATATCCCACTGAAGGATGGATCACCCAACCTGTCCTGCACCACCAGAGCAGCTTTTCACTCCTTAGAACCAGAACAAATTGAGAAGAGGTCTCACAGCAGCAGAGACAAGCACAGGTAAGGCCACGGGAGCACTTCTGCCTCCAGAGCACCAACTCTGCCTCTGCCTCTGTGGCTCCAGAGTGCCAGCCAGGCTATGGTCACCCAGTTTGGTGTCCCAGAGCCCAGCCAGGCTGGCCAGCCACAGGCACAGCCCTAAGAGGAGCAGCAGTGGCAGGGCAGCTGCTGGAAGGGTGCCTTGCCATGCCAGCCATGATATTAATTACTTATTCCACAGCCCAAATTTAGAATGGGATGAGGGTCAGCTCTGATTGTCACATCATCTATCAGCTGGAAACTATGTTAGGGTCTAAGCTCCAGCCACTCTGCTACTAAATATAGGTTGGTTAGCTGTTGATTTGAGTCTGCACTCCCCCAAGCTGCCTTTGACTATCAAAGAATTAAGCAGTTTGCTTTGTGAGGGCTCTGTTGTTGGCACCTCTTCGTGCCCAAAGCTGCTTGGACACAAACCTGACAGCTTAGCAGAGGTTTCAGCTTCCCTGGGCAATGGAAAGAGCCCAAGTGCTCACCTCCTGTTTCAGCTTCCCAGACTGCTGGCACTGGGTGCCATGAATCAATGGCACCATCCAAGCAGTCTGGGGCAGGGTTTAGCTGCTCTTCCCCTGACATGAGCCCGTGCAGCTTCTCTGGGAAGGGACTGTTCCCTTCAGTGGCTGCGTGTGAAGGTCCCAGCCCAGGCCATGGTGGTGATGCCACAGCTGGAACAGGTTCCTGACTCCAGCACCAACTGGCACTGGCAGCACATCTCCCTCACACCCTTCTGAGGTAGAATAACCACACACAGCATCGCTGTTATAATGGACTAAGAAGGTTTGTCCATAGAAGCCACATGAAAATATATTGATTTTGACAGTTTTTAGGCTTGGAAATGTCAAGCTGACAGGCAGCTGTGTTTAACAGAACACAAGCTCACCTGGGAGTCAGGACAGCAGATTCCTCCACCAGCTCCTGATGCAGGGCACTGCCCAATCAGCCCTCTCCCTACTCATCCCTCCTGGGGATGGGGCAAACTAATCCAGGGAATGCTCCTCTGCATAACTTACAACACATTCCTTTGCTTCTCCGGCTCCCTCCTCACCCTCTGCTTGCAGCATCTGTCCCAATGATTTTACCCTCAATTTTTGGTGGCAAGGCCTTTGGGGCATGCAGGGCAGGTGTGTGATTTCCACATGGACACTCACACCAAAAACCCAGCTGGGCACACAGAAATCCCTCCCTGCAAAGGTGGGAAAGCCCTGGCACAGGTTGCCCAGAGAAGCTGGGGCTGCCCCTGGATCCATGGAAGTGTCCAAAGCCAGGCTGGACACAGCCTGGAGCAGCCTGGGACAGTGGAAGGTGTCCTTGCCCAAACCATTCCACGATTCTGTGATTTGGACTGGGGAGGGTAAAACAGAGACACTGAAGACCCAGCACAGGAGATCCTGACACTCATCTGGGCACTTCATGCAATATTTAGCTGAACTGCACCATCTCCTCCAAGGTGCAAAATTCAGATTTATTCAGCTGATTTCTTTCCATGTCCATGCTGAACATTCAGCTTTCCTCACATTTAGTCACCCAGTTCAAACTTTTATTTGCCATCTGGCAACAGACTGGGCTTTACTGGGGGGAGGGGATAAGAAAGGGGCTTTTTTTTCCTTTTTTTTTTTTTTTTTGCATCTGTATTTGCTTTATGAGCTATGGCTAAGGCATCATTTACACATGGGGAACTGGATCAGGTTCTCTCAATTCATTCCATATGTTCACTTACGTTGTCAAAACATTTCTTCGATCTAATTAATCTGCACACATCTCTCTGTTCATTTCCCCACTTCGGGCAGTTTCAGCATTTTTGGGGTACCTAGCTGGGATTTTGTCATCAAACCAACTTCTGCCTATACTTTGTTTTAGGGTTACTCCATCAAGAAAGCAAAACTATTTGCAATATTTTACTCTTCATCTATTTATTCTTTCCCTGTATCCAGCACTGGCTGAGGAGACATTCCTTTCCTTTCCCCCTCATCTTTCAAATATATTCTTTGCCATGCTCCACTGTCTACCTGAGGTTAATGAGGAAAATCCCTGCTGTGAGTTTTGATTTGGGATTATTTTTATTGTGTTAATCTGATGTGTGGTTTACTATTAAAAAACCCCCAAAACTATACCTCAGAAATATGCTTACATTTTACCCAATCTGGACTGGATTTGGGAAATTACCCTGGACAGGGGCTCATAAAAAACAAGAGATCTTTAGAAACAGTCTTTCACTACTGTAAACCAGTAGAAGGTTGAGATGTTAAAACAGAGAGTAAACTGCATTAAAATATAGAGCCTTTTAGAAACCTTACAGATATGCCATGTCCAACAAGAAAAAAAAATATTTAAGAGATACAGAGATATCCAATGAGTGGTGAACAGAGAACAAATCCTAGAAGAAATGAGGAATCTGTTGAGAGTTTATCCTGGACTGCACAGCCCTTTCTCCCTGGGAAGCACAGCACAGAGAAGGCAGCTGTCCATGGCACAAGGCGTTTGGTTTCCATGCTACAAACAAGGGGTCAACAACCTTTTCCAGCACACTGCTCCAGAAAGTATTTTTCTTTCCTAAATTAAAGGCTACCCGTGACTGAACTGAGTGAAGCTGAAGCAAAGGACACTCATCATTGCAAGGGGGTGGACTAGATGACCTTTAAAGGTCTCTTCCAACCCAAATTATTCTATGATTCTGTGATTAGCTGATGATACTGTCCTGTCCTAAAAACTGAGCATCCTTTCTTCTCCAGATCTGAAAATCAGCCAGGGATGAGAAGCGACTGCTCTCATTTGTCTTCTGCCACTAGAACTGCCCTCCAAGAGTGCTCTTTCTAAAAAAGGCACTTTAAATGCTGGATACATATTGCTGAACAATTTTATTTTGGGAAGGATTCCTTAAAAACCTGGGAAGCCTGGTCTTATGGATGGGATTGCCAGTCAGTTGCCAAATATGCTCTAATAGCAGCAAGGGAGAATCTCAGCCTGAGCTGTGGAACTCCCATGGACAGAGAATTCAGAGAGTTTTATATGAGGAAACTGCAATAGTCACATCAGAATAGGTGTTCTGCTCCCTTTGCTACTGAAAACTTTGGCTTGTATCTCTTTTGGAGACCACTGAGAAATGGTAAATACAGTTCCCTTTAGCACTAAAACTTCTCTGTCAGCAGGAACCTCTTTATGTGCACAATATCTGTGTACTGCAATCACATTTATTGCACAGAAAACCTGTAGGCACCAACTTGAACAAATTAATTTGGAAGAAACTATCCTTGTTGGCAAATGTCAGATTACCCTTATCACCACTCTGGCTGACATTTTTCTATACAAAACCAAACCCAAGGGCTACTTATTCCCACCTGTCCCAGAGCCATAAAGAGCCTCTGATTACAGTAATATCCCATAACCTCTGTTACTGAGCAAATCCAAACCTGTCACCCAGCACTGCCAGCAGGAGTTTTTAAAGGTATCTCAGGCATCTTTTTCCTGAGCAGATGTTCTCAGGAAGCATTTGTATTCATTTGGCAAATAGAAAAAGAGCACATTTTCTAATTGCCCGTGCCCAAAACAAAGGCTGGTTCTGTCTGCAAACATCCCAGTTGGAATTAGAAGTGCATTTGCTGTAGGAGCAAGGCACCAGTGGCACCAGAGCTGGGCTGGTCACAGCCTGAGGTCCAACACAGCATCATCCTGCCCAGGGCTCCTCTGAATGCTGAGCTCCTGAGAGAGTCTCCACCTTCCCACCTCCAAGTTTTGGCCAGGTGGGAAGCTTGGGGAGCTTGTTTATAAGCTGTCCTTTTTATCTTCAGGAAAGGCAAACAACACCAAATCATTCCAGAGGGATGTTCTCACCTTCCAACACCCAGCCAGTCACCATTCCTCCTTTTACTTTGCTATCCCATCCTATTTTCCCAGCTTTTTAAGAAGCCCTCAGTGAGCTGCACCTTGTGGCTCCTGCTTCCAAGCAAACCTTGCCCCTTCAATCACTTCAGTGAGAAATTCCTAAGCCACAGCTCCTGAAGTGCTTATGAGGAAAAGCTCTTCCCAGCACACCTTCCATAACTATTCACTGGATTCATTGGCTCTGGAATTTTAACCCTGGACAAGTCACACAAGCCCTGAGATCAGCTCAGCTGGTCAGAACATGGTGCTGATAATCCCAAGGGTGTGGGTTTGATTCCCATATGAGCCCTTCACTTAAGAGAGGGACTTGATCATCCTTGTGGGTCCATCCAACTCGGAATATTCTGTGATCCTGTGGAGCTTCTGCACCTCAGTTCCTCATGTATTCCACGAGAATCACTAACACCACTAGATTAATACCAAATACTCAAGAGGAAAATCTGGCCAGTGTGGGACACAACTGAAGAAAAACCACTTTGTGCTTCATGATTCAGCTGATCCTAAGAACTGAGCCAATTCCTGCTGCCGAGGATCTGTCCTTTTATTTAAAGACAGCAAGCTGGGAAAAGAGATGAATAGCAGAGGCCCAAATGGCTCATGCAGCTTTTCACTTGTAGGTCACTGAGCAGAACCTCAGCGAGGTCAGTGAGTGTTGAGAGCTATGGTGGGATGCCAGCTTTTTATTGTGCCCTCTGCAAAGGGGATTTACTGGTTTCAAATTAATTTCTATCGTATGCAGCTTTCCCAACACGAAATGCTCCACTGTCACAGCTCAGTCACTGATAACACTTTGCAAAAGCTCACAGGAGAAACTGCTGCCACCACCTGAACACTTCCTTTTAAAATCACACTTGGAGAAGTGTCCTGACTGTGAACTGAGGCTGGAGGAGCTCAAAGAGCCTTCCCCAGCCTGGGTGGGGGCACAGCCCTGTGAGGAGAGTGGCAATGCAGCTGCACATTCTGTTCCTCACTGGAGCAGAGCTGGGGAAAGGCAGAGCCCAGCTCTGGGGTTGTCCTTTGCTCCCCACAGCAGCTGCTCCACAAGGGAGGTGAGTGTGTGCTGGCAGCACCACAGACCTGTTCTTTGCAGAAAGTACTTTCTGAAAGGGAAAAAAAAACAGAACAGAAGAAGCAAAAATGAACAACTCTATCATTATCTGATGTGCTGAGATCTCGGCAGAGATCAGCTCAAAGATCCATATTGTTTACAGCAGCTGATGAGTCTCACAAGTGCTGAAGCTGTGCTCTCGCTTAAAGTGCTAACATATTTACAGTTTTCAGTCCTGTCCTTAGCACTTATCTGTCATTTCAAGATGAATGCTCCTTTTGTACAGCCTAATCACTTGCACGAACACTCCACTAGCTCAAAATCCCAGATTTGTTTAGCTTTTCCATTAGCAGCAATTCTGTACTTTGGAAATTGCTTAATGCAGCAAATCTGAAAAAAACCAACTAGTTTTTGTTCAAAGGAATTTCTTTGGCCGTGACAAGTCTAGAATGGAGGGAAAGATATTAAATTTCTTTTATCTGATCTAAGTCTGACTTTTACTGCACACCTTTCTAAACACACTTATCCATTGTTCTGCTCTGGCTTGGTTATTGACATTGGAATAATTAGTTAAAATCTATATAAGATCAGACTGAATCAGCAACATATCTAACTAAACCCCTCGTAAGAAGCCATTTTCTCATGCTCAACAATCTTTTCTCTATTTATAATATTTAAAACATTTGGTAGGATCCCATCCTGCCCCCTCCTCTCCCAACAAACAGTAGGAGCATGTGCAATGAAAAGCCGTCAGTCATTTCGTTTTTACAGGAATAAAGGAATGTGGATCATTCTACAATGCAGTAACTTAATTTAAAAAAATGCAACCCAGGCATGCAAGAAAAAGGATACAGTTCTAAGGAGGAGGTCTTACCCTGCTGGATGTTTTACATTACACTCATTGGGTTACTGGCCTGCCACAAATCAGTTTCAGATGCACCTCAGAAAATGCTCAGCAATGCAAGATGCATCTGTTGTTTCTGCTAATCCTGGTCCCACTGCAGTTAAAAAAGGACAACATCTGATTTTCAGAAGTCTCCAGAAATGTCTACAACTGCAGTTTAGAAGGCTCCATACTTGAGCAAAAAGAGCACCTCAGTTATGTGTTGGGCACAGCACTGGTTATCTAAAGCTTCAGGCTGGGAATGAAAATGTCAATCTGGAATAAGCCTTTGCTGTTCCTAAGGAATTGCCAATCCAAACCCTGAGTGAATTTGTGCTTTAAAGGATGTGGTCTCCCATTCTGGCCCAAATATTCTTTAAAAACAAGAATTCTGCATATGAAATGCATTTTTGTGCAGATGAACAACACAATCTTTAAATGTCCTGAATGCTGTAAATACTAAAAACCAATATAAACATCAGAACTGTAACCATGCCATGGTGTACAGGCCATCTTCCATATCATAGCAATGAAAATTTACACAATAATAAACTGCAGTTCTAAGATAAGATTCAGAAGTCAAAAGATGTTCCAATTATGTGTAACTGCATTGTTAATCTACAACCTTTCCATTCTGACTTATTTTAATCCACCAGAGAAACACCTTTAGCATCATCATAGATTTTCTTTGCATCTTTTGTTCTGTCACTTTAATACAACCATGAACCCCTCCTCTGAGGTTTGTAAACATCACCAGATCTGCTTCACAAATCAGGAGGATGAAGAACAAAGTTACACAACTTGGCCGAAGTCACAGACAAAGTCAGTAGCTGAGGTGGGAATAAAGTCTATGGACTCTGCCTCTCAAGTTAGGTAACACAGATTGTTCTCTCATTGCAAAATTCTGCTTTTATTTATACTCAGAAGAACTTGATGCTGCAGTAGCTCGTGTCAATTTGAACTAGCACAGAGTATGTCCCATTGCCAGGCTGTTAGTAAGAACTCCTTTGGCACACACAGATTTTGTCCTGTGTCCCTAGGAAATACTACACTACATTTTACATGGTATGTGTTTGATCTGCGAAGCCAGGCAACTCACTCCTTATCTCCAGACATGAAACAAGCCTGGGATTTGAGGTGTCCAGCAGTTCTGGACATCCATATCTGGTCAGACTTAAGGAATTACAAGAAGAGCAGGGGTGCTGATAAACCAAGAAAAACCCTTTTTCCTTAACCCTTCCTGGTAACACTGCAGAAAAATTGTGCATGGGTGGAATATGAGCAAAAACTTCTCCAGCCCTAAACCCTCCTGCTGGGTTTTATCTATCCACGGGAGAGTTCCCAGCTTTCTGAAGGCACAATCCAAAGAAGGGCAAATGCCATCATTTGGAGGAACTGAGACAGTTACAAAACATTTTTAAAAAACTGTGGATGGGAGGAAAATTGGGCAGGGAAGCAGGAAGGCAATGGAATGACACTCTGGTGTGAGAGATGCTGTGTAATTAGCCACTAGAGGGAACAAGAGTCATGCTCTTAATTAAGGTGCAGCTTCTTTTAGCAGGGGGGCCTGAGGGTTATCCTTGCCCAGGGAAGCTGGATGCCGGGTTGAACCCTTTCTCTGTAAACTCTTTTCTGTGTTTCATTCTCCCCTTTCAAGTCTCTATAGGCCTTGGCACAAGCAGGGAACAAGACTTGAATTCATACACCTTTCACATCTCCTACCTGCAATTAACTATTTTTTGCACCTGGTAAAAATGTTTAAACAAAAACCTGGGATCAGAAGGGATGAGACAAAGGAGGGAATGAAAAAATAAGAAAAATTGTAAAGGAGACAAAGCTATATTTTGCAGACAGGGTACACTTTGGTGTTGGCTCTTTTGAAGGAGAAGGGAAGAAAAATCACATTCAGCTCATTGCAAATGGTGTGAAAAATGTGGAGTGATGCTCTGCTGGCATCAACAGACTGAGACAGTGCTTGGGAGGGACCTGCATCCTCCTCCTGCCTGACTGAAGGTGCATGAGAAAAATGAATGAGGCAAAAAGCAAAAGCCCCTCTTTTCCTCTGCTGCTGCTGAAGGACACAGACCTATTCAACAGCACGGCAAGGACTGAATCACAGACAAACAATCTTTTTATTACCATAAAATGACAAATAAGTAACAGTTACAGCCTGTAAACACAAGACTCAAATTAAATAGAGTTCTAAGTGGTACAGTGTAAGTGGAAGCAGGATCCCACTCCTATTAGAGCCGGCTCAGCCTAAAGAGTATCAGATGTTACCCAGGCCTTAGAAGGCCTGGGACATAAACTATGTGTGTAAGAGAAAAAGAAGTCAAATGACTCATGACAGAGTTTGTTTTAATATAAATGACTTCTTCTGACTCTCTGCTTTTAAAGCCTTGCCACGTTCAGATCCTGAACAGCTAACCTGGGCAGCTGGCTCCCTCAGCCCTGTCCTTCAGTTTGTGTATAAAATGCTGGCATTTACAAACTCCTATTCCTCTGGCTGAGGGAGGGCAGTTTATTTTAGCACTGTGATCAGTGCCATAATAAATCTCCCCTCTTCCAGTCCAAGAACACTGGCACAGCCCAGTCAGTGCTCTGTGCATATGCTGTGCCCATAAAACAGAGGACATGCCACAAGGCTTTACTGATGTCCTACAAGCCTCGAGAGGGGACCAGAGGTGAGGGATCAGCACTGAATGAGCCACAGTCCATCCCTTACTCTTTGCTTTTCATTATCTGAGAACATGGGTAAGGAACTGAGATGTGGAAGAGAGAGACAGAACGAGGAGAGGAGAGGAGAGGAGAGGAGAGGAGAGGAGAGGAGAGCAGAGCAGAGCAGAGCAGAGCAGAGCAGAGCAGAGCAGAGGAGAAGCACAAATGACAGGCAAAAGTACAAGAGAAAAAAATAAACAACATCAGAGGGGAGATGGTGGCTTTTGGGGATTTAGTGCTGAAAGAGAAAAGCCCCATTCTCTGCCACACCTATCTTTATTCTCTTTCCATGCCTGGTTTCCCTCTGGGATGAGTGTCCATGTCCAGAAAGCCACAGGTTTGACATTTTGTGTCTTATGGCAAACATGCTGAATATCTACAGGGCAAAGTTACACAAAGCAAACAAAAAAGTGAATCTTGCTTAGTCTCCCTTTCGTGCAATGCAAGAATCATCCCTTAGATGGGACTATTGCAAAATTAAACAACCTTGCAACCACAACCAGTAAATAATGAGTAATGTGCTTGTATGTTCAAAGCTTTTATGCCAACCAATCCAGGAACGTGAGGAGAGCTCATCACAAAAAGGCCCCATTTATCAGAAGGGCTTCACACAGCTTAGCATCTTTAGGGCCATTACTCACCTCCCACACCTAAGCTAAGTGCCAGGTCCCAACCTAGAGCCTAACACACATCCCATTTATCTGCTGGAAGACACATGAGCTGCTTCCCTCGGTCTTGTCTAAAGATACAGCATTCAATACCTAAACAACTTAAAGTTCACAGAAATGAGTGATTTCACAGCAACATAGAGAAAGCCACCAATCTGGGAAAATCAGGCAAAAAGCAAGTCTTACCAGACACTTTGAAAGCAAAGGGAGTCTGAAGGCTACAAAACTCAGCAGTATTTTGCTGAATATATCCAAGGTGTTTGTGCTACAGGGCTGGGCAATGAAGGCACCTTCCACATGTGATGTGTTATCATCATCCACCCCAGAGTTTTGGGAAGGAGAGGGTGGGCTGGATGATGGTACAGCACTCCTATATATGCCTCTCATGCAGACACTCTTCAAAGGAAAAAATATTGATTAGAAGTTGGTTTATTTTCCAGAGTGTTCTCCCTTGAGGGTCCCTGTGCTTCCCAAACTCCCAAAGAAGTGACAGGGTTAGATCTGAACATCCCTCATTACAGAGGGCTCCACTGCCACATCACTTTACTCTGCTCCTTGCCCAAAAATTGTGCTCCCCCCAGAGCTCCCACACCCACACTCTTCCCTAAAACCTCTACCTGGCAAAGGACTCTCTGGAAGCTGCGTGGCAAACAGCAGGTGCTCACACAAACAGGCCCTGCATGGGTCAGGAGGTATTTCTGTACTGAGGGTCAGTGATGCTCAGGGGAATGCAGCTCCCAGGAATGCTACACATTGAGTACATGCCCCATAAATCATTCCTAAGACAACAACCCCACTTGCTTTTGCTGTGCACTTATAAGGCACAGCAAGAGATGGACACAGCAGTTCTCCCCGTTTGTGCTCTCCCAATGTTTTTCAAGCCTCATCTGGAGGAATATCTTTGTGCAAAAATCTGCAAGTCAGGCTTTTCCATGCCCACTTGGTGGTCAGGCTTTCTGCCTCTATTTCCCTCAAGAGTGACAATTATGGTCTTGCTACTCATTATGTGGACACTTGTCCCAATAAAAACAAAACAGAGCCATGAAGAAATTTCATGTGGATTCTCTATATCTCACTGCCCAACTTCAAACTGTGCCTCAGAAATTTTAAGCACAGGACACGTGAAAAGTTGCTTCAAAACAAGAAGGAAAGGGTTGGGAACGGTTGTTATATGTCTGTATCTAAGAAACCAAGGAAACAAGAACATATGATTGAACAAAAAAAAGAGAATGAAAATAGGATTCCAATTCTGAGGAAAGACAGTAAGTGTAAAAAGCAGCTGCTGTCTAATAAATGTTAGGGGATCTCTCCTTCACCATTTCAGATCCATGATTATATGAAAGGGAATAAAGAAAAATGTCTTTACTGTTAACCACAATAAAATGTACTGGGCACTCTGAGATAGTAAACAGTCCTGTTAAACAATACCGAGAGAGAAAATGTTAAGAAACAAACCCCCCTAGACATCTTTAGGATCAAGGATAACACAGTATATGTAACTTTTTCAAATATAGGGTAGCAAAAGTATGTCCTAGTGGTCTGAACTAGTTGCACCAAATCCCACAACTAAGTGATCATAATGTCCTTCAAAAACTTTAGTGTGAAAAACATTCAAGCATTTCAGACAGTGCTGTGACTCCACATGCTCGTGCTTTGCCACGGAACAGCCTGATCCCTGTGCTGACATAGCAAGAGTGCAAATCCCAGATGGAAAATTAATCTCACAATGTAGCCAGATTGAGTTTCCAATTCTCCAGTGCATAACTTGAAGGTTTTTCTCCTCAGCTACTGAAGAGGTGAGGGCAGAGAGACTTTAACTTGTTTGACATCCCAAACATCATTTAAGCAAGACACACTCTGAAAAGGACCTTCTTGGCTACTGACAGTTGCAAAAGATCCATGGTACCCTCCTTTGTCCTCATCCTTCCTATAAAATATTGCTATCACACTTTTCCCTGCTTAAATGGCCTGGACAGAAGGGGAGTCCAAGGTCCAAATGACTTCAGCTGTGTGTCTGAGCACATGGGTAAAACTGGCCCTTAAAATAGAAAGGAGAAGGATCAGAGTACACTTTTAAGAAAGTATCTATCTACTATAAAGACACATTTATGGTTTCCTCATATTTATGGTTTTCCTCAAGAAAAGACAGGGTCAGCAAGCTGGAAAAACTGTAAGGCTGTGATATTATTAAACTTCTACAAGCTGATCTTAATCTTACTCTTCTTGAAAAGAAAAAAAAAAAATCAACTAATTGTACATCTCCTTAGAAAAACTCCACTGTGGTCATTTCATGGTTTGTTACAAAAATACGCAGCAGCAGAAGCTGAACTATTCCAGGCAGCATTTTTTCTCCTGCTTGCCAGGTCCAGGGCTTACTGACAGATGAGAAAAATACCACTGGTTTAATAAGAGTCTCAACTTGTGCAGACTAACAAAACACTACATCTTATTCTTTGCCAGCATCAGCTGATGTGAGTTTTTAAAAAGATGAAAGACATGACAATGTAAGTGTTAATCCTACAGACAGAGGAGGTTATATTCACATACATGTGGTTGTTTCTAACACAGTAATTCAGGGTGTGAAAGACCCAGAACTTGAGAGAAGTCAGTGGAGCTGTGCCACTGTGCAAAGCCAGCTACACTTTCAGCATAAAGACAGATTAAATAGATTTCTTGTGTCGTGTTTCCCTCCAAGAGGTCTTCATTACCTTTTCAGTCCATCCTTGTAAATGTGAAAAATAGGTAATAAAATCTTTATCACCAGTCTCAGCCAGGATTAATAAACAGGGAAGTCACACTGATATCCCAACACACAGTGCCCCATATCCTTCCACCAATGCCCAAATGAAAGGCCATGTTTTATTTCATTAGTGTGGTATTTCATGCTCATTTCTGCTTTCAGAGCAATAACAAGGCCACATCCCTAAGTACTGGACTGCTGAGGTTGTTAGAAGAGCTGTGCCAAACACTCAGCTCCTGTAAATGGGCAGTTCTGTTATAGCTGATATATCACACGGACTCACTGCAGCTGCCTTTCCCTGTCATTAAAGAGTTACTGAGAAATTCCAAATCTGAGCATTTGTGTACTGTGTGACATTTCAAATGCAGCATGCTGAGCTTCCACAAAAAGGACAGCACTTAACAAAAGACACAGCCTTTGTATGCCATTACCTGTGGCATCCACAGCTTGTTCCTGAAGGGGTAATAACACAAACCAACTGCTCAAATCACTTTTATCATCTCAAGATGTGTCATCTCCCAGTGAACTGTGTCAGATTCCTGTTTGGGCCCTGATCCAGTAGGGTACTTCAGCACATGGGCAGTCCAGTTTGTCTTCAGCTGAACTTCTTGCCTACTTAAAAGTCAGGTGATGCACCCCAGTTCTTGACTGGATTGGGGTACTGGAGTAAACTGGTGTCACTGCTCCGAAATCCTGGAGCACCACTGATTTACACTGACTGGGAATGCTGCATTAGGATTGTGGACTAAGATCGTCTGTCATTGCAGCAGCTACATGACCTGCTATGACAAACTTTAATATTCACTTAGACAAGTTTTTACCTGTAATAATTTCAAGTGATATAAACCAACCACAAATCATCTGCTGTGACAATGAACTAAACACTACTGCACAGCATGTACTGATCTGATAATACATCAAATGCATGACAACATATAGCACTAGACATTGCACTCCCCCAAATACATTTCACAGCAACAGAATTATTTCTCTCCACTGCAGTATAAAAGGCAGCCAGCAGGATGATATCAAATGATGGCAGCTCTGCTTCTCATAAAAGGACCTTGGGGACTGAAGGAGATTTGTGTATCTGCACTTCAGCAGCACAGCAATGTGGAAATGTTAAAGTTAGTAAAGCAAACAGACCTCAAATGAGAAGGGCAACAGATGTCAACCAGTATCACATGTCAGTAAACAGCAACAAGGCAGAGGGTACTTTTCTAAGCACTTTTGTGAAAGCATCGTGTGAGCAGCTACAGCCACATCTCAGCTGTGTGATCTCTACAGGGTGGTGTTTGTGTGTGTGATTTAACTCCCAGCAAGAGAGGAACTCCAGCCACATGGAAATGCTGTCCACTGGAGTCAGCTGAAAGAAAGTAGAAAGGTTTCTATATATTTATTGTGGTTTGGAAAGTGAAAAAAGTCACACTCTCAAACTGATTGAAAGCTCATTCTGTGCTTGGCAGAGACAAACCAACATTTCTATTTCTCAGCTTTAATACAGAAGGATCATCCTTAGGGCAAAAGAGTAGTAGTGATTCATCTGCTTTTTACCCTCACTGCAAAGACTTCTGACAGTAAGGCCAAAATATGCTAACTAAAAAGGCACTCTTTGTACCATAAACACTAGGCCACAAGGAACTGGACAGTGGCCATCAAATCATTGCCTTTTCATTTCTCTCTCTCATCTATATTTCTCTCAAGATTTCTGGTAAGGAGGCAGCTGACTCTATACAAAAGCCAGAGGCATTGCCAGTATCTTGGTGGTTTCATGCATGCCATATTGAATCTAACTTTATTACACAAGGAAAAAAAAACACTCTCAGCTAGGGAAAGCCATATTTCAGTGTCAAAACACCAAGGAAAGAGGTAAAGGGATTCAGTTCTACTGCCAAGTCACTGCCCTGAGCCAGGCCTGGTTAGATGTAAATATTCTCCACAGCCATTGAACATCTTACATGACAAAGTTTGGTTCTCAAAGTCACTTAGAAGAAGAGGCCACACCAGCCAACGCCTACCCAGGAAAGCAAAAGCTTTTTATTTTTTGCTCGAGGATGGTCTCCACTAAACCTTGGGCTCAAACTCTATGTGCCCAGATTTGGAGCTCTTGAAGGAAAGGAAGGCAAGGTCACAGCACCTTAACACACTCCTTGTGTACATCGTGGTGCCTAAGAAAAACCATCTCCTTCCTCTGCCTTTCCAAAATCCTCTGATTATGGGAATGGGAGAAAAAAAACCAAAATGGCAGGAAGGCCTTTGCTAAAAGGTGCATTAATTAGGTAAGGCAAGCCAACAAAATGATTAATTTGCTGTTCTCCTTCAATATTATGTTTACACAAGTTGATTATAGCACTTAATTACTAATTCACCCTGCTCAAAAACAAGAGTGCTTTAAATTTTTAATGAGATGAGGGAAGGCAACATTCCCGAACCCAACAGGGAGAAGTCATTTTATTTCCTCTTTTGATTTCCCAAGTTATTACCATTTCTAAGGAAAAACTTATCCCTTCCCTGATCTTCCACTCAGTCCTTGCTTTTGAAAATATGGAAATCACGAGACGCTTGTATGAATTTCAATCCATGGCCTGACAGGTAATGCTTTGGAAGAGGAATAGAGGATCAGATCATCAACTGCAGTGCATCCACTGAAATAAGTGGAACAAAATTACACCAGAAATGGCCTGATCCAGAAATGGAAATGGCCTAACCCCCTCCAGTTCTGTCAGCACAAAAGCTGAATATGTCCCAGTACTATTTATGGCTGTTCTTATGAAATGCTGTCTCTTCCCCATTGCCAGTTGGTCCATCACCAAGGTTGTTGACTAATTGTACTCAGGAACTTCTTTACATTCACGACTGTCTGTAACACTTTAATTGTTACAAGGCAAACACACCATGTATCATATGTTCTTCCTGGCTGATCTTCAGAAAACTTGTGCTATCTGTGGGGTTTGTTATTTGATTTTTCCCTCTGTGCTCTACCACCCAACATCATCCTGAGACAACTGAAAGAAGATACCTGTTAAATGAAGCAAAACCCAGCAGTGCACAAACAAAACTCCTCCAGGCTCCTTTAGTACAGAGTTGTGAGTGAATTATTTCCCTGCACCACCTTAACTTCAACTCCCACCTGCAACACAGTCCACAGACTCCAAGCCAGGGGACCACGATCCTGACGGCTCCTGGGGCTGCTTCCAGGGGTGCAGGCTGGACCCAGGAGTCCTTCGCCTGCTCAACTGCTACTGCTGCTAAAGAGTCCAGCTAATCCACATGAAATAATTACCTAACACCTCTTCCTATAGAATCCAGCTCATTTTACACACCTCTTTTGTAGAAACAATGAAATAATGAAAAAGCTTTTCCCTATCTTTTTGCAGGATATACCAACAACTTGCATAACAACCCACACCAACAAAGGAAAGAATAAACCTCCCTTAAAAGTCAATTTGATACCCGAAAAATCTTGTAGTCATGTAGATTCTAAATTCCACCTCAGTGTTTCACAGCAAAAATGTTCATAGAAAGCTGGTTACAGAGTGCCCAACAAAATGCATTCCAGAAAATCAGAGTTTCTTCTCTCCCTTGCTGGCCAGTAACAATGTCCCACATGAATGCAGCATATCCAAAATAAATCTGGTAATCTGGTTCCATACAGGTAATTTTATTAATTGCTTTAATACGCAATTAAGGAATAGTCAGTGGGCTGCAGGGTTTTATAAGGCAATAATCCTGTTCCCTGGTGTACAGCTTTGTCCCAAAGAGTGGGCTATCCAACAAAAAAAATTAGCTGGATGACTGCCAAATCAAACAGCACCTTCTTCCCATTTTCAATTACGTACGAGTGGGGCAGAGTAATGAGGATATACTGGAAACTTTGACATTTATTTATTGAACATTTTTACTGAGAAGGAATTGCTGGCTGGCTAAACCGGAAACTATAATTTTACTATAGAAACAATCCCATAGAAAAGCAGGATCCTGCTGCTCAGCATGAAAGGAATGGCTAGAACCAATAAATTGACCCATCTAAGCTAGCAATGTTAAGGTTATTTCATTCAATGCAGCACGTATTTCAAAAATCCAACCCCCAAAAATACAGTCTATATTTCAAAAATCTTTATGCCACACTGTTTTACACAGCACTGTCTGCTGGGGCCCAGCCAGGCTGTGTTAGAGCTCCCACAAAACCACTCAGAGAAAAAGTGTGCAGCATTTGTAGGGGCAAATTAAAAGATAAACCAAGAAGGAATTCAGAGGATTTTCTCCCCTTTCTGGAGTTTCTAGAGACTAAATAACCAAGAGATGAAATGGGGAAGAACTCACCACACTGAATGTTTTTTTTTCTTTTTGGATAGACCAATTGTTTTACCACAGCAGAGAAAAATGCAGGGAGAGTAAATGAAGAGGAAAATAGGGAAGTCAACATTCTTTGAAGCAACAACATATGGTGACCAGGCCTGAGAGATGGAGGTTATAAATCTTCCCTTGATAGAATTACCTAAAGATGAAATTGCAGCTTCAAGGGGCTTGAACTTTTCAATCCACACTAGGAGCTTGCAAATTAACCTGTCTGGTCACAGCTTTTGTGTTAACCTTCATTACCAAGGCTTCTCCATAAAGGCTCAGCACACTGAGAATTTTGGTGCTAATACATATGTATTCAGCAGAAAGCATGGGAAAACTTGCACCAATCACTTGAAATATGAAGAAAAATACGTGAAAGTTGAGGATTAGAGCAAAATGCTGAATTGTTCAAAGAGCTGTAGTATGGGAAGGGAGAAGAGACAGGAGGCATGTTGCTGCTTGTTTCTTTGAGAATAAACTTGAGAGAATAAAGGACAAGCTCTTTAGTGTTCCAGCCACTATGACCCACTGCCCAAGACAGGTCAGGGTGAGGCTCCTGCTGTCCCATGTGTGCTTCTGGCTGGAAGCATCACCAGCCACGTGTGGTGAGTGACTGCCTGTCCTTGGAAAAACCATCCTCTGAAGCAGGTGCTTCCCCATCTGCAAGCCCCAACGATGGGACACCACAGGACTAAGCACCAGGACTGTGCAGGAGGATGAGAGTACAGCAACCACCACAGCCACAGCCCTACCCCAGGAAATACCACCCAGTTCCAAGGCATTTCTTACCTGTTAAGTTAAATAAAGCCTAACTCTGATTACTCCATAAGGTTACCATAGAGTTGGCTCTTCCCTAGATGACCCATCTTGTCTTTCCTCTGCTGAACAGGATGTCCTGGTAGAGTTTGAGGATCTTGCCTTTGCGTCCAGATTCTGAGCAAGGCAGCTGCTCTGACCTGGCTGCCCCATGCCCCAAATCCCTACAGGATGCACATTCCCTCAGATTCAGCATCCCTGGGTGGGTTTCACTGTCTGGCAGCAGCCAATGCTCCTGTCAGCAGAGCATGGTAAAGCTGGACTAAGAGTGGCAAAAGTGATTTTGAAGGATCCAGATTTGGGTGCTACTTCCAAGCTGTCCTAAAACTGCTTGAGTTTTAGAAAGTGGAGAACAGCCAACCCATAAAAACCAGGGAGCTTTTAAACATTCTGATTCTGACACTGAGTGGAAATGTCCAAAAATTGTTCTGAGAAATGTGACCAGCGACTGGGAAAAATACAGTAAAAAATCCCCTCAAAAACCCATAGACATAAGGAGAGAGGTTGTAAAAAACCCACAGTTTTCTCCTTTACTATTACACTGAGCAAACAAAGAGCTTTGGAAAGCACTGTAATTAAGCACAAACCATCTATTAGAGGAGAGGTAATAACCTGTATTTGCAAAGTCTACAAAGATGCTGAATGTTTGCAGCATCACCTCTAAGAAAAGGTTGTTTTGGAAGATGTGCTACAAAAATAAATGTCAGGGAGGTTATTGAACTGCAATGGTAGATACACATTTACACTTCCCTGTCCCTAAAATAAATGTATTCAGTCTCTCCTTTGTGATCTCATGTAGCTAAATTATTTTTAAAATATTCATATCTGTTCTGAAATTACTGGATATTCCTCTGAAATATTTTTATATAACAGGGCAGGGTTAAAAACTAAAGGTAAGTGAATACACAAAAATTGAATAAAATGCAACACAGAAAACTTCACAGCATTAGCTTTTTCTAATGTTGATAAAAACAGACTTAATAAAATCAGTTTTGAGACCTTCAGTTACTGTACAGCAGTGGAAAACATCCTAGACTTGGAATGAAATATGTGTTTGAAGGCAGAAGATTAACAGAAGAGTAAGAATTAAATATGAAGTCCTGTCACCGAAAGCTGCTACTGAAATTCCACTTATCAGAGCAAGGTCTCCTTACAAGCACTGGAACTACTACACACAGACATACATGTTGCAGTCTGTATTTGCTGCAATGGGATTCATTTTAATGGAAACATTCTTATGAAAGGAAACTGCTCTTCCTGCTAACCTACATAGCACTGTAGAATATTCCCATTTGGAGAAGTGCCAAGCACAGCCCAGCTCCTCGGCTTATGTTGAGCTGTTTATTGATTCCAGTGGAACTGCACCAATTTAATCAGGTCAGGGAGCTGACCTCCCTATTCACAAAGTATGTTCAGATCAGCTTTTGTGCAAAAATTCATCTACAAAAATCTGTGCTCGATGTTATAAAGAAAAATGAAACAAATGTATTAGGGACCATCCTGATAAATCATTCTGTCCAACTGCATTGTGCTCTTCAGTGTCCTTGTGCAGCATGAGGAGAGGACATGGCTTATGGGATTGCCAGGTGGGAAAACAGGCAAGATTTGGGACAATCAGACCCTTCTTTGGGTTTCTGATGCCACTGTTGTTTGTATAAATGCAGCTAAGTCATGCTTTGACTGATCCACTGAAAAGAAAAGCCTCACTGCTACTTTTGCAGCTGTTAATGGACTGAAATAACATGAATGAACATGAAATTCCATCCTCATTATTAACTCTGCATTCACTGGAAGCAAGACAAGAGCTAAGAAGTGTTATTTTTTACTGCATAAATAATGCTATGGTGCTTCTTATGTTTAACATTCCTCAATATGAAGGAAGGAAAGTAGGACAAATGTAACTGAGATGAAAGTGTGACCCTCATGCAGGATCAGAGCCTTGCCAAATTCCCTGTTCTGTCTGTAAAATTACTGGGCTAACTTCATACACAGCAGCTTCTACACATGTCCCCATAGTCCAAAGACAAATTAATCCTCAGTGCACCTAAGTAACATCTGGAGTTACACAGAGGGTGGAGAGAAAGCAATGCTGGCTCTTGTCTGGCTCTGCAGAAGGGACAAACTTTTCCACTTGGATTAAGGTCTGTGCGTGGTGCCAAAAGTCAAGGTGTAAAACACATTAAAACTGAACAAAAAACATTAAAATTGAACAAAAAATGACATAAAATCAGGTACTGCATACCTGGATAGATGCAAAATCCCCAGAAGCACAAGCTCCAAGAATAGCAGCACCCACCAAAACAGACTCCACTTCTTTGGACAGCACAACAGGCTTGCCTGCAAAGGTAAGAGCCAGGCCTCTGTTAGGGAACACAGCAGCTCCATAAATAATTAAAACCAAAAAAGACAAACAAAAAAGGAATCAAAAAGGGCTTGAAAACCATTCCTCAAAACCCCATTCAGAGCTACATCCTGCTGTAGATTAATGTAAATCTCTCTGCTCTGTGGTTCCAGGCTCCAAGAAAAATGCAGCATTTAAATAAAATCATTTTAGCAAAATATTAATGCAGAACATAAAGCACACAAAAAACCCCAACCCCCCAGATCTTTGACACTGGCTTTTTATCTCACTCAAAGGGCTTGGTATAAACCTGTTACCCACACCCTCCAAACCCACGTGCCTATTAAAAGTTGACCTGGAGGGGAAAACAAGGCGGTCTCCTTTTTATTTCTTTTGCAACAAACAAAAAAAGATTGTTTGTGTTTGGTTTTAAACATACAGCCAACAAAGCCAGCCTGGTTTTGCTGGAAGACATGAAAATATGAGTAGTAAACTTTCTCAAGCTATGTATGAAATAATAAGAGAAATCTTGTCTTCCAAATTGTGCAAGATACTCGAAAACCAAATTAAAACACTGGAAGAACAAGCAAACAATATATATTCTGAAGTAGAATTAAAAATTAGCGTTTCATCACCCAGGGGTACTATAGTGAACATACTTTCCCTTGGTTTATGCAGAATTTTCTAAGACCTGTTTCACTACTGTAAAGAAAGGCAGGAAAAGGCTAAAAAAAACTAATAAAAATCAGCCTGCTTTCTTAATTCTCCTGAAAAATCTAAACCAACAGCATAAATAAATACTTTTCTAGCTGCACTTCAGATGCTTATCCTCACTAAGCTGAAAAATTAAATATTCCTGCAGTATTGGGCATGTGTCTCCATTTCCAGCACTGAGATAATGTCATTCAGTGAACGATGATGCAAACACAGGGGTGGGAGCACACATTCCTGCTCAGAACAGTCTCCAGGATATTATGCCCCAAAAAATGCTGCTCCTGAGAGCCAGCTGTAAGATTAGGAGGAGCTGAAATTTGGGTGAAGACCTAAAGTGAGCCATAAACAACTCCTATAGAGGAAAAAGGCAAATGCACACTTTGCAAAATGAGAAATGAAATTATTAATATAAAAAGTAATTACTGACACAAAGCCAATTCCCCTCACACCAGGCATCCAGTTACATGATGCAAAGTTTGCTCTGTCACCTGAGCATTCCTCCAGTTCAGCTGAAGCACAGTTCAGGACTTGGGTCAGCTTGGAACAGCAAATCTTAAGCTGAAGCTCAAAGCTCCATGGCTCTTTGCCAGGCGTCAGTGAGCAATTTTCAGTGTGCTCTAAAATTTACTGCCCATTTCCCGCATCGTCAGAATGAATACGGAATTCTTACCAGGCAAACAAAAAGATCAAGATACTTTTTAAGTGGCCTGTGGAATTATCTATTGGATGTCTGCATGGCTGAGTCATGGGCATTTGTAGCTAACAATAATATATTCAGATTTTTTTCTTTTCAGGAAAGAATGGGGGATTGATCCTGGAATGTTAGTTATTTTATCTGATAGGCTCTAATGAGTTCAACACAACCAAGAGCATTTCAGTCAGATGAACTCTGACATCCCTTGTCAGTCACTGATTTTACAAATGGGGGAGAACTCCAGACTGCAAAAAGGCCTTTTTGTACTGAATTATACTTGGCCATTAGTTACAGTCAAAGAACTTGTGATTACATTTTAATCAGAATACCTTTTCACAGATCTTTTCTTTTACACATCACAACCCAGCAGCCCAACTCTACATGTAGCTGAAATTCACCTAAAACATTTTGAGTTCTTGAAGGAAAGGCCAGGACTTAACATCATTTTTCACAAAGCATCACTTTGACTACAATATATTTAGTGAATTTTAAGGTCAACAGGCATTATACTTTTTGCTTGTCCATCTCTGTTTTCTTCTCAGAGAAGTACATAAAGCACATTTTCATGTTCCTTCCTGCATCAGGGTTATAAAGTGTGGTTTGATGTCAGAGCAAGTCAGATCTCCAGACCTAACACCCCAAATGTAGGCCTTAAACTTCATTCATGACAGCTTAACTGATCTTAATTTGAAATACACCCAAAACACACATCATTCAATGCTTCTCTGAAGGCCTTTACACTAAATTTTGTTGTTTTTTCCACATTCTTTGAAGTATATTCAACTGACTTGCAGGTGTGCTGAGATGTCCAACACACACAAGCTGAAGGGAGACCAAAAATACCATGGGGGCCTGAGAGCTCCTCTTGTAGTGCAACACACACCCAGGGCCTTCCACCCACCAGGAGCTGTACAAAACCAAGTGCAACACCTGGCAGGAGCAAGGATGCAGATGACGTCCCCTGAACCACATCAGTGACACAGACATGGAAGCAATTCAGGAAAGAATTGTTCTATAGAATGGATACAATGCCCAGCAGGAGCAGGAAGTGTCACAAGTCAAATAGGATGAAGCCAATAGAATATTTTATTGCACACTTTTTTGGCCATGCAGCAAAATACAGCTCTATATAAAGGAAGTCTTTATTCTTCCAAAGACAAAGGACTTAGACACTTAAAATAAAAGTATTTAGCCTCCTTTCCCTGCACTTCCCCAAGCTTACCAGTAATGTCAGCGTGCATCTGCACAAAGAGAGGGTTCTTGCTCAGCCCACCACACAGGAACAGCGTGGTGATGTCATGTCCTGCAGCCTGCATCACCTCCAAAATATGTCTTGTTCCTAACTTCAAAAAGAAGGGAAGAAACAGAACCAGATGAGCACAGGAGAGCAGCCACAGGAGCAGAACTACACCTGCATGGCAAAGACATCCCCACCAAAACCTTCTCTTTGCTTTGTGCAACAGCATCTGAAAATCCATCTCAGTAAAGAGGTTTCAGTTCTGAAGCCAAATAGCAAAACAGAACAAAAAGAGAACAGCAAATAAAAAACTGTGTTTTCTGTCTTTTCAGCAAAAAGGAAAACCTGAAGAATTTTGTATTGGCTTAACTATTTCTCTTGGCCTTTGCCCTATGCAAAAAAAAAAGTTCCACTTCATGGCTGGGTTAATTGAAATATCTTGAATGCAGGCATATTTTAAACTTTTCGTTTACAGTCTCCATTCTGAGAAACTCACATCAGAATGACAGAAGTAAATGCTTTGCCATTTCCAAAAAAAATCTTTTCTCTTTTTATTTGCTTTGCTTCCCTCCTCACTGAAGTCAACCTTCTCCCTATTTCCCTTTTGCAAGAATATTTTCTGTTTCTTTGACAAACTGTTTGACCAAAAATAATTCCTAGCTCTTTATGATACCTTGGAAGTTTGAAGCTCAGACTTGACAAAATGTCATATTCAAGGCAAAACGTTGCCCAGGCTGACTCTTTGTAGGCAGATTCCCCACAAAACTCAATCTGGTCAGAGTTTTCATGAACTGTTATTTAAGTTTTCTTTAGGCCATGCTCCAGTTCATTAAGAGGGCTGCAGCTGCAACAAACCCCTCTTCAAATAAAAGCTACCGAAAAATGGACTTGCACGATTCCACCAGGCTGAAGACATCCACAGTGAATGCCCAGCACTATTCTGGACATGCCTTCCAATGTATTTTGGTTTTTAGACAAGCAGTTCAGAGGAACCTGAGCAGCCCCAGCCCCAGCTGACTGAATCCATCGCTTCCCTATTGACACAGAGGGCTGATTTCCACATCGCACAGCCCCGATTTTCATTATGGAAAAATAAAGTGCTCCAAAAGGAGTCTGTCTGCTCAGAACAGGCTGGACAGCCACAATTACATCTCTGATCATGTTCTCATCCATCCAACTGTTGCACTGCATTTTGCAGTGAATAGTTAAAGGGAGATTCTCTTTCACTGCTTCTGAAATTCAAATTTATTAACAACTTCTCTCACAACATACACACGTCAAAGACCCTGAGAAAGAACATGCTGTGAAAATTATTTTGTGTTTACCTGCCTGGAAAATTGTATTCACACAGCAATTTAAATTAAAGCCAGACTTATTTCACTGTGGGTGGGGGGGAACTAATTTAATCCTGGATTGGAGAAAATGCAAATTGAGGGGCTTCAAATGCAAATTTTATATAAAAAGGAAAAAGCATCTCCTGCTGAAAAGAAAACTAGAGATTAACATTCTGTGGGCAGGCCTACACTTTGTACAAGATTTTTACATAGGTTTAAAGTTTATCTTGCACCCATTGAAGACAGCTAATGGTACAGGATTACTACAACTGTTTCCTTCAATAAAAGTGAAGCTAAAATTGGGAGTGAAAATTTAATTTCCTAGGTACCCCATTAGCTATTAGTAAATATATCTAGTCAAAACCAATGTTCTCTGTCTACTTTTTAGTTACTGTTTCAATAATGCTTTGGGGGAAAAAATAATTTCCCTTAATTTACAGTGAAAAGAAAACTACAATATGGCCTTTTTACATCAAATCAGCCCAATCAGCTCTCCAAAAGATATGCAGCTGCTGAATTTACTGTTCAAGACAGTATTTGTGTTTTACAATAAAGTTGGAGCTGTATCATATAATGAGATAATAGGTGACTTTCCCAGGATTTCCAGCAGAGAAGGTTTCCACTTCGTTAGCATGAGATAATCACAGGGCACCTGTTCCAGACTGGGAAGTTCCTTTCAGGGGCAGGATCAGTCCCTGGCATTGTTTAACCTCTCCTCCACATTCTTCTTTCAATGGTGGGATTATACTGAAGCATCAGGTATAACCCAGCTACATTCATCTGCAAAAGGCTCCAAACTCACAACAATGAATCCCAGGCTGGGGTTAAATTCTCGTTATTTGCTGAAGAGGGAGGGTTAACACATAAGATGTACAATTCCCAGTAAATTTACAGCAGCCGCCCACCCTCTCCATCCCAGATGGCTGACCCAGCCTAGAAAAGTTGTTGTTTAACCAGGAGAGGAGTTTGGAAGTTTTCCAGCTGAGCAGAGTTTTGTCAGGAAAACTCCCCAATTCATCAGACTGTTCATGTTTTGCAAAAACACCTCAAGTTCAACAAACTTAAAAAAAAATAAAAATAAAAAATTGACAGAAAGGATGCTAAAGAGATGAGGATTTTGGTCACGAGAGGGCTGGGGACAGCACGTCCCACTGGAAACACCCTGAGCCAGGCTTTCCAAACCACTCCTATGAGCCAGGGTTTCACCTCAAAACTTCTCAAGAACTGGAAATCCTGGGTTCGAGACAGGGCAGGAAGAAAGGCATTCCGATAAAATTCCCCATCTCCACGTGCTGGCAAACGGGAGGGACATTCCCAGCCTCCCTGCCCTGCCTGCTTATCCAACCAGGGCCACGGGCTGGGACTGCTCCCTTGGGGCAGGGACACGAGGGGGGAAGATCTGCCCTGGTGGGTCTGAACCACAGCCCCTCCCCTGCTCAGCCTGGCACAGAGCTCTGCCTCACCCACTGGGCAGGCAGGGCAAATCCATGGATATGGGAACAATCTGAAGCTGAGGCTTTTCAGGGCAGCGCAGGGTACCCTTTGTACAATTGCCACAGCTTTTCTCCCCCTCTCTCAGCCTCTCTCTAGACAGCTGGGATGTTAACACTGCTCCTTGTACTGTCAGCCTCCTCCCTCACATCTGCACCAGAGGCAAAAGCTCTGCTTACAGAATTGCCATAAGGACAAGATTTTTTAGGGGAACATCTTCCCCACAGTCTGTGGATTACCCACCAGTTGGGAGTGGTCACCAATGTGGGCAAACAGTATCTTGCACCTTTAAGAAGCTCATTAAGTGAACTCATGTATTATTAGAAATCTGGTTAGCAGAAGGGAACGATCAGTCTGCCACAGAACACGAGACAATTAATTTCTTCTTTTATGCACTAAAAATGTCTTACAGCAATGGCTTGGATCGTGGCCAAGTAGATAAGGGCAAGTTCATCCAGACCCCGAGACAATGTTAGTCCAACAACCTGTGCAAAGATCAAAAAGAAGATGTAAAAACCCAGTCAAAGTAAAACTCCATTATTTTCTATGGCTTCTTGTTGTAACAAGTTCTAAGTGCTAACTCCAAGCCTTACTCCTGTGAGCTGTACACATAATGTTATGTTAAACATGTTATTCCTGGTCTGGGGAAGAACCACATAAATTATCCTTGCCCCTTGTGAAGAAATAAAGAACAAACAGCATATTGTATGGGATTAGAGATAGATTAACTCTGACAGTTTTATGTTATGACTCAGATATTGCTCGTGAATGTATTTAATGTAATAATATGAAGATGCTATTACATAAAAATAACTTTTTAAAAGCATTTCTCCCCCTCCCTCTCAAGCACCCTAGCACTGAAACACAATTAATAATTAAATACTGTATCTTAACCTCCTTTGCTGTGACATAAATCAATACTGCACTGTAGTTACTCTGGATTAATATCAGGCAAGACCTGAACGCAGACATAATTGTGACAGAAAAAATGGGTTGCTATTACCAGTATTTGCATACAGCCATCATACCAAGGAAATTCTGATTCTGCTGCAGCATATAATTCTTTCATAAAATAATGGAGGTTTTATTAGGATCTAAAAATATATAGGTACTTTTTATGTTTCCCTCATTTGTGGCTTAAAACATGCTGCAGTGCTTATGCCTTTCTTGTCTCAGCCTTAAATACAGCAGATTTTGGTGCTGGTGAGTAGCTTGAGAGGCTCACTTGAAGGACAATTTGCCATTTTGAAGGAGATTTTTACATTAATCACCAGGTATTTTGGTATCACCAAATTATACCCTTACGATACCCTTCTGTTACAGTTCTGCACAGCCCTGGCTTGTGAGTGAGCTGATCTACCACTGTAAATTCCATGAAGAGGAACACCCAAACTCTGAAAGATGGGCTGAAAAGCTGTCTAAATCAACCACCTACCATCAGAGTAATTAATTCCTTTCCCAGACAGGTCTACCCAAATTTGTGTTGAAACTCATCGCAACAAATACGCAGAATTTGGTACACAGGTGAGATAACAACAGCAAGGGCTGTGAAATGTGATTCCTAGGAAAGGTACTGGGACACACACAGCATTCCTCGTGTTTTTAGAAAATTAATGGGGCTGTAGTAATATCTCAAGTACAGTGATCTCTGGTTTTCTACTGAAACATCAGCAATGCAGCAAGGAACCCAAATCCTTTGGGATAGTGTAAATAGCTAAGGAGGAGTACGCTCAAAATTGAAGAAAAGCTCCTTCCAAACTGCCTTTTTTTTTTTTTTTTACCCTGTATTGACCTTTTTGCAAAGACAGGCTGTTTCTTACCATGCCCTTTAGTGTCAGATCTGTTAAGGGAGATCTGTTACCATGGAAATCTGGCCAAACATGTAAATCAACAGTGAGGAAACCCACAGGCAAAGATTTCTTAATCAGATCCAGGTGACTGTTCAAGTATGTATATATACTGTGAGCACTGCAAGAAAAACAAGTTGGGAAAAGAGGGGGGAGGTTATTCATCAAACATAAAACATTTGTACTACCATCAAATGCAGGAACCCCATCAAAGCACAGCAAAATCCCACTGCCTGCCAAGGCCATGGCACTGCAGGGATGTCTCTGTGCCCGTGTGCTCAACAGGCCATCAGAATTCCTGAATTTCCCGGGATGAGGGGAGATAATGTGACCTTGAGTTTGTCCACTGACTCCTAAGGGTCCCCAGAGCTGTTTGAGATTTGGGGGCTGCTGCTGCTCCTCTCCCACAGCTGAGAGGGAGGAGTAGGAGGATTCCAGACAGAAATGAAAACCAAATTCCTGTGCAAATGTTTAAAAATTTCTCTGATTAATCAATAGTGCTGGATGTACAGCTTTCCTTTTTTAAGCCATAATTATTTCAATGTGTGTTATGATTAAAATGCAGCACTAAGGGTGGAGGAGAGAAAGTGAGTGGCTGCTATTTTAGGGAGGAGCTCAACATGGGCCTAAATATGACTGTATCTAAGTTCAGATGCTACACCCAACTCCACAATATCCAACAGACTTTTTTCCTGGACTTAGGACTAATGGTGAATTCTTCAGTGCCTTGGCTTGCAATGACTCTAGTGACATTCCATTTTAAAAATGTTGCAATTACACTCCGAATATTTTTTTTCAAACTCTCATCCTATCACAAACAAACCCATATATATTTTCCAACTCCTTGGAAATCTCCAAGTGGGGCATTTAATTCTAGACATGTGGGTCAATAATAGCATCTAACCCTAATTACAATTGATTAGTCATTGTCTCATCCACTGCAGACCCAAACACTGATATTCATTTAGCCTCTACATGTATATTCAATCATGCACTAATGAGATCCCTAAGGGAATTTGGCATATGCTTTACTAGTTTGACTTCTGACCCACTAGCAGCTGTATATTTATACTTTGCATTCAACCATTCAGCTGCATGTTTTTTCAATTATACCTTACCATGTGTACACTATCAGAGGGTATCATTCAAAATGAAGTACACTTGGAAGACATTAAAATAACTAATTTACATCCTTATTCACGTCCTTTAAAATGTACTTTATGTGTCTTCCTGGACCTGAATTATGATAATTTGGAGGTCACCATCACTTTCTTCCCGTTGTTGTAAAAGTGGCCCTGTTTTCTCCATCCCTAAAGACTCTACTACAGGCAGTACATGCTAAGGATAAAGTCATTTTAATTCCAGTCTCAGTCATGGCTTGACTGTTGGGAAGGATAAAAAAGGAAAGCTTCACTCAACCACAGACCCACCAGACATCCCAGCTTCTTTCTCATCTCTATCCTGGTTGATAGCTCTCACAAGGATTAGCCATTTGTGCAGCTCTGTCAGAACACAAGCACTGAACAAAAGGAGGCTGAAGTTGAGCCAAATACGCTTAAAATCCACATAACCTTGGAATTACACTTTTTTCCACACCTTTTCACCTTTTTTTTCCTAATATAGATAAAGGTTCAAGGCACTACATTTGGACTGAGTGACCAGCATAATCCTTCAAACACTTGCCAGTTCCTGGTTTACCACCTTTGGGTTTAACACAGTATTAACACCACCAGCTCCTGGAGCTTTTTGTCTTCAGTTCTATGAGAAGGTATCAGTGGCAGCTGCCTCTGACCTGCAGAGCTGAGCAGGAGCTGTTGCCATGAAAAAGGAACTGTGCTGAAAGCAGAGAATAAGAAATCAATGCAAGTCTGCTCAGAGTTATGTTCATACTTGGGACACGACTTCAGAAAGCAACCAGAGGATGGTGTTTAATCTGTTCAGGAATCATGGAAGATGCCATCAGATATCTTTCAGGGAAAAAAATCTAAAAATTCTAGATTTCTAAATTGAAAAAAAAAGGTTCTAAACCATCTAGAGTTACAGAAAACTGCCAAATATGATTATTATGTTCTGCTAGAAAGATCCCAGAATTGCTGATAGATCCCGTGTGTGTTAACTTCAATGCTTTCTTTTCAGGAGACCTCTCTTTAGATGGGGAAATGATATTGACATCTATAGGAAAGGGAATTCTGCCCTGAAACATCACTTCACCAAGTGCCAAAGGACATAGAAACTTTGCTGTCAGTTAGGCGCTTTTCTTCTCCAGAGATTAGAAATGGTCACTCTAGAAAACAGAATTATTTAAACTTAAAAGCAAAAATTATCATATTCTTTAATTTTTAAAAATTTTCTACTCTAATCTACCTGTACAGAATTTAACAGAGCAGTGATGACTAAATGTCAGATGTACACAAGGTGTAGGATGAAGAGCAAAAGTGATATATCACAGCAATTTCTGCTACTCACTGAATTGCCTGAAAAACCCCAAGTTTTGGTGCTCACAGATTTTGCCCATCAGATTGACCAAATGCTAAATTTAAATTGTCCAGAAAAATCCTCCTGTAATCCAACCCTCTCCACTTCCAGTAAAAGAAGGGTGAAAAAAGAACCCAGGAATAGGACTGGGAGGGTTGCACAAGCCTGGCCTTCAGCAGCAGTGGTCAGAGCTGGTTGTCTGAGCCTCTCATGCCCTAACGAGTCACCACAAATCTCTGCACCAGTGCTAAACACAGCTGCAAATCTGCTCTGGTGTGGGCAAAGGAGAGTTTGCACAGGGAAACTCCTGAGATCAGCTGCTCAGCAGGGACCTGCAGCTCCAAACCTGCTTCTTAGCAGCATCAGCAGAAAGGGAGGACAGGTTTGGGGAAGCAGAAGGAGTTGATAAGCAGCAGCAAGCAAGAGGCACGGATTTGTGACCTCTGATGTTCTTTTTTTAATGAGCTACACATGCATGTGCTTAACTCTTCACTGCACTGCACCTAGTATGGGAAGCAAAGGCAGCATGGAATTGCACACCAAAGTATGGAACTCTCATTTGGTTTCCTTTCTATGGCTATTTGGAATGGCTGAACAGGATTCAAATTCCTACACCCACACAGAGAATAATAAACCAAATTCTCTGAACTATTCTGCTGAGAATTCCAGTGAAATAATTTATCATCACCAATAGCCCTCCAAAACAAGATACCATGTTTGAAGGGAACCTACAAGAAAGATGGAGAGAGACAACTACAAGGGCCTGGAGACATAGGGAATGGCTTCAAACTGCCAGAGGGCAGGGCTAGATGGGATACTGGGAAGTAATTCCTCCCTGTGAGGGTGGGGAGGCCCTGGCACAGGGTGCCCAGAGAAGCTGTGGCTGCCCCTGGATCCCTGGAAGTGTCCAAAGCCAGGTTGGAGCAACCTGGGACAGTGGAAGGTGTCCCTGCCCATGGCAGGGGGTGGGACTGGATGGGCTCTCAGGTCCCTTCCAACCCAAACCAGTCTGGGATTCTGTGTATTAATTATATGACTTAATGGAAGTAAAACATTATCCAGAGTTTGGACCAATAGCAGCTGCTACTTGCACCTCTGATGAGGCTGAAGTTTGTGAACCATGTAAAAATAGGAAAAAATAAGGAGGAAAAATAAGTTCAAATTTCAAAGTTCTTGATTTTTGGTTGTTCAAATTAAATTCTTCAAATTTAACAAATATTTGAGAAGGACGGGGAGAAAGAGGATGAGAGAATTGATATGAGATTTGTTTCGTAAATTTATAGCTATACCAATGTTTCATTAGGAAAGTGATATCTGGAAAGCATTACAAAAATACCATTGAGCAAATTAACTTCATAAAATATTACCACTCTTTTTATAAAACATTACAACTCTTACTATCAGTGCTATTCTCCATTTTACTAACTGCAGGAGACTCAAATCCAAAGTTATGACACCATACCCTTGGATAATATGGAGTTCTACTCCCAATATTCTGTGTTTAGTGTCCTGTTCACATCACAGTCTCAGTTTTTGCACTGTGGCATTAGCTGTGGTCAGTCAGCTCAGCATCAGACCCAGAAGACACAAGTAGGCTACTCAAGAGGCATTTTTCCAGCACAAAAAAAAATGGTTTATCCTGGCATTACAGACTAAACTGTTTGTCTTATGTTTGTGCTTCAAATAGGGGCACTGGAAAAATGGCCTGAAAGCCAGAATTTTGAAAAGGACCCAGTTCAATCTTTATTCCAAACATACACAGATGCATTTATTTCCTGATTTCCTTTTGCAGAGAACAACAAAGAGAATTCTAGGAAGCATGAATCTGTTTCATATTGAATGAAGTCCAATACATTTCTGGGAATCCTGGTCAAGTTCTTAACAAACAAGCAAGGCAGTGGGCCCTGCAAGGCAAGGAAGGGTCATCCAGAGAAACCAGGTAGGGCTTTATCTCCCCGGGGAGGACTGAAACTAACTCTGTAACTACACGTGCTTAATCCATCTATCAAGACTGACCCTGCTCTCAGACCAAAGGGAGAAACTGAAGGGAAAATGCCAAGTTTGCTGTTTTTTTTCTTTAATCTAAGGAGGAAAAAGACATTAAAAGAGAATCACATTTTCATCCAACGTGCCCAGCTGTTCAGCTGAGACCTCTCTGGGAGTGATGTGAACCCTCTTAGCATGAATCCAAGCCAAAAAAGCTTGAGAAAGTCCAGGCCTGACAGAAGTGTCTGAACTGTCTTCATCCACTTCTAAAGCAGAACAAGCTCAAATTCCACATCACACACAGCCTCTGGTTCAAGGAATCCTGGAGTTACCTCCAAGTCACCCCTCCATTTTACATTTTGTCTGAAAATCCATCCTGGGTTTCTCTGTTCTATTTGTGCTGCCATGCAGGAGTTTCTCATACAGTGGCTATACTTCCTTTAGATGACTGTTTCAAAAATACTGAGTAATATATTCCTAATTAAGCCATATCTCCTCCTTAGACCTTAATTGTTTCACCTACAAATTAAGACACATTGTTAGCCCAAGGCATGGAGATCTGCTGAACAGGGCTGGTGCTATGGAATCAAGAAATACCCTGGCCTGGATAGAAAAGCTGAAAAGCAAAAAGTTAATATCATTACTTAGATATGCCAAAGGTATCTGAGGGGAGTTTAAACCTTTTTCTTTTTGAGCAATCACCTGGAAAGTCTTCATAAATACTTCCAGCCCACTACCAGACTGTTAATTCCCCTGATTCAGAATGAGGACACTACTGGGAATACAGTGTGCATCAGTTTGTAAGGCAGGGATGTGATAAAGGAAGAAAACAGTGACCTGGCTGCAGCTTTTGCCTCTAATTCCGGAAAGGCGACATGGCCTTGCACCACATGATCGATCTGAAAAAGAGAAAACCAACATTTTGGGGATGATTACATCTTAAAAATTCAGTCCTGGAAAAGGGAAAGGCAGTATCATAGCTCTAAAAGAGACAAAAGAGCTTCTAAATTACACATGAAGTGTTAAATCCTAGACGTAGAGAAGCCAATGGCAAAACTCCCACTGACATTCAGGATTTGGCATATGAACAGTAAGAAAAACAACCAACTTTGCACCAAACCCAGGCCAAAATCTAAGCATGCAGCTCCTCAGTCAGGAGAGCAAGGTGTAAGGATGACTTTTTTCCTGTCCACCACTCCCTGAGAGCATGTCCTCTTGTCTCTCCCATTCTGCATGGATATCCTCATTGGAATTCCACCAGAAGCATCTTCTTGGCCCAAATCCCTACATCTTTCTCTATCACACTGTTATGATAAAACACGAGGTGTGTTGTCATCCTGATAGATGCTTCATACATTCATTGCAGGAAACAAAATGTATACCCTGAGAAACAATTACTGCTATAAAAGAAGATCAATATAAGCTCTGCCTTATACTGAATTTATAAATCAGCTTGTCCTTCCACTCCAGAGTGGTTACCATTACTCACAAAACAAAGTATCAGATAGAATAATATGGGCTTTTAAGACAATAATTCAGCAGGTTTTGTGGCCTCTTGGTAATATCCCATCAGAGATGACAGTAAAAGCTAAGGAGGCAAAACTAGAGCTACTCAAGAGCACTGAGTGTATTTGGCAATACTTATTGGCAGCAAATCACATTAGTATTTAATCTTTAACAGCATGAACCATAGTCCTGAACCATAATGAAACATACACACATGGGAACATAGCAAAGAAAATAATTCCTGAGATTGGCATCGAAGACAGAGTTCAAACCAGAATGCACCAGAAACACAGCTCAGGCCTGAACTCTGCAATCCTGCATCATCTCTTCAGAACACAAGGGCAGCTCCTAAATTCAGAATTAAATCTGTAAATGAGTATCACATATAGGTGTGTGCTATGAAAACACTGTTACACAAAACTGCTACAGGAGTTATGAAGTTTGATACTTAAATGCCCTTAATTCAAGCCATGGCCACATGAGGGATGCATCTAGAAACCCTTTTCTGCTATTTTTTATTTCACAGTTTGTAATGATGTCATGCCATCCTTTGTCTCTGTTGTGCAGTATCTTTCTTTTTATAAATTTTGAAAATACAGTGTAAAACCCCATTGAATATACAGCTAAACAAGAATTTTCAGAATGAGGGACTTCTTAATTCTTCATTTGCACTCTATCTAAAACAGTTTTCAAAATCCAACTGATTTCTTTTGCAGCTGTATCAAAAAAAAAAAATAGAGCTTTTTAAAGGGAACTGTATCAGTTTTACTTTTAAGATGTTTGATCAGACTTCAAATTTTATGGAAAAAATTCACCTTGGGGCATTGATCAAGCAATGGAAACAATCCCTAAATGTGTCTTTATTTTTTGTTTGTTTTCAGAAAACTTTAGGTGTGAGGAAGCAGGAGCTTTGAAATGACAGAGATAATAAATGCAATGTACCCTGCACAGTGCACATGGCACTGTCTCCTCCCATGGCTCCCTGTGTGTTTTCTGTTCATAACACCTCAAGAAAATCACAAGGGATATTCCAGGAGTGCTTTAATAAGACACTTTCCCTGATATTCCTAACAGTACTTCAAACTGACTTTTGCTATGGGTCCTAACAAGACCATTCATTTTTTCCAGTGATTTCTTTAATGATTCAGAAATGTCTTGTTCTCTGGTACAAGAAAGGAAAGGATTTTAAAAATCATCTTTTTGAAAAGCCCTAACTCTCATTGTACATTTTAAGTGTGGAAGCACTGTGAACCAGCCAAGAAAAACTACTGACTGGCTGTATCCTGTCTGGAGCTTAGGTAAGTGTATTTACCTGCTTGGGATTCAGCACACAGAACCTTCCCTCTCAAAAGTGTTCTTGCAAAGCAACACACAAGATTTGCCATTTTGCTTGGAAAATAGTGGTGTTATGAGCATATGTTTATTATTTTATATAGATATTGTTTCATTTTATGTCTGGTTGTAGCAGTTATTTGTAAAATGGGACACTTTTTGGTTCTAGCCCAGTCTCAACTTGAAAAATTTAAAGCATACACATCCCATCTGCTGCAAAAGCAGTTTTTAGCCACAAGGCTAAGGATGGGCTGGAGGTGGGGTGGAAAGACAGGCTGCAGGAGGAGGAATGACTGTGCCACTGAAGCTGTGACACAGAGGAATGTCAGGTTGACGTGGCCAAGGAGGGAGCACAGAAGGGATCCCCATTCACAGCTCAGTTTGGGGTGTGTCCAGGCTTTCCCATCCAGGAGGATTTTGTGCCTCTCATTCAGTGACTGTTCCATATGGAATGTATAAATGCAGTGATGCCCCAATGCATTTCCTGGCCATGTACTCCCATCTCCAGGCTTTTAAAGAGGTGGGTGGTGCTGAGTCAGGGAGCGATTACAGCTGCAATTGGTGACAGACCAAACCCACCTGCACTTGGGACTTTCCAAGAGGACACCCACAGGCCTGGGCCTGTCTCCTGCAGCCTCTCCAGAGTCCCTGCAGTTCAGCCCTGAGAGCAGCCAGTGTTTCCACAGGTTGGGCCAGATGCCACAGGGAGCCCCAGAAGCTCCAGGGTTAAGCGGTTACTAAACTCTTGCTGACACCTTTGGACTCGAGCCTAAATACTGTTGTGTACCTGTAGCCTTTCTTTACATTTGATATCAGTGTTTTAGTTCTGACTGCCTTGCTGTAAACAAGAAAATTAATTCTTTAATGAACTTGGCTTTAATTTTTGTTGGCAAATTAGATTAACCTAGTAGTGTTAGACTCTTTGCAGGGAGGAGAGAACTGAGGTGATGGAATAATATGCTGCTGTATTACTATTCTGTCCATACATCTTTCATTTATGGTCATAAATGAACACAACTGATCTATATAATACAATATCTATTTCTTCATATTTCTTCATATATTTTTCTTCATCTCAAAGTCTGTTTCAGCCTCCTGCTAAAGTAAAGAATGAAGCCTATTTGCCTGTAAGATAATTACAATAACCATCACCACCACCACCATAAAAGGAAGACGTGCCCTGTATGTAATCCCCTATCTATATGCAAATTAACATTATGTAAGAGATGTAACACTCATCTAATTGTTAATTGCTTTCAGCAGCCTAGTACAACCCATGATCTTACAGAGGTGTTTCAGGTCTGAATTGCCAGTGATGGTATCCCAAGACCTGTTCCATGGCTCCAAACACTCACCAGTTTTCCTGTAGCACTTTGGCCTCCCTCATTCAACCACAATCCAGGTACCATTGCAGAGAAATATGGTCCCCAAACACCAGGCACAAAAATGGGGGTTTCACTGACCTGGAAAAGCAACAGAAAGCTCTGGTGAATCAAAGTGCTTGTCAAAGTAGGAACTTCGCAATTAAAGCTTGGAAGCTATCAGAGTCCAGTACTGAGACAATTCCTGCTCCTCCTCTGGAGTTACCAATGGAAGTGGAGATGTACAGGTAGAGATTTACTCTAAAAAAATGTGGAGAAATGTGTTCCCCCATTTACATGATTTTTTGCTGACAAGACATATCTGCCCCCACTCATCCCCACTGACAGAACAGCTGGACCTGGCCAAACAGAAAGTACAAAATTTCAGGAATAGGAGCTGTATTTTACAGGGAGAGGGAAACTGCCTCATTTCTCCAGAAAAAGGCCTTATTTAGAGTGACCAGTGGGATACAACACTCTGCTTGATTGTCAGCAGCAAACACAGCCAATGCAATTGCCAATAAGTTTCCAGAGCACCCATCCTGTACATTTGGAGAGTTCAGAATCAGGAGGGAATCCTGCTGACAGAGGACAGTGATGTCCCCTGAGGTCTGCCATCAGCTCCCAAGGCTGGGAGTGGAACCTCAAGTTCCAGTGCCCTCACAGCACTGCCAGGAGAGTTGGGTGCCTCGGGTAGAAGCTGCAAACCTGGGCTGGGATCTGCTTGGGTTCAACAGGAAACGTGCCTGGGCAAACACCAGATTCTGCCCCTTACTTAGGCTTAGCTTTCCACAAACCACTCCTTGCTTCACTCTTGTGAGGGCAGATCAGGCAGGTACCTGAGACTGGCTCCCAGGCACGGAGCAGGGCCGTGCTCTGCCACTTGCACACAAACAGCCCTGGCACAGTGACGGCCTGGCCCCTGCACTCCCTGCTTCAGTGGTTAGACCACTCAGGATGTGGGAGACACTGGTTCATTTCCTTTCTCTGCTTCAGAAGATGCAAATTACCAGTTTATAAGGGTGGAGGGCATTTTCCTTCCTCTTACAAAGTGGTTCCACTTTCAATAGACCAGACAGACTTTCTAGACTTCTTTCTGGTTCAGCAGAAAGTAACACTCTCCAGTCTAGCAAGTAAGGCCCAGCACACAGCAGAAACTGAGATGTGGAACTTGGGTCCCAGCGCTTGCTCCAAAGACTAATTGTGAATTCCCCACTGGTTGAACATGGAATTCTTGCAGCAGGGGCTGGAGGAGACAGGCCATCCATGCCCTGCCAGGCTACCTGCTTCTCTTGGAAGCAGGATCCATGTTTCCTCCTCTTCCAGGACCACCTATATATACCCAAGTTAGACACAGCCATGATTTCACTGGGAAAAGAGAACAGCAGTGCAGTCCTACACCATCCCATGATTTATGCTGCACTTCCCACTGATGATGGCTAAATCTGCAACTGTGTGTTCTAGAAAGTGGGAACTACTAGCAGAGAAGGATACAAGAGAATTAATTGCCTAACAAAATCAGTCTGTGTGTTTCCAATGCTGAAGAGCAAAACCAGAGGTCTTAGTCAATGGGACAATGGGGTTTTTTTGTATTTAGACCTCGCTCCTCAATAGCAAAATTCTAGACCCATTGAAGGATGCTCAAGGTTTGCTGTTGAATTCAATAAAGCCTGGACTTCACATCAAAATAGTTTTGAGAATAATTAAAAATTCAGGCCTGTTCCTGTTAAACTTGATGCACATTCTCTCTATATTTAAACAGGCTGAACTTTAAAGGCAGTTTTTACTAGCAACTAGGGAATATGCTCCAAGATGCAGTTTACTGGCATTTGTGCATCACACATGTTTAGTAAATACAGCAGCAGGGAGGTTGCTGCACAAACAATAGTCTGCTCAAGCCATAAACTTACAGTACAGCTGATTCTTGTCGGGAACTTAAGTAGGAAAACAAAACAACAAAAATTTGTTTTTCAAAATCCATCACCACAGTGTCAAGAAATGCTGGTTTCTCTCAGGAACATATCTAACAAATCTGGGAATCCTGCTTGGTTCTCCCGTGTCAGCTCTAATGCCCTGACTTACTCTCCCTACAGATGCATGTGCACACGTGTGTCTGTGTGTCTGTGCAAGATTTTGGCTGACTAAACCCATTAGAGCAAGAATAGCTGCACTGAATTTACAAAGGCATTTATGACTCCAAGTGGACGAAGCTACGTCAAAAACATTGCAAGGACATTTGGTTTTGTTTTGTTTTCTCTTAAAACTACAAATTAATACAGCTTTGAGTTTTCATCACCTCGATGGGGCAAGCCTTCTTTTACGATTTCAATAACAAAATGAAGTGCAACAAAAAGCAAATCCTAAAACAAGCTGATTTTTAGACCAATTCCACTTCACTGACCTTACTGAGAATGCAGCATGTGGTCAAAGTTACCAGTCAGTATCTGCTCTGAACTAGTGATGGAAGCATGGGGAGAACCCGAACATCCCAACTCATTCCCATCCTATAGCTATGGACACAGCACAGTGTCCCAGTAGGTGACAAAGAACAGGTAGGGCAGAAGGGGCCTGGGGTTTTGAAGTCTTATCTCAAAATATTTGTGATGCAGCAAACCTTGCAGTGTTCTGCAGCCTGCCAAAGGAAAAATCTGGTTATGCCAAAGGGATCAAGCTGAAAATCTGCTGTGTCTGAAAAAACCAAGTAGCCAAAAGACATTAAAGGCATCAAAACACTTTATGAAATCAGGGGAAAGTCTAAACATCGAGAAGGACAATAGAGTTTATAAAATAAAAAACAAAACCCACACCTTTTCTCTGCCATTAGTACACAATTTACCAAATTGTTCTGTAAGTCTGACAACACCAAAATGTTTAGATTAATTAAAAGACCAAATTCTCCCTGCAGCCAGTACTTCTGACCTAGTGTTTTGGACAGTCACAGGAATTTCGGACAGGATATTTCCATGCTGGCTCTTCTCACATTACACTGAGACCTTCCTATCCCCTTACTACTGAAGTACCATTTGTACACATTCCAGCAAACTTTCAACACATGAGCACAGCAAACGAGGGCGTTGGGAATTGCCACACTGATGAATAAAGCCAGCGGGGCACTTGGTTATCAGTTTTGTTGCTGTGGGAACTTTTAACTGGAATAAAGAACAAGGGCTGTCATGTTGGGCTTTCCTGATGATAGGGCATCATCAGATTTCCCATTTCCCCCTTTCACTTAAGGAGATTAATTCACATTTTGCAGAGTCTGGGCTTTGATGCACATGGAAAGGAGGAAACTGGGAATAACAAACTCCCCAAAAAAGACATACAATCTTTGAGAAGCAACAGGGTGAGCATCCTCCTGTAGCTATATGCATCAGAAACAGCAAATGGTTTCCATTTCCCCTCCTTGAAATATTTGGACGGTGATTAAATCTTTCAAGCCACGCAGCTGGCATTTGTATTTTCATAATAAAAAGTCCTAATTCTGTTTGAGTATACATCCCACCCAATCCCACTAAAACACACGACTAGACAGAGGCATAAGGTTGGAGAAACAGTGCAAAGTTTGCTGCAGAACCCAGAAGAAAAGAAAAGCACAATTTGCCAGATTCAGGGCTATTTTGGTTACACTAACACCACGTCTCTTTTACAGCTTTCAATTGCCTTCAGACATTCTTATGGCGGTATAGGAGGATCAATGTCATTATTTTTTTTTCCTTTAATGAGCTTAAGAAAATCCTTAATCTTTTTAGTAGAAAAACAACATGTGTTTCAGATTAATGGGCAATTGATTTTTGTTTTTAAAGCAAATAAGAGATGTCATCCTTCTCTGGAAGTTAAAATACAAATTCAAAGGGAGCCCGAGATTTTCTGCCTTCCATTTAACTGAAATTCTTCCTGTGACACACTCCCACTGTGAGACATAGTAACAGTTATTATCTTCTATATAGAGTGAAACTGAAACACAGAGAGGATATCCTCTGCTAGAGGTGAGAGTGATCTCTGCACAATTAATGCAGCAGGAATTTGAAGACAGAAGATGAGAGGAATCTGAACCTGTTCAGACTTTGAGTCATAAGCTGCATCTATAAATATTTCAGCTGAACGTGTTCACACAGAGACTGTTGCCCTCATGGGGGATGATGCCAACTTAGACAAGGATTACACCCAGACATGCAGTTCCACTTCACAGTTACTCTGTCTGGGCATGGGGGGGAATCCTTTAGTGCATGGAAATGTCACCTTTCCCTGTCTCCCCAACACACACATTCCTACTTGCTCAGCCCCATCATTTTGGGTGAAATGAGCACTCAGCAGTTCCAAGAGTCCTGCTCATTTGAAGGGGAAAAAAGAGTTCCACACCTTCTGAAAGGAAGAAGAAGGGAAATAAAGTTCTCTCTGGGTGGGTTTAACCTCAGCATGTGCCTTATAAAAGACCATACTAATATGTAAGATATGTAAACATTATAGAGCAATCAGAAACAAATGAAAGGATGAATTCAGTTTAACAATATTCAGCTGTGGTGCAACTGCCAGAAGGCACTTTTTGTTATGAATAGATCATTTGGATGAGTTACAGGCCAGACTTGAACCCTGGCGTGTGCTGGGAAAATCAATGTCAAACTACCTAAGATCACAAGGTATCAGCAGCACATCTGGCAGCCCACAGAAATGAGAAATGTTTTTAAAATATAAAAGGCTATATAGAACTAAGGTAAGGTAAGAAAGGACCTGCTTAAATGGCACTAATACGAGATCTGTAATGTATTTAATTTAGATTAGTCCTTCCCACTTGCCTCTCCCTTTAAAACGAAGGCAGGCAAAAAAATCCCCTTCTGTTAGAAAAGTCTACCTGGAAAAAAGCAGGAGAGGCCAATTCACAGCTCGTGTGAGTGAATCAGGGCAGCCAGAGCCTTTAACCCAAGTTCAGCTTTCAGGACTGTCCCCGAATCCAAGGAGAGGACAGAACACAGACCTTCACAGACAAGCATCACCTGGGCATCCAGCCACGCCATCAAATGAGCAAGTGGCACTGTGACATTTGTTTTACTTAGCTTTGTTTTCCTGGACCAGCCATAATGATCAGGCACATGCTTGTGTTTCCTCCTCAGCTTTATGTAAATGTTAGGGCAATCAGAGACAAGATAAAATAAAACACGCCATGCTGGAGAGAGCAGTTTTGTGGAAGCATGAATTTCAGCAGAATTTTCTTCCCTAGTTAACACCATCTGTTGCTGGTGTAGGCTTACTCAAACTCCTTCAGTAACACTGACAGAGAAATTGGAGAATTTGGCTATTACCTGGAAAGCAAGTCTTTATGTTAGAAAGATATACTGCTACACCCATCTTCTGCCATTTTAATTTCTGCTTCCTAATATCGAGCTTCTGATATGTGGCAGCATTCTGGTATCACTATCAGATTCTCTATTTACTTGCAATATGCCACAGACACAGGAAATCACATTTCTGTGGGACTGTTCTTGACTTACACTCACTCCCATGAAAGCAACTTTAATCCTTTATTCTACTTTTAGAGTCGAGTCACATTAGAGTCAAAACTTTTTAAGGTAATTATTTGTTAAGGAGAATCTAGGTCAGAAAATTTGTTTGAAAATCACCTCACTTATCAGCTTCTATAGCCAGAAATTCAGAATAACAGCTGCTTTTGTTAGGCTAAGACAGGTATGAAGAAAAGATCTAAGATATTAATGGAGAGAGCAGAGAAAGAAACAAGGAAAAGCACCGTATCAGTCACCAACTAATAAATGCTCTTTACAGTTCTGGACTTTGATCATTGACAAGTCAAATACTTTCATTAACTTTTCTGCTGACTTTTAACTTTCAAAGTTTCTGACTGACTGTGGATTGAGAATACTGACAGTCATTCAATTCAGAGGCTTTACACCAATGCATAAAATCCTGTATTAAGAAAACTCTTATCATTTTGCTTCTGCTGACAGATGGGTCTTAGAGAGCTACTCGACCCCAACTCTCTGACAAAGAATGAAAGAGATTCATAAAAAAAAAGGAAAGAACTCAAAGGGAAACCCAAGAATGTTTCATTTCTAGGTTTCTGGTTCAAACTTAGGTCATAGTAATAGCTACTGAATGTGTGATTTAATAACAGCACTTGCTGGTGGCATAATAGATATATATACATATATATAAACTGGGCAGAGCTGGGGCATGAAATTGTGTTTTCAGTGAACTGATGCCTACTCTAAAATTGCCATCCTGGCATTATTTCTCAAGCACTAAATGGGTTTAAAACTAAATCTTCCCCATAACTCTGGAGGCAATTTACTAAGTTAAATGTATGGTGCACCAAGTCAACTTCTTAAAATATATCTATTAGTAGTAGTAATTACATATTAAACACAAAACAGTATTCTACCTTTAGCCTGGTGTAAGATATATTTAAGAAAACAAGGTCTTGGAACATAAGAAATGCACTTCAGGACACAAAGGAAATTAAAATGTATTAATATTCCAATTCCTACAGGTCATATACTGCCAGAAATTTATTTGCTTATATTTTAAGCTCAGGTCCCCTGGCCATCACGGGTTTGCTATGCAGCTGCATAGCTTGTGGTGGGCAAGTCACCAGCTCTGCTCCACGTGACAGGCTGGCATCCCCTGAGCCATCCTCAGTGACAGATTTATTCTGCAATGATATTAAGACCAGACCACAAAAATCTTTGCACAGAGCTCACTTTATCCCACTGGAAGGATGGAAGTTACACAAGTGACAACAACAACAGAGAGGGAATGAGGACTTTGGGGTTCTGCCTGAGCACAGCCATTCATGGATTATTTTGTGACCTGTTTACAGGGAGCTGAAGAATTCTGGCTTAGGGGATACAAAACACTTCCATAAATGCCTCCCTGAGTACGCACCTCATCACTTATTGCCAAGGCTGTGCCACAGAGACCTGGGAAGTTCAATCCCCTTTGTAATTATTTCCCAGACAAAACTCTCAGTAAAACTAGGAGACACGAATTCCTAGAGACCACTGTTACCTCTTACTCCAAGTAGTAACCTGTGTGGGAAGGGCAGCAAAATGTGAATGACACACATGCAGAACTATTTCTAATTTTCTGAATTCTCCATAAAACATTAACTGGTCTACAAACTAGAGACCAAACCAGGTATGTGATTAATGTGCAGTAAAGAAACCACACTCCCATGGCAACTTGATTGCTACATCTCTGAAAATATTTCAGGTGAGTTATATATTGGGACTATATACTGCACAACCCAGCTTTATATCTAACAAGAACTAATAATTTCAGTAAAACTTCACTGAGTTTATTAAACATTTGCACAGTTAGATTTTTTTCAAGGCTAAATAAGGAAAGGTATTTGAAAAAAAATTAAAACTTACTATTTTTAATAAAAGAATAGGTGGACTCAGAATAATATTAGTCAACTTGTACTGAGCTTATATTTATTGGTATAAAGAGGAATTCATCTAGACCAGCAGAAGGGAAGGAGAAAGAAAAAGAGAAGAAGGAGGAGGAACAGAAGCAGGAGAAGAGGAAGAAGGTATTGGTTCTTAAAACAGTTAGAACACATCAATTAAAATGTTGTTTAAAACTGACTACAACAAAAAAAAATCACATTTAGCAAAAACCAAAACCACTTATGTTTTACTCAGCAGTATTTTAAAAATGCAACAGATCAGGCAGGGAATAAAGAGGTCACAGGCTGCGCTTGTATGAGCAGCTTTTCTGGAGATCTGCCACTAAAACCAGTTTGAAGCTACATTTCTGAGAAAAACTTCTGACAGTGGATGCTCTGGGGCTGAACCAACTCACTGCTGTCCTCAACAGAGCCCAGACCCCCTGCACCTCCTGAGGCTCATTTTCAGGCAGCAGCCAGGTCTAGCCTCTTCCTCTGGGCTGGCTGTGGGTATTTTTTCCAATAGGCTGCATCAATTTTCAGCCCAAGGTATGTTTGGTATTAGAATGTCTTAGGGTACAGCCACATGAATAAATTATTATGGGCAAAACTTGGAGGTCAGTTGCCCAGCAAAACCACCTCTACTCATCATCTCTCTGTGGTGTATGGTGTGACAGATCCCAGGGACCTGGCACATTCCACAGGAAACCAGGGCCAGGAGTGCTGCTGGGGAGTTGCTGACATGCTACAAATACTCACTATAGATTACTCAGTCCATTTCTTCAGCTGCCCCTACTCTTATTTCACAATCGCACAAAAGGATTTTAAAAACTTATTTTTGCCTTTTTTTTTAATACCAGTCTTATGAAAGAAGCTGGCAATGATATCAGCTTCAAACATCAACCAGTCAAGTTGGACAATTGATATCTGTTTTAAATAGAACAATACTTCTCACATTATTAAATCCTGCCATTTTCCCAAGGGGACAACAGAGTGCAAGACTGGTACCCACCTCTCCTACTGTAAACTTTTGACTTTCTCTCTTTGTACTCAAACCTCTAAATTCAAAAGCAGAATATAAAACCAGGAAAAAAATTAAAATTACACTGGAAGCAAAAAACACTCTTCATTTTGTTTGCATTACTAAGTAAAAATGGTGAGATGTTAATAAAACAGAAGCTGAGAGAGCCATGTCTGAATGTGTTCCTCAAGTCCTGTTCCAGTTCTTTGCTGAATTTCACCTGCTGTTTCCAGAAGACGGGAGCTGTAATGGGACATTAGCATTTGGAAGTTGGCTACTTAAAGCACAAGCTAGAAGAGGAGCATGGCTTAATGGTACCTGTATCAGGAGCATTAATTAACCACCCTACCAGGCCACCTGTAGCCCCTTTGAGAGAAACAACCAGAGAGGGGAAATACAGAAATCAATACTGTGGAATAGACACAAAGTTCTCAACCTTCTATGAGATCTTCTGCCAACGATCTCCCGACCATGACTTTCCTGAACCACTGTGAGCAGCAGCCTCTCAGGTTTCCATTCATGTGGGTGCAATTCACCCATGAAGCATCAAAAACCCCTGAATCATATCTGTGAATCAGGGTCACAAACCCCACACGTGATGGAAGAGAACAGCAGCTTGGGGTTAGGGAGCTCTGCCACCTTGGAAAGCTGAGACTCCTGTCAGAAAGAGGCAAGTCCTGGATCAGCTCGGGATCTAACAGATGATCTTCTAAAAAGTGTCATAACCTAAAAAGGGTCAGAGGTGTAGATGTGTGTGTTTCCTTTCTAGAGTAATGGTGCTGTTTGCTTTGTAGAACGAAAGGTGTCATGAGGCACTGTCAGATGGCTGAGAGACTGGACTCAAGAACAGGGAATCATTCCCAGAGAGGGGCTGGAGCAGGGGGATCAAGCAAGTTCTGTATCAGCACAAGGAGAGCCCAGGAGGGTCTAGGGAGCAGTGTCAGATTATCAGGTCACTCAGAGTCATTGACGAGAGGGGTCTCCAGGAGCACAGAAAAGTCTAAGCACAGCATCTGCCTCTGGAACTGTCCCTGGGTTTGCTGTCCCTGGACACAGGAAAAAACAACCCTGGTGTCCTCCACAGTAAGTCTGCACCCCTGTGAAGCTTTTCTTCCTTGTGTGTGAGGTTAACCTCCTGTGTTTATTCCAGGAAACAAACCTGGAATTAAGCCTGGGACAACTTGAGAGTTTCAGCTCTGGAAGAAGTTAAATGGGATTGAATTCAGGGGTAATCAGTCCAGACTCAGTCAACATCCACCATTTCCTTCTGCCTCAATCAGAGATGCAAGAACTTCAAAAGTCTTGTCAAGGACCCTGACTGAATGCTCAGCTTTGCAACAAACCCTTTAAATTAGATGAATTTTGACTGTTCCAAGCTTAAATGTTCACATCCATTTACTTCTGCTTTTTATCAGTATCCATTAACACTAAGCTTATTTATGTTTCAGCCTGGGAAAGTACACAATGGACACACAGTAGCCTATGATCCTTTTCTTTGTATTCCCAAAGGTCAAGGTTTCTTTCAGAAATTGGTAAAAAAAGACCTTTAATCTGTTAAATTTTGTTTTCAAAATCCAAAACAGAAAAAAAGCGCCCACATTTGTGATGGATTCAGATGCTTTTTGCTAAGCACTTAAGCACTAACAGTTCTGCATTGATTTATTTTATTGTTTTATTTAGTGAAATGTCTGGATACAGATATACACATTAACCTTTTTTTTTTTTTTCTTTTTTGCTCATATTTACTGTGTCGCCTTCCTTGAAATGGGAACTACAAGTGCTTTGATAAATGGACTGAAAGGTTGTCTGGTTACCCCATGGCTTCTCCTTGTGTCCTTGCTGAAATGCTATTCTGGACCCTTCTGCAGCAGTGCTGCTCCATGACTCACAGCAGTTACTTCTGTGCCTCTCAAAACAATAGTTCACTGGGGATCCAGGGCCTCAAATGAGCTACAACCATTTATTCCACCCATTTATTTTTACTTCTCCTCCAATGATAGATATTCACTGTCACGGAATGCCAGTTTGTGTGAAGATCATAAATCTTCCAGCACAGACAACTAATTGCAGGCCATTTTAACTATGCACTTGATAACACTACAATTTGCTGCTGTGGTAAGTTAAATCCCTTAAAGCTCATCACAGTATGAACTAACTTTTCTCGTGTTTAAAAAAAACAAAATCAAACCCCAAAAGCCACATAGTGCCTTCTAACCTGTTGTTAACAGTGGGCAGTAACAGGTGGCTTAGTGAAGATCACAGGAACACCGTGAACATACAATAATAACTCACACAAAAATGTCCTCCCAGCCTCCAGTGAGATGAAGTTCAAGCAAATTTCTGTTCTTACTTTCAACCAACACAAGAAACCAAGTCTTCAGAAGTGACTGGTACTGCAAACAAACCCCACTTCTCAGTTTTCACGAACAAAAGCTCCATTTGTGCACTAGAAAATAAATTTACTATAATGACAACTTAGAGACCAGTGCATGTCTTTTACAAGAACACTGGACTTTTTTAAGTGTCTCAGAATTATTCCTTTAGCTCAAAGCCCTTTAAACTTCAGTTCTGGTTCCTAAACAAACATCTTTTAGATACTTCTTGCAGAAGGATCTTATTTTAGGAGACTACCAAGACCTCATCCCAACCTTTCAGGTTGGGAACTGTGCACATGGAACAGCTGTGTCACAAATACCAAAACAAACTCTACCCCTAAATGGTACCTGAGAAAAGCCCTCCAGGACTCCCAGCCAAACTGAGGATTTCCAGGCAGGCCCAGTCCTTGTCACCATGGCTGGATGCCCTTCCCACATACCTTAAGGACTTTCTTACTTATTTATTGCATAATACAGTTCATTTTAGAGATTTTTCTTTTTCCCCATTATCTAAGTGTTCCTTCTACATCAGTGAAGGCCACTACCAACAACAGTACCATACCTACAGCTCAATAAATCCTCTGCAATACCCCTGGAGTTGGAAGCAGATTTACATTATATGGGATATGCATTCACACACTATTTAAAACATACTTTTAAACATTTGAATAACTAAATGGGTAAATCCTGAGGACCTTACCCAGTGTTTATTCAGCCCTTACTTACTGAGACAAATTCCCAAGGACAGAGTAAACAGTGAGAGAGGACCTCAGGCCTTTACCCACAGCTATAAACAATGAACTCAGCATAAACTGTGATTCCCAGCTGACACTGGGAGAAAAGCAGCAGTTAATGCTTCTCCCCAGTTTGCTTCCAGAGTGATTATATGAGAAGAGATTTACTTTCTCCCTAAAGAACTTGCCCCATCCAAGATATTGCCCCATCCACAGCTGGGATGAAGAACTACTGATTCATGAGACAATGAATAGAATTGGAAATGGAGGGGAAAACCCTTAGTAAGAGGCCTGATGCCCAAAGACTGATGGAATTTGTCTGTGTGGGGAAACTTTTGCTGTTAAGAGGAATAAACAGCACAGCATCTATACCCCCTTGACCATGGAGCCCTTAATACTCAGCACTCTGGTATCACACCTTGCATTGGAAAGATGTTTGTCTGCACAGCTTTGTGCTCATAGTGCAAGTAGAGGAACTAAAGAAAAGCAATCATCTGACAGAATCATAGAGCAAACCAACTCACTAAACAAAATATGGGATTTTGACCCCAGTTTTCACAACCCTCGTTGCAAATAAGGCAAATTCCAAAATTTTAAAACTAACAGAAAACTCTTAAGTCGCTTTTCATACAATTATTGTATTCCCTCGAAAATTCCATTTCGTTGTTCCAGGGCCCAGAAACAACCTAGGAGATGACCAAGAATATCCCTTCTCATATCTCATTTAATTTATATTTTAGTTGTTCTTTTACAGTTATTGTAAGAAAAGGAGCACAAAATTAAGTCCTTTTTGTTCTCCCTGAGATCCAGACACGCAGAGCAAGCAGCCTGTTCAGTAAACTCATGCCTACTGACAGAAACGAGAGACAAGGGATCTGGAAAGGTCATTCATTATACATACTTATGCTTGTGATCTGAGAAAAATCCCCTATCCAGCTCTCCTTGGAGCAGAACACTCCAGGAAGACACCTGGGGTTGCTCAAGACTTTGGGCTTCAGGCTAATCCATCCTTCTGGGTCTAGAGAGGAGTGATCAGATTTGGTTACTCTGCAGCCTTGATGGGGGTGTTGCACCTGTCAGATCTGATAGCGTCACTCTGAAGAATACAGGAAAGGAAAACCGAAAATCTTCTTACAGTGATAGGCTGCTGCTGCTGATGATGGACTTTTGTGAACAAAAATTAGAATATTGATACTTAAACAACAAACCAAAAGTAAGTTGCTTTGTCCTGTCCCCTACAATGGAGTGATGCTGTCATGTGAACATCAGTGAAGAACAACAAATTTATAACTTTCCCAGAATCACATAATCCAGAATACAACCTCCTTCCTACAACAAAAGCAGCAAAATGCCCCACATCCTATTAAAATATACAGCTGTTACAGTTAAGAAACAAGGGAGCAAGGTGGCTTGAGGGCTTGATCTAATAACAGGTAACCTTCAATCCCACACTGCTTTAAGCAGAGAGGCCCAAATTAGGCAGCCCAATATTCCCAGCAGCCAGACCAGCTAAATCTTTGTAGTGTCAGCATAGGAATGGAAGAAGCTCAGTCTCTCTTGCTCACTCTTTCTAAGGCAAAACATGGGGAAAGGAGTCAAGAACAGGAGAGGAGCCCTGCTAGCAGTCAGACCTGAAAAGCCCAACAGCAGACACTGCAGGAAGAACTGTGGAATCACAGAATGGTTTGGGTTGGAAGGGACCTTAAAGATCATCCAGTTCCACCTCCTGCCATTGGCAGGGACACCTTCCACTATCCCAGGTTGCTCCAAGCAACCCTGTCCAACCTGGTCTTGGACACTTCCAGGGATGGGGCAGCCAAAGCTTCTCTGGGCAAGTATTCCAAAGGCTCAGTACCCTAAAGCCAACACCCTGCTCCTCTGTGTCACACAGGGCAGTTTGCACTTAACCACAGCATGGAAAGCACCGAGTGTGTTGGAATTTTCAAAGTTTCCACTAATGCCAGTGAGTCGCCTCTTGAGTATCAGCCTTCATGGTTCTCCAAGCAGAGCATTTTTCAAAGCCTTCTCCCTGTCCACATCTGCTCTTTGAGTCTTTGAACTCAACTGATCTGTTCACCAAAGGCAAGGAGAGCTGAGTGTACAGTTTTGTGGGAATGTTACTAAGCATTATCTAGTTTATGTACAATAGAGATTAAATTGTTTTCAGAGACATTCCCCTGCACAGGTTGATTACCAGCAAAGCACTGGGGTACAAAACTTTGATGTCTCTGGACAGGTATATGCTAAATAGGAATGTCCCATTCTCCCCGTCACCAAGGCATAACTGAGCTTTGAATTATGCCAGGCCAGGAACAAAGGAATCTTGCTCATAACAAAAACTTTTAATAACTCACTGAGAAAGCCTCTCTTTCATCTCTGCCAAGCTTTAGGAAAGGCTGGGAGGCAAGCAGAAATAAACATTGTACAGACTCACCACTGCTGGCTCTAAAGTAAACTCTCCAACTTCCTATTTACATTTCAAGATCTTAAGCTTTGTGGTTTACTAGTTCTGCAAGTAAGTGCTTTGGGTTTTGGAGGCTGCCTGCACATGATCTCCCACCACTACTGAAGTCTTCCTAGCTTTTATTAATATAATAGGGAGGTCAGAAAAGCAACAATCTTTTATATGCCCTGCTAGCAGAAATATTTTACTTCTTGCTTTTCAAAAACAAAACAAAGCAAGCAAAGCATACAATGGCAAATTAATGCCAGCAAAGGGGATATTACAGTTGTGTTTGTTTCTTTTTGAAACCGAGGATGCTAGAACATGGAACGAGAGAGTTTCATTAAAAAGGGTGTGGAGGAGTTCTTTGAGGGACAAGTAAAAGAAGGTGGCAATTTTATGGATTTATAACCCTTCTAAGGCCATTGGCTGAAAAGGCACCTAAATAGGCTCTGTGACCTTTTCTACATAAGCCTAAATCTGTGTACACTAAGGACGGGCAACCTGCAACAACAGTTGTGAAGTAAATGTGGTTTTCATTTTATGCAGCCTTCCCTAAATGTAAAACATCTTCATTAGCTGGGAAGTCAGCACCGTGACTGCTGCCAAATGCAATATAGGAGGCAGCAGAACTGTGCCGAATGAGGACAGGGAGAGCGAGAGGCTCCTGTGACACTCAGTTCTTTCTCCCACTCCAAAGACTCTGGCTCTGTGGCTCATGTGCAGAACAGGCTTTACAGGAGAGAGGAATATTTAAAAAGCAAGAGGGCAAGCGCTTATCAATTTCATAAAGCTCACAAAGATAATTTCCCAAACTTGCCCAGGCTGCCCCAGCCTCACTAGGTCTGCTTTTGGTTTTATTTTTTCCCTCCTGCATTTCTGCCCCTTCTCCCGCTCGCCTGACCCTCCCAAACGCAGCGCCTTTCCCCTGGTCAGGAGAAGGACAAATTGCTGCCTTTGCTAAAGGCTGGGTCGCAGCCAGCTGGCAGGGGCTGTGCTGCCCTGGGCTCCTGCCCTGTCCCCCCGGGGACTGCACGTTCCGAGCCAGGGATGCCCGGGCGGCGGGGGCAGCGTGCGAGGCTCGCCCGCGGTGCCGTCCCACCGCACTGCCCGCAGCTGGCACAGCAGGCACCGCTCCCTGCGAGCTCTCCCCTCTTCACACATCGCTTCGAGCAGCTGAGGAGTCCCTGTGTGTGCAGTGATTACTCCAAAGGCTGCTGCTTTAACAACGTGGCATGTTCTGAAGAGGAGACTCTCGTATCAGAGCCAAAATATACTGAATCCACTTGCTGGTCTGGCTCCCACTGAGATTAGAGATCAGGCTCTGAGAACACTTTGAGCCAGCATGTCTCTGCTGTCTCCTCTCCAGGATGTACTGCAAAGGACACGTACTGTGCATGCTCTGGGGGTGGAAACGTGCTTTACACTCTATTTGTGTGAACAAAGCTGGCAGCTCGGGCGGATATTGTGGAGCAAAGAAGCTCTATTGTGTTTGCCAGTCATCACGAGAATCAAATGAACAAATTTAGAAAAAGCAAATTGGGCTGCAGTTCCTTTAGCAGAAAACACTCAAAGGCTGGTCAGGCTTAGTGAAAGAGAGAATGGGATATTTTTCCTGAAATAATCCATAGTAAACATTGGGACAGCAAAAAGATCTGCGCATTTTGCTGTTCATGTAGTTGCTCTTTTAGTTCATGTATTAAATCTGAAAAGGTAGGAGATAAATTACTTGTGCCTCTCCAATTTAAAAAATAAAAAAGTGACTAAATTATACAGTTCGAACCACATCCACATTATCACCCAGGGAAAAAAGAATTGTGCAGCAAGCCAGGTGAGTCCGTTCCTAATGCCAAGAGTCACAGAAGTAACAAAAACAGATGCAAAAGAAGATATTACATCTAAACTTGAAGAAACTCCTTGACAACCCCCAAAACGAGGTGTTGAGTACAGAGAACTGATAAAGAAGGAATGACTGAAGAAGAACACAGACCACATCACCAAATGAAGACAGAAAAAAAAATATCAGAGACTCTGGACATGAAGGAACAAAACCTTGTGCATCTGGGACTCAAAATGCCAGCCAATTCAGACTCCCCCCATCAATAAGCTGAAATTAGGCCAGAGAATGTTCCCATTGGAATCTGCTCTGGCTACTTTCTTCAGCTGGGAATCAAAAAAGGTGCTGGAGCAAGAACAACAAATATTTTCATGATGGTACAACTTTGCCCTGCAAAAGCATGCTTGTGTCCAAGACTGGGACATGGCAATACAGAAATCTCTGCCTGAAATCTTCCCGATCACATAAAGGTTTCAGAAGAAAAATAATTTTTGAAACCTTTAAAATACCCCATTAAAACCCTAAGACACTGGCAGGAAGACAGGCTTTTAGGGAAGCCAATTACCTTATTCCCAGAAGTTGGGGCATGTCTGTTAGACCCATGCAAACTGCAAGTTAGGAATAACAGGCAAGCTCCTGTTGTAGTGGCTCAAACCTGCTGTGATTTTGCTGGGAAAAACTACTCACACGTTTTGTGTAGCCACCATGGCTACACAGGGAAAGGCTCCTAAAAATTCGGAAGCCACGTGTGGGTGCTGGAGCTCAGAGCCTCTGCCTGCAAAGCACGATGGCAGTGGCAACCCACCAGGAAAGTCAGGGAACAGCCTTGGGCACAAGAGATCAAACCTGCAGGGATGAATCCCAGCCCCAAACAAAGGGACAATCCTTCACAAGTGAAAGAAGAGCTTATTTGCCATTCCAAATGCAAATTCTACCCATGACTTTTGCTAGGGCAAAGGAGGCAGCAAAGAATCATGTAAAATGCATAACTGTCCAAAAATATTCAGAAAACCATCTTTTCTTTTCTTTTTCCTCATGGATAATGGATGAGCCCTGAGGTGGCAGTGACTTTCAGCAACCAACAGCTCAGACCTGGGCTGGGGTCAATAACCTAACTACAACAGGCATTTTGCTGCTTTCATGAGCTATTCAACAGAAACACGAAAGTCTCTCTGTGTGTCTGATTACCCCAAACTGTCAGTGGTTAATTCCAAAAGTGTATCCTCACTTAAAAATGGTAGCTCCACCACAAATTATACTCTTATAGCCATGAGTAAAATTAGGTTCCACATTTGTACTTTCTAAAATATCAAAGGCATGATTAGCAAAGTCTTTTGTTTAAGATCTCTAGAGTCCTGGAGGTAATGAAAACTGGGTCGAGGAGCAGTTTCTCTGGAAGTTTAAAGTAAATGCTGTGTTCAAGCATTACCTGCTCCTGTGACTCATGGAGTACTTGGACTAGAGAATGGAACTACTGTACCAACACACATATACCAAGAGCTGTCCCTCTGCCCTGACCAGAGGAGGAGGAAGGGGTGGAAAAGAAAGGCAAAGATGATTTTGAACAGTTTCCTGTTACGGCCCCTTGAAAGAAACCCAGCCGTCCTTTCCCCCTGCTTTCTGTTTGCTGAATTTCTCCTGACAGTTGGCTCCTTCGTTTGCCAGAACCACAACAAAGGACGGCCTTGAGTTTCCACACAGGCCATTTTCTCCCTCTCTCGTCTCTGATCATCTCACAAAGGTATTATTGTTGCTGGCTCACTGGGGCTCAGTGCACCTGAGGCACATCAAAGGCACTTTTTAATGCCCGCCTGACCACACAGGTCTCTCTCCCACTGCATTAAATTAAACTCGATGATTAATCTCTGTAGCCCTCGGGGTCCCTCGGTGCACACAGAGAGAGAAAATATATATTTCTATCAAAACACAAGTATAATATACTTTCATTTTATAGCCCTAATTAAAAAAAGGAACAGCTAATTTCGGCCAAATGCAGCTGCATATAGGTCTCATTAAAACACAAATACAACTGCTCTGTGTGCTCCATGTTCACTTCATGCAGCCTGTGCAGGTAATAGATAAAAGAACAGAAAACTAAAATCCTTTCACAGATTAGATCCAGAGGAGTTTAGAATTTGCTCATTGTCTGCTGGCTAGAGATTGTTATACCCCTCCCTGTGCAGATGAGTGAAGGCAGGCAGTTAAGGAAATGATTATAAAATGCTGAGTAGGTAGATTTAAGCAGAAATCTACTTACATCTAGCAAAATCTGCACAAGCACCTATTCCTGAATTTGCACTGAAGTGATTAAAAGCCTTAAAAGGTTCTGCCTTGTGCAGTCTGCATCAGACTTTGGGGTTGCTTTGACGACAGAACATCAACATGGACTTTATCACATCCCGTTTGCCACATTAGCATATTTAATGGAGCCACGACTCTCATGGTTGTGGAGTGTGCACACAAAACGTGTTAATATTGATGTGCTGTGCTCTAGTTGGGAAGTCAAACAATCTACAGTTGTGAACTGAGCCTACGTTAGAACTTACCAATGTACAAATATTAAAAATTAATAAATAACCACACACATGTCCTCCTCCAGAGCTGGTTGTACTAAAGGAATGAGCCAGAGCCAGCTGGCCCACTGCCAGCTACCCAACATTGCCCTTAGACCTTTGGGGGAAGCTGCCTATGAGCTCTTCAGCTCACTGCAGTCCAGTACCATGTCTCTATTAACTCATTTTAACAATTTAAACTAACTCAGCTAAATGAAACAGGTTAGGAAGAGTTCACTCAAACAGCTTCTACTGAAAGGGCAGAAACCTCCATCAAAAAACCTGGAAATAACGAAAGCAGTGGCAGAGCTTGAAGGGTGACTTCTTCCCCCAGGGTGCCCCACCTGCCCTATCACAGACAGACAGGTACCAGGGGAATTTTTCAAAGACAGAGCAAGCCAAGAGTGATGGAGTTTGAAGCTTGAAACTTTTGTTTAGGAAGGAACCAAAATATATTCCAATTGGTCTACAGGATTTAAGCTCAATGTTGTGCCTCACAATAGTGGGATTATTCACGTCTTTAAATTCAATCATGTGCTAAAATGCTTTGCTGAACAACAATCCATGTGACAAGATCACCATTTGCATGTTCAAGATCACCATGGATTCATGCTGTTACTACAGAGACAACTTAACTTATTGTTAAGCCTGATGTTTTATTATCAGCCTCCTTTCTTTTTCTCTCCTGGAGCTTTCTCCATGAAGCATGTCAGTCCTCCAACACCTCTAGCACTCCCAGTGCCATTTGCACCTTTTGGAAAAATCCAAGTTCTAATCAGTCTAAATTTAAGACCAAAATGAGTTTTAAATAAAAAATGTGGCAGAAAAGGGTACTTATCTAAATGGAATGCTCTCAGACTCATGCATTTTAAAACAGTATAAATTTCAAAAGCAGACACTAAATTTTAATTGCAATCTCAGAAAAAGCTTTTGTATTAATTCACTGAGAAAAATTAGCAAAGTGAAAACTGCTTATGGGGGGGTTTTCTTTCTTTTTAGTCATGATATGTCTCATAATTCTATACACCATGGCAATTTGCAGAGGGAGAAGGATTTATATTGATTAAGGGAAGAGGTGGGGGAGCAGGGCTGTGCCTGAAAACGTGCCCTCCTTCTCCAAAGACGCTCTTCTGTAACACATTAGTGACAGGCTTGTCACAGATAACTCAGGCTCAGGCTTTGGCTCAGATTTCAGGCTGCTCTTTAAGCCACTCTGGCATCATGGATTTTACTTTCCATGTCATTTTTCAGTATTGATTTCTACTACTATTAAAGTTCTTGCTTAATAGCAAATGCACGGTAATTTATAATTAATATCCAAAGGTAAAGATAGAGTTACCAGAAAAAAATTCAAGGGAAAAAAGAACCGGGTGAGAAGGACAAAGGTCAATTTTCCCTTCAAAAACATAAGTTAGTAAATTCTGCACAAATTAGGATGACACATACAACCTACCCCCATGTGGCATGAAGATGTTCCACAGATCATAGCGACTCGGGATGTAATTGGCTGGTTCTCACATGGAAGGTTATGTCCTTTCACATCTGCTCCAATTACTCCTATTAAAGTAAAATTAAAATTCTCTCTTAAAGAAGAACAAGCCACCCCTCACCAAACAGACCTTTCCTGCACTCAAATAATTGCTGAGTATCTCACACCACTGCCACTAATCAAGAAAGTCTACTTAGCCAATAAAGAAAATAATTTTATCCATCAGATTAAAATATTTATTCCAGATATAAGAACCCAAGATGATTTCTTCTACGTTCATGTCTATCATCATAATTTTTAAGTGTTATTTTGCCTAGAACCTGACATTTATTCTCTTAGGTAGCTCACTGACATGCAGAATAAAAGTGCTCTGCTGTAGTGGCAGGCTGCAGATGTGTTTATTTGTTCACAGTTTATCATGAACATCCTGGATGATGTGCTTTGTCAGGGGATGAGTTGGAGAAAGGGGTAACTTGGCAGGAGACTGGAAGGCTGCCAGCTTTGTTGTCTTCACTGCTGTTGCTGTTGTGTCCATGTCAGGACCATCTAAAGGCAGATTATCCCTCCTCTTTGAGGAACTGAGCTTGGCTCTGTGTGCAGGATAGCACAGGATGCAGCACAAAGTCAGCAACACCCAGCCTGCAGCAGAAAATACACCCAGGAAGTGCCAGGGAAAGCCTCAGAACACATCCCATCCTGCTTGATTCACTTCAGGAGAGGCTACAGAGGGAATCCACCCCTCTCCTCCTCCTCTCCCAGGCTGCATCCTGGCATCACATTGTGCTGCACCCAGCAAAATGCAGCAGCCAACTAGTAACATTTTTATATTGGTCTTTTGTTTTCTTAAACATGGCTTTTCAGCTGGCAAACTGGTGACCAGACTGTGCATTTGCATCTGCAAAGCTCAATCTGGAGACCAGCTTGTCAATCCTGCTAAAAAACCCCCCTTTCTCCTCCCTGTAGAAGGATCAGGAAAACATTTGCTGGACATAGTGAAAGATGCCAAGTATTAGGGCTGGTTCATATCCTACATTTCATTAACACCCTCTTGTTTAGGCCACCACTGCAACATTCTGTTATCCAATCAGTCTGCTGGGGTTTGTCTTACTGGGATCATCGTGGTTATCCTGGTGTTACCACAGTTGGGAGTCATCTAAATAATCAGAAAATTAAGGGCTAAAATTTTAAACTCTTAAAAAATCCATCCTCATGTCCCTTTAACCAAACTGACTTGTAACTGTGAAGTAGCACAGCTGCCATAAAGAGAGTCAGGAACAACAAAAAGCTAAAAGTAAGGCTTCAACTCATGCTTTAGTTTTCACTGCTCCAACATGATGAGTGCATATTAAGAATTTTGGATAGGGCTGTCTACAAGGCAAATTCCTGTACTAAGCAACACTGTATTAGAATTTCTTGAGTTAAAAATACTGTTCACACTTGAGAGGGAAGAAATCTATTAAACTAAATAGTCAGCATATGTTGCAAATGCATTTTCATAAACAATATAAAACTGAAAAGATCTTTCTAATTGCTAAGAAAATATGCATTTTGCATAACAGGAATTATGGCCCTTTTTGGAATTTTAGTCAGTGGTTTCACCAGTGTTTAGAATTGTTAGAGTCTTTCTCTGTGACTAATTAAAGTCAGACAACAAAAAAGTCTGGCATATCAGCTAGAAGTTATATAATTGTTGTTATAAGTAACTTCCACCTTTAGCTTAGGTGGAATTTTTCATTGTCTGAGGCAGACTCAAAATCAGAGACTGGGAACAAGAAGTCTGTGCACCACACAGAATAGAGGAGAGATTTTTAGGAATGCAGGCAGTGCTTAGCAATGTGTACTTCTGGATCTCTTCCACAGTGCCACGGTATTTTAAACACTGCACCATAAATCATCTACTTTTGTTGAAACAATGCTGATGCCTTTTGAAAAGGTGCAATGTAAACAGTATTTTTATGAGGCCAGTCCCACAAGCCTGGCCTCCCATACTCAGAGTTTTATCTGTACACTCTTTGAAATTGGTACAGTAGGTCAAAATGTAAGACATCTTGGCTCTTAGATCTTCACTTTTCCATAAGAGGAATCAGATGGAGTGATCCAGGAGTCACACACGACCTCCTCAAACATACACATTAAATAATTCTTTATCTCTGCCTTATTGTACTCAAAACTTTGAAGCCTTCATAAACTTCAGGAACCTGCCCAGCCAAACCCACTTCACATCCAGCCAAAAGCAGATCTGAACTGCATCAAAAGTTACTAACACTGAAAACAAGATGTCCACCATGTCATTCTTGTTTAGCCTGCAGGATATTTTCTTTACGTATATTTGCACTTTTCAACTCTCCTTTTGCTCCTGCTATCACTTTTACTATCAAAATCTTTTCATTTTCACTGTCCTTTCTACTAAGTTTCCACATCATTTCCACACATTTATTACCCTTCCCAGATTCAAGAAGGATGAGTTTCACTGTAAATCCTCCTCTTGTCCCAGACTGCACTGAGCTACGGTGTGATTACCATGCAGGTTCTCCCACTGCCTTCCTGACTGCCCTCTGTAATTCCCCCTTCTCTCTAACGACAACCTGAATGTTGTTTTTCTCCTCCTGGCAATCATTTCAGGAGTCTGCTGGTGTTTGTGGTGCCATCTGGGAAAACATATACAGATTAGCCCACCTCTGAGGGATGCCAGTAGTTGAGTATTTCTAATGTCAGAGCTTCTTTACAGAAGCCTGTATCAAGGAACAGACAGTTACTCTCTATTCTTCTTGAAATTCACCTGATTGATTTTAGCACATGAAACTTAATGGACAAATTTTTTGTGCTCTGGATCCAGTATCACATAATGATGCCAGTTAAACAAGGACCCTCCACTGCCACTTTCACATGCACTGTGACAACCCAGTTTTGCAGCAAGTTCATTTTTTTGGGTCAGATTATTACTATATACTTTTCCAAGAACACAGAATTGCCAGGGCACACAGTTTTAAGCACAATTTTATGCAATCAGGATACTAACTGACACATATTTTTAAGTCAGTCACAACACACCTACAAATATGACACTGAAGCTCAGTCTTCCTTTTTGCAGACAGATCTACATCTAATCCTTCCCAGGTAGCAAGAAAAGCAATTTCCATGATTACTTAACCTTATCAGAAGCAAAGTAAAGGCATTTAAACATTTAAAAAGTTCCAGGCCACAGTTTCTAGAAGGACAAATGCAATTTAAAAAAGCACAAAACATTTGAAACTAAACTGGTCGTTTAGCAGCTCATCATATTTCAGTTAGATCTAGAAAAAAATCCTCTGATGAGCAATAGCTTTCCATTAAAGAGTACTGTTTCAATAACACAGAAACTTCCTGAGGTAAGACTGTTTTCTAAACCAGCAAACTAAAAAACCCTCAATTTCCTGCTGAAAAAGTTACACTGAATCTTTGTTATTGACTGTATTTAGATAAGGCCAAACAGCATAGTAAGAAAATGAACTTGCTGAGCCTCATCAAATGTATTTTGAAAAAGATGAACCAGGGCTGAACATCAGAATATTGTGCTGGAAAAGAGAAAAAGTCAAAGCACCAGGCCTTAAAGCTTTGAATCATGAATCACTTCTAAAATGAATACGAAGCCTAAATATGAACAAGCCTCAAACATGAGACCTCTCCCCCAGAATGTTGGTTTTTTTAAATTTTTCTTGTCTATCCCAGAAGTTTTGAGCAACAGAAGATGCAAACTCTCAGCATGTTGGCATTCCAACAGCATGGTGTTTCGGGCAAAAGTGGAACTAGCAGAAATTAACAAACAATTTGCAAATCCAGCTGAAAATACATGTAACAGTGATATATCCCCTTTCTAGAAACAGATTTGGAGTATTAGCAGTTATTGTGATGATTTTGGGGGGTTTTTTAAGAAAAGCATCAGAGCAAATGGCTGGATAAAAACCAACTCTGAGAAAAATGACTTTTTAAAATTAATTCAACAACTCCTGTCTCCAAGAATGGTAAATCCATGAGTGAGTACCTAGTCCTCCAGCATGGGCATCAATGAGAGCTGCTGCCACTGCAATCCCTTCGGGGAGACCGAGATCTTTCGCAGCTTCTGGCGTTAGACCTTTCCCAACAGCCTCTCCAGGAGACAAGACGTGGTTTCCTGGGCAGACACAAGCCAAACCAAACAGCTGTCAAATTTACTAAACAGAAAAACAAACGTGTGTGTTATTGCAGGAGCTCCCTTCCTCTCCCTCCAGTTAAGCCTGGTATCTATATAACAAAGAAGTGCATCAAAGAACTCTGTGTGATGAAGTATCTTTCATTATCTGTCTGCAGATTAAACACAACCGTGCCAAATCAGGCTGTCCCATGGCAATTTAGAAGTTCAAAAGCATTCAATGTCCTATCTAGCCACAGAGAAAGATTTCACCACAAGCAATTAAATTCTGCTTGGCATCCTTCCAGGGAATATGAAACACAGAAATCCCAGGTTCTCGTGGAAGGTGCTGCCTGCAGGCATTCTCTGGGCATGGAAGGAGATTCAGCTCAGTCCGTGCTCACAAATGAACACTGCACCTGTTGCACAAGGAATGAACAAGGAACTGGCCAGGTTTTTTTCCATTTCCATCCTTTCCAGCAGTTCTACTTGGAATAAAGTGGCTATAGCAACAGAAACTCTGAAAAAGAAACTGGCTTAAACAGAAAATTCCTCCTGTTGCAGTTGTATTTTCTCACAGACTTAAAGAATCCCTTTCTGAGCCTTCTCTGGCCTTGTGCAGCATGAAGAAGACAAGAACACAACCCTTCCCTCCCTGCCCCGTCACAGGGAGCCCAGGGGCAGATCCTGCCATAACACACACCCAGTTTTGTGTAAGCTTAGAAGAACAAATCTAGATTCTTTCAAGTACCAGAATTCAGGGACACCCCTGAGAGCCTCCTCTCAGCCTCTCACAGCTGAAGCAGTGAGACCAACAGCTCCTGGGACAGCACACACTTCCACATTTATCCAAAGGTTTGGGGGTGAGAGGCAGTGAAAGCTCAGTGGGAGCTCCCACAGACCTCCCTGCCAATGGCAGGGCTTTTAGTACCTACCTGGAGTGTTTACTAAATTCAGTACATCTGGGCAGAGTTGGCAAAACTCCTTTTTAAAATAAAACAAGAGTATTTTCACAGTCAATTTTATTGAGAATGTTACACCTAAAGCATGTTCTGACGTTTTGAAAGCACATAAAACATCCTCCACAATAGACATTAATTAAGAGGAATAGCATATCATAAAAATCAGGAATACACTAATGCCCATGAGCATAAACTTCTAAAAATGCAGTCATACAACTTTACTGTTTGATGAAACAAAGGCTATGATATTAAATTCACAGGTCTTCAATTTAGATATCACATCTTTGCTGCTAATTATGTTGGTTCTTCATTTTTAGAAGTTACAGTCTCCTTCTGCCCACTTTCTGATGGATGCAGTGCATGGAGCATTTTGGGATCAGCACACAGAACATCCCAGTGTTCATTTCTCCAAGAGCTTTTGTTCTATTGACAGCCACACATCACTGCCCCTGAAATTCCAGGCTGAACCTCACACTGGAAATTTAAAACAAGTCTGGGTAGCCAAAACTTCTGCACTTGACACTGGGTTTGTCTTCAATATTGGGGGCAGAGTAACCAAACCTCACCATTAAGCTTTATACAGAAGGATGTGATGACATTAAATCACCTCCTCACAGGAAAAAAAAATAATCTGTATTTTATTTTTTCTGTATTTTATTAGTGACTTATTGTAAAGTCAAAACATTGTGCTGGCTTTTTCAAGAGATGTATCTTTTGCATTTTTCCCCCATAAGCTGGAGTGCAAGATGTTTCTCTTTAAGAGATTTTTGCATTACATTTCTGGGTTTTGAAGACATTGCAGAAAAACACCCAAGCTGTCTGCTTCTCCTGACACTCAAAAACCCTGCAGGTGGAAGGAAGTTCAAAAGAGTCCATGCAGCTAAACCCACATCTTTTTCTTCAGAATCAATTGCCTGACCTGAAAGCACAAACACGGTGCATATACAGCATGAGATGAAATTAATCTGAAATAAAACCTTTTTCCAGGCATGCCATTCCATGGCTGGCTAGTTTACATCTGTCATACCAGTCAAACACTTTAGTGTGCAATTATTATGTAGTTATACTCCATTTTAGAGATCAGGGCTACTATCAGACAACATCTTTTCCTACCAGCTTCTCAATTACTGTATTTCTAGTTAACAAGCACTAAGGGAGCAATTCCAAAGATAAAGATAATCCCCTCCTCTACAGCAGCACAAAGAAATGGCCCTGTAATTCCTTTGGTACTGGTTATTTATCAGAATGACCAGCAGCACTGCCACCCCCACAGGCAGAAAGTGTGTGAGGACGTGCAGGGATGGGCCTCTTGTCATTTGGAGAAGCAGCATAATCATCCTGTATTTTAAACAAAATAATTAACAGTAGTCTGCCCCATATGTTTTAGAAGTCAAAACACGCCTGAACAAATATTCCTTGACAGAAAGCACTTCCCAACAACTGGGAAGGGGGAGCAGTCAGAAGTCACCCATGGCAGGGATTGCAGAGGGGAGTTCCTGGTCACCCAGCAGCCAGGGGGTGCAGGACAGAGGACCTGAGTGCACAAGGAGAGAATTCTTACTCTGCTCCTCTCCTTCACCCTCCCAGCTCTACAGATCCAGGAAAGCTCTGCCAGGCCCATAGGAAATGTTCCCAAGGAGCTCTGTGAAAGGGAAGGAGCAGGCCCTGCATGGGCACTCTCATTCTGTCATCATCCTCACCTACACAGGTGTAAGTCAGTGTGGAATGGACAGAGCCTTCCCTGAACCACACGGGCACAGACCTGGGGAGGGAATTATCATTCTCATTATCATTTCATCTTCATCAAAAAACTAGAAAACTCAGCTAAGCATCAGCATGCTTAGAATCTCTTAAGTGTAAATCTATTAAATGATAAAATAAAAAACACGAAAAGCAACCAGTAAGGAGACACAAACAGAGGTGAAGTGTTTGAACCAGATTGTATTCCAGGACTAGACTGGGAGGGAGCCGATTCTTACTTGAGCAAAACACAGCAGCTTTAGAAATCCAGGGGCAGCTACTCTAAACATAAAGGTGTTCTACAGCTACACATGAGCAATTCAGCAGCAGGTGCTGCCACCCTTAAATCCGACCTGTCAGGGGGAAAGAAGCTGTCAGAGGGGAGGGAGGGAAGGGAGAGCTGCCTGCACACAGGCGGGCAGTGAGAGCAGGACAGGCGCTGCATAAAGGAGGCAGTGAAAGGCCCGAGACTCCTCGAGGCTCCTGCCAAAGTAAATGTATCAAGCCTTTTGTTTACAGTAGTCTCCTGTGCAAGTCATTTACCTTTGCTATAATGACTTCCAAAATTAGACCTAACCAAACAAACCCATAATGGCTGAAGCTGGAGGACTTTCTGTTTCACATCGGTGCAGCTGTTTCACTAATGCAGTACCTTAATCCACAACCTTTCATTTGGGACGAGACAGGCTATTTCCAGCTATTTTTTCCCCTATAAAGTAGCAAGTTTACAAAAGGAAAAAGCTGTCTGAATCTCTTCCTCCTCTTTTATCCTTCTTCGAAGACTGATGTTAAGAGTTTGCTGTGACCAAGCTTTGTTTAAAGAATTTATGTGCTACCAAAGACCCTCTATCTTTTTAGGTGCTTCCCACAGGAACCAGCTATTTACCAGACACAACACACGAGGCAGACAATGCACCTTCAGTCAACTTTAGTGATCCAAATTCACTGTATTGGCTCACTAATATTTAAAAGAATGAGGTAGTTTAGGATGTAGTCCCTTTTCAAACAACAAAGCTGAGAGCAGCCGGGGCCCAGCTGACTCCAGCACAGCTTTCATCTATCATGCAGAACAGGGCTGCACTTTGTATATTTGGCTGTACAGGTGCATAAAAATATGAAAGGAAGAAAATCCAAAGGAGATGTCCCTTCACTGAGACCCAAACAATCTTGAATTTGGATATAACAATCCCTTGCTGAAATCCCAGCAGTCCAGAAACACAACCCAAGGGTACGTTCTGTCCCCATTTCATAGCCCCACCCACACTGAACAATTAAACTGCTTTCTGATTTAAAAGACAACATGGAAAACAGATATCCTGTTAAATAAGTGATGGAGAACACGCACTGAAGTTATCTCATTAAACAAAACAGTGCTGAATAGGCATCAAAGGAAACAGGACCTTAGTAAAAAAAAAAAGCACTGTCCATCTAAATGTAACAAGAAATATAAGGGGTTTTCCCCCTCCATGTTCATTACAAAGCATGCACACAATCTCCACTTTTGGTGTTTTATAATAATTCTCACAATGCCAAAAGACTGGGATATGCAAGGAATCTCAATAAATAATATACATTGTCCCAACCCCATCTCACACACAATACAATATCCCTCTCAATTACAGACAATACTCACATTTAACTGAGATATGTATGGCTGATTTTTCTACACTTTTTACCCCAGCTGAGTAGCCAAAATGGCACTAAGATCAGGAGGAAGCAGAATAATGATGCTGACTGTAAAATTAGAATACTAATATTTTTCTCAGGACTGAATGCACAGTGCTTAAAAGAAGTTAGAAACAGTGAGATTTGGGGCTTTTTCTGACCTCCAAATAACCTGCCTGGTCAGCAGTTAAAGACTTCAGAATTTTCATTGAGGAAAACCAAAACAAATTGTGATATTATACACCAGCTTATTTAAAAGTGAGGAAAATGGTTAAACAAAATCACTTTGGCTTTCTTCAGTTCAAAATTCATCTCTGTCTACACAAGCTGCCACAGTAGCTTGAGGCAAATCTAATTTGGGGCCTTTTCCATCCCACTCTCCCATAGAGCCTTTGGCTGAACTACATCTCAACTACCTAATGTGTAAATACTCCAGGCAGACATATTAGGCTGCTAAATACTGGCAAAATCAAATCAGGCAGATCCTGGTTCATTAAGCTGAGCAGCAAATTGCTCAGCAAACCATAGGTGCCTACTTCTACAAAGACTGCTTGGCCTGCTTGTCCCAAGGAATGAGAGCTACTCCATGTATAAATTATAAGCTTTCCTGGTGAAAGGTCAAAAGGAAAAAGAAATTCTGCATCATTGGATCAACAGGCACGTTATGATGGGCCTGACTGAGTTTTCTTTGCTAGACTGCAGTGAAACAGTGCAGAATGAACATGTCCTGCCATGTGTGATTCACTACTCTGAACTGCATCTGGGTACAAAACACATATAGTTGATGTTTTACTAAAGGTATAGAATGCAGTATCTTGATGCCTTACTAAGTAATTAGAGGGAATGCATTTACATCCAAACTCAAGATACCTGAGCTCAAATTTTCACTTGCAAACAATAATTTCACTATGCTGATAATTGACATTTCTGGCACTTTACAGCCCAATATTCCTCAAAGTCTCTCTCAATACAAAAATCAGTGCAGATGGCAGGACTATTGCTCTGCTTTCAGAGTTGCTCTGCTTTGGTTCAGTACATTGCTAAGACTGTAAAGGCAATTTAGCCTGTATTAATCATGGATTATTACTTAACAGATTTTTTTTTACAGGGTGTTTTTTAACAACTCACATGATAACAACTCCTCTTCGAAGAAATTTTCAGAACTGGAATAAGTGACAGCCCAAAACTAATCTCATCAGTTACTGAAAGGATGCTTTTAAATCTTTCAGCCAAGCTTATTCCCCACCATGTTCACACAGTATTCAGGTCTAATATCCATACTGAGAAGATACTGATGCTGTAAACAGTTCAGAAATGAGCCAGGAAACAATTACAAGGGTTCAGAAGTAGGACAGCTCACCCAAGAGTTTTGGGAGAAAACCTCAAGCAGCTCAGTGTCTTCCTTGATCATAGGAAATTTCAGTCTGTGCAGTTCAAGCGTGTCCCTACGGTCTGGCAGGCCAATAGGAAGTTAAATCAGATGAAAAATCAAGTGTGTTCTTTAATTAATTCATTAATTTTGAGACATGACAGCAACTAACAGTCAACAACCTTTAAGTCTGAAGTGGGGTCTCCATCACAGGAAATTATAAAATCAAGATTGGTTCTACGATACACTTTAAACTACTTAAACATTAATTTTAAGGAGTCCAACAGCCTCTGACTTGGAGGAAGCCAGCAAACTGTTTGAAATAGTCCTACTGATTTTGTGAATCCTGACTCATAAAGCAGACAGCATTCTTTTAAAAGTTATCTCAGCAGGAGGCTGAAGCCAAAAAAAAGAAGATGAATAACAAATTGAGACCAGTGAGAGAAAGAGTCAGGTAAAAAGAAGGAATGACGCAGAACAATTCTGAGAAACCTCTCTTTTTTCTTGTCTTTTTTTAGTACAGTATGAAAAACAAGAAAGGAGGATAATATCTCAGAAATTTAAATATTGAACAATCACAACGGGCCCAAATCTACTCAAAGTTTCTATGAAATTTAAAACCAGAAATTCAAAGAAAAAGCTCTTAGTTTTCATACTAGAAATTTCACAGGTCCCCAGTGTTGGCAGAGTAGAAGCAAATATGATCCCTCAGGCAGGCAGAGTCTAAGATCAGAACTGCATGAGGGGACAGTGGAATATTTCTTTATTACTATTTTTTAAGAGATCTGAACTTTTACAAGAGTTGTCTACGCTATGAGGGGTGGAGGGACAGCACACAGCACTCCTTGCAGCAGAGAGGAGGAGAAGTGGAAAGGAACCACCTGCCAGCAGGACTCAAGCTGATGATAAGCAGGGTGAATGATGGCTCCTTTCCTGGTGGAAGAGGAATGGAAAATGTCACCCAGGAAACATCCTGGAGAAACCTGAGCCACCCGAGTTCAGCTCAGCCTGTGGAAGAACAGTTACTGGAAAGAGGAAGAATATCTCAGACTAGACAGCAAGGAGAAGGCTTGGAGGTGGTGGGAGCAGATTTTATCCATGTGTTTATCAGTATGTGATGGGAGGGAGGGAGTAAAGATGAGAGAGCAAGACCCTTCTCACAGTGACACTACAAGAGGTGACAAGCACAAACTGAAATGCAGGAAATTATATTTAAACCAAATTAATGGTGTTTTTATTGGAGAAAAGTGGTCAAGACACTGGAACAGGCGGCCCAGGCAGATTTTGGAATCTCCACCTTTGGAAATACCTAAAACTCAACTGGACACAGCCCTGAACAACCTTCTGTAGGTGACCCTGCTCTGGTCATTTCAAGATGGCACTTCTAATCCCAATGATTTGTGTGATTCAGTGATCTCAAGATGGAAAAAGTATAAAATAAAACAGAAATCACAGAAGTGTGGAGCTTTTCTGAGGAAAAGCCCAACTTCTTCCTACTGAATCATGTATTCTGAAATAATGCCTTGAGCTCTCAGGAAGGAGACACCCAAAAACCTCTTTGCACTGTGCCAGGTTCAGCTCCTTTGCAGTTACTACAGCTCTTGGACAGACTGAAATGACAGGAAGCCAGAAAAATGTTAGCATATTTGGAACACTATTCACTTGTAAATTCCATGGATTTTGACAGCATGTAAGTGTAAATATCCTCTGATTCATCCTTTTAAATTCGTTTCAAATTGCAATGTGTTATAATTTATTGGGGATAGCAAAAGACCAGGGAAAGACAGATAAAGGCATCCCATACTTCAGAGAATCCCTTTACTTATTATCCTCTACCACTTGCAAAGTACAGTGTTTAAAGCTTGTTGCTGCAATCCAGCTTTACCAAGAACTGGCAGCTACAAGCTGACCTGAAAAAAAAAATGAAAATCATCATCCCTTTCTCTCAGCCTTCAAGGAAATCCCTCACATGCTCCAGAGCATCTGGCATCAAAGGCCTTGGAAGAGACAGGGAAAACTGGCAGAATGAATGGATTGACCATTCCCTTCACAGCTGCTGTAGCATTAAGTTAAAATTGACCATATTCTCCCACCTGAATCTCCCATTTTCAGCCTAAATATAAATAAAGAGAACATCCAAGTATTAGAGCTAACTACTGACGAAATAGAGAACCAAAGGAGACTCTATTTAAAGTGTAAAAAGGGAGATATTCAATGCCTTTATTAGCTTTGTATATGGAAGGATTCAGTGGCACATGCAAGAATGTAATTATTCATATGAATAACATGTTTTCTGTATTATCAATTTATTTATAAATATTTAAATGAAAGAGCAGTAGAAAAGAACATCCAGTCTTCCAATTATACAGATCCATCTTTTCAGGACATTCCAAAATGGCATATGCAAGTGCCCAGGTCCAGGAAAACATCAAGCCTGCAGTCCCCAAAGTCGTGGAATTAAGGAGAGAGTTAAAAATGGGGTTGCAAAGTGCTGGGGCTGTACACTGAAGCACAGGCAGAGTGTTGGAACAGAGAGGGTGGCACTGGCGAAATGATGAGGGGAGTAAAGACTGCTAAGCAGAAATGCACGTTAGAGTCAAATGAAACCCTTCATAACTCAAAACACAGTACCAACATTTAAAAAGAAAAAAATTAAAATTAAGAAGAAATTTTACTGGAGGAGGATAGGGGCAATCTGTGGAAAATGGGAAGCATTCTTTTAGAAGGTGGCTAAGAAGAATGAGTGGGGAAAGGTCCAAGAATGGGATTTAAGTAAAGAGATGTACAAGGAGCAAAGGCTGTTCTTCCTTAAGCCACCATCACCCCCAAAACCAAAATCACACAGGAAAGAATTCTGCCAGTCATACACTAAAGCAAATTAAGCAAAACTACAGCTACTACATTAATAGCAGTTTGCTGCTCCAGCACAGATGAAAGAAGGTGAAAAACTGCCCTTTACAAAAGCTACAAAACCTGTAAGATCAGTAGAACCTATTCTGAAATACCCACACTGCTCTCTCACACAAAGCCACCATCTTCAACCCAAAAAAGACCTGGTATGAAATATTACCATTCAATAAAAAAATCATTATTTGGTCCCTTAAGTAGGCCCTGAAGTAGAAAGTTGTGGTGGAAATTTATCAGGCGTTTTCCTCCAAATGGAATATACACTCCAATACCCTACGAGGTCCATAGTACATGAAATTTTAACGGAATTGTTAATGTCTTTGTAGGTTTTATCATACCACAAAGAGATGTGCTTTTACCACAGCAGATAAATGCTAATGCCTGTAGCACACAATACTTTCCCAGTGGTTTGAATAGGAGTCATCTTCCACTCTCTTGGTGAGCAAATTAATGGATCAATAAATTTTTCAGTATCTCCAGATAAGACTCTTTACCTTCACAAGCCTGATCAGTAAATTCACGATGTACAGAAGGGACCACAGACAACTTGTTATGTGGATTCCCTGAAAGGTTGGTCTGCTCTGAGAAACAGAAAATGTCAAAGGCCTGGGAGTTTTCAGATGTGAACCCACAGCCTGATGTGGGAAAGGTTTGTGGAAGATCCTAAAGGTCAGATGTGAGGGTCTCCCTTATCAACAAGGTCATATGTTAAGTTAAACTGAAACCAAGAGGAGTGTACTCCCTGGAACCACAGCACTCTGATTACAGTAAATGTATTTTTAAAGGGCAAGAAGTTTTAAAAGTGATGTCTAAAAGCGTATTTACCAGAATAAAGAAATATGTACATTAAAGAAGTTGTTCTCAGGTAATTTCCATAAGTATTTCCAGTGGCATGAAAGTTAAAACTACTTCCAAACAAACAAGCAATCAAATCTATTTGTAACTATTCCTTTATGGTTCCCTCTGATTGGAAACAATAATGATTTCGGTAGAGATTGACAAAAAAAAGTAAAACAAAACAAACATAACTTTTCTGCATATGTTGAACTGGTAAACTTTGTATTTACTTTTGTTACAGTAAGAAAATTTTGCTAATTTTATCTTGTGCCATTTTGCTTTGGTTAAAAGAAATGATGATTCAGAGCTAATCTTTTAGGAGAGATACATGAGAAAGAGGCCATTATTTCTCTTTACAAGGGGAACGTGCCAGTACTTAAATACATCCTTGTCTTTGAGCTAAACAAACCTTGAGCAGCCAGACATGGACTTAGAGAAGCTTGAGAACAGAAGAGGAAATTCCACCAGAATTACTTCAGCCCTGTCAGGTTTTTGGTTTTGTTTTCATTTCAGGAGGAGGTTTTGAGCATGTACAACCTCCCTTCAACCTCCTCCTACCTGGGTTATCTGACAAGTTCGAGCTCCTTAATCTGCAGGGCATCTCAGTGCCCTGCTTCCCATCCTTCCCTGTCAGCGGTGGCAGGCTCTGATGCTCCTCCTGGAAGCACACACTGTCCAGGGAGGTCCTTCCCTTGGGATAACAGGATCAGGATGCACTTCCAGCAGCTGAGGCTCTTCCCCTGTGGGCAGCACCCTGAAGCAATGTTGTAAATACAGCTTGAGCTGAGTTGGTGCAAGGTGTGATCCTATGGTATTTTTGGGCTCCTGGCAGGGATTGTGCCTTGCCACTGATGCTGACACCATGAGATGTGTAGGAAGGAATCTCCCACTAACCAAGACCACTCCAGCTGCAGTTTGCTTAGTGGCTGAATATCACCTTCCTGGTAGGTGGATCTACACTATCCTGATTAATTTGAGGAAAGCTGAGCTGATTCAGAGTGCTCCTCCTGAGTCCAGCAACACTGAACGCTCATTAAAACAAGCAAATCCCCCAACTCTCATTGGAACATTTTTCCCATTCCCATTTCCCCATGTTCAGGGACACTGGTAAGATTCAGGGTGGCAGAAAGCAAAGCACTTCCCCGGGACACAACACCACGGGGCAGTTCCTGGGCAGGGTGAAGAGCTTTGTTTTGTCTCCTTCTGAAGCTACGCCCTTCCAAGAGACTCCAAGAGGTGCAGAGCAGGAGAGAAACTCAAAGGAATGGAGTGGGGGCTATCTGGGTTCCACATTGGTGCAGTGAGCTCCTCACTCCCTCTGCACAGACAGAGGAATGAAGGACAGTCTCCTGCTTTTTGTGATGTTATCACACTGCTAAATATAACAAAAGCAACACCTTCCTTTTTAAAAAAGGCAAGGTTAGACAAGTGGTCAGGGAAATAAGCTCATATTCTCCCTGCGGCCAGGTTTCAGCATTATTATGCAAATAGAAATTGTCTTATGCTTTGGATTCACCTGAGGGAATCAGCCCCAGAGTCTAAATCCAAAGGATTTCTCAAGGTGAGCACAAGTTACAAGTTCTGGCCTACAGTTTGGTGCAGTTTTGGAGGTCAGACTGTGCTTGTCCAACTCCAGCCAAGACCTACCCAGGGATTCTATGGTTCATTTCTTTAAAAAAAAACAAACCAAAAAAACCCCCACAGTTTTCCATGGACTAGACACTTTCACCAGTAACTCACAGAAACACTTTTGCCTTGCAAGAAACATATCAGCAGAAGATAACTTACTGATTTATTTTGTAAATGTTGTGTTTTAACAAACATGGAAGCCTGATACTGGGAATTGATGATCTCTCTCTTAATGAATGTTAAACCATATATAGGCCAGTGTTATGAGGCTCCCATCACAACAAAAGGCCCCTTTTATTAATGGCTACTTTATCATTTAAAACATGCATGTTGTTACTTAAAATGGCAAATTGCTTTGCACTGTCCTTGAAGTGCATTGCATAAATATTGTATTCAAGCCTTAGCTTACACTTCATAAATAATTTATTTTTAAAATACCCTTCCACGAGACCACCAGCTGGCAAGATGTTCAATTTTCTGGTAAAAACATGTATTTATTGCAAGTCTTATTTTAACTTGTTGAAGATTTGCTAAAAGCCACATGTGACAGATGTTGTAAGAACTGTATTCAACCCAAAACCTCAGGAAGCTGAAAGCCTCATTCTCCTGGTAGGTTTTGTACCTCTGCATAAGCAGTTTCATTTGCAGGGGAAAAGCTGAAGTCTATTCAAGGAAGCTTTCAAGTACTATTTTCTGATAACCCAAAAATGACTGATAGCAGATTATGTGATGATCAAAAAAGTTTATAGATTTCATTACATTTCTTTTCACTACAATTCTTCCCCCATTTCCATTTCATGTTGCTGCATTTAAACTGCTGTACAAACTTGTTCAAAGTGCTTGACATTTAAAAAAAAAAAAATCAAAGGAAATTTCAGATAATTAACTTTGATGAATGAGCATATTTTAATTCATGTCTGGTAATATTCTCGTTAATGACATGTCTGCTTAGGACATCCATTAAAAGTCCATTAACTTAACAGGGAAAGTCTAATAAAGTTATCCTGGAAATTTTCTGGTATATTAATGTTATGGACTTTTAATGAATATCTGCTGTAGGAACTGCTATTAGAAAGGCTACTATTCTAATTAAACTTGGGCTCTGAAAGTGAAAAAAAATGTATAAGAGAACAACAAGCAGAAGTAGCACTTTTTTTGAAAATGACTGTAAGGGAGATTGGTACAGGTCACAAATCATGCTATCAGTAACAGCTATAAATTACTATATTGTAGCTTTTTTTTGTAGCCTGCCATCCAATATACCCATATTGAGTGTGTCCTTCATGTCATCAGTTGCTGGGGCTCCTTTTTACTCCCTTCTTGTTGAGACTGAGCAGTACAGAAAGGCCTTCCAGGCCTTTCTGAAGGGCAGGAGATGAAAAATTTAAACACAGTTTCTCACTAATGCAGAGTAAAGGAAGTCTGTTCCCTATGGGCATCCAGCCATCTCAGCAACCTATTTGAAGCTGCTGACATTCACAATAATACAGCAAAATATCTTTATATATGTATGTATCTTTTATTCATAGAATCAGAGAATGGGTTGGGTTGGGAGGGACCTTAAAACTCATCTCATTCCAACCCCCTGGCATGGGCAGGGACACCTTTCACTAGACCAGGATGCTCCAAGCCCCATTTCTCTCTATATATATATTTATATCTTTTATATATACACATAAAGCTTTTTACTAATATGAATATATTAAAAACCACCCTGATATACCTATTTTTTCATACTTATCCTTCACCAAATCTTCCAAACCAATCATTTTCCAGAAACTGTCATCCCAACCTCTATCTGACGTGTATGTCCACTTGCACACTACTGTACAGAGGGACCTAGAAAAGAGACAATATAGGCACAGAGTCAGGCAAATGAACACATTTGGGTTTAAACCTGTGACTAGAAACAAGCAAAAGGATCTCCTCTCCACTGGTCAAAAACTCCAGCAGAATGCTCACATTAAAAAAAATCTGGTTACTGTTTGGAGTGCACGTCTTGAGGACCTTAAAAGGACCTTGTGTTTAAGATTCTTCTCTGCTGAAACAACTCCTGGTCTGGCCACTTCACTGCATAAATCAGTCAAATAACAGGCTGTGCATGTGCCTGGGGGAGAGGAGGGCAGGAACACAACAGCTCTCTAGCAGGCAGCTCAGAGTGCTGCCTTTCCAGGCTAAATGGCTGCTTTGCACACAGTTTGTCCTTAGGAAAACGTTGTATTATTACTTCTGTTACAACTGAATTACAGTTTCCAGGAGGTCTGGATGATGGGGTCACATGCACAAATCTCATTCCAGAGAAGCTGATGTTAAACTCTGCTGTGCCAGGACAGCACCACAGGGCACAGGCAGGAGCAGAACATACACAGAGGACAAGAGCACTTGCAGGAAAGTCTGTCCTAACACACACAATGGTTTTTATCAACATCCCCAACCTCATTCCTCCCCAAAATATGAACTGTGTTCCTGATGATTTAGTATTACATAGACTGCTTTCTGTCTGAACACTAAGAATCATCTCAGAAGATCAGTATTAAACTGTGCTGGAAAAGTCAGTCAACTACAAGGCATTAAGAATGCTAAATACCACTGCAAACTGCAGCTCTGCATAGTCCTGGGAACACCACAGTGCCAGCAAGTGCAAGACAGCTCAGATGCATCTCAGGGAAACACAACATCCTAACTGTTCTCAAAGAGAAACCCTGCTCAGAGGTGGATTTTCTTTGATGTTTTACAAGACAGCTTATTTGTGACTCATGTTTAGCCAAGGTGAGCTTACACAGACATATTCTCTTTATTAGGATGGTACAATTTGAATGTGTATCTTCAAAGCCAACTCAATTTTACTGAAGCATTTGACTTTTTCTTGCAGTTTTGCATAAGTAAAACCCAAATAAAATTTCTCTCTGCAAAAATTATTTTTTGGAGTAAAAGGAAATCTTCCCTTTCCTCCAAGTCAACTACCCAGGGACTGAAATATGAATCACAGAATGGGTTGGGCTGGAAGGGGCCTTAAAGCTCATCTTGTTCCAACCCCCTACCCCATGGGCAGGGACACCTTCCATTAGCCCAGGTTGCTCCAAGCCCCATCAAACCTGGCTTGGAAAAGAAAAAGAAAAGCTATTTTTATTTCCTATCTGCCAAATCAAAGTTAGAGTTTATAGACACTGATACTGCAAACAGAGTAAAGGCAAACAAGAACATGAAGAGCCTTTCCACAGACCTGGAAAACTATCTGGGATTCATATTCCATGTTTTGGGGGTTTATAACAAGAAGCAACATTCTCTTATGTGACACTGAGCAGAAGATGGGATGATTACATGGACTCTCTGAACTTCCACTTTCTCATCTGGGACAGAAATGTGTATTTTAAATGCTTTACATTTCCTTCCATCCTGTTCTACTGGAGTGACCACATTTTTACAGCCAGAGGACAGGTGATGGTCAGTCACATCCCACTGGCTGTAAAGGTGTGTTGGTTGCTCTTTGCTACAAGAGAATAATTAACATTGCATATTTTGGGGAAAAACAAGACATTAGTTAACTATTTATATCCCTCTAAATAAAAACAGTAAATAAATTACGAGATTGTTTCAGGACTACTCTTAAAACAGTTCTGACATCCCCATCCCCTTTTTTTTTTCCTCTTAATAGTTTAAGAATAGATCACACAATCACAACTCAGTGTCTGGTTTGAAAACAGAAAGAGCACATGACCTGTAACTACAGCAAGGACAATGTTGATAGAATAAATTCCAATTTCCAAGGATTTAAAAGCCAGACACAGAAATCTAATTAGGACCTTTGACAAAAACTGGGTGAATAAATAAATTCTAGGCTGAAGAAAATACTGGGAAAAAATAAACATTTTCCCTAAATCAGTTCAAAACTCTAATTAAAAGGAAAAATAAAGACAGGGTATTTGAAATAAAAAGCATTTCATCACTTTAGGAAAAATTTAGACATAAAGAGAGAAACAATAATGCATCAAGTTTTCCCAAATATGGGAAACACCAAATCATAACAAATTATCATCAGAACCAAATATGTCTTTTTCTAATTAGACTGAAGCTCAGAACTAATGCCACACCCTGAAAAATGCTCCAAAGAGCATGTTTGAAACAGCAGCCTGTTGTCCCACACACCAGAGCACACACACAGGCCCAGGGAATCGCTGTGGATGGGGACACACCCACCCCTGCCATCCACAGAATTCCAGCAGATCGGAGCTCTCTGGCAGGATCTGGGTGGACTGAACAGACCCTGTAGGTTTATAAACGCAAAGTGCTTACAGAACAAGGATAAACAGAGGAGTTTTGGTTGAATTTTTAACACAGTATGGAAAAGGAGCTGGGAAGGACAACTCTTCCCAAATGAATTGACTGGCAGATCTTCTAAGGGGAAGGTTCTGGTATGAAAACCAACCTTAGATCTGAGCTAAAACACTAAATCATCATGTTGGCAGGTTTTGATTTTCATGGGCACAGCAAGAAACTCAAAAGGCTTCTTTTAAACATAGTCTGAGCATATACACTTCTCTGGGATTCAATCTCCTCCTTCCATGCTTGCTGCCTCTCAAAAAGTAGGTGTTTAATGAACAATATGGCTTTATACAACTCCTTAATACCAAAGAAAAAGTGTTACACTGCAGAAAGGCATTCTGCTCTCCTAGATAACAGTTCAAGAGGAAAGGATTTCTTTGTGATGGCCATGATGGATTAGCATCACCACATGCTTCAAAAGCACCTGGATGGGTTGAACTCAGACCCCTGCCCCTTACCTGATGAGGTGCTCACTTTGTATGTCCTAGGGAGCTCTATGCACACGTAGAGAGAGTTCATTCATGGCTTGTCACTGCTGAAGCCAATGGTATCGATGTATATTACATATATTATGGTTTTTTGGGGTTTTTTAAATATATACTAAATTATAGGAAATCACTCAGAAATTCTCCTCCAGAGAATTGCCATGAAAAAGGGATAGCACAACTTTTAACTTAGGAAAACTCTATCCAGAAAGACACTATGCTGAAGAACCACCTGAGGAACCAAATCTTTATACCTATGAAGAAAGCCTCAACTATGAGAAAATTTTATATTTCACAGAACTCCTAAGTTTGAGGAGATGAAGGGCAGACATTAAACAGAAACAGTACTGGTATCTGCTGTGGTATATTTCATTCTCCCTGTTTGGCAGCATCGCCTCAATTATTTGGCCATAAACACCAGACTTGTGCTAGCTGAAGCTGGATGAACTGGAAGGGTTGAAGCAAATGTTCCTCTTACTTTACTCCCAGGATCAGCTGGGTTCAAAGGTGCAGAGAACAGGCAATCCCAGAGGCAACAGTCCTCTCCCAGCTGCCTAACCCAACACAGGATTTGAGGAGCCACAGCATGGAACCCCTCAGCAGCATGAGCCCTGTTTAGCCAGGCTGAAACGCCATGAGTTTGGAGACTCTTTTCCTCAAGCATATTCCCAGCACAATGAAATGAAAGATTTCCTTTCTCTGTTCAGAACAACACGTTATGCTCAGAATATTCCTACTGAAAAAAAACCCCAACCGTCATGCATGGAAAATCTTTATTTTATTTAAACCAGATTTTCAACAGGAAAATTATTATGTTTAGAGTTCTTACAAGTTTCTTGCTAAAGACTGACTCGATGTGCTGAAGTCCTTCATGACCAGAATCTCAGTCTTAAAAACACAGAGAACCTGTGAACATGCACTTGTAATTCCCAAAATGCCATCTGGAAGCAACTAACCTGCAAAAGGATCTGGGGCAACTGGACTTGTGATCACTCAGGTGATCAAAGTTTGCTTCTCCATGGCTCTTCCCACATTATCCACCCATTCTGAGTATATTCTCTCACTCTGTTGTACTTCTTGGAGAGAAGTAAATCAGATACATTCACTGAAAATGGGAATTACTGCACGCTCTAAGTTATCTGCAGAAAAATGTAGCTAAAATATAGAAGTCCCAAAAAACTTCTCCACAACTATTTAAGAATCACCAGAGCTTCACACTTTGGCCCTTTCTTTGTTGGCACATCTCCCACGCTCCAAAAGGGATAAAGCAAGCATGGGCATGATTCCCAGTTCTGCAGAGATCCTGCCCTGCCTGGGAGAGCACCTGCTATGAAAATACTCCTGGGGTTACTCCTTAACTGCAGCTGTCTTGTGGAAGTCATCCCTATTTTGAGTATAGGTTGATAGGTAAGTCCTATCAGCTAAAAGTTACTAAAAGAAACATTTTTTCCCGAAAAGTGACCTCATAAGGCATTTCTACATGGCCTTCCATTCCAGAGGGTTGGTACAAGATTAGTTAGCCTGGAGAATGAGTCAGTCATCAGCCTGAAAGGCAGAGAACCACTGGCTGGGGCATCCTGAGGTGAATGGCAGCTTTGTTCTCAATTCCAAAGCAAAAGGATCTGCTTCATTCATCCCAACTGCTCAGAAATTAACCTAAACTCATGAACTTAATTAATTTTGTAGTCATCATTAACAGTGTAGCAGTTCAATCACTGGATCACTGAACTGAAGCCAGGTGCACCTGCTGAGGGCTGTGCCAAAGCTAAATCCTACAGAAGCAAGGAAAGGGTACAGTTAGATCCCAAAAGGAATAGCGTGCAGTAGGATAAAGTAACTCTCTGTGGTCTGTTGGGCAGATTTATTTAAAGCTACAAAGAATCAAAAGCTAAGAAAGTTTTATGACGTTGTGAACGCAAGAAGGAGACCTGAAACAATGGAGTGTGACTGTCCCAACATCAAATGCTTTTTCTTTTGTTGTGCAAACTTTAAATTTAAAACAGATTTTGAATTCAAATTGTAAATGGGGGCGTAGTTTCTGCTCAAGTGAATGTCTCCACACTCCACATATTGACATCTGCACCAGGCTGCCAATGTCCTCCCAAATTATGCACCCCACAGTCTCAAGGCTTTTCACAAAACTGAGCAATTTACAGCTCTAACACAGTCACAGATCTGGCTGCGGTTTGTGCAAAAATGTTCCAGGCAAAAAAAAATTTAATACCCAGCACACATACTCCCAGCATCCAAGAACAGAACTGGGCATGGGTGCTGCAAGAGCCTAAAATACAGTGGAGGTGATCACAGAGCAATAGGAAACATGTAATTATTCTCTGCTCTGTTATGGTAATGCCATATCCATTAATCCATGGCCTTTGAAACAGAACCAGATTATTGGATCCACATCCACCACTGGCATTTAGGAAAAATACCTCTGCCTGCTTGGTGTATTTGGCTGCTGGGGGGAAATAGGGAAAATTTGTCCTAAGGGAATACTTCTCAAGAAAGAGGAGAAGAAAAGTGACATCTGACCATTCAGTCTTGAAATATATGAAGTGTATGAGATGCTGCCCCTGTTGAGCATTTGCTGAAAGGAACCAGGGCAGTGGGTTGGGCTCAGGGTGGTGTAGGAAGAGCTGCCCCTGCTGTCCCTCAGCCCATCTCTGGGGCAGGTTGGTTGGAAAGTTCAGGGTGAGAGTGCCTGGGTGTGCCTCAGTTCACACCAGCTGCCTGCACTCCCCTCCTTTCACCTCTTCAACAGCTCCTTAATTGCAGGTACACACAGCAAAACCTGTCAGGGGCTGTTCCAGCCACCCAGCCATGCAAATCCCAAGTTCCTAACATTTACAACACATTATTGTGATTATTGCCTTTGACCCAAAGCCTATGAAATTCCTGCCTGCCCAAACCCATTGTCTCATCGAGCCCTGCAATTTGACTCTTGCCTGAAAAGGGTTTTCTTCTTCCAACAAAACATTCAACAGGCCAAACAAAGAAGACAGGTGGGGAAGCCTGTTTGGGACAAGTAGCAGACACATTCCAGTTGCACTCATGGGCCTCCACTTTCAGTCTTTGCATGTCTGAGGACTTAAACCTATTCAATAAAGGTAGCAAGGAAATGACTGTAATCAGCTGGTAGACCTGTTAGCAGGTCTACCAGCTTCAGTCTTCCTATGCTCTGGATAACACTTCAATTCATCATAAATAATTATAAGTAGTCTGGCTGCCATTTAGATTTTTTGAAGGAAGTTAAAAATCACAGCAGAAGCAAAGCTTTCCCCCCACTTTGAAATCTTCACTAAAGCTGCAGAGAAAAAAATATTAATACAAATAAGGATGATCCAATATCATGCTGAAAGGCCAGTATTTGTTCACACTAAGGTTAGTGGCAATTTTGTCATATTTCACAGGGGAAATAGGATTAAACTCCACATCTCAAACTTTAAAAGTTAATGTTCAAAAAATCACTTGGATTTTTTTCTTTTTCCTCACCATGAGGAAAACTGAGCATGAGAAAATTCCTCTTCAGTTTTAAACAAAACGGATTTAGTAGAAAAGATTCCTCTTTCCCATAAGTGTGCACGTTTGGTTGAAGACACCAATTCACAAAGCCACCAACCCAAAAGGCAGTGAACAGCCCATGACCTACAAGCTGCATACTTGAAGCTAACGATGATACTGATATTTGGCTATATAATACCTTTCCAAACCCTTTCGAGTTTGGGGGTTTTTTTTGTTGCTACAAAATAAATCATATCAAAGTACTACATATGGTGTGAAGATTTCACAGCTTTTCTTTCAAAGCTGTGGTTAAAACATAGGTTTAATGATATACTATCCCCCCCATTTTTTCCTGAACACTGCTGACTCAAGGAACTTGCAGAGTCCTACCAAACTCCTTCCCAACGAACAAGACTAAATTTGGGGTTAAAAATCTGTGAACTTGTAGTCAGCAGCTCTGCTGGCCTCACATGTGGAAAGTCAGAATTCTCACTGGATTGGTGGCACAGCTTTTATTTAAAAATATAAGCCAGGTCTCCCTCCCCCTGCCATAAATCTCCCTGCCACAGCAGAGCCCATGAAAGAGCAACACTCTCTTTTAGGTGAGAGAGAGGCCCTTAGGGAATGGCAGCTACATCAAGAGCCCCTGGGGGACTGGGATCCATCAAAACTCTCACCAACAGGCGTAGGCATTACACCAAGATTTCCAAACTCATCCAGACAGGACTTTTAGGTCTTTTGTTGGGATACAGGGTGTAGGAGCTGTGATTCCCCTGAGCTCACACCACCCTGTATGTGTGTGGAAGTCACTCAGCCCCCAGCAACAAGCAGTGAGCAGGAAACCAAGTCTTTCAATCAGCAAATCAAAAAGTTAAAACTCTTTCTGTAAAGGGAAGAAAGTATTAATTAACTCAAACCTTGCTCTAGTATTTGGTGTTCATGCTATAACAGAGGGTTTTGGCTGGCTTTTTAAATCACAGGATTTTCTAAGCAAGTCTTGCTTACTTAAAGGGACAGATTTTATTGTATGAAAAATACAATTCACATTTGCAATTTTCTACACCCACATCTATAATAATCTCCTCTGAATACAGCCACTCCCTGACGAGATTCCATGTTATATTTAAACTCTGGGTGCCACTTTGAAAGGAAAAAAATAAGAACAATAGGATCATTTTCAAAGCCTACATAGCAGCACAAGGTTTCAAAGCAATGAAGTGCTTTAAACTCTGGCATCAACCTTCTGACCACCCAACCAGAGCGAAGAGTGACCTCCAATTACCACCACAATAAGCACAGAAGTCTCTTGAGAAATGCAGAGTGTAGATGTTTCTTGTATTCCAAAGGAGGTGTGAGTCTGACGTTATATTACACAGATAAATCTCAAACTTAGTGAGAGATTATTGGGAAAACCCCTTTTGTGACACTCAGACTCTAAGGATTAATTCACTTAAAGAAAATACTTGTTGGATGAGGTTCCTTAAAATTTAATTTTTGCACATCTTGTTAGAGACATGGAAGTGTGCATTTGATACATAAGTATGGTAAGGAAACTGGCTTGTTTTATTTTTTCATAACTACACACACATGTTTGTATGTGTGTACACATGGAGATATTTACCTTGGATTGGGAGAATGTGCCTGTTTGTGTCTGCTGTAATCTATTTAAACCTGTCCTTTAAAAATACAAATAAATGCATCAAACACTGCAAATGTCAAAAAAGTCATCCAACAGAAGGTGAATCACACTGACCACAATGAGATTATTTTTCTTCTACTATTTGTAACAGAGTCCAGTTCTTTTTAGAAATGTGTTTCTATTTAGAAACAGGCTATCAAAAAATGGGAAGACTTAAAAGTCTTGAATTCAGTTTTCCTAGAATTTATGTCACCAAACCTGGAGGGAACCACCCACCTGAAGTGCAATTTATCAAGTCATTAATCCCTTGTGTGCATCTCATAATTTCAGTGGATGCACTTAAGTTAAACACGTTGAGTTGGACCAGAAAGTATAAAATAAGACCATTTTATCCACCCACATATGCCTCACCATGTCATGAGGCAAGGGGAGGCCAAGAGTCAGCAGATTGCTGAGTTTTTTATTAATTTCATTCTGTATTATGTTACAGACACCCAACCAAGATTCAAGCCCATTGTCTTCAGCATTGTTGAAAAACTCATAATGAGACACAGTCCTAGACAAAAAAATGTATTGTCTAGACAAATCAGACATAGCATGTGGGGCTGGAAATCTTAATCCATTCCCTTAAAAGATGGCAAACAGAGGCAAACAAAATTGAGGGATTTGGCTGAGGGTCAAAGAGTAAACTTCATTCAGACCCCTGAACTGAATCCTGAACTCCAGAGGCTTAGTCTAGAGACTGAGACCCAAACAGAAAGACACCATTAGACACTGATGCTGAACGTGTTAAAAATCTTTCTATGGACAACTATAGCATAAATCTTTAAATATGAGAGGAACAAAAAGTGTGCATATATAAAATTGAATCACTGTTTTAAGCAACCACTGTTTTAAATTTTATAAGCTTAATAAATGGAGGAGAGGTTATAAAAAAAAACATTATTCAAAAATGGCAAAGGAAATGAAAAGCAAAACTGGAAGTAGAGCCCACGTCTCCAGCCACTGCAGTCCAGCAGCCTTGGGACATTCCTCCTGCCTTCTGCAACATCAGCAATGTTTCAGTTCAATTTAATCACAAAAATATATTCTTTCAAGCTCAGTATTTCAAGCAAACCACTCTGCAATAGGAAGTCAAATCTTTATTTCAATTAAGAGCTTGTATTTAAAAAACACATTTTCTCCTGTTACCTTCTGGCAGTTAAAAATATGACACAATTAAAACTGGAAGTATTGGTACACAGAGCCAGTGAACAGCTTTCTCTGGAAGTCTGAGCTTGAGCAAATTTACCACAGCTCAAAGCTTCACCAAACACTCAAGGAAGCTGGTGAAGAAATTAAGCAAAGGCTACAAGTCACAGAGAAAAAGGAAGTTGGGTCTCAGCTCCCTCCCCTCTGCGTGGCTTTGGATGGAGTGAGATTATTCCTGTCAGCAGCATCAGCTTCTCCCAGTACAACAATGGCTGCACATCCACATGTGCATCACCCAGCACATCTGCCAGCCCCAGTCACTGCCCCTGCCACGGACACACGGCCACTGCACTATTCCAGACTTCCTTATTCCACAGGGAATAACATGGGCAGGCTACAGGAAGATTGCAGTTATTGCTTCATGACCCTGTATCATCCCTCTGGGTGAAAAGCAAACACAGGACATGCACATGGGAGCAGAAGGACCTGGGGAGTCTTTGGCTCTTCCAGCAGTTTGGGAAGGGTGGCAGATGCTGAGGGTGCTGCCTGGCCAGCACCATGTGCACACTGACACTCCAGACACCGACCAGGAACACAAATCTCCACAGGATCAGGGCTACACTTCATTATGTGGTTTCTGCTGTCTTCATATAATTGAGTAGAATTAGAGTGGTGTGAAAAAACCCCACCCTGACAGCCCTACCCGTGGCATTTTGAGAGAGAGAACTGTTAAGTCAGGAAATCTCTTCACACGTTCGCTATGAAGACACATTTTACTAATTCATGAGTAAATAATGTATATATTCCTAACATCAAACTGTTGATAGTCTAATTTAGCACAGTACTTGAACACATGTGTGAGTATAAAGTCCTGAAGAGCTGTCAGTGGGGTTAATGGGAGTTTTTACCAGCTTAGTCAGACTGTGCTGAACTGGAACCTCGGCTGTCATGCACTTGTGGCCAGACAAAGCCTAAGTGAAACCAGAACAGAAGCAGGGAAATTGCCAAGAGTACTGCAATAAAAGAAAGTCTTAATAACTGCATTTTGATGGAGGCTGATCCCCTTTCACATGCTAAACTCGAATATTGAACCCTCCTTTATTCAGGAAAACCACCTTCAAGTCTTAACTCTGGACGACAGGATACAGCTGCCACAGGCACCTGAATCAAAGATGCACACTACAGATTCCTACTCAGGCAATGAGCTGTGTTGGTACCTCCCACCACAAAAATCAGGTCAGTCAGCGTAAACTCTTAAAATCATAAAGTTATTCCTAAATACTTTAAATATTCAGTCAAAGTTTAGTCATTAGTATCAATTTTTGAAAACATGTTTTGTTAGATTTTAAGGTGATTTAAATCAAAGGAAAAGCAAGATGGCTCATTTCACATACATCATATATGTACAGTATGCTTGTATTTTAATATTTTAAATGACAGCAGCAGTGCATCTATTTCTAGAGCATCTTTAATTAATAATAATAATGGTTTGCATTTACAGCCCTTTGTAATTGTATTTATCTAAAAAAGAGGGTAATTTTTTAAGCAAATCTCAAAAAGCCAAGGCATCAACAGTAGTATTTGGACAGCTGCGGGATTTCAACAACCAGCCAAAGAAAACCCCACCAAGGAGTTCTGAAACAGGTAACAGAAGTGAGTAAATGAACACATAAATTTCCATAAAATAAGAATGAAAAAACCATTTCAGCTTCTTTACATCAGCAGGGAGAGGAATGGAGATCAATGCAGAAAATAAGGAATGCTACAGAGTAGATAAATCAGGTGTCATTATTCCTCAGAATGCAGCAATAAAGACATTCAAAGAAAAAAGGTACTGCTGGGACCAAGAGAAAATAAAAGAAAAACAAAAAAAGAGGCTACATTACATGGATACCTAGACTGTTTCCAGGCACAATAACAGAGAGAAATAACATAAAGGAATACAAGCTCATTAACTGAGCATGGTTTCAAAGCACTGTCCCCAGAAGGATGCTAACATGTTGTCAGTTCTAGGATTCCTCTCTCCCTTTGTTTCCTCTGAAAGCATCTCTGCTGCCACTGCCAAAGAGAAGGGACTGCACTAAATAAACTTCATTTGACCTGTTCTAACAACCAACCCATGGGCTCGTGGGAGAGTGGCTAAAAGAAAGCTGTTAATCTTTATTTTCAGATAAAATAAAGCTCCTCTAAATTTCAAATGCTTTAGCCTGTTACACAAGGAAGGTGAACATGATTGGTTTTTATATTCATTTAAATCTTAAAAACAACTTCACCTGGGAATGCACATCCCCAGCGCTCTCAGAGCCAGAGCTCAGCCTCCCAGGTACTGCCTGAGCTTGTCTCACACTGAGCACTGGGAAAGGTGAGGCTGAACCAGCAGGGTGGAGTTTACCACTGCTCTAAACTCTAATGAACCCTTTCATGCGGCCCTAACAACACTAAAATATTTGTCTTTCCCTTTCTTGGAACTTGAATTACACTGCACTGCTTGCAGAAAATACACTCACAAATGCTGCAAGTACAGAGAAGAATGGACTAAAAGTCAATTCAAAATCTCTGTGTTAGATGCCTTAAAAAAGGAATGCTTTATTCCCTCTTTAATGGTTTATATGTTTCTAATGAAACAAAAACCAAAAAGAATTTCCACATTTGCGTTTTACCAAATTAAATGATGGAATTAAAAAGATCACTGTTCACAGAGAGCCTCTGCATTTTTATTTGAGAGAAATAAAGAATTAAATTTCTAAAGGCCATTTTGTAAACTATTTATTTATGAGCTTGGTCCTAAAGAGACGTGGGTGTGAGTAACTTGACCTGAACAAAAAGTGTCTCTGACGTCAGCTGGGGCATTTCTGTAAGTCACGTGTCTGCATAAGCAACTGCAGGATTGTGCTTGGCTTATCCCATATGGATTTTCCTTGCTACCTCCACACTTAGGTCAGCAATATCAGGCTGCACATTCTGCCATTTTCATTGCTGCAAAGCAGTTTGCACCCTCACAAAGAAAAGCACAAAGAAAATCAACTCCCTGGTGTCCAAAAATGGCCCTAGAGGTGAAAGGCCAGCTTTCACTGCTGCAAGACCCAGAGAGAATTCCCAAGGTCTGAATTTAACTCAGTTCTCCTGTCCTGACTTGCCATGGATGGTGTGGGAATGATGAGGAGCGACAGCACAAGACTTGCTGGCCTGCAGAAATCAAAGATAGGCAACTCTGGACTGCAGCAGTGAAAACCAGAAAGAAATAAATAAACAAATCTGCATACAGATCAAAAAATAACAAGTGCCACCTAAAAGACAGCAGTTACTTAAGGAGAATTTTCTGGATACCGAATCCATAGTACTTGAACAGTCTGAAGATGCTTTTGTCGTATGACAAATGCTGCCAGCAAAACATTAGATGAAAACTCCTCTGGTTGGACTGACCTTGATTTTTCCAAATACACTGTTTCTTCATAATCAGTGCCAATTAATCAATAACCTGCTAGAGGTTTTCAAATGGTTTTCAAACACCATTTTCAAACCGTTCTCTGTGTCATACTGAAAGGACAAATTAAATCTTCTGGGCCATAGGTGGCCAAAAGGTTCAGAGAAGGAAAATGAGCAGTGTAAGAAGAACAGTTCCTCAAACATTCCTACAACCAACAGCCTGTTCATACCAACATGCTTGGACAGCAAATAAAGGACCCAGACCAGCAGAGCACTTAAGCACAGGCTTTAACTTTAAGCACGTGCCTAAGTGCTTTGCTGGAAAAGGGCCCAAAGACAAGAATGAGCACAGTTAACTGAAAAGCCCTTCAGAGCTGGCCTGACTGCTTTGTTTGTCCATTCCAGTTGCTAGTAAACACACCCACCTCACAAGAATAGTGAGCTGGTACAACCAATCTCTGCACTCAGGGAAGTTCCAGGAACTGGAAAGGCACTGCAAGACACACTTGGGATTTAGGCTACTTAAAAGGCACAAGTAGAAGTAGCATCTCCACATCTTGCAGGAAAATCCACAGGAGGGCCCAAACCATTGAATGCTCTTTTACCACACAAGCCTGGCTTGTCCTGACTCATCCACCAGCTTCACAGAACATATTTTGGAGATCTCATAAAGAGGGCACAAAATGCTGCCATAGGACCGGTGGCTCTTCTTCCTGTCTCCCACTTGTGAAGGAAATCCAAACCTGAGCAGATAATTTCTGACTCAGGGCCTTGGGAATGTGGCAGCCTTTTTTACTACCTCCACCTTGGTCCATTAATAACATTTTTATATGTATCAAATTTATCCCCAAAATTAAAATGAAAACAAAGTTCCCTAGAATATCTTCAGCAATGTGCCTAAGTTAAAAAAAGAACCGGAGTCCAAAAATGGAAAGATGATTAGGGAGGTAGGTGAAGTTTGAATGAAACAATAATAAAAAGCCCTAAGAACACATCATATATTCATAGTTCTTGAATCATTAAGGCTCTGCATGACAGCTCTCACAAGCACCAGTATGGCAAATTCACTGACTTTTAAGCAGGAGTGAAAGTGGTTAAGCCCTAGGACAAATAATTTGAAAATCTCAGCACAAGTCTGATCTCAGAGAGTTTAAAGGAATGCAGACTGCCCAAAAACACAGCAGCTGTTTGTTTTTTCTGCCACCTTTCCAAGGTTCATGTCTGGAGTGAGGATAAACAGTTCTGAAAAAAAGTTATGTGGAGTTCAGACTTTAAGAAAATAAAACATCAGACTAGTATTTCTTGCAGAAAGAATAAAAAAAAAAAATCCCAAACCTTAAATTATTCAGCCCTGAAAGTTTTCAGGTAGAGCTCTGAGGAGCAGAGGTAGATGGCTCGAGGCTTCAATATATTAAAATGCATTCTCTAAACCAGTCTGCATTTTCAAAACCTTGGCCTGATGTGGTTTTCTTGAGCAATATTCCTCCAAGCAGAGTTTCACATTTAATGAGGTAAAACTGTAGTCCCTATTTTATGCACATACACACAAATAGAGGCCCTTTCAGATAAACCAACAAGCAAATGAGATAGTGGATGAAGCCTGAATCAGCCCGAAGTGATTTCCATCAGCACAGCAGGTAACACAGTCACAAGGTTAATTTGTGCTAGTTTTGACATCATTCTTTATATTCTACCTCCTCCTTTCTCTGTTTGTGCCAAAGCAAATGAGCACCTACTTTAATTAATTAATACGTCTCTTGATAGGCTGGGCAATCAGAAATCTCTTAACATTTTAGTAGGTATAAGTTTCCTTTGATCCACATTTAAAGAGAGAACCTGAAAAAGAAAGAGCAGGAAATGTACTTGGGTAGATTACCAGTGGAGCTAACTGGGGTGAGTAAGGATTGTCTGTGTGGTTCCAGGCAGGTCAGAAATAGCAGGAAATAGCAGGCACCATGTTGAGATTCAACATCTGTTTATGAACTGTCCTTATACACAGAATGAAGAGCTGCTACAGGACAAAATATACAAACCCAGAAAGTCTTAAACAAACTGGAACCCTTCTGCAGAGCCTCCCTGTTAAGATTTACACCTGGTGCTACTGGGGCAACAGCATGAGGGATGGTGAGCACTGAAGAACTCGTCTTTGTGATACATACTCAAATTTTATATATCTATTTATATATCTATATTTATCTCATGGGCAGCATGCCCCAAGATGGCACATGAAAGAAGCCATTCGTGAAGGAGACTAAATCCAGACTGCACACGTGCCCACAGAGCTTGGGGGTGGAACAGAGGGCAAGAATGGCACGGGATGGGATGGATATGAAGAACAGGTGCCAACAGTGTATCATGCTCTTACACAGTCCCTGTTTTCCCTTCTTCATAGGGAGATGAAAGCATTATGGGTACTAACATCATGGACAGATGCTGTGTAAAAGGAATTCAGGACAACACCACACCTAGTTTTTCCATGAAGCCAGGAAGAACACTCAATTTCTTTCCTGAAAGTAAAATTACATCACAGTGATTCTTTTTCTCCAAGGAGTCTGTTTGAGGTATTTTATATACAATGACAAACCAGCATCAGAAACTCCCAAACAGTTTCATGGAGGGAAGCTCAGAAGATGGAAACCACAGGAAAAGAGTTTTCTTTGTATTTTGTGGCATGTTCTCCCCCTCTTTCAGTTTTAATTAAATATGAGAACACCTTATTGTGCAGATCCAGCTTCATTCCTCAGAAGAACAAGCTCACCTTGGAAAATGAGATTGGAAGGAGAGGAGAGTATCTAAATAGTTTCAAAACTGTTTCAAACTACAGTGAGTGAAAGTTGAAGTTATTTCCCTCATCCTAACTCCATGTACTATGTATGGATAAATGCAAGTGGGCTTTTGGGGTGGGGAGAGTTTTGGATATAACAGGCAAACCTCTCTGCACATCCTCAAACTCTTCCCAGCCACCTACAGCATGAAGAGTTTGTCTACTTTCTCTCCCACTTTGACAAAAATTCTTTGTGCATGGATACTAAAGGCAATAGCTGGGTCACCTCCCATTAATTCTCATCTACTCCAACACTGGCATATGGATTCTGGGAGTGACTCTGGGACAGCCCCAGCCTACCAGGGAACACAACGATGGGCTCTCTGAGGAATGCCTGTGCTTTCTAATCCACTCTCGAAAGAGTCCCAGGATACATCCACAATGCAGAACAGCAGCAAGCTCAGAACTCAGGCTGACAAGTCTGAGACAGAGCACTGGAAATAAAACAAAGTGGACAAACACGGGTTTTAACTGAGATTCCCAGCTCCAGTTTAAAGCTGAGTGTCAGCAAGCTGAACCAAATAGATATATAACCCAAATATTATCTGAAGTTACATAATAGTAAAATATAAAACATATAACTTCCAGAACTTCCCCTTCACTTTCAAATTAAACTAACAGCCATGGTGAAATCTGAAATTCCAACTCTCCTGTCCACAGGAGAATTAAGTTTCCTATGCATGCAGTGTCCAACAACCAAGAAGCCTAACTCCAGTATCCCTGCTGGATCACACTGCAAGCATTATTGTTTCATCTGTTTCTCTGAAGGCAGAAAGTCAGAATCCTACCATTGACATTTAATTAAAGAAGGTAGTGAGAAAATAAACAACCTTTCTTGGAATGTCTTTGATTCCATAAGTACATATACATTTCATCTACTGAAGACTGAATTACAACCTTTCATCTAATGAACAGCTTAATGGAATGGCACTGGAATAAAGAATGGGGGAAGGCAAAAACAAACCCTTGGTGATTTCATATAACACATTATATATTTATATAATATCGGGCTGGCTATCTGGCAGCATCAATTTGCAAGCTGCAGTGAAAGTGTTCATCACCTCAGTGCAAGCAAAAGGCAGAGCCAGGCACTTACACCGAATCAATAACCAGATCCTACTGAGAGTTAAGCAGCAGATGGTCTATCACAATGAAGAAATGACAGAACACATACATAGAAGTGTCTGCTTTCTTCAGACACATTCTTGAAAGCACTGTATCATTGATCTAAGATTATTTTTATAGGCAGATGACAGGTCAAGCATAAAAGTGCTCTGTTTTAAAGGTTACGGAGTTGGCAAGCTTGGTATCACTGCCATGGACAAAGACTCATTTTCTTTTGAAGTCTTCCTTGTCAGGTTATTTACACTTCACAGTTAAAAGGCTCCTCTCTGGAGAACATGAATTCTAAAACAAATAAGAGAAAAAGTCCTAGACGAGCTAATGCTACTTTAAAAAGATAATGTAAATCTACCCTGACACCATCAGTGTCATCCTAAAGCACGCCGAGAATTCCCAGTGAAAGTTACTAACATTAAGCAGATTTAGAGAGCCAGCCAAAAAAAATAAAGCAAACCTGTAGGTAAACTGCCCTCCAGGCCAAGACTGTTGTTACAGCCATGTATTACAGTGAGAGGGAGAGGAGGAACACTCCAGTGGTGAAAAGCATTTGTTTGGGAAGTCTGGAGGAAGAATTGGTCCAGAATAAATAATTTATAGTGTGATCTGTGAAAATGCCTATGGAATACGACATCTAATTCTCACTGCAAGTTAGACAGAAAGCTGGATGCCCAGCTTAACACTTAAAGAACGTTACCCTTCAAATTATATGGCTCTTTTCCCAGCTATAAAATAACAATGCCACTTTCTTGCTTAAGAGCACATTTAAGGGCTGAATTTATTAAGGTTCTTTCATATGCAAGGTATTACAGAGGAGTAAAGGTCTGGAGGTTTTTTTAAAAAGAAAAAAAAGAAGGAAAGACAAAAGAGCCCCTTATGGGATAATAAATTTCTGTGAGTTTTAATACTTCTGAGCACTGTATGTACACACACAATGCACAGACTTCATGCTACATAGCTTTCTTTCCCTTCCCTGGATGAGAATGCCCCTGGAATGTTATTGTTTTCAGGGGGGTGGTTTTTAAGAATTTACTGTGAATACATGCATTATATTTGTGCACACCAAAACACTGCTGGGGCTGTAAATGACCCAGGAGTCCATAAACATGGCTATTTTCTTATCTGGTTCAAATTTATGCAAGGAAGCAATTGTTACACAGCTCTGGCTGAACAGAGACCCAATCTCACAAGGGACAAGGGGGCTTTCCATGGGGTTTCACATAAGGAAGAGTTCAAAGGAGATGACAGATTGTTTATTACATCCCTTGTACCATGAGGGTCTGATCCCTCATGGTGTTCACAGGAGCTAATGCAAAAGAAACACCCTGAACACCCAGCCTGGATCTGAAGAGAACTGAAATGATTGTACAAAAAATGAGATCAAGAGAACTGAAAGACAACAAACTCCTCTGTGGTTTCTGTCTCATTTTTCCTCAGAATTTAAGGCTGTAATACCACAACTTCCTTCAACACTCCCCCCCCCAGCCCCAGTGAAGCACAGTTATCCAGTCCCACCGTTAGTGAGGATGTCAGCAAGAGGAATCTCAGACTCCCAGCCATCTCTTTATGAACTTTATTAAGGGGAGATTGTCATCTCAACCTCACAGAAGTTAATAATTACAGTGTTCTGCAGAAGTTAGTATCTACATTGCTTCTGCACAGGACCAACAATGAAATGGTTGTTTAAACACAGCTTCTTTGCTTCGATGGAAAACTGTGTGTGCACCACTCCTCAGCTCAAGTAAATGTTAATGACTATAATGGAAAAATAAAAGACATTTTCTGATACACACAGTACAGTTCTTTAGGAATCTTCTTAGGATGTCAGATAGGATTATCCTTCAGATAATCGTTTAACTGCATTTTGAGACTGAAGAAATAAGACCTTTAACAACAATGAATATATGAACTCTGATTTTTTTTTATTATGTTTTTTAAGTGCTGGAGAACGTTTTAACCATCACACACATACTCACATACACACACACACACTCTCAAACTACCACACTAGGCAAGATCAGAGCTTAACAGCCAACAAAACACACATTCAATCCCTGAGATCATTTTCCTGAAATAGAAAACTACATATGTTTCTCAAATTTCACATCAAGCCACTGCACAGCCCAAGCTGCAGGGGAGAAGGGAGCCAAGCCTGCCTTTGGGCTTGGGGGAGGAAGGACCTGAAACCAAGATGATTCCTTCCATATCACCACATTTCTTGTCCACAATCTCCACTTAACAAACACCCCCGTTTCACAGCATTTCTAGCTGGGCTTGCTTATCAAGCAGCCTTTGCTTTGTCAAATTAAGACACATTGCCTTGGATTAGTGAGACTCCCTGAGTTCACGATGACTTCATGGTTGGCTCAGTTCAGTGTCTCCGTGGCAAACTGCCAGGAATACATCCACTGCCCCCAATCCTTTCTATACTGACCTAGCTGGCTTTTGTTTTTTTGGTTTTGTTTTTTTTTTGTAGCAGCAAATGAACATAATAGAAAATGAAGGGCTAGATATTGTCACAGCTAATTAACAATCCTAACAACTTCAAAAAATAAAGCAGTAAATATTTGAAGATCTGAATGCAAGCCTCTGCAGTGCAGACCTCTCAATGTATGTCCGAAGTTGTTGGAAGGGGACAGTGCAGTTTTTCTTCGCTGGGCAGATACAGTGTGACACTCTGAAGGGCTCCTGTTCTTGTGGAAAACACATTAAGCTTCTTTTGCTAATATTTTGTAAAGGGCACTTGTACAATAACAATAGCTAAAGCTTCCTGTTTGCCTGTGTGCTTCCTGGCTAACATTAACGAGACCTGCTGACAATTTTCTCCTTTAGCACACAGAACTCTTTCAGATTGCTTGGTAGACTCAAGGACATATCGTTTTTAAGTTTTTAAAAAAATATCTAACAGTAATGGTCCACATTGCACCTGCCCTTCACAGTCCTGATAACTTTTCCAGCTACACATTTCCTATTTTCTGGATCAGTCTGTGTGTCACCAGTCTCCAAAGAACATGTTTTGAATTTATTAAAAGCCTGATAGCAGTAGAATTCTCTCATTTGGCAAACATACCATCACAGGGACACTTGCTTTTGGCTCTACAACAAGAAATTCGTGGTACTTTGTCCAATCCACAAAAACACCATCCCTCCCCTCCCAACCAGCCTTTCAAGATAATTCTCCCTTCTCCAGAGACTTCTCTAAACAAGTCTGCAAGTCTGAAGTCTTGGGTTTCATGTCATAAACAGGACACAACACCCGGGTGCAATTCAGGATACTGTCACTGCCCCATGGGCTCAGCACTAATCACAACAGCTTTCTGCAGTATTCCCTAGGCCCCTTCTTTCCAGAGACAGGCCTGATTTTTAGACTGGGCATCTTTTGAAGTAGGCACAAAATATCAACAAGAATCTAAATGCCAGATCCCAGCCAAAGGGTATCCATTAGTCACGGCAGGGCTAGGAAGGAAGGGAAGGGCAGCTGGCCCCAAAAAGTGGTGTCTGTGCTGCTGCAGTTACCACATCTCTCTGAAAGGATTGCCCAATCCTTCAAAAAGACACAGACATCCTTCAGATAATCGTTTAACTCGCACCAGTTTGTTTTTTCAAGAGTGCCTCTAAACATAAGCTCCTCTTCCAAACTCCCTCTCCCTTCTCAGAGTTTCCAGCCTGTTCTGGGTAAAATGCTTGGTGAGGGCTCCACTGACACAGCCCTGAGAGACCTCACAGCAGTAAAAGTAAGCAACCTCCTAAGAGTGTGTGGATGCATCAGTTTAACAGATGAAGAACAAACACAGGGATGAACAAACATCAAATCCTCAAATGTATTCAGCTGCCCCTACGCCTCCAAAGACACAGATTTAATTCACTTCTCCAAATCACACAAGGAACATCACAGGGTAGAGATCTGAATCCAGATTCTTGGATTCTAGAGCACCTCCCTGGCTTTATTATTCTACTACAAGCTTCCCTCACTACAATTCAACAAGGGACCAGACTCTACTCCTGTTCATCCCAGTGGACTCTGCATCAACTCTGACAACATCCAGGGAGTTCTCTGCAAGTCCAGCAGTTCAAGGGAGCCATCTCAAGCCCTAATTACAAGCAACTCAAAACAAGTTACAAATAAACTTTAAGGAATCAGTCACTGCTTAACATAAAGAGCCAGCTACTTAAATGTGCACAGGCCAAGGAACTCATAAATGAAAGAAAACAGTTTGTCAAGTATCTTCTTCTTGAAAATAAGACTGAATACTGAAGAGAGATCCCCCTCTCTCACAGAGATACAGACAAATATTACTTGTGTGCTTCCCAGAAATGCTTTTTATCAACTACAAGCATTTGCTTTTCTCTTTGCAGTCCATCACTACCATAAACAGTATGATTTTCTTTCTTATAAAACTGAGAAACTCATGATCCTGAGATCTGTTGGAAGGAGATCATTTAGAAAAGTGAAGTATATGAAACAGCTGTTCCACCCTTTCTTTCCCATGTCATGATGGCAAGCAGCTGAAGACTGACTGGACAAGTATTTTCACAAGAAAATTGTTTGGGTCAAATTCATAGCTGAGATGAAGTCTCTACTAGATAGCACATTACCTTCCCCAGATATTAACATATCTAGAGTATAAGATGAAAAAAATATCCTGCACAAATATTCAATTTGTTCCAACTTTTTTGGTAATTTTGAGAGGTGGCTTGTAGCACAGTGCTGGACACCCTCTATCTCAATAATGTCAGCCTGACATTATTCCTTATGTTTCCAAATCCTCTTTCACAGGTCTAATCTCTCTTTTGTTAGAATTCATCTTAAATTCCAGTACAGACTAGCTCATTTTGCAGTGATTGAGTTGCCTATGATTGGAAGTGGCCCTGAAGCAGCATTTAGGGTCTAAATACATATGACCTTGGAGAAATTTGTGTGTGGATTCCATCCAGTTCAACAGCTCAGCCCTATTTGTATCTGCAATGTAATCCTTCACAAGACTCCAGAAACACACTAAGATTACAGATGTGCATCTCTGGTAAGAATTCCCCATCCATAACACAGTAGCCTATAACTAAACCAGAGAGGAGTTTAGATTTTATTAAGACAGCTGTACCCAAAGTACCATATAAAGGAAAGGTTACCAGAAGTTGTGGATGGAGGAGGGAGAGCAGTGAGTCACACTCACCACGAGCAGAAGTGCTGAGCCTCTGAAAAGCACTGCTAAGAGTCTGTCACAGAACAGCTCCTCCTCTCCACCACTGCACTTCTGGGAGAAGACAACTGAGTATTCAAGTGGCAAAACCAACACTCATTGTTGCAGCATTGGGGAGCAAAGCTGAGAAGTTCCAGGTTTAAATTTTTTAACTGAAGAGCTGTCAGTAACTTTTTTTTTAATGCAGAATAGTCAGCATGACCATGCCTGGATCGCTCAGGACGAGTCAATGGTCAATCACCAGCCCAAAGCAGAAATAATAAAACATAACTGTATTAAATATGGAGCATTACAGGCAACAGCTTTCCAAGAACAATGGGAATCAACAATTTGGAACTCATCCTTTGCAACTGATGAGTGGATGTTGTTCAGTGAGATACAGAGCAATTTCAAAGCCAGGAGGTAAAAAATCCTAGAAGATGTTTGAGCCTCCACCCTGGAGGTAAGAAACATTTATTGTTTATTATAGGTCCACTGGAAAAAATACTTGGCAACAAGACAGTTCAAGCCAGCAGAATTAAAGGTGAAAGACAAAGGATTTCATACTTAGAAACACACATCAAGAACTGCTTTTTCAAACACGTCAAACTCTGATCTCACACACTACTCAACTTTGTGCACAGCAACCTCACTGAAGGCAAAAAGACTTTACATAATTTCTAAATGTCAAATACATACAAAATGTTTTAGAGAGCCCCTTAAAAATTTAATGAAGCAAGGTCTTTTCTATAAAAGTGCCTTCGGAATTGCATTTATTTTGGTAAAATCCTCCTCACCAAAACAATTTTTTTTTAAAAATAAATCCTTCTTTTATCAGGGCCAAGTTCTGTATGATTCACAGTGACTAACACTGTGTTTTGCCCTGTGAATAGACTCCTTTGTGCTCAAAGGGAGAAAGGGTGGTAAGAGGTAAGAATCTCATACTTGATAAATTCACACTTCCCTTGTGTTATGAGCATATGCAGGACAAATTACTTGACTTCACCAACCTACAAGAAAATTCTCAGAAAATGGGTGTGCATGGAGTAAAGCAGAGAAAGGGAAAAAAATTAGGTTTGATTCCAGCAAAATGCTTCTTGTCCCTCTTTTCCTGTCTTTTTCTTTCTCCTTTGTTACCCTACAAGACAATCCACTAGAATCAAAACAATAGGCCTAATTTTGGGGAGCACATTAAAGACAGCAATGAACAAGGAGCTATTTTATTCAAAATAGAAGACTCTCAGCCAAAGTGTGAGGGAAGACTTTATCCAGAGAGTCTTTTCCCAACATTCCTTTCTCCCTTACAACCTTCATCAATACAATTAAAAGATTTTGAATAATCACATTGTCATTGCTAAGGAAATTAACTTGCCTGTCTAAATTCAGGCATCTCAGCTTTTGAATATAATCCTCTGCAACTCTATTTTTTTAAGAGAGATTTTTTGCTTCACCCCCAGGACGTTGCAGCCAAGAACACGAAGCCAAAGCCAGGCAGGACCATGGAGCTGTCAGGATCACTGTGCCCTCCCTTTTCAGAGCCTCCTCCACCTCATGCCCTGACCAAAGGGTGCTAATGCTAAATCAAAGTCCTGAGTCCTTTCACAACATGCAGACCTTGGAATATCATCTGGGAGCCTGGGATTTATCCTCTTGAAGGTAGAGTTGGGTCAGGTGACAGGACTGTTTAGATTGCAAGATCTGTGGGGTGCAAGTTGTTCTTCTGTTTCATAACTCAGAGTTAGACAGCAAAATCTGACTGAAAGTCCAAAGGAGGAAGATTTAAGATACCATTTATCAATTATCATCTGGCAAGTCCTTGCACAACCCCTCTTCTTGACTTTTTAAAGTCAATCATAGCACTTCCCTGCTGTATAATGCAAGGAATATAGAATAGATAATGCTCTAACAATAGCTGTCAATCAGGAAGGCTAACTAGGGAGAAATAGAGCACTCAAATAAAAAGAACTGTATCTTATGGGAAGATATGTCATTTCCATAGAGACTAAAACTATCCTGTGGCCAGCTTTCATCTGAGACTACATTTTGCACAGATTCCACTCCACAAACTGCTATGGAAATAACTGTGAGCTGCACTGAACTGGGCATGATTTGAAATAAATAATACTGTCCCTCACTTCTCACAAGGATCTGCAAATGCTCTTCACCTGTGTTGGTCACTTTAATCCAGGTTTTTAAGGGGTTGTCTCAGAGGGTTTTGTTCAACTGCTCAGCAAGGATTCCAGGGTGCTTTTGGGGAGCAGCACAGCTGCCATGTTTTACAGTGAAGTGACCATTTTGAATTAAGATTTTTACCAGATCCCTCCCACATGGTAAAGAAGTGCACACTTCCAATTCTCAAAAAAGTCAGCAAATTTGTCAACAAAAACAGATTTCAAAGGCTTATTGGAAGTGTATTTAACAGAAACTCCAGCAATCATATTCATGCTCCAAAATGACATTTTGCAGCAACATACTGTATCTGTGAATTCCACTGCTCCCAGGAACAACTGTGTTCAGGAATGCACGATGGAGGCAGGAGATAGGTTCAAGATGTTTTGGGGCTGGCTGAATTACAGACAGATGTACATAACAGCAGGTCCAGTCAGAATGAATTAAAGCAGAAATGTACATAAGAAAAGAGACAAAAGCATACTGTTATAATTAACATACCTTGCAGTGACACCTGTGGCTTTCCAAGATAAGAAATCCGGAAGATCAAAGAAGTAGCCAACCTTCTCCCACGATTCTGGCAAGTTCTAATAAAAATATGTTTAGAAAGGCAGGTATTAGAGGTCAGGCTTGGTCATGTCCTTATTCTAATGTAATTAAAACCCTGATAGTTAGGTAAAAAGGACAATTTTTTAAACCCAGTGTTCTGATCATCCAGACAGCTCTACTCTCTGATTTACTGCCTGGAGAACTGAGCCTTTCCCCCACGACAGCCTGATCATAAGCAAAGTTCCCCATGAGGAGTCCACGGAGGCACAAGTTTCAGATCAATAACCTAGGGTGTCTCTGTTCCCCATCAGCTGCTCCGTGTCAGAGCAGTTTCAAAGTCAACAACTTTATCAAAAAACATTTGCCTGAAAAATGTTCTATTTTCTAAAATAAACCGTTTGAAAATATTTAAAATTTAAGATTTAAAATTTAATATTTGTTAATTATATGCATAGGAAGAAAACAAGGATCTCTGTGAGCACACAGACAAAGCCTGCAGATCACGTGGCTTTCCAAAAAGCTACACAACATTTCCAAACTCCTAAAAAAAATCTCTTCTACCAAAAAAAATCATTTACAAAAAGTTTCTACCACTGTTCTCTGCAGAGAGGTGATGGTCCAGAAAGCAAGAAGACAACACAGAAGGCTGATCTTACCACCTGGGCCAGGCTCTAGTCCTTGTTTTCATCTCCAAAGCTCAATCTAATTTTAGCTTATGTTAGCAATGCATATTCTCAAAACTACTTTTCCACAAACAATCTCCACACCATCCAGCTATCAGGCCATGATGAACGGGAAGAAAGTTTTCCCTGGAGTAAGGCTGTACTCCAGTGTGACAGACAGTGAGCATCACTGTCCTGCAAAGCAATCCCAACGGTCACCTCTCACCTCAGTAGATTAAAATAAGAATATCAAAACTAAATAAAAGCCCACAAGGGTCACAAATCAAACTTCCATGGGAAGACTGCTTGAAAAACCTCCACCAGCATTTTAAATAATTGAAAAGTGCAAATTTTTCTCACTTAAGATCAGCTCCTGCCTTAGAAACACAAGTCCTTGCTGGGGTTTTTCTGGAGCAAAAATTAATTCCATGCAGTGTCAAGAATGTACAGGCTGAACTAAAAGAGAACACGAGTCCATTTTAAGAAATATTTGGCTGTTGAAATTCCTCCCTGTGAGGGTGCTGAGGCCCTGGCACAGAGTGCCCAGAGAAGCTGTGGCTGCTCCATCCCTGGAAGTGTCCAAGGCCAGTTTGGATGGGGCTTGGAGCAACCTGGAAGAGTGGCAGGGGTTGGAATGAGATGGGCTTTGAGGTCCCTTCCAGCCTCATTCATTCTGTGATTCTATGATTCTGTAAATTCAGATTCTCTGATATCAACCCAAAATCTTACAAGTCCAGAAAGCTGCTGAAACGGAATCTATGATTTCGAGAAACTACAGTGCAACTGGGTAAGTACAAAAAAAGCAAAATTTTGGGTCATGCAAAGAATCTGTCTTAAAACTTGGAGTTTAGACCTTGAAAAGCTTCTAAAACTTACTGGGTTTCTATTGAGTTCTAAAAAGAAATGCTCTGATTACAATTTTTTAATATAGAACACACAACTTTTGGATGTCTGTTCCTGACCACTCAGGTTTAGGTCACCTCCCAGACACATGTGGTTGCTACTCACATAAATTTAACTTCCTAAGTGAACGCCAAGGTGCTCCACAGTTTAGCCCAAAGATCATTCAGCCAGATTATTTTGATAATAAAAGCCATTACATATTGTTAACACACCTGACAGCCTTCAAGAAGGAACAGGAGTAATCTGGCTGTTACTTTAATCAGGAAAGAAACTGGATTAAGAATAACTGTCTTCTTCAAACAAATCTGTTTCATCAAAGATACTCCTTGGATCCTTATTCTATTACTTCAAGAATTCCCAAAAGCCACATGTTAGTGACACTCAAAATACTTTGTTTCATGAACATCCAAATGATTCATTTTTTTGCCATCTTGATGCTGTGTCATCACTAATTAGTACAGACAAAAAAAAAAAAAATGTAGCACACTCTGATGCTTTTTCCAAACAAATTTAAAGTCTCCATGTTTTCGACACTCACTGAAGTTAATTCAGATTTATTTTCACCCAGTCAGGAGTCTGTGACCACATTAAAAGGATTGTGGAAAAGATCCAGGAACGTTCCCAATGCTGTGTTCACATCCTGCGACTCACCCTCCGAACTCACTTGCAAAGGAACTCACACAATCTTTCTGCTTTCCAGAGTTACTTATGGGGTACCCTTTCTTCATCTCTCTCTCTGATTGCTTTGGGTTATTTTAACAGCTACACCTCCACAGAGTGATTTTTTGAGATTTTTATAGATAATCCCAAACACCTGGGAACAAGAGTTTAAGAATTATGTAGAGCAATGTATTTTAATCTTCCCAGGCAAGAAGGGAAAATGAGGGATTTCTTAATTGGACTGAAAATACACACATAGGGTGTCTTTTTTCTAAATCACAGAAAACAAATGCACATTGTGTGAAAGGAAGAAAGGGAACAATGGAATACTTAATACACACACTCACAGGGATCTAAAAACTCATGTCCCATACCCTGCTCCAACTCAAAGCAAGGATTTACAGCTTGGATCTCCCACACTTCAGACTGGATGCCAAGCCATGTGATAGAGCTATTCCCACACACCCAAGATAGGCCATGAGCACAAATTCCATCCTTGCCAGAGCCATGGCTGCAAACTGATCAATTTTGACACAACTTGCACTCTAATTGGTAAAAGATTAACTGACTGAATTATCAGAGTCAGGAACTGGGGCAGGGGGGAGAGAAGGGGTTGGAAAGTAAGTTCTTGGAGTAAGGCTGCTGCTGAAGGGGGAGAAAACCGCCTGCACCACCGAGACACTGGTGCAAGTATCCTTAAATCCCTGAGGCATCCCAGGCATGGCACCACAGGCAGGCAAGCACCAGGGCCCAGGCCGGAAAGGGCTGCAGAGGCAGAGAGCAGGCACATGGAATCAGAGCTGGAGAAGCTGGAACAAGGCAGGAGGACAGTGTGTGCCTGCTGGGAGCCTTGTCCCACTGCAGAGGAGAGGAGAGACACGGAGGGCAGACAGACCAAGCAGGACCTGCTCAGAGGTGCAGGTGCTTCAAATCTCCCAGCTGTGAATGCTGTTTCTAAATGGCACTTCTGCCTGATTAGCAACTACAGTTAAAAGCCAAATCCAGGCTGAAGTACAACTTATGCATGTGTGTCTGTACTGTGTATAGATTGTGATAACACAGAGTGTTGAAACATTTATAAACAATTCTAAACAAGAGTTCAGTTCCAAACTCAACAGCCTGGAGTCATTCTCATTTAACACAGAATTTATTATTCATTTTAATGGAAAAATATTCAGTCACATTCAACAAGACAAAAAGCCAGCTGCAAGGGCAGCAAGCAGTGAAGAAGACATGCACCAGCAAAGGAGCTGCTGCCAAGCTAACATCACTGCATCCACTATCCTTCCCCCCACTGCCAGGGGAAGAGGTTTTAATTGTTTCTGCAAATGATCCCACTGGTAGCTGCAAGTCACAGGTGTACAGAAGGAAGAAGGATGATGGATCAAACAGCAGCTCTAACTGAGGATGTGAACTGTAACATACAGGAAGATCACTGACTGCCAGAAAAAAACAACTTCTCACAGACTATTGATTTTAGTTATTAATGGCAGAGGAACGATATGCTAAACAGTCACTACATGGTTTGGGTTTTTTTCCTGAAGGGAGGCTCTTCTTTGCTCTTAAACGTGACATTAAGAGCAGAGTTGTGAAAACTGAGTATAGAAGACTGCACTTCATTTGGAGGCAGTTACCAAGAAAATACTTACCCCAATCCAACATCCCCCACCCACTTAGAATAAACAAAAAACTTCAGCATCTCTGATTTAATAGGACTAGTATTTTTTAGAAATAGCTGGTTCGTAATGTCATTAGTATGAGGAAAACATAACATGCATCCTTTGGTTTTGGCACAAGCTACAATAACATTTTCAGCCAGAAATTAGTAAACAACGTTTTTTTCTTCTGCTATCTCTAGGAAAAAAAAAAATAACAGGCTACTTCTAGAGCTGGACACCCGTTCTCTGCAGTTTTTGCACTGCTGTGTTCGAGCTGTGTTCACACTGCTCAAACACTGCTTTGCCACCTCAGAGATATCTGTACAGTTGTGTTGTACTGACAAACACCTGCAGCAAAATAATTCCCATGGGAAGGAGTTCTGTAGCCCCACTTTCAAGTCACATGCAGGCATCTACCTCCCAGAACTACCTATGCATGCAGGCAATGAACACCCAATTTTTTCAGCCGAAGTCACCAAAAGTACAGAACCTGCTTATTAAACTGCACAAAAATTTACCTGCAACTACAGAAGTAAAAAACTATTGCAATAATGTTTTGTAAGAAAATTGTAAATTAAGAAATCTAAGGAAATAACAGCAAAACGAGTGAATTTAATTGGCTATTTTAAAAGAACCAGTAACGAGGAATTACTTTCCTTTTTAGTGAAGGTTATATTCAAACTTACCTTACTGGCTTCAGGAAGACTTTGTCAGAACAATCTTTCAGCTAGTTTCTAAATATTTGTCAAAGGATTCTTTATTTCACCTTCATTTACAGGTTATGTTCTTAATTCAGCTGACCACATTCAAAAATCAAATGTGGCTGTACCTACAGAAGTGAGCTTTATAAGAAATCATGTATTTGTTTTGTTTTGCATTTAACACTGGACTGTTTTGCATTTAACACTGGACTCTATCACCACACATGATCCACACAGGAAGAAAAATACAATGCTGCTCCTAAGTGAGCCACAGATGTGCACACTTTAACCAGACTGCCCCACAGGCCTCACAGTAGCTGCATTCAGCTGATCATTTACTGCCAACAGCTGTCCCCAACACACAAACTCCACCTGCAGGGATGGCTTTGCACCATAGGAACACCTATCTGCAATCACAAGCATCAAGAGCAAACAATTAACTTCATGGATGCTAACTAAGAGGTGCCAGAGGGTAAAATGATCCAGCTCAAATCAAACTGAACTGAATATAAGCAAATACAAATCAAACAGATCTCAAAAAGCCTATTATGGCCTTAAAAAATTTAGTTTTTCAATTCAAACTCGAAATGGAATAGAGATGAAGAGCTGGAAGAATACATGCTGAAGCCTCCAGTCTAGTTAAATCTCTATGCTGTGCAGGGAGATGAAATGTTAAAGAGAAAGCATTACATGGAAAATAAAGTTTAAAAGAAGCAGGTGACAATAACCTGTGATTTTGAAGAAAACCCGCAGCATCCCTCCGCAAATAAATACAAGGGGAGATGAAGAAGAAAGCCATAAGAAATAAAAACCAGTATCTACTTCTTGTACATTGGCGTCAGCTCATTCCTCACACTGACTGAGGTCATCTGCAGCTTCAATTCTAGGAACAAGGTGATGGAAATGGAAAAGCACAGTTAGGTCATTATTGAATCACAGACTGGTTTGGGTTGGAAGGGATCTTAAAGGCCATCCAGTCCCACCCCCTGCCATGGGCAGGGACACCTTCCACTATCCCAGGGTGCTTCAAGCCCCTCCTAGCCTTGGACACTTTCAGGGATGGGGCAGTCATAGCTTCTCTGGACAGCCTGTGCCAGGGCCTCCCCACCCTCACAGGGAAGAATTCCTTCCCAATATCCCATGTAACGCTGCCCTCTGACAGAGTCACTCCAGGCCCTTGTCCGAAGTCCTGCTCCAACTTTCTTCTAGGTCACCTTAGTCCTTCCTCCTTCTCCTTCCTCTTCATTACTTCCAACCAAGTCAGGGTAAATTTGCAAAGTCATATTTTAGCAATACTTTTAACTGCTTAGATGAAAACTCCTCAAGCCACAGAAATTCCACTGCTCTTTTGAGAGACACCCGAATCACTCACAATCTACCAGCACTGCTGATTTGACCCATGTCAGACCCTTCCTCACAGAAGTCAGGTTTGCAAATACTGTTGTTAGGAGAACGCAGGGCAAAACATGAGACAAGAGCATCTTGTCATCACACATGTCCTAACGTGGCCTTCCAGACTCAGGTGAGCACCACGGAAAGAGAGAGGGAGGCTTTAGTGACACTGTACACACAATTAACCTCCTGGTGTAACAGCAGACCACCAATCATTTAGTATCAGTACTTTAAATAACTTCCTTCCAAAAATGCATCTAGTTAAACTCATAAGTTTATCTTTTATTTAATCATTATTATTTAACTTCTATTTTATTATTTCACTTCAGACATAAAGCAGTACTTTTCCCCACTGCACCCTCTCTGCAAAACCCATACGAATGCAAGCAGCTGTGGAATGTGCACAGCACCAATCCCAGGCAAAGATGTACAGAGGGAAAACAGCAAAAATATTTAATAGCAGAAACATTAAATTCCTGGGGAGTTCAAAATAAGGTCCAGGGAATTCAAAGCAAAAGTCAACAGTGATTCTTCATATATTAGGGTGTACATGCTGACCTGGAGCATGATTGTGCAAAGTGTCTGGCTGCGGGTTTTGTTCTGCTTTGTTTTCTTTACAAACATCCCTGTGTTGAACGTGTTGCAGCCATGTCAAGCCTTCTGATGAAAAACTTTCCAGAAACATGATGCCAACCAAAGGGACAAAGGCTCAGAATAGCTTCTGGATACACCTTGGTTTAGCCAGTTTTGATTATGGTCAGACATACGAGAATGTGCCCAATCCACTGTTTTTGTCTTAACTTCGTGGGATACTGTCAGGTATATGACAACATTAGGGAGGAATATTGAGAAAGGAATAAGGAAGGAAAGGAAAAAAACAACCCATCTCACTACACTCAGTAGTCAGGAAAGCTGGAGACACCAAAGCCATGAGCACCAAAGCCAGGCACAGTGTGGGCAGACACTGTGCAAAACTTTCCCAGGCAGTAACCCAGGTCAAACCAGGTACAGTGCAGTCATTTACTGAATATGAGTTATCATAATTAAGTAGAAGCATGATGGGAATTTCAGTTTCAACTTTGCAAAGCTCTCAGATAGTCTCAGTTGAAAAGGATAGAATAAAATTAAAATGTGTCTTTCTACCTGCTAATCTTGCAATTCTCCCACGGGATTTGAAAACTAAGCTTCCTTTTTGTCAGCTTGTGCATTACCACTATCTGAAGAAATAATCCTGCAGTCAGAATAAATGACTGTATTTTTTCCCTGTGGTGTGTGAGCTAGATCAAAATCTCACCCTGCCATACATGGAAAATACACTTAACACAGAAAATAAAGATGATACAACTCAAAAAACAGGAAGGACACCATTAAATACCATTCTACAGGTAGTTTTCCTGACCATACCTTTAATACCTGTGTCACAGTTTATTGATTTATAAAATATTGATAACAAAGAATCTGAAGAGACTTAAGTAATTTATATTCGTAGCCCAGTTCAAGGCAGTCCACTGAGAAACAACAAATGTGCAAACTGCTCTTGTAGGTCTCATTTGACCAACCTGACATTCAAAGTTATTACAAGATTTGCCTTCTGGGGCAAAAGATGAGGACACTTGCATCACATGAGGCTGAGTTTGAGCTGTCAGAGCCCAACATGATCCTTCACTGACAGCCCTGATGTCAGGTAAGCCATGGATGCATTACTGTGCCTGGCACTGAAAATAAACCATCGCTCTTCATTTAATTCCTTTCCCCCTCCTACTTTGCCAGGAGTACAGAAGCAATAAAACCACTCAATCCTGCACCTCTCCAGAGCTAAAAGGTTTAACCAAATCTCAGCTGATTACAGCCCACTCCAGGATAACTGTTCCAGCTCCTCAGCAGCTGAGGTGTTGCTGTAGGTGTTGAGGTGCCCGAGCTAAGCAGGGCAAGCTTAAGCAGTTTAATAGTGAGTCATGCCCAGACCACTTAGGACGCAGGGAGTGTCGAGTGGGCAGCTCAGCAGGCAGACACTGAGGTAAAAAACCCTCTCTTAAGGACAATAATCTCCTTAGCTGGTATGTCAGCAGCTGAAAAGGGACATATGAACAAGCCCTGCTCTGTAGCACCCTTCTGCCAGGAAATCCCTGCTGCTGGCTGGCACCTGGGGTCAGGAGGATCCTGTGTCCCACCCACTGGCTTGTGGAAGGAACAAGCCCTGCAATGCGCTCCCCTTTACACCACAGGGCTTTGAGGTCACAGCAGACTCACACCTCCACGTGACCACATGTGGACACCCTATAATCTGGATTTCCTGAGCAGTCAGGTACTGATACCCCTTGCAATATAAAAATGTTTTAAATGCAAACGATTCATTTCATGTTTTTACGGCTTACATTTTATTATTTAAAAAATGACTGATGTATGATACTCATAGCTCGAGAAGGGAAGAACTAGTAGATAGATAATCATATTTCATGATCAACATTCATTACCCTCTAATGTCATTAATCTGTCAGTACCTGCTTCTGTGAATTAATTCCTTTGACTTTCCCCAATCCACACCTTGTTACAATATAATGTCTCATGTCTGCAAGGACAGGAGAATCTGGCTGCTTGAAACTGGCAGCAAGCAATTTATATTTGGGCTTTGTTAAAATGACAGTGAGCATCATTGAGGCCAAATGCAAAAAGCCAGGCTGGAGGAGGTTATAAAAATTTCAAGTGGCAAGTGTCTCTCTTTTTATCTGGCAGTAGTTATTAAGAGGCCATATGTCATTGTAACACACGAAATTTAAACACAGGAGACAGAGGCAGAGCTCCACATTACACACAGGACACCTTCCCTCTACACATGGTTTACTTCCTGCTGATGGGACAGAACTAAACTGAAGCTGGAAGTGGAGAGTTCCTCCACCAGCAGCCAAAGCCATCACACCCTGCACTGCTGGATGCCTCAAAAGCACTTCCTCTGGCACTCCAGGCTCCAGGAGCTGGAGCAGGAAATACACCTCTGTAACTAAATCCTAGGATACTTTGAGGACTCATTTATTACCTGCACCTCAATTTGTATGTATACCTAATCCTAGATAAGAAAGGCATTTGGAATGTTTCTATCAGGGAACACTCCACTTCAATAAAATCAAACATATTTATACAAAATTGAGAGGAAAAAACAACCTCAAAAGGTTTAAATCACAGCTTTAGCCTGGCCTTACTCTGCGCACCCTGGGGTTCAACACTAAGGCTGAAGACTTTTGTTTTAGAAATCTCATTCTCAGGAATTAAAAAGGGGCACTAATCACTAGTAAAAAATGCACCATGGTGTTAAATGTACTCACTTCCTTTATCCAGAGCAATTTAGGTGGCTGCATTTCCACAGACATGGCTCCCCCTACATAGTTCAGAACCCTGTGCTGGGTTGCATTGATGCGCTCGACTTGACTCGCTGCACGATGGTCCATCCACATGATCACATTCCTATGGTTCTGTCCTTGGGGGAAAACAGAAAAAAGAGATTATTTTAGCTCTGGTTTAGCCCCAGCTCAGTACTGCAAGTTACTAGGCTCTAAACTGCTTCACAGTTTCACTTCTGCACTGAAAACTCAAATTCTATTTGTGTTAATAATTCAGAGTGGATATCTAAAACCAAAATTTTAGCCCTCTGAGCCAACTTTAGGACATGCTGAGCACTGAGAATGCTGACTGAAACCAATCCGGCTTGTGAGCATCCAAGAGCTGTGAAACACCATGTTCTCTTGTATTTCATTCATTCTCTACAAAGTTCATGTATTTAGTTAAAAATAAAAAGGAACATTTTGGTGACCAAAAACTAAAAATGTGACAAAATCTGAACAATCATGTTGTGAACTGAAATTAACTCAATTGGCTACAGGGATTCTCTTTCCTCTTCTATGGTTATGAGAAGAACTACCCTAATTCCTTTCCGAAATACTGTTTCAAGGGGGATAATTCGCTGAGATGCTTTTATTTTGGATGTGCAAGGAGAAAGCATTTGGCAAGTCTGCATCAGACACGAATGAGAACAAGAAGCAAAGAACATTTTATCCAAATTAACCTCCAGAGGACCTGCCAGACAGAGGGAACAGTAATCCAGGTGACACTGCAGATTCCTCTCTGGCTAAGCACACTGCATTCTCCATGGCACAGCCACTCAAGCATCATCTCGAAAACACACTCTAAAACAAGGCAGAAGTATGAGGCACATCAGTATTTCTAAAATGGACTGAAATACAACTTAGAACTGTGAAACTCCCTGAAACCCCACCACTGCAAGACTCTTCACAGCATTACAGTATTGAGTGAATTCTTGTCTTGTTTAGCACCACCACTGTGTAAACTCAAAAGTTATTGGGGATATCAGAGCACATAAAATGAGAACTGAATTTGACTTGCTAGACCCAAAATAGCCCCAGATATCATTAGGCATTGAACAGATTGTAAGAGACTTTCAAACTGAAAAATAAATAATCTGATCTAAATTTAGAGAAGGACGTTTTGGGCGCAAAGCTGGTTTTTTGAGAAGGACAGGAGGAGATGAAAACACATCTGAGAATAGAAAGGGAACGTACACAGGATTACGATCACGTCTCTGTAACTACTGCTATAGCACACACCTAATCTTAAGCAGGATTCACTGGGGGGAAAGTGCAGCACAGATTTTTTGTGAATCGTCTGAATCATCTACCCAAAAACTAATAAACCCCCCCCCCCAGATTTTTAGGAAAAGGTCACAGACTGTTTCTGAAATTTAGCACTATCCTAGACAAAGACAGAACACCAGTGTAAGAAAATACACAAACTGAACCTCTTGCCTGCAGCTCCATGACAGAGCAAGCATTTAGACTACACTAACACTAACATTTTTAACATTCCTTTAACCAGTGTGGATGGGCATTTATACACACTATAAAAACCATGATCAGTACAGTCTGAAGAAGAAAATATGCAGAAAAGAAAAATGAGCATAGATTTCCCTAAGAAGCAATTTCTCAGAGTCAAGATGAATGAATGTGATCTTAGGATGCCAAATATTTAACCAAACAGTAAGTAATTCTCATCTCAAATTTAATTTTGCAGTAAAATTAAAACAGTAAACCCAGGGGAAAAAATCCCCTTGTAAAAAAAGTTTGTGTCATCTCCATCTCCAAGAGTCAGCCCCACCACTTGGGATCTGGATGACATGGAAAGTTCCCTCCCATCAGCAGTAAAACACACAGTAATGCCATGTTTTGTGTGGAGCCCTACCTTGACAGTTGACTGCCAAGGGCTGGAACTGTTTATCCACCACAACAAGGGAACAGGTAGCATCAAACCCCAGCCCTCGGATCTGGCTGGCATCCACTCCACAGACAACTTCCTGAAAATACACAAAACACACCAGAATACAAATATATCCATACATGTGCAAGTATCATGTGAATAGTGAGTACAGAAAATGAGTTACAAGTTAGCTCAAACTCTGAAATTTCCTAAATTCAGTATTCTTTAAAGCTTTGAAACATAAATACATCAAATTACCAGAAATTCTCTGGGTTTCAAATCTGATTCAGAGGTCTTTATCCACAGTCCTGGATAAAAGCAGGAAGCAGAAAAGTATCAATAAATCAAGGTAGCAGAAAACCTGTAATGTTGATTTTCTCTCTTTTCTAAGGTTGGAGCTGAGCTGCATGTGAAACATGGACACAGGACTAGGACCAAAGTGTTTCCATCAGTTACTTCACTGACTTCCTGCCCGTGGAAGCAACAACCTTCCAGAATTGCTTTGGTAATATTGTATTTGCCTCACAATACTGAAGGGTTCCAAAAATAAAGTCTGTCAAAATCTGTAGCCATGATAACACCTCTGCAATGCACACCTTTGCTCAGCTACCAAGAGTTTCAATAGCACACTTTTTGGAAGGTTTTCAAAAAAAAAAAAACCAAGCCAAACCATTGCCCCAAAATGCCTGAACTTCATGGCTCCCAGCAGCACTGGAAAAAAAAACAACACCCACAAGGATTAAGTGCCAAATGAGGTTGCAAGACACCTAAAATGTAGCACAGTAATAAATTGCCACTTCTCGGCAACAATAAAAATATCGTTATTTTAATTAGTACTATAAGGCAAGACTTTAAGTAGACTTGCACAGTGCCAGTCTCTTACTGGCTCTGTAAAACTGCAGTTTCTGAGACCATTTTATTGCTTAAATATAAGAGATTGCATTTAAAGAGGTCCAGAGCAAGAACAAAGCCACTCAGAGAAAAATCAAATAAACAGAGGAAGATTTGCTCTGCCTTAACATCAAGCTGTTCTTCCCTATCACTCCTGTCACTCCCTTCTTTTCCTTGCATCCCACTCACCTTCTCCATCTCAGGGCATTTCTGCAGAGCCAAGCTCATTAATGTTTGAAAAGGCTGATCAATAACAAGACAATGGGTGAACAGTCCATCTGCAAATTACCAAGTGTATCATGAATATTTAAAAAGCCAACCTTAGAACATGGAGCAGGCGGGGGCTTTAGTAAGGAAGATGAAATGGTCTCTGTGTGCACTGCAAGCAAGGTCTCTAATTTACCTTTATCTCCAGCATGTACAGGATCCCCTGGATCAGAGGATACAAATTTTCCCCTATAGTAAAGTCTGTTTCAATCTGGTTTTATGCTTGATACTATCAACAGACATTTATTATTTATTTTGGTCTTATAATACTGGATCCTCTTATAATGAGGATCACAAGCGTTACTTTAGGGGCCATCCACAAACCAGATTACAATTCCTCTACAATAAATTCTCCTTTGTGACTCCAGAACAGCCCAATGCACCTCTCTAGATATATGCACTGCCAGGTTCTGAACAACCTTGACTCCTCCAAGAACTGTCTCGTGGGTAGAGCGTACAGCTAAACAAAGCTCACAGATGTGACACCTGAAGGCAGTGAGTAAATCCTCCCCAGCAATAAGAGCACAAAGAAAGGCCTTTCATTCTACTTGCAGTTGTAGCATGAGTTTTTTTCACTCTGGCCTTCAGCTCCTCACCAATAAAACAGACATTGTGAGGCTGCATCAGCCTCAAGGTGCCTTTAATGCACAAGGGTGGTTACAAGTTACACAGCATGAACAGACCCGAGTGGAAGTGACAGGCACAGCGACTGCAGGACCGTGAACATTCCCACCTTGCAGAGCCACCTGCAACACAAATCCTTCATTTTGTCCTTGCCCACCTTTGTGACAGAGCAGCAGGCAGCCCAGATGTCTGCAGAGGATTGCTCATAGTGGTCTGGCCGGGGCTCCCAAACCTGGATGGGCTGCTCTGCGTGTGCCACCACCGTCCCAAACCCGTCCACCAGAGCCGCGCGAACGCTGGCTGAGCCCACATCAACTCCAACGTAGTATTTCACTGCAGTCTGCTTCTCCCTGGGCATTTTTAATAAAACCTGTTGAAGGAAAAGAAAAAAAAAAGGGGGGGGGGGGCTAAAAGCAGATAAAATGACTTGATGGAAAAGGTGCCAAGAGCTGCTGCCTCCAATCATGCCAAACATCCCACCTGTGGTGTGATGCTGGTAATTATAAAGTAACCACGTGACAATCAGGTACACGTTACCCAGAGGAAAAAAGGAATAAATAAAGTTAAGTTTCCAAGAGCTCTCCACCATCACTTCACACCACTTTAAAGACTCAGGCAATAATTTTCTGAAAATGTGTTGAGCCATGAGAGCATGGTGTGAAATATCTGCCTTTTCTTTGACATCCTACAAGAACAAAGTGAGGTTAAGTTAATTGATTTAATTATTCACAATGAGTTGCTTATTTCACTATATTAACTATTTGACATTTAATACAGTGACAAATTCACTGTTCTTAATTTCTCACAGTTTGTTCTTAATTAATAGTTAACATTTACATTTTAATCAAGCTGTGAGAATGCTAAGAAAGAGCTGATAGAAGTATTTGAAACGTCAGACAAGTGTTTAGCGCTTGCTTGAACCTATTACTTCTCTGAAACACATGAAACTCAGCTGACACACAGCTTCTGATACTCAGAAAATGAATGGATCAATTGGCATTTAATGAATACATGGTATTTACAGAGCATCAAAATGGCTCTACTTAAAAACAGCCCACTTCTCCCAAAGAAGTGACCTGGATAATTTCTGGATTTGGCAGATGGAGTGGTTAGAGGGAGGAGTATAGGCGAAGGGGGAAAAGATTTGAAAAGTCCTGATTATCAGAATATGATTATTCACATTTCAAATTATTTTTTTTTCCTTTTTTTTAATAGTAACATTGTGTACAGGTTAGGATCTATTGGCACAATGTAGGTGGCTGTTCACATCTATGGCTGGCTTGTAACCAGTGCTGCTGATGGATATCACAAATCTACAGTCACTGAGGGCTAGAGGCAGCAGGTGAACCAGAAAAGGAAAAAAAAGAGCCTCTTATTTCAGAAAACTGCAAGTATGATTCTGGATAATAATTTATTAGGACTAAGTTTCATTTGCACTGAAAATGGCGTAAAAACACCTTGGCTGAAGAAACCAACTGAGGCTTTCCCTCCTCCCACCCCTTAAACAGCTCATGGAAATGTGGTCAGTCTGTGGAGATCTGTAATCACACAATCATTTTTTCCTGCTTCAATCTGGCCCTTCATGCCCAGACCCCACTGCTGGGTCCAGGACCCATGTTTTTGTTCTGTGCTTGGCCAGCACGAGGGAGTTCTGTCCCTGCTACAGACCAAAGCAGCGACCGCACCACACTCTGCTCACACCGTGCAGGGTCACCAGAGTAGTTGTACAGATCAACAGCTTCTAATAATGTCACAAAGTAGAAAAAACTCCAAGCTATAGAGCATATTGTGGTCCTGCTGGAAATCCTGGCTCCTGCCTCCCAGCATGCTGGTTCTGCCCAGCAGATTAGGTGCAACACACACTAATCTCGTTAAGCAAGGTCATGTGTCCAAGCGATGAGCAATCAGCTAAAAATAATGGTGTGCCATGAGTCTAACACCTAGGAATATTGGCAAGAAAGCGTGCTTTATTTCTTGGCCCTGGCTCTGTGACCTGGTCAGAGGAACAAAAGCCAATTCCTCTGCCAGAGAGGACACCTCTGCTGCTATGGGTGATTAATACTGCATCTGTCACCCGGAGGGGGGACAGCACTCAGCTTCTCCCTCTCAGCCCTTGGCTGGAAAAGCAGTTTTAAGACATTCTTTTCAACGCAGGTTTTACTTCTTAATTTTGCACTCCATCTCCCCAAACCTCCAAAGGCTGGCTGCAGGTGCTGCAAGCTCCTTGTGAGAAATTTTACGACAAAGACGTTGCATAATACTGCTCCTGATACTATCTCACGAATTTCCCTATTTTTCCCCTATTTCAGCTCTGCCTTTAGCTGCTGACTCATAAAAAGTTGAGACTAAACCACAAGCTGCAAACCAGATCCTTTTTTTTTAAACATAGGCAAATCCTTCTTACTTGCTTTTCACAAAATACAAATAGCAAAAGGAGTATTTTATATCCTGCCTCCTGCTCACACACACAATATTACTCCAAATTTCTCTTCCTTGTATGGCAGCCTTGATTTTAGCTCATTAATGTGTTTTTGCTACTTAGAGAACAAGCTTAACAGATGTTAGAGAATTAAGCTCACAGCACCTCCTACTCAGCACTTAAAATTATGGCTTTGCATTGGATTCTTCCCACAAACATTTGAAACCTGGAACCCAATCTGCCCATGTAATGTTTACTTTCCTTTTTTTTCCTTACTAAGCAACCAGGATGTGCCTGTGTGAGTGACTGGGCAGGAAGCAGAGTTTGTTTATGTGCTTGAGCAGTGCATATCAGCCTTTGCACAACCACCAGTTTACTGCTGTCAATCAGAGGGAATAGGAAAGAGTTAAGTGACAGTACAAAACCAAGAACCCCAAACTTACTTTAACAGGTCTCTTTCTGAATAAAGCTCACCTAGACCCACAAAGGAGTGCTCAATATCTCATGAAAAAAACAGAAAGGCTAAAAGTAAATATTAATCCTTTTTCGAGCACAGCAAGCACTAAGTTACAGAGCCTGTTCAAAGTAAAGTGTCTCTGCAACAGGATCTGATCTGCTTGCAAAAACATAATTTGATGCCAAGGATTTTTTTGGAATACCAAACACTTGGTATGCCACCTACTTATCAACCCCATCCACAAAAAGCACTGTCATCTCTAGGTCATAAATGTCAGCAATTATGGACTCTGCCCAAGGGTATTTCTTGAGAACCTAAGAACTCTGCAGAGAAGTTGGTGGAAAATATTTAGCCAAAGTACAGTGATAAGAATTTTAAAGAGGAATGTTGTCATTCTGTTTTGTTTCCAGAAGATTCCTTTGGTACAAGAGGAAGCTCCAAATCAGAGATGAAGGAACTCTTTAATGGAATTCAGAGGTAGCAGAAGGTCCCAGCACAAGCTTCTTGCTTTGCAATTTGGACACCAGCATTCATTGCCATGTGAAAAGAAAACTGTTGTGCAAATAAAACGTTGGGTTTGAATTTTTTATCAGCTGGATTCCTAGCTTCTGCAGGCAGCACAATCATGAGGAAAACTGTGAACCAGAAAAATTACTGAAATAAAATGTCCTAAAAGTCCAGTCAGGTCAGTTCATCAAGCACAATATTCCAAACATGACACCAAAATATTTTATGCATGGATGATGCATGTTTATGGACCTCCAAGGCGTGCAAGGCAGTGGAGATAGTACCCTCTAAATCCCTGATATATCTAGCACAGGAAGCCTGGCTCCTTGAAGCCAAGAAAAAAGGCCTCCAGAACTTCAATACAGCCTTGTCTGTCCACTGCAGAATTAGGGCCTCACATTTTCAACTTATTATTTGAATTTGCAAACAGAATGAAAGGGGCAGAGAAAAAAACCAGAATTAAAAGACATGTCCAGCTTGACCATGTTAATCCATGACTGTAACTGCTAAGTCAGGACAAGAAGCCAAAACTCCCTCCAAGCACTAAACCAGCAATGGCCTCTTTCTCTGCAAATCACAGCAGGGACAGAATGGCTTTTCAAACAAGCATTTATGATCAAAAGGCCACAGCATATTATAAATATTTATATGGCCCATTAAATAATAGTCTGTATAAATATTATTCAAAATGTGCATGCTGGAAACCACAGACTTCCCAGTTTATCCTTATACAAATGTGTTAGTTTTCCCACATAGGCAATGAAGAAAGAAAAAGGAGGGGTGAAACTCAGTTGCAAAAATATTTCTTTAAAAAAAAAAAAAAAAGAAAATCCTTAACATTATTTACTTTAATTTAGAAGGAATGAATAAGTAACCAGAAGACTTTTTCATGAGCACTGTTAGACTCGTCTGTCCTACTTTACTTCACGGTTATCGAGCTGCCAGGACGTACCTTTCTGTGAAAGCCACGGTGCAGGAGGGCTGCACTCTCACATCAACACAGGCCCAAGCTCAGCACAAGCTTTCAGCAGCAGCAATTTAGGCTTTGTGCTGCTGTGTGCTTAAACACAAGGAATTAGGAAGGACTGGCATGTCTGTTTTAAACTTTGATCTTTGGAACACTGCGGGCTGCCCAGACCTGGCGATCGTGGATAAACAGTGTGTTTTCAGCAGTGCAGCTGTGCTTTTCCAGGGGTTACCAAGAAAAAGATTAACAGGCTCAAATTAGGCTTCATAAGTTTCATGTGAAAAGATCTAAATATGCTAAAGAAAAGCTGCTTTTTCAATTGTAGAAAGGAGATAAACCAAAACAAGCACTTTTGACATTATACTGGAAATTCAGCACTTTGTTGGCTTTCTAGAGTTAAGTAACCCATACAAGGGGTGGTGGTAGAGTGGCAATCTCTCCTTGAAGACAGTGAACTCCCTTTCCTCTTCCAGCTTCTGTAATTCCTACTTGAATGTGGAAAGAGAAAGAAGGCACATGTCTGTGTGGGAGAGCAGGAGCAGATGGGGAATTCTAACGCTATGCTGAAGGGCAGTACTAATATAGAGAATATCCTTAAATGCCCAAGGGACTGTGCTATAACTATCAACAAGCATTTATTTTTCAGCTACCCCACAGCAAACAAAACAAAAACAAGGAACAAAAGCACAGCTCAGCTCCCCTTTTCCCTTCCCCAAACAGAAACAGGTACATGCAGGATCTCTGCCTTAGGAATGGGAGGACTGTGTTAACAATAACAAAACTGGAATAAATAAAAATGGAGCTGGGGAAAACATGCTTCTTCACTGCAAACCAAACACTTCTAGATTCTTTCATCAATTCTCCAGTACATTCTGTGAAGGTGTCTTACATCTTACAAGGAAAAACAGCTTCAAATAGTGGAAGATTTCAGTAGTAGGATCTGACCCTGACTCCAGTCCCATAATATCTAGATTGTTCTATTAAAACCTTCCTAACTGTCCCCTTACCATTTAAATATTGTGTCAATTAATCCCAGCATAGGCAGGACTGAAAATATTCTACTATTTTCTAGTATCTCCTTTTCTCTCTATAAATAATTCACTATGTACTAATTTGCTGTAATGTCTCTCCAGATCTTTTTTCTTCCCCTTGCTTTCAGTGTCCAAGACAAAGTCATTACTTCATTGCTGCCCTCTGCCCTCTAATTCTATCTTTTGGGTTTTAAATACTTTCAGCCCAAACTACTTCCACCTGCTCTGACATAAAGCAAGGCATATTCGGGTTTATCCTGGTGTAACCAATAAGTGGAGAAGTGAAAATGACTAAATTATTCTAAGAAAGTAGGTCCAAAATTTATTTATTTTCAGCTTCCCCTGCCTACATAGATATCTCACTCAGGAACAGCAGAAGGATGTCAGCATGACCAGTGTCAGTAAATACCAAGCTCTTAAGTGTACAACAGAGTTGGTTTTCTCTATATTCTGCTCAAGAAGAGATTTGTACTAAACAGAAGAATTATCAGCTCTTCTTCCAGCTCCTGTCTTCAGCTCACACAGGCAGACACAGCCTGTGGTACTGATGATCAAACAGGAGCAATGGCATTCTGGCCCCTGATTAAAGAGCAGAGTATGGCTGTGCTGGGTCAGATGAAAGGTCTGATTAGCCCAGGATCCTCCACAAACAGCAGAAGCCGTAAGAAAAGCATATGCCTGCCCTTTTCATCCAGCAGCACTTCCCCAGGACACCTTTCCTCCTGCTATCTATAGTAGAGGCACTTCTTGAGCCAGAAATTTTATCTTTAGGATTAGCAGACCTTGAAGGCTTTTTCCTCTCTAAATTTGTTTGTGCTCTTTCTGAATCTAGGGAATCTTTCCTAACTGCAAACTACAGTGGTAACAAGTTATAAAGTTCTGTGTAAACAATGCAAGAAAAAGCCCTTTGGTTTGTTCTGAGCGTGCCACCTGCTAGCTTTGTTTGATGTGTCTGAGTTCCTGAGCTAGAGGAGACATTAAGCAATTGCTCTGTATTTACTTTCTCCATGCAGTTACGATTCCATCGCGTTCTACATCACCCCCAAAGGCCTCACTGCAGTTATCCACAGACCATGGGTGTTGAGCTGAACTCTCTACATGGTCAGGTAAGTCAAAAAGCATTTTCCTCCTCTCTGACTGCTCATGGATGTGGCAGTAACACAAGTACCATAACACACTGCAGTAGTCTGTACTAATAAACAGCAAGGAATGATACCAAGGCCACTTTGGGCAAGTGGAGATACTGCTCAGAGATGCTACAGTAGGAAAACAACATGCTGGAGTGTCGAAACTGATCGTGATGAGGGTGTGGGTTCGGTCGGGCCCGGCCGGAGATGGACGGCGACGAGAGATCTCTATAAGCAGGTCTTTGGAGCATGCAGTTTATTGCAGAGGGCGTGGGTACAGAGGCACTGCTTAGAGCTGCCAGCTGCAGCTCCAAGCAGGCCCAAGGTGTAAGAGAGGGAGAGAGAGTGAGCGAGAGAGCTAAGAGCTAAGAGAGTTACTAAGAGAGGTAAACTGAGAGAGAGAGAGAACTAAGAGGTAAGAGAGACGAATTAAGAGGAGAGCTGAATTAAGAGGAGCCGCGAGGTCCTTGTTACAATACAATAAATCATCTTCTGTAGTGAATATTCTAATTCTCACTAGCCAATCTAATACAAGGTACAAATCCTATAGCATTTACATACAGCCTATAAGAGTTCTTACATTACCACAGAGTGTTACATTTTAACTTCTAAAAACTACTCTTTGGACCCCTTCTGCTGAGCTAGTAGGGTCTGCTCTGACCCTTGGACCTGTCTGCAAGCAGAGGGTATTGTTCAATCAAGAGGGGATTACCTTCAGCCGGCTATACCATTGTTTTCTAGTTGTTCAGTAACTAAGACTCTATATCTCAAAGATGGCCTTCATTTCGATGTCGCTCACAGTTTTCATATTCCCAAAATCTTTTGTTAGGCAATCATATTTATAAGGCTTTCCTGTTTCATCTTCCCCAACACTGGAGTCAGCTGAGACGTGCTGCTTTGGAGCACAGCGGTGGCCAGGGATTTCCATCTTCAGGCAAGTCCCAAAACACTGGCCTCACAACAGAGGGATCCAGGAGCTCCTTCCAATGACATGTTGGAGAAGGCTTGGGGCTACTGCTCACGCTGGTTTTCCCTGGCCCTGCTGAGGTTGCCGCACGCCCCAATGGGCTCTGCATGGCAGCAGCACGAGGCCCACGCCGAGCACGCCCGGCTGCCCCCAGTGCTCCTCGCCTGTAACTCTGCCACACACAGGAAACAAGTGCAGCTCTCCCTGCTCCAGAGCTCGCTGAACCCCGGGAACAGCAGGAAACAGCTGCAGAGAAGAGCTCTCAGGAAAAAGGAAGGCTGAGAAAAGGGCGACGAGAACACACAACATCAGATGAGAAGGCACAGCCTACTGGGGCAAACCAACAGCTCCAGTTCCCTCCGGAGCTCTCTGGGCCCTGCTGGGACTGGGCCATCACTTCAAAAGCAAGGTCTGATCCTGCACCCATTAGTGGCAACCTCCCAGACATTATCAGGAGTTCAGGATTAAACCCCTGACGCTCATGAACACCACAGGTGCACTCACACAGCGGCAGGATTTTGAACACTTGCCATAACCTCCGAGTTGTTAAGCAGAGGAAATGCTGATCAGTTAATGCCAGGACACAATTCCCAGGCAGGAAAACCTAAGGAATAAGGGGGGTATATAACAGCACCCTTTCTTCTCCTCAGCCTGGCAACAGCAGTGGATACAACCCATGCACACCACGCTCCTGAGATCCATTCTCCCTGCGCTGATTCTGCAGCTGCACGCATCCCCAAAGGCTGTGCTAATGACCTGGCAGGCAGACGTGTCCCAAATGACACTGCAGAATGCCTGAAGCCCTGAAAGAAGACACTATCTTGTTTACATTGACTGAGGGGGAAAAAATGCCATCTAACTATTACATAAATTCTGGCTGTAGCAGCTTCATGACTAGTTGAAAAGAGGTAACAGGCTCCAAAATGACTGATAGACCCAAGTGTTTGGATCCACCGGCTTATCAGTCTAATGCTAAGGAAGATCTTTCATATCCCTGTGTCTCTATCACTTTAAGCTACCCATGACAGACAGAAAGAATAATCTCTGCTCTTTGCCTGTAAAACTGATTCATGTACTGTGACTTTTTTTTTTCATTCTATGCTATGATGAAAATGGAGAAACAAATAAAAAACCCCGAAAAACCAACAAACACATGCCAGAAAAAAGCAGCATGCAGTAAACACAGCCTAGCACAACAACGTGAATTTGCAAAATATCTGTTGAAGTTATAAAATGTAATTTGGAGGAGAATGCAATTCAAAAGGCACAATTACAGTTCACACAACAGTTTTAAAATGCATTCCTGCAGCAAACCAGTCTTGGCACCAGGAGCTTCTGTGCAGGCAGGAAAACCTCTGTGCAGGATACATGGGTAAATACAGCCATTATGCCACTGTGGATACCAAACTAGCCAACCTAGGGTAATGCTGATATTCTAACTTTAATCCCATCGTTAGATTCCGGTGCTACATCACGGCTGGATCTGGCACTAGCCCTGTGATTACATATCAGCAGATCAGTAGGAAAATAATTTGTTCTGAGTTCACAGTTTTATGAAATGATAAAACATCAAAATTAGCATTCTGGCTAAAATCCACTGCATTTCCCATCAAGGCTTACACATTTAAGCAACATCTGAACCAACTGCCTATAATTACTCCTGGCAGATACTGGAGCACTTAGGCCAGCAGTAGATGCAACAGTGAAATAAATTTTTAAAGACATGCTGCAAACCACTTCTTTCAAGATGCTCGGCCCAGAAGCAAACGTGTCCATAAGCCGAATCCACAGTTTATTATACAGGATTTGTTCACTCTTGCATAGTAAAAGCCTGAGAAGAATGGCAGCCCCAAGTAATCTGTCAGTTTAAAATTAAACATTTATTTGGGTTGCAATTCCAAAAACACTTGCCTGAAGTTCCTGTCACAACTACTTAAGAGGAAGTGGGATTGCATATTAGCTTAGGTTAAAAGAAACACTAATCCTGCAGAAGACCAGTTATTTATTTATTCAACAGAACCAACATTTTAAAATGATAATTGAACTGAGAAACACAGAATGGAGTAACAGGAGTGGCTAAGAATACATATAAAAACTTCCTGGCATAGAACTAGTTTATTTAGTCTCTCCTGACACTATAAATTTATTTCTGCCATGATTCTTATAGCTGGGAACAGCTGTCCCTTAAAGCAACCAATTCTCTCTGCATTTATCTTCCTATCCCACACACCCTTCCCAGGAAAAAAGAAATACCTCATTTTTTTTCCCTTATGCTCATACACATTCCTGAAGGAAAGGGACCATTAACATTACAGAGCCTTTAAAATGTCATTGTTTTTGCACTTAAGTACATTTAGAAAAAAGTTAACCTCAACTACTTAAGCAAATGGTCTTCCAGGATAAGAAAATACATGAGGATGAAAAACGAGACCACCTTCCCAACAACGTGTCTGCTTATTACTTTCTAAAAACCTCAGAGATGACCGAGCCCTCTCCTCTACTTCCCTGGAATTTGTTTCGTAAGTGTTCTCCAGAGAAGAGCACTGGCGCTAAGTTTATTAAACTTCCTAACAAATCCCAGGCACCTCAGCAGAGAAGGAATCTGCCAAGTCACCAGTTCCTCACCGGTGCAGAGCATGGCACCGGCGAGGAACACGGCCGTGTTGGAAGGTCTGGAGCCAAGCACGAGTAAATTCCAGCAGGTTCCTGGGATGTGCTCCGTGCCAGCCCAGGAGCCGTCAGGATCACAGGGGCATGACAAGGAGACAGGGCTGCAAAGCTGCCAGAAAGTGGAGCTGCAAGAGGACAAGGGAGGCAGAGGTGGAACCAAGACACCAGTGCCAGCAGCACCTGTGCCAGAGAGACGACACTGGAGACTACATTTATGGAAATCTCCCGGGGATATGGAGGATTAGGCCAGGGTGCAAGTGATGTGCATGCCCCACATGCCCAGGTCAGGTCACCTGAGCACTGCCCTTTCACAGAATCACAGAATAAGCTGAGTTGGGAAAGGATCCTCAAGGATCATCGAGTCCAACTCCTGGACCTGCACAGAACCCCAAGAGTCACACCATGTGCATGAGAGCATTTTCCAAATGCCCCTTTGAGCTCCAGCAGTTTTGGTTCTGTGACCCTTCCAGGGGAGCCTGTTCCAGCACCCAACCACCCTCTGGGGGAAAAACCCTTTTTCAGTATTCAACCTCAACCTCCCCTGACACAAGTTCAGACCATTCCCTCAGGTCCTGTCACTGGGTACCACGAAGAAACCAGTTTCTGTCCCTCCTCTTCCCCTCACCAGGAAGCTGTATGTGAAGCACACGGGAAGGCGGCTGGGATAAGGGTGATCCAATACCACAGGAGGCACTGGGAGGATCCGTGTGCCCACCCCAGCCCTGCGCAGCCTCAAGTGCCTCCCCTGGCACTGGGCACCCCCGGGCCGCCTGGTGCGTGTGAAGGGCAGTCCCTCTCCCAGCGAATGTAGGAGCTACATAGGGCCGTGCTGTAGAGAAATGTCAGGAGGAGACAACTTGGGACAGGCAGAAGGATATAAATCCCATCAGCTACGCGAAAAGCAGGCACAGAACTGATTTGGAGCGATGCGACCGCTCAGCCCACGCACAGCCGGGGCGCGCCGCACGGGGCCCGCGGCTGCGGCGAGGGGCTCCCTGGGGAAGGAGGCGGCGCTGGTGATTAAATAACAACACGAACGCGAGACCTCTTGTCAGTAGCAGGATCCGAGCCCTAACGGAGGAGGACGGATTCCTCCGGACGTCACGGCGGAGAAGGGGCAGGGACAGGGACAAGGGCCGGGGCGGGGGCAGCCGGCGCCGCCGCGCTGAGGCAGCGCGCGCTCCCCTCGCGGGCGGCCGCGCTGAGGGGCCGGGGGCCGCCGTGCCCTGGCGAGCGCCATCGCTTACTCGTGCACCCGTCACTTACTTGTGCCCCCGGCACTGCCCGGGCCGAGCACACCCCGGCGGGGACGTCCCTGAACCCGCCGCTGCCGGGAAACACGCCGGGCTCCCCCTTCCCGGGCGGGCCGCGCCTGCGCCGGGAAGGGGCGGGCAGGGAGGCGGCAGCGGCCGCGCCGAGGGCTGAGGGGCAGCGGCGGCTCGGGGGGGAATCGCCTTTCGCCGGGGTTTGAACCGGGAACAAGGCGGGGGCTTGCCGCGGTTTGGGAAACGGCTGGTAACTCCTGTTTCCCAGCGCCGCTGCCGAGCGCAAGACTGTAAAGTATCGGGGGATGCAGAAGCATTGGAGCGGTGCGAGAAGCCACGTGGAAAGCCCCGGGAAGAATGTACACAATATAGAGGAATAAATGCATAGAAATACGTAGGCAAGTAAATATAGTGAAGAATAAATAAGCAGGAATGAATGTCAGGGCTAAGGACATCCCCCACGCTGACCTGTAAATGTGTAACTGCTCCTTGAATAAGTAAAACAAGGCTGCAACCCATGAGTTTGTTTTCTGCGTTGGGTCGCTCTGAGCGCTTTACCTGAAAAGCTGGAGAATTGCTGATGTGAGAAAAAACCCCTATGTTTAGTTAAGGTTTGCTTAACAGAGAGGGAGCATGGGGCAGTGGGATGCTCTAAAATGCATGTCTGGAACAGAGAAATTACAGAAACACAGAATCAGTTTGGTTGGAAAAGACCTCTCAGATCATCACATCCAACCCATGGGACAGCCATGGCTGAGCGCTCCACGGTTTGGGACCGGATTCCACCACATCCCTCTGTGACCCTCCTCAGCCCACGCAGGGAGGAGCCGATGGCAGCCCTCACATCCCCATCATGTCCAAACACTTCTGGCCCCAGGGAGCCACCAGGGATTTTTCCCGTTACCCCCCCAAATACTCTACAACAGGAAATCTTGCAGCAAAAAAGCTCTCTTGCAACATTTCCAGAGTATTCCCACTCCGGCCCAGGCAGAAATGCTGCAGGAACAACCTTGCTCAGGGAAAGATGAGTGTTGTCTCGTGGTTAGAGCACAGGGCTCGTGGTCAGGAGCTGTGGGTTCTCATTCCAGCCTTGCCACTGAATCATTTCGAGAGCTTTGCTAGTCACTTTGTACTAGAACCAGTTAGTAATTTTCCGTTGGGATGCTTTTCTGATGGAAAACACTGCTTGTACCAAACTGAAATCTGGGTTAAAATCCATTTTTCTGGTGGGAATACCTTCTGTCTGGGCAGGGTCAGAAAGGATATTAGGCCCAAACTGAAATGTTGGGAGGTTTCTTGCATTAGTCCAAATGTTTTGCTTTGAATAGATAGGTTAAAAAATAAAATACCCTTTCCTGACTGTAATTGCAAGTCATATTATGGCATGGTGTGAGTGTGTGCTCTTAAGCTCTGCTTTGCTCCCCAGGAGGTCTGCAGTGTAGTGGGATTCAAATTTCTCTTTTCTGAGACGTGTACATCCCGATCTGAGTCAGACCTGGCCCGTGGGGACAAATTCTACCGTAGAGCCACCACTCTGACCAGGGAAGTGCTCTATGGAGAGAAAGTGTAGAGTTCAGAGACACAAACAAGCTGTTTCACATTAGCTTAGTGGCCTAAAACAAAGCACCGTGACTGGGGAGATACCCAAATGTTCTGTTTGACTGAAAAGCAGTAAAATGAAGCCCAGAGAAATCCACCTGATTCTCTTCCAGAATCCTATCCCTCTGTTCATTAAAAACAAATTTATTTCTGTCCTCCATACACTGACACTTTCTTTTAGTATAACACTTGTTCTTCTCCCACAATGTATTTGTAGACACCATTGAAGTCCCTTATTTGTTTTGCCAAGTTAAATATTAATCGTTTATTTTTTTTAATACCAGCAAGTTGTGGATTATCTAATGGTTTTCCCTGCACTTCTGCCAGTCAGAATTCATCTTTTCTGAGCATGAGTGATCAGAGCCTGACATATTGTGTAATGTTTAAAATGATGGCTTGCTAGAGACTTGTACAGTGGCAATAATAATTCCCCTTGCACTCTTTTAGTTACAGACAGGGATCAAATTTGCCTTTTTTATACCTTTATCACATTAGCACCTTGATTCACCCAGGTCTTTTTGCTCCAATAAATAACAAAAATAAGTACAGACAAATTTATTAACTTTTGCTAAATACATTTTTTCCATTTCATCTCACTTCTCTAGTACTCACATGGTTTCTTTCCAAGTGGGTGACAAATGAAGATATTTTCAAGAACAATTGTAAGATCGTCAGCTTCCAAAATTGAAGTCCTGAAAATGCTTTTTTTTTTTAATTAAAGAATCCAAGTTTAGATTATCACATATTCCCAAGCCCACATGAGGCTTAATTCATTGCTGCTCTGAAATATTTTGAAAGCTGAGGGTTAAGAGGTGTTATATTAGTGCAGAATAATGATGATTAATTTGTGCTTCATATCAAATGCAGGAGGAGCAGATACATGTGCAGTGAATCCTCTATAATTCCAAAATCTTTCTATAAAGTTGAGACTATTCTGTGGATGTATGTGCCTTAAATGGAACACAAGACCAATTTTTCCTGTTTAGCGTGTGGCTGTTGTAGTTTTCTTTCAAATAACCCCCCCTCCCCTTTTTCCAAGATTCTGGACAGATTCACTTAAAATACACCCGTTTGCCTTTTCATTACAGAGTAACTTATGAAAATTCCATTTTAAATGTGCTTTCTGGGAGACAGGGATGTTCTTTTTTTCGTGATTAACCAAAGGCTATATTTCAAGCAGCAGGGATACAGCTCCAGGTAGTGTAAATCAGCATTGCCCGAGATGGCCCTCAGTCCTCTCAACCCCACAGAACAATTTAGTGGGTTTAGATGACAGCTGGCATCTTTGAAATACTCTCTTTTGCAGAACTAGACTAGATGCGACACTTGCTGGAGAAGAAATCTTGCATAAATCTGTCGAAAAAGACTCAATCATATTACTTCACTAGCCATGGTAACCTTTGGAGGCCAAAGTCCAGACAGGTTGAGAAATGGAGCATGAGTCCATAAAGGTGACAATTCCATTAACTGCAATCAGAGAGAGAGGTGAATGGTGAGATAAAGACAAATGACTTCTTCTGTAAAGAAAAGAAAATATGTGTGTGGAGGGGAAAGAGGCAGAATGAACATTTTCCAGCCTCGTCGAGGAAATAAAGACCCAGCCTTGCTCTGTTGAGATCAACACAAAAATGTCTCTTGAGCTCAGTGGATGCAACTTTTGTCCCAACATCCCAACTTCCTGGTGAATGCCAAGCAGCAATGGACCTCTGAACACCCAAAAATTCCATTTAGATGTTTATTAGCATAACAATAAAAGGGAAAAAATATTTATAAAAGTTCCTGCTCACGTGTGCGCTTAGGCAGTTCATACAAGCACCTGAGGGTGGGTTGTAATCTCATTTGAAGAAGTATAGCACTTCTTCAAGTGTTGTAGGAAGGAGAAGCTGGGGAATACTCTGGATAAAATGCTTACTGGGCCATTAGACCAGGACTATTCATTCAAACAGGGAAATGGGGAAGTGAAACCAACTGAATTCTCTGCAACAAGAAGGGATTTTTGAGTGTACAATAGGAAAGAAAGGAAATTTCCTTAGGGGGAATTTTTCTGGTTTTAACAGAAATATTAGGTTACTCTTGGATACTAGAGCAGCCAAGAAGGGAAATCCCTGTTTTAAGGTCCTCTAAATATAGCTTATTTAGAGATATAAATAAGCTCTAAATATTCAGATTTTATCAATTTGTGACCCATTTCCTCACATTTTGGGCAGCTCACCTTTTGATACCAAAGTCAGAAACTGATACAAACAAGCATACAATATTTCAGGCTCCACCAAAATTCCAGTGTCTTACCCAGGGCCTGTTCCTGCTTGCCCACTTGGCTGGACACCAATATCCTTTATTCTCAGGGGAGTCAGCCTTCCAAAAAACCTCCTGGCACTCGAGTCAGGGCTGCTCTGTTTTCCTAACGTTCACAGCAGGCAGGATGTTTTCCGACTCTGGTACCCAACAGTTGAGCATTCCAGACAGCAAGGGGATTTTTCTTTTGAAACCACAGTAAGAATAAGTGAGGTTCTGTGACACCATGTGATCCTGTTGGGCAAATAGGATGACTTTGCTGTCACACAGCGATACACAAAGGGAAAAATGCACATGGCTCTTGCCACCTTTGTGAACTCTCCTTCTGTGGTGTGAATGCTGAAAAAATCCTGGCTTAAAGTCCTGTTTTCCTCAACTGGTTCCTCTCTGGGAAGATTGCCAGAAGGAGAAGACCCCCTCCCAAAATGCCTGGCCAGAAAAGCAGCCCACTGGTGCAGTGTGGCAGAGGGGTGCTCAGTAGTCTGTGCACACAGTGTTTTCAGCAAGTGAAAATGTTGTTTGCTCCCCAGAACACACAGTACAGATACCCCTGCTGCAACTTTTTTTGCCTATCCCTTTACACTCCTTAAATTTTACAAACATGACTTTATCATTAATATTTATATTCAAGTGATTCCTGAGCTCACTGATGTCAGGGCCAGCTCCAGCTGTGCAGCCTTGCCCTTGTGGAAGAGACACTGCACAGGGCAGGGCAGGCAGGTGACAGCTCAGCCAGGACTGGACTCTTCACTGACCAGGAGCAAACAGACTGTCCTGGGAGGCAGATTGCCAGAGACATCTCCCACCACAGCCCTGTGCCAAAATCCAGATGTGCAAAATCATGAAATCACAATCTGTCAAGCTGGAAATGAATTTCACAAGCCAAGCTGTGAAAATCTCCTTACATTTCACAATACCTTATATTTCCAGAGAAACAGCAAACAGAGGTTAGGCATTTTTTTCTGCAACACCCTTCCAAGACTTTTTCCATAGGATATGACCAGCTTGCAGGAAGTACTTTGTTAGGCTGGTGATATATCACACAGTGGTGCCAAACCCAGTCGGTGTGGGGAGGATTGAAAAGGCTCAGCCACCCTCCAGGCAGCGTGTCCTGATGCCATTCCTGGCACCTTCTACAAAAGGCAGATCCTATTTTGCCCTTTGAATTCCAGAACTGGTGAACACAGTCATGGGAGGCAATCAGTCAGGATCTGTTAATTTGTAAAAAATATAACTGTCTGTTCTCCAAGGGTAAGATTAACTGGGATCTGTACTTCCCAGATTATAAACAACACACAGCCTTTCTCCCTTAACTCATTGCAAAATGTACAAATGTTCCAACGCCAGCTCTGTAATCTTTTAAAATCTTAAACGGAACAGGGGCTCATTCCATTACATGAAAAGAAGTTTGTAGGATCATGTAGCTACCTGCACATCACACACAGATAAACCAAACAGCACGAAAAACGGGGATAAATTCACCTTTTATGTAGCTGTGAGATTGTCATGCTCTGTATACAACCCAAAACAAATTGTCTGTTTAGAATTAAAATATGATACTGTTTCCAAAAGTCTTGCCTCCAGGGAGATAATTTTATACCACAGGGCAGATTCAGCCCTGGTGTAGGATTTCTGATTTTCATGGAATTGCACCATAAAGGAATTTGGCCCAACATCTTGCCCACACTGATGCAATTCAACTTTTAAGGGACAGCTATGGGGTTTCCTCCTAAGCCAGGCCAAGTTTCTGGAACAAGGGAAGTCTGTAAAAGAAACCGTTGGAGGGATGTTTTAGTCTGGCATTTAGGAACATTCCCATGTTAGAAAACGTCACAGGATTTATTTTGATATCTTGCACGTTAGAATTTTGTGCTTTTTCTTTTTTCCTTACAGAGACATTGTCAGTAGGTGGTCACAGCAAAACTGGATAAACCCCAAAGAAATGTAATGAAATGATTATAGACAGAGTGAGTAGAAAGATGTTTGTGGATCCAGTTCATTCTGCCTCATCTTTGTTATATAAGCCTATTTTCCATACTTAATGTAGTGCCTGAGCTTGTAATATATGATTAACAGAACATCTGCACCACTCAGGACTCTGGAGAAAAATGTAAGATGTTAATTCTCCAACATTTTAGGTAACTTCAAATATTTTGGGCGTGACTGATCTCACGGAGTGCTCTGGATTTATTCTTTACATGACAGATGGAAATCTGAATACACACACTGATGCCCTCACTGATGTTGAAAACTTCTGTGCAGGAACAAAGAGCTGTAACACTTCCCTGCTCCTGGAGCTAACCTGGTATTTCCTAAAATCATGCAGCTCCACAGGTCATGGCCCAGCAAACAGGAGTTTCCCCAGCTCTTCCTGCCAGCGCTGCATGTACCGGGCACCGTGACAGGGTGGAAATGTGATGCTGTCAAGGGTCTGGGGGAGATTATTCCCTTCCCTCTGCAGTTGTTTGAGCTGCCCAGACAGCATGAAGCAGATGCTCAGGTTCTTAAGTCTTCCTGGGAAAATCAACACTGTTTCAAAACCGTACCAGAACCAAAACTATGGAAAGATTAATCGAGCTTGGGTCAAGAGGGAAGAAGGATGAAATAGCTTTTGACAGCAGTGAGCTGGTAAATGATGTGCCCAGTTCTGAGCTCTCTTACAAGTCAGAATATTCAGTGCCTCACATCAAAAACTCCTTTGGACTATTGACATAATATTTGAAAGAACATGGAGAAAGATAGGACAATCAAAGGTACATTTTAACTTTCCTACTTGCATTCTTACACTAATCTGACAAGCATAAAGCCTTAGTATAAATCAAATGGAGCAAATGCTCTCAGTAAATTAAAATATAGAGAGAAATATGTGTAGAATATGTTTTTATGTGTATACAAGAGTTACAAAAAACTTTGACACAGCTGCAGTTTGCACAAGCAGCAGAATGAACCTGCTTTGGGGCATTCTTCAAAATCCCATTCTGCTTTGCTACCCTTTGGATTTTACAGCTTGTTTTTCCAAAGCCATGAGAAAACCATCATAGCTTTAATCAACTTTTTGAATCATTGGCAGTCAGAAAAGCTGAAAGTGAAATAAAAAGCAAGACATGACAAAAATCAGAAATACTGGCCATATCTGCCATTTCTGTCAGTCACAGGTAGGAATGTTGTGATAAAGCAAGGTAAGAAATTAAGGAAGGAAGGAAGTGGTAACTGCATTCTTATTTTAGAGTATTTTATGTCTGATTGTTCCAAAATGAGGAGGAATATGTGACTGGGTACGTAACTCCACCTTCTCCAAGAATTGCTGGGATCATTGTTTGTGGGTGTATCCAAACATCAGAACAGTTTTCCTTACCTACAGTCTGTTGCAGTGATGGAAATGCCATGGGACACCTCGTCCCCGTGGTCACAGCATACACTGGGAAGTTGTCATCTTGGGACATATGGGACTGGAAAATTAGAATGGCAGATAATTATCCATATTTCCTTCCATGGAATCCTGGCCACCGAGGGTCAGCAGTTAAGGAGCAAATCCATGTGCAGGGCACAACTCCACTGTGGTGGGCACAGGACCTGATGTGTGGTTGCTGAGAGCACAACCTCATCCTTTTTGATCACCTATCACAGTCACCTTGAGTGCCAAGTGCCCTGCTTCAAGTTTACTCTGCTTATTTTTCCTCCTTACTTTATTGCTTTTAAATGAACTGGCAGCTCAAAGTTTCATCTAAAGCTGTTTCAAATGCTTTTCTGCTTTAAAAAAAGCCCATCTGAGGATTATATACTCAACATGAAGCTTTAGGAAATCACATTGATCTGGAATAAAAAAAAATCTGTTTGAGTTGTTTTGTTTTAATGTTAGTGAAGGAGACAAAATCCCAAATAGAGCTGTGGATGTGACTGTTTGCCATCCTTTGAGAAAATAAATGTTCTAAGGCAGCTCAGTGGTACTTGTGCAACTGAGTTTCTAATGTTGAAAATTGGCACCAATACCATGACCTGAATAACGTAAAATTTTGAACCAAGAGTCATGTCCCCCTGTAAAAGAAAGACCTCCCAAATTAAAACTCCAACTGCTCCATCTTGAGCTATAAAACTATTTTTCCAAGCTGCTGCCTGTATTGGGTTTCAAACCAAAACTGAGTGACTGCAGAGGAGGAAGCCTGATGTACAGCAGTTAAAATATATGGAGGCTTTTGGTCCATCAAACCCTTCAAAGTACAACATATTTGCAGTTTGGTGTTGCAGGCATTTCCCTTCCCACTGGAAGGTTAATCTGTCATGGAGGAATACATGGAGGAATATGTTGCTCTCAGACCATATCAAAGGCTGGTCATGTCCTTGCTACATTAACTTATTCTCAAGCAGAAGAAAATTAGTGTCACCTGTGGTGGGGGTGTCTTGGTTAGCTTGTTCTCTTTCATTTTACATGCTCCTGTTGAAGGGAACCAATTCAGAGGTTCAGAGTGGTATTTTTGGCCTTTTAAGCATGGCCTGTTCAAGGTAATCCATATTTTGGCAATGGCCCACATTGTTATCTTCATTTGTTACCTATTGCCAGATTTATTCCATAGAATTTTGCACAGATCCCAGGACCAGGGAGGCTTCTGACTGCAATTCCTCCTAGCCCAGCTCCCAGCAGCCCATCCCAGCCCTCTGCGGTGTCTTTAGCCTGCAAAACCCCATGTTGGGACTCTGGGTTGAGTAGCAATATTTGGGATGTCCTCAATGTCCTTAATATGGGGTGACAGGAAAGCAGGGGATGGAACAAGCCACTGCTTTTGGTTTGCAGGGTCCTGAAGCCCTGAGCTCTGGTTCTAGTGGATCTCTGCTCTTTGACAACACTTCCCACCATGTGTTCCAGCCAGGAAGATGGATGTACCTTAGCTAAAGTGAGTCATTCACTGAACCTGGGCCAAACTTTGAAGCAAATCTGGGCCAGTTTATTGCCTCAGGAGGAAACCTGGTTTTTGCATGAATTAGATGTGAAAATAAGCAGAGCCTGACTGACATCTCCTCCAAATTCCAACTGTAAGGGTAAAACCCAGAGGGCATGAGCCTCAGGCATGACAAAAATGAGGAGGGGAAAATGAGGCTTCCCGTCTCCCCTGCAAGAGCCAGAGAGACACATGTTACTCAGGATCTAAGGTAAATTGTTAATGATTTATACACTAATTAACTAATGTTTATAGAATGGCTTACATATGTAAATGGCTATAAAGATGCTTACGTTTTTCCTACACTCTCCAATTAAACCAACTTTCATTACAGAGCCAAACAATTCCATCCCAACTTGTTACACCAGTTCTTTAGCCAGGCAGCTGTGCAGCCACTGCTCCCATCTCAAACTGGGCTATTGTGTTTCTCTGAGGAAACTTCTGTGCTGGTTTGTAGTTGTTTCAATTCCATCACAGATCACATTCTGTTTAATGATAATTTGATTTTGCATTGCAAGACCCAGATGTACATTAGGAGGTCACAACCTTTCCATTTATCTCGTAAAGTAACTATTTTTTCCTGAGTTCCATCAGGTTAAAACAGTTAGCAATTTTTCTCCTTGAAGTGTCCCTTCAGCTTGGCCAAGATATATAATAGATCAGTGTAGCTACAAATGCATTACAACATTAGTCATCAATTAGTTTTAAACCATCGCTGTAATATATCATTTATCCAGCTTGCTGTAGCACTATTGTGAACATTTAATTTTTTAAAGGCATCTTGATTTTTTAACCTGACGGCTGCATCCCCCTTTTGTCTCCTGTACAGACATCTCCTTAAGGAACAATAAAAATTAGATTTGTTTGACCTGCACTCAGGGTTCGTTTAAGCGAGATGGATTTTAATTGCTCTGCCCAGTCTACCAGACAGCTTTTATGTAATATTCCAGACATTTACGCACTGTCTTTCCCCTTGCTGTAAGCAGGTGTGTGTGCTCACAAATGCCTGTAAAGCAGCTCTTACAATTCATTTCACATCTCTGACAATCCTCTGGGAAATTGCTTTCTCTGAGATACCTCTGGCATCAAATTAAGGGCTCCAGTCATTGCCACTTCTTCCCTCCTAATACCATTTCCTTCTTTCTTTAAGATTCACCTTTTTGTGTGGCTAATTCTAAAAGGACCTTGCTGAGAATTGTCTTCCTTGGGCTTGTGTTGTCATTATATGGCACAGGTGACTCACCCCTGCATCTCCCAGTAGTGAGACTGGCTACAGGGCCTTACCTGTCCCTCCCAAAATCCATGTTGTTCTTGCAATAAGATCTACAATTTGAAGATGTTTGGAGTGTAAGACAGCTCAGACTGGGAGCAGCAGGTCTGTGCCACAGTCACTCAGTATGTTTTAGGATCTCTAACTTCAAATAGGAAGTCACGCGAGGAAGTTCTCACAGCACTGACTCAGAGCCCAGAACACCCCAGCTGCTCTGCCAGCTCAGAGTGGAGGCACAATGAGCTCACATTTGCCCACGATGAACCTTATTTGCTCCAGCTGCTCCATCAGGGAGAGGAGAACCTCATGTGGAGAGCTCTCTCCCTGCTATCTCTCCCCTTCCACGGGTGATACAATCTGAAGATGAGGTCCTCTGTTTTTCCTCTTCTCCCCATTCCTAAAAAGGAAGATTTGGCTGTCCTGTGAGTTACCAAATCAGCACAGAAAAATGGGCCTCCTAAGCAGTTCTTTGTGCCTACAGCTGGTTCTGGTCTCCTCTCTGTTGGACACACACATGTACTTAATTCCCAGTTGTGCTGGATGCCTATTAAAAGAACAAATCTGCAAGTGAGAAGGGTCTCTTCTGCCGTGTCAATGGAAGTGAAATACGTCAATCTCCTGCACACTGAGGCAAATGAATGCTCTAAGTGCTTGGGAGAACAGCTGGGAAAGAGAATAAGCAGTTTTTATTCTGCTGCAAAGTGTCACTGATGCAACTCACTAAGCTGATCCTCATGTGGCACATTGTGCCTGCTCCATGATTCTGCCTACTGCTTCCAGAGGGGGTAATTCAAAGTGCTCAGCACTTCAGTCAGCACAGAAAAGGGGACAGACCTGCTTCTCCCACAGTGGAACAGCCAGCATGGTGCACAGCAGCAAGGGAGCACTGGAGGGGAAAGGACAATTCCAGTCAGGGGCCCTGTGAGGGAGTGGAGGTGGAGATCATGGTGAAAGCAGTGGAGGAGCAGGGGGATCTGCCTGTCTTGCCAGCCTGGGAAGCCAGAAGAGGGTTCAGAATAATCTTCCTCCGTGCCACTGCGTTTCTCCCTTTTTATCTGCCAGTGGTAAATCCCAATTGCTCAGGAGACATCCTGGAGTGAGACTGGTACATGATGATGGGTGAATCACAAAACATTTAGAGAAAATGAAGGGTTCTGTAGGAGACTGTGGAAGGAAATCCCATTTCCTTTCCCTGAAACTGAGCAGAATTGCACACTTGGCAAAACAACTGCACAGCTCAAGGAATTCACCTTCACCTGCTCTGCCTGGGCCAGCACCCCAGTCCCACCATAAACACATGGATGGCTTCCCTCTGGACAAGAGAGAGGAGCAGCAGAACATGTCCAATGTCAATTGTGACATCAGTGGAAGAAATTTAGATGAGGCATTCACTGAGAGAAGCCTTGGAAGACACTTACTTGATGCAGAATTTGTGAACACAGCAGTGACGTCAGGAAAGGGATGGGAGGTCCAGCACACTTACTTTGCATGTGGACACATAATTCTTAATTTCATATTCTGTGGGGTTTTTTTCCCTGGGGCTGTTACATCCATCCATAAGCCACACCAGTATTTTTTTACTTCCCTGACAGAAGCACTGAAAATCAGAACCCATTTATTTAGTACCGAACAAATGCAGAAATAAGAGCAGGCTGTAGCACTAAAATACACATTTGTAACCCTCTGAGGACCAGATGCAGCAGAGCTGGAGCACTCAGCAGCTGTAATGTGCACTGAGAAGTCACATTTGTTCAAGAAAAGCCACATTACTTATATTAATTGGATGTGTCCAGCTCATCCTGAGTCCACTTAAGCCTTGGCAAACCTCTAGCTCTGAGCACAACAAAGGTATTAATACTGATATTCCTTTATAGTATCCCATTTACATAACGACTCCCACCTTTGCAGCCTAATACTTATTCTTTGGAACACAGAGAACTATTGACTCATATCTGGACTAGGTTGCCAAAACCTCCTAAATTTAGAGATGTTTGGAACAAGAAAGGGAGTTTGGTTCAGGCCCATCCACAACAGCAAATTAAACACAAGTCATCATCTGTGCGTGCGACATTTTCGGTATGTCCAGAGCCTGACGGGAGCTGACATTCCTTCTCCCAGAAAGATTTGCAGAATCTGTGCATTGAAAAGCATTGAGGTAAACCTGGTCTGAGGGCCAAGTGCATAAATTAGACCTGTCCCCTCCCTTCAGTAAATTACAGATGTACACGCCGTAGGTTGGCTCGCTGTGCTCTTGGCAACTCCAACAACTCTGTGAGTGTGTGTTCACAGAAAGGGAGTTTGTGTCATACTCACACATTTACATTTTATTTCCTGAGATCTTGGTGCAAGGAATATGTTGTACATCATTTCTTCCCTCCATTCACATCAGATACTGGGTTAAACAGACTGAGAAAAAAGAGTAATATTAAAATGTTGGCACGCACTGCACTTTCTCAGCAGAAACTGTGTCGCTTGCACATCACTTTGGTTTAAATGATGTAGGTCAATGTTAGGTCAGCAAGAAGTGCTGGATTAGCATCTGCAGAGACTGAGGTCCTCTCCTCATTCACAGAACAAGTCCAGATCAAGAAATGGCATTAAAGCTTCATGCACAAAGCTGCCTTGGAAGACAGTGATATTTCCTCAGGCCAACCAAGGGCTCACCTGTTCCTCAAGCCCTTGGTTTATATGGAAACCAAACTGGCCATTTGGCAGAGTGACAGGGGTCTGACACTACCAAACTGCTTCTTCAAACACTGTCAAGGATTTTATGAGCTGCATATTTGCAGAAGTCCATGTACCTGTGAAATAACTGAATCACTGTCTTCCATGTGTCAAAATGATGCCATTTCTGGGCTGTTCCATCTTCCTCCCACAGACCTACCACGTTTTAGGTGGAATGCATGGCCTGAAAACCCAAATACGTGTGGCAGCTCAGACTGGCTCTAGAGGAGAAACACAGTGAATGGCACTGGGAACCCCACACAACATCCCAAAGGGATGCAGTTCACGCCAGGCTTTCAGCCTCCCAAACTGGATTATCTGTGTGGAGGTTTCCTCTATGACCTGAAGAACCAGTAGAATTTCATTGAAGGCTGAAAGCCTCATGTAATCAGACAACATGAGAATTCAGGTTTCTAAAAAAATAAACCCAGTATTCTGAGCATACTGCAGGAACTGCTGCTACAAAGTTATGCAAATTCCAGATCTTCTGTTTCTGTAAATAAAAATTTTCCAGGGGAGAACATACAGAGGAGACAGTCATATGCTCTAGCCTGAACAGGGATCAGGAAATTCAGGCTCTAGTCCAGCTCCACTGAGACACTTCGGCTCACTGGTTTCCACTTGCCATGGTAAGACCAAAACAATGGTAATAAAAATCACAATGAAAGCAATTGAAAAATATTTGCATAATTATTTAGCATGTGTTTGCATGCTTTGCATGTTAAATAAAGGATTGTTCCTCATCCCCCGCTCTCAGGACAGATAGGGAAGTAGAAAGTGTGGAGCCGAGTGGGAACAAAACCTGACGTTGTAGAAATAAATTCAGTTCTGTAGGAAAACAAGCTGAAATATGTATTCAAGAGAGACTAAATATTAAAAGATTCAGAGCCTGGTGGAAAAAATCAGGGAGTTTACCCAGGGAACAAAGGCTGAGACACAGAAGGAAGGATGGAAATAATTGTGGAAGAAGCTGACGAATGGGTGGGCCAGGCTGGAAATACAGGTAGAGCTGAAGGTGGTATTGTGACAGGTGAACAAAGGATGATGATGATGATGGTGATGATGATGGTGATGATGATGATGATGATGATGATGATGATGAAGAAAAAGAAGAATCCCTTTTCAGTTTGCACAGTGATGGAACACTAGTCCTGCTGACTCAGGGTGAAACCCAGATGGTGACTGGGAGATTCTGCTGCTGCAGGGCAAGGGCCACCTTGGAAACCTCAGTTACCTTGGATCTCAGCCACTTCCAAAGCACTGCTGAAGCCAAGCACCTGCCTGGGGAAGATATTGCTCCACAACCATTTGATATGGCACATTTACCAGCAGGTTCAACCAGTAATTCATTGAACAAAGCATTCAAGGCAGTGGGACAAACCCATGTGGGAATAAGCCTGAGTCACATCGTGCAGGAGTGGCATCCCTGAGCCGAGCCCATCCCAGAGCTGTTCCCTCTTCATCCACTCAGGCTCTGCCACAGATTGAGTTCTCTAACTGAAAAACCAAGCTCTGCCTCATCTGGGACAAATTTACTGCCTTGATCTTCAGACCCTACTTTATGTGGACATGCCAGATGAGGTTTCCTGAACACTCACCCAGGGAGATGGAAATATCAACAGGAATTAACACAGAGAGATGTCACCTTGGCACATTTAACTTACTGTATCCCCTCGGTGCTTTGCCAACTTTCAGCTGAGGCTGGTTGGATGATTTGTTGAACTAGATTAGGGAAAGGCTGATTTGAGAAGAGAAAAATGGAGCTGAAGAGGAGCTGGGGCTTCCATACTCAGGAAGTACAATGATAATCCCCTATCAAAAGACAAATACATGATACTCTGGCAGTAAAATTCATAAGAGCATCATGAGCTATAAATTTTAAAAAAAGGACAAAGATGTAAAGAAGAACAGAGTAATCCAACCATGGGAGAACAGCAAGAAAAGCAGCTGGTTCAGATATTCATATTGACAAAACTCTGGCTGGATATCAAATATATCCCTTCCCACCCCAAAATCCTGTGGGCTTCAAGGGAGCACAAACATCCCTTATCATTCTACATCATTAATTGCCAGTCCTATTCTGTCCAACTGTCAGAACATTGACCTCTGAATTCAGACATGAAGTGGTCCTTATCACCCTTTCCCCCACAGTACAGTCCTCTGGGTTCATCTGGGGAGAAGCATGACTTGCCATATGGAACATATCAGTCAAAGTAAAGTATTTTTATCTTATGTAGAGGGCCATTCACAGTCTCCCACTGGTGTTTGCCATAAAACCAAGACAAAGTGAGGTTGTTTCAGCACTGTCTGGTCTCAGGGACTGTGGATGGATGTCCATCCAGTTTTACTGCAGTCTGGAATAGAATTTCTTCATGCAAGGAGCACATTTAGCTGTCCGCAAATTCCAGAGATGTTTTTAGTAGAAGTGGAAGGTTGTGCTACCAAAGGAGAACATGAGCCAAAGATGTTCTATTATCCATATCCTACTAAAGGTCAGCCAGAGCTCTTACCTCAGTGCTATAATGTGACCAGAAACTTAATTGAAAATATACGAAAAGGTTATTAATGAAGAGATGAACCCGTAGTAAATTTAATATAGCCCACAGAAGGACTCTTGCTAGAAAGAGAAGGTTACATAGATAGATAGATAGGCCTTTAATTAAGGTGTATTGCTGGGTTAAGTGTAAATTTTCCAAGCAAAAATGAAGATAGAAAACTGGTAATTGCTTCCAATTTATATTATAAAAATCGGTCATATTCATTTTACTTCCTATGACAGCCTTACTTAATTCTAAGCTTCATTCACTTAATTGGAAGGGAGAATTCTTTGAGTAAAAACATAAGGAATTGAGGAAAGAGGCAGATTGCAAGAATTGAATGAACAGCACTTTAAATGAAATCATTAAAACCCCTCATCCAAGATTCTCAGTAGATTCATGTTTGCTGTCCTCAAGGGATATTTATTATCAAAGCTGAGTAGGAAAAGATTGGGAATTATATCAGAAAAAAAAGTCTTTAAGGGTTTCTTGAAAATTGAATCTGAAGAACTCCCTGTTTCTATTACTGTCATAATTTCTCCGTGTCTCAAAGTTAGTGTAGAGTAGAAACTCAGATATTTCTCTCGCTGACACCTCTTGCAGCTCTGGTGTCACATGTAACACAAAGGTTCACGTGCACAGGAGCTACATTTACCTCAACCAAATTCTCACTTTGTTCGCAACAGAGTTACAGGGGGGGTACGTTCAAGGAGGGCTTTGTTGTGAGTATTCACACAACTCTCTTTGCATAAACCAGCTTCAGAAAAGAAAAAAAAAAAGCCTTCCTGAAGCGGTGATTCTTTGTGGGTTTGGGAGTTAACTGATAGTGATAAGGAAACAATGCGTGGTGGCCGAGGTGGCAGATAAGAAGCAGGGATGTGAAGAGCTGACATTTAAAAGTAATAGTCCTGGAGAATACCAGTGATTCACAAGAGCAGATCTCAGAATCACTTGATGACTACTGTTGAATAATAAATCTACATCTCTTTCGCAGATAAAAAAGTCGTTTAACGAAGTCGTCTTAACGACGATTGAGTTCTGAGGGAGGTTTAGTTCTTCAGGGTGAACATTCACAGAGCTTCATGATCTGTAACTGCCCGCTCTCCTTCCCGTGACAAAGCCCAACACAGGACGGCTTTTCCACATTTATTATTCCTGGACAGGAGATAGAATTCTGTAATTAGAATCAACCAAGGTGCACGGAATTTTAGTCCCTCCATGCATAAATGAAAACCAGTGCATCACGAATGATTCCTGGCACGGGCAGTGGGTTCTGCCACAGGGAAATGCATCAGCAGCACCATTCCCAAGGCTGTCTGGGATCCATTTAAGCAACCATTTGAAAAGGATCCACAGCAGAAAGTGGGGAAAGCTGGGACAAGGAAGACACTAAATCTCTCCCTGTCAGAAGTCAAATGATGTTAGAGACATCACTCAATGGATGGTTTTGGTCTGCATCTCTGGTTTCTGGAGGGAAGTGACAAGGGACAGTGCTCCATCAGTGGATGTAAGAGAAGGTTAAAACATCCAGATGCCAATTGTTCAGAAATATAAAATAATCATGTTGCAAAAGTAATTAATACTTTCAGTTTTCAAAGGGCTGAGGAAGCTTTAACTAATTAAACAGCAAGGTTAGAGTAATTAAAACGCAGATGTTAGGTTGCTAAGGGGAACAGAATAATAGACTGAATTAATTATCTTAAAGAATTCAAGCCTAAAACACCAAAACATTCCTATGTTTACGTGAAAGGAATGAGATCTCAGTATGTCAAGAACATTGAAGGTAGCAACAATAAATTTTTATCTGTCAGCAGGAAGGGAAGATAGAGCTCCAGAAAGCCCAGGGAGGATTAGGGAGAACAGTAGACAATTGACAGTGAAACACAGACAAAGCTGGGAACATAACTATAAAGTGCTTGAGGAAATCCCTAAATCCGCTGGTATTAAAGCATTTACAGTGACTTTTCAATTTCATGGCAGCCTCACTATCAGAGAGTTCTGTCATTTCTGACAGTGGAAGCAGGCTCAGGTCTTCAAGTCAAAAAAACTTTTAGTGAGGTTTGAAGTTATTTCATGAAACAATTTTGGATGATTTCCCAAGATACAGCCATTAGCTACCAGCAAGCCTTAGCTGGGGATACAGAACCAAGTTTGAAAAAGGTAAGATACAGGGTGAAACTGAAGTATTTCAGCTGCTGGGCAGGGAGCACACACTGTGAGGGTTCAGTGATACCTTATCACAACAGCAAGGCTTTCCCCATCCTTTGCTTCTGCCTCTGAGCTACTTTTGCCACAATGTTTAATGACACTGAAATAATCAACGTTTTTTTTAAAAATGCAAATAAAAACCAGGGGGTTTGGCTGTTTTCTTTATCTCAGATTATGTCCATGATGTAATTTAAAGTACAGCTCCACACACAGCTGGACTGGCAACAAGAGGAGCCAGGAACCTGCAGCACGAGGGCAGAGATGAACTTCCAGGAGTAGAAGAATTTTATTATAATGGATTTAATGCTTTGCTTTTGTTTTCAGTAGACATAAAATAATCTGCCTTCAGGAAAAGAGAAGTGAGCTAACTTCCATTTTCCAAGGGGAAAATGAGCATCCAGGCAGTCACCACAAACCTGCTGAAATGTTGGGTGTTCACAGCCCACCTTCCCCTTCTCACTGACAGGCACAGAGCAAGCACATTACTTTGGCACTAGATGTCAGTTCTGATAAACATTTGTTAAGAAATAAGCCTTTAAAAGAACTTCTCAGATATGTGAATAGAGTAAGACGTGAAAACCCAGCAAAAACTGAAGAAATATAATGGAAACTCCCTTTGCTGTCAGTAAGAACAGGGTCTAGATAAGCATAAGAAGAAGGGAAAGGGGTTATTTTAGGGGAAAAATATCCCTGGTTCCTGCCTAGAGGGGCAGACCCAGCCATTCTTAACTGGAAGTACCTCCTGTCCCACTCTGTACCAGTTCCTCCAGCAAACTCAGAGTGGTTACACCACAGCTCTATCGTGCAGTGGTTCTGGCAGGACACAGCACGTGCAGGGAAATGAGGCTGTTCAGATGAACTCCTCACTGCCTTTCCTGCACGTGAGACCTCTCTTACTTGATCCTTTTGCCTGTTTGTTCTGACACAGCCATGAAGCTCTGGATCCCAATACTCAGCCAGGCCCAGGGGTTACTGCCCACCCAGCTGCTCCAGGCACCATTTCTCAGCATCCCTCACTTGTCCCCTCTCCTGCCACCTCTGCATCTTTGTGCCTTTTCATCTGGACCTTTCTCTTTCATTTTTAAACCTCTATTTCTTCCCATGTGCAGAGTCTTTACCAGCATGGTGGCACCTTCTCTGTCATGTTATAATAAGCTGGTAGGCAGAAATGATTTTTATTATCACCCTGTGCTCAGAGATGTACCATGTAAGTGGTCTGAGCTCTCATGGACAGCACACAGAGCAGGAGAGCAGAAGCCCGAGCTCATCCTGCCCCTGACAGCCAGCTCAACCTCAGTTCCACAGCCTAATCCCAGCCCTGCTGCAGTCGTCACAAAGGGATGTTGGATGTAACAGCACAGGATGAGCTCCTGCATCTCTCCTCTGCTGTTGTTTCAAGGTGTCTCTAGGGTGAAAGCGTGTGAAGTGTTTTCAGAGATTTAAAGTACTACAGTTGTCATCCCACAATTCTTATTCATCCCTGATAATTTCTGCCTGTGGGAGTAGGCCCATTGGCTCCATAGTCGTCATTATTTGTAACATTTCTTGTATTATTCACAACACATCTCCTTCTCTGACATAGTTTTATTAATTTTAGCAGTGGAACATTTTTAGCAGCAAGCTTTACATATTCAACAGATGCATGATATAATTAACCAAGAAATGTCGTAAGAAACACAAAGAAAACATTTTCATTATATTCAATACTTAATTGCTCACAGTTATTCTCAAGTCAAACCTTCTGCTGCTCAGAGAGAGTTGACACAGATCACTTACATTTCATGGGGGTTTTTTTAGTGAGCTTAAGAGCTCATTTTCTTAGTTTTAGACTTTTAATCTACCAAAATGAAAAAGCAAAATCACACCCTAGGTAAGGCTGTAGCATTAGTACTTTACCCTCAATTTTGCAAACACCCTGTAGGGATTTTTTTTTTTACTCCATCAAACAAAGGTTTGCAAGTCTTGTCCTGTATTGAATCTACCTGATGGAAATTTCAGCAGCCCCCTAATGATGCCAGGGTTTGTAGATCCTTCTCTCCATCCTTAAAGAGCAGTAAAGTGGGTGTAAAACACAAATACCATTTTAGTTCAAATTGCCAAAGTTTAATTTTATGACTGAGTGGCCCAATTTTTTCCCCTTCATTATCCTAAAAGTTGGAATTGCTCATTCTCTCTTCTTCTATCCATTCTGTGCTGTTGTTGTTACAGAATGAAGCAAATATCTTTTTCCTCTAGGAAAGAGACTTATAGGACAGAGATTCCCAAGGTGGTCTGTAGAGTAGTTGTCTCCCCTTTTTCTACCCCAAAAGGAATGGTAATGAGCCAAAAATCTGCTACAAATGCCACCTATAAAGGGGAAAAAAGTTGCCAAGACACTCTTAGTACATGGGCAGACTGGAACAAGGTTAGGTGAACCATTGCTGGCATCCATGGAGTCATGGAATCTATGATCCTATGGGCCTGTGGTCCCTGGCACATGGCAGTGGATCAATGTTAGCTTTATCTTACATATAACTTCAGCTGTCTAACATCAATAATCTGCCCCCTCCAGATTCTCTACATGTTTTGCTGAGTATTAGGAAGTGGTATTAGGAAGCAACTTCAAAGGACAACTCATTTCAGCCCAGCAGAACAAAGTGAGGGGGATGAGTCACCTCTGGTGCTTGTCCCCTCTGCCAACAGCTCAGGACTTGGGTGGCTTGTTTAGGCTGAATGCTTAACTTCAGATGGCTTGAGCTGGGTGAAGTGAACCACACTCAGATTTGTATTCAACATCAAATCCTGCTGCTTCCCACAACCTAAATTATTTTAGTCATCAGGTGCCTTACTCACTGCCTTTTGCTGTTTTGTTCAAGGAGCATTTATGGAGTAAAAAGCCTTTCCTAGAAATGAAAAGGAGAATGCTCCTTGCATTTTTAACTGTTTCTGGTAGCCCGGTGCTCCCTGCAGGAGGGGGAGGTGTGGGTGTGGTGGGCTCTGTGTGTTTAAGAGATGCCAGTGATGCTGCAGCCAGGGAGGAGGAGATATTTCCAAGAGCTTCCTGGCAAGCAGTTGGTCACCCAGGCATCAGGAGAACAGAAACACGGGATGATTTGGTAGCCAGAGCTGTGCTGGTTAGTGCACCAGAAATCAGCTCTTTCTACAATGGAAGCAGATATCCTGGTATCTCAGCAGCTGCTGGGGGTGTCTGCCTTACAGACCACTGAAAATCTCCATGCTGGATTTTAAAGAAGCAGCTAATGGATATCCCGGTGACTCAACATGAGTCAGTCCAATTAAGAACTGAATCAGGCTCTCCAAATATTCCCATGAAGCTCTTCCTCTGAAGATTTCAAAGTGAATTACAGAGATTCAAAGTGCTAACAAGGAGGATAATCCAATGATGATATCAGTTCTGGCATGACACAGTGCCCATGTGACCAGGGCCAAGTCCATTTAGAGACACACTTATTGCACATATTTAGAAGCCACACAGAGATTTGGACTGGAATATAATAAAGATTGCATCTTGACAATCTTCTCTGTGGAATTCTATAAACTGGTTGTAAAATTTTATAGATAGAGCATTCCACGAACTATGGCACTCTAGGGGCTTTCCTACAATAAATACCTGTCCTGCTCTATTTTGGAACATAAACTGAGCTTTACTGCTCAGCCAGATCTGTTGTCTGAACCATGAAGCCCCTGCTCCCAGCTTTCACAGAGGTTCTATCTATACTGCAAATCCAGAAGGAGAAGGGCACAGTTTTGACCCCTGATCTCCCAGGCTGTGTCACTGGTAGAACCCTCCCTGACATGGCACTGGCCTGTCCCAGCTACTGCTCTCCCAGACGATGCCTTGGAATACATCAAAGTCCAAGGATTGTTCCCTGCAGACTGTCTGGATGAGGCCACCTGCTTGGGCTGCAGGAATGGGGGGAAAGAGTTGAATCGTGTGGATGTGAGTCATGATACACGACTTTATGTTTGGGGTATTTTCTATAGCCATATTATTAGCTATAGCCAGAGAGACCAGGGAATGAATGGTCACTCTTCCTGAGGCACTGAACTACTCTTCCTGAAAAAGCTGCTCCCTGAGAAAAGCCCTTTGGTGAGTGTGCACAGAGAAAGCTGCTGGCTTGGGATGGGGTTTGTCCCTTGCCGTGGCTGAGCTGGGGACGGCCGTCTCCTGGGCTGCCATCCAGCTGGATTCGGCACCAACTCATTCACTGCAGAAAGCAGAAAAAGAAACAGGAAAAAACGATATGAGGTTTCCATGGCTACGGGACTGTTTACTTTCTTCTGACTGTTATCACAAATTTTGCCTTCCAAACAAGCAACAGATGTTGGAAATAACGTTTGGGTTTGGTGAGCGTTCATTTCAGATACGCCACAGGGACAGGTACTGACCTGGAGCCCAAGGAAGTGGCACAAATTCATCAGAGGGCAGAACATAAAGTACAGACATCCACACTTCTAAACACTGGGCTTGGAGCTCTTCCTCAGTAATGTTTCCCAATTTCATTGAATTTCTAGATTTCATGTTCTTTTGTGATGGTTGTTGAAACTAAAAGGTCAAGAGTAACCCCACATCAGGTTTTCTGGAGAAATAGCAAAAACTTCGATTTTAATATTCTAGAACAATGAAGAGAGAGCAGAAATCAAAGCCATGTAATCAGTTCCTGTTATCAATGATGCTGGAGTGCAGAACAGGCTATCCTGTATTCATTTATGATGTATTCCAGAGCAACAGGTGGAAGTACAAGTCGTGCTTCTTCTGTGTGTCTGGTCAGCTTATCATTATTATTCAGATAACAAAATGCAGCTTAAGTCGAAAAAATCTCAACAATTTTCATTAACCACTAACCAACCCTCTCCTTGCTTTCCTATGATTCTAGTTCATCCTATTTCCATAGTTCACCCTCCCCACTCTGGTGCAACACTTTTTGGAGCAACACCTGGATCCTGCCTTTGCTACAGAGCCTTTTTCCTTCACTCCCCTCTTTCAGATGAGTTCATTTCTTTAACATACCAGCAGCATTTATTGAAAGGTTCTATAGAGAATTTCATAGCTCTGCCCAAATTTCCAGCACGTCGTCTAAGGACCTTGCTAAACCACAATCTCAGTGCTGTTGATTTAGTTTTCTTGTAAATTAGACTTTTTTTCACAGTATAATAGATCAAAACCCCCAGCGAGTTTCCATAGATGTCTTTGCTGGCTAAGCAGGCTGCACAAACCACGAGCTACTCAACAGTTAATAATAAGCAGCTTCTCCCCCCAGCACTTGGTTTGAAAGGACTACAAGCTCTGAGTCATTGCACAGTTGATTTGAGCTTAACCCTAATAGCTCTGTTATGTCCTGGCTTATTCCTAAATCTTCTTGGAAGCAGGAGAGTGTCAACAATAAACTTGTAAGGTTTAACACTCTTAACACCAGGTAAACTGCTTTATCTCAATTAAAAATATCAGTAGTGTCCTACATCACGGAGTTTTAAAGTAACGCTGGAGCAAAAGCATGTGCCTGCTGGTATATGCCTGAAGAGGTTCTGGGAATTAATTCTGCTTTGCAGAACTATTCCAGTTATTCATGTGACTCAGCGGCGGAGACCGGGATCTTCCTGCACTCCAGGGTGACGTGCTGATTCAGGCTGGTTCAGCAGCCCGGCAGAGGAGACACCTTATCAAAAGAAAAGCCCTCTTTGGGGACAGGCTCTCCCAGCAGCTGGGAAGGAAATTTCCGCTGTGCTCCCCGCGCTGCTCCGGTGGGGTGAGATTAGCGAGTTATTATTAGAGCTGGGTGATTTTTCTTTATTGTGGGTGAAAAGGGAATCGTTCTTTTCAACCAATAAATTAGTTCTGTACACAGAAAGCTGCTGCTGCTGTGGTGTGTGTCCAGGTGTGATCCCAGGACTAAGGGCAGTGTCACAGGAAGACAGTGCTCTGCACCTCTGCTTTCAGTCATATCTGAGGGGATTTCAGCCACACTCGGTATTCAAGTTTTATTTATGTTTAGAAAGGATTAATACCTGGCTGACTCTTGTTACACACACCTGGCAGAGGGAACAGTAAATGGCAAGTCATTTATCACTACCCCCTAGACTTATTCAACTTGGTATGGAAAGACATGATCAAGATTATAATGGTTAATGGATTAACCCTTTATAAACCATTGCAAATAGTCTCTGGACCAACAGGGCACTCATCAGCCCCGTTATCTGATTGAATGAAGGCATCTGGGATGGAAACCTGAGCATCTCAGCCACTCTCTGTGGGCAACACAGTCAAGGGAGTGAGCTGAGTCCTCCCAAAGTAAACATCCAAAGTAGGTTTGTCAAGCAGTACCCAAAATTTTAACTGACCAGCCCAGGATCTCACAAAACAGACTGTGGCAGATCAAGACAACTCACATTTCCTAATTTCTGAGTTCTCAGTCCACCAGACCACAGCTGCCCTATAATCACATCATGATAGCTCTGCAGCTCTGCAGAGAAGCTGTGAATGCATTTAATCAAGGGTCCTAAATCTGCCAGCTCCAGAAAAACAGACTTCCTTCAATATTGTCCACAATCCAGTGTTTTTATAGGAGCAGCCAGTGTAGCCAAGCCAGCAACCATCCAAACATTACGGTACCCAGAAGTACCTGATGAGGAGCAGGGGTTACATCCCACACCTGTACTGTGGTTTCACACTTCACCCTGATACAAATAACAATTACAAAGTGTTTTTGAAACGTGTTGTGGCAATTCCAATACCAAAGTATTGCTTCCTGTACTCACTGTTCCTCCACAGCCTCCCTCCCCTGGCCTTAAAAATTGGATTTTCTCTTGCAGGAGACATTCTTTTCTGTCTGCTCTTCCACTCACCTCTCCCACAACAAATGGTACGTGAAAAATATAGGGGAAGCAGTAGATTTAACCCCTCCAATGGATAAAGGAATAAGTACAGCAGAATGTGATACATAAATTAATTTTAAAAATCCATCTGCTGACACAGGCTATAGTGGTATCAGTGGACTGGAGCAGAAGAGATACTCTCAGTAAAACTGAAAACAATGCTGTCCAAAACAGAAAGGAAAGGAAAAAAAATCTAAAACTATCTCAGGATGTTTTTCCTTTTCACCCTGAAGACCTGGAGGGTTTCTTCACGGCTAGCCAGACTACAACTGCTCCTTTAGGTACAGCCTCTCTCAACTGCCTCCAGTTCATAAAGCTGTAAATTCTTTCCAAAAAGAGAACTTCAACATTTTTATCTACATGAGAAACTTAACCAGCAGGTACTCAGAGGCATAAATCCATGTGGAATTTGAAGGTTAAAAAACAGAGGAAATCTGTAGCCTGGGAAAATAAGGGACTTTCCATTCCCGGTGTAATGAAACGACAGATTTAAAGTTCAGAGTGAGAAAAGTCACTGAAAAGAATTAGACTTGAAGTTTCCCGAGACATACAGGCTTTGTTTTTCAAGGCTATTGATAAATCTATCAGTCTCCCGATTGCTGTCCCCCTCACCCCCTGCAAAACCCTCTAAAAGAGGAATTTGCTGCCTTAATTGGAAGGGAAAGAGTTCAGAGAATATCCACTGTAAGGTCCCTCTGAAGAAGGAAAGTCCCCGGAGGCAAAACAATAATTGGTTTTGACCTTCCGCAGTTCAGGAGGCGTCGGTAAAGACGAGACTTAAACACAGCCTGACAACTGCGAGTTCCAATCGAACTCAGAAAGAGACGGAAATTGGATAAGCAAATTCCTTTTTGTTCATGACCCCGGTCCCGCTTTCCTTTCCCCCTGCAGCATGACACATCAGAATGTGTCCTGCGTGCCATAAATCCCTGGCAGGGCAGCCGCAGCCCTTGAATGGCCGTGCTGTGTGCGGCCGCTGCTGCTGCTGCGGGCGGCGTTCGCGGGGCCCGGGCCGGGCTCGGCGGGCCCGGCACAAAGCCTGGCTCGGGAGGAAGGAAGCCGGGTGATTTCATTGCTGTTTTCAGCGCGGTGTCAATTCCCTCGCTCGGCCTTTGGAAGGACTCTCCACAGCAGCACTAGGAGCCGCTTGCCAATTTAAGGAAATTTGGTTTTGAATGCAGAAGCCCACAATCCTCATTCTGTCAGAGGCTGCAGCTGACAAAATGCTTTCCTTTTTGTACATCTGAGCTCATAGAGGACACTCTTTGTCATTCCCTGCCACCGCTCCGGGAAACGTAATGTTTCCTGTGTCACCTTCCGCATGGCAAGTGCATCTTGTCTGGGTGTCCCTGCAAACTCCTGGCAGAGCTGCAGGCACCTCCATGCTTCCCACAGCTTGTCCCTGTCTGTGCCTGTCACCCCTGCTCCGCCTGCCACGCTCCTCATGTTATTTGTTACCTGCAGACCCCACACAGAACTCAAAACTCCTCTTTCTGCTTTAAGGACAACTTCAGTTAACAAAGCCTCCAAGGCCGGCAGAGGAAGGTTTTCCTTACAATGGACCTGAATGCCAACATACAATTAAATGCCTTTAAAAACTAAAAGAGAAATGGCAAAGACTCACCACAGCAAGGCCATGGACCAAATAAAAACCCATGAACTAATGGTGAATTTTTCCACCAGCCACTTCGAGATGGTCACCACTGAAACCCGAGCCATGTAATTTGCAGATATGACTCACAAGAGCTGGAGGTCCAAAAGCAATAAGAGCAAAGATTGCAGAGATATCAAGGCTTTGGAGACAAAAAAATTAGTTATTTTTAGAGTCTGATGAGACAGAGGTGAAAGTGTCAGTGGTCTACAGTAAGGTTAGTGTGATATCCAGGCATTTCCACAAAGTTGAAATAGTTTCAGTTTCTCCTGGAAAGGAGGTGAAAGCTGAAATGGCTTTGTACAGATAGGGTTACACGAGTTACGAGCAGTAGGACTGTCCCAGAGTGCCAGCTCCACGTGCTTTGACCTTTTCTCAAGTTTTGGGAAAAGTTGCTTCTCAGACATGTCTCCTTCAGCTGAACCTAAGCCCTGTTTCCATTAGCCATGGCTCTCCCAGCCTTTTCGGTGTCATGACAGCTGGCTCCTGCTGAGTCCATGGAAAGGGCTCTGTCCCAGCAGGGCTGCCTGGCTCTTTTAGGCCAGGAGTGCCCAAAGATCCAGTGTGACATTCCGAGCCTGACAGCCAAGCGGAATATCCCGACAGCATCCAAAGCCACAGTGCAGCTGCTGCAGTTCAGCAACGCTGGGACTCTGACCTGGCACCTCTCAGTGACCAGGGACTCTGGGTCCCAGCCAAGTCCCACCACCACAAAGCACCACCACCACCACTGGTCTTTGGAAAGGCCAGATTTGGAATACACTTCAGAATTCCAGATCTCTGCTGTCTGCATTCTCCAAGTCTTTGCTACCAAGATGCTTCCCCACCATGAATTCTACCTTGTCTCATTCCTATTTTAAAACTTTTGGTTAATTCACTTTGATATGAGGAATTCTAGCAACAGACAACTGCCCTTCTTGCTCTAAATTTCATTCCACAGACTGAGACTTCTATGATGCCCTGCTCCCAGTTTTTCCCTCCTGCTCTTAGGAAGTATTGCAGACTGTGAGCAGGAGAATGAATCCTTGCCTATAATGTTCAAGCTGTAGGTAGACAAGGGGAATTACTAAAACTGGAACAGGCTCAGCACTGGCACTTTATGTAGGACAATATGTACCTCCTGAGCTGGGAGTCCTTGCTGAAGTGACACCTCTGCAGAGAAAAGCTGACATTCCCAGGGATGTGTTGTGGTAGTGTAGAGGCTCCTGCAAACACCCAGCAGGGCAGGTTAGCTGGGAGCATATAAAAAAGATCTATAAATAACATTTTATAAACAAGGTTCCATAAAAAGACCTAAAAAAACCAAAAGGGCATTTTTTCAGTTGTTGGGGTTTGTAAAGTGATTTTATTTATTTTTGTTCTACTGAATGGGAATGAAGCTTTAGAGCCAGATAAGAAAAGAGAAAAACATTCATAAAGTGACACATGAATAAATTCAAACTGCAAGATGCTGTGTGCCTTTAGCGCCCCAAGAAATCAAACTGTGCTGAGTTCCCATCACAGTGGCACAATCTATCCCAAACCCATGGTCCTAACCCATCATTAAACCTTTACAGTCATCATTTGACACTTGCTCAGTGCTCAGAAGGAATGATCCTCGATTCCAAGAAGTCTTAATTTAAGTAGTAAGGAATACTTGCAACTTTTGTTCCTGCGTTTTGCTTTTCATTTTCGTGTTTTAACTTCCTCTGCTTAACATATCCTCCTTAACTTCCTCTGCACTTCATAGTGAACAGTAGGCTTCAGGCATCAATCTCAAAATGGTTCAAAAACACTCCTGCCTCATTTCAGAAGACAAAGCAGGGTAGTAGCACACTGAAGGAATTTACTCAAGCTCCCCAGGCAGGTCAGGAGCAGAAAGACTCCAGTCTCTGCAAAGTCACAGTGACTCCTCCATCTTCTATTTTCAATGCTGTGAGTGGCAAGAAGGAAAGCCCACGATGGCAGGGGTGGCATTAGGGCAGGGAATGAGCCAAAACAAGTGTCCTGAAGTTACTGCCTAACTCAGGAGCAGGGGAGGGTTTTCTATCAGAATCCTTTGGCTCTCCCCACTGAGGCTACAGAGGATTCTGTTAAGAAGAGGCCAGACAAGGACCCAAGACAGACAATTTTCACATTCTGTTCCAGTGCAAGGCTGCAGGAGAGAGCCCAGCAGAGCCTGCTGAAGGAGCCTCCTGTCTCAGACCTCAGTTATCCATACTCAGCTGTTGTGGAAGACACAGGATCCTGCTGGGCTGCGGCGCGTCCACAGAGTCACGCTGGAGACGCGGCCGCTCTCCTGACTTGGGGGGCACTTTGCCCCACAGACCATTTTGGGTCACCACATTTGTTTTCAAGGTCTGTTGAACCCCTCAAATGTACATTTTAAGGATCACCAAGGTAGAGGTTGCCATGCTTTCAGTGGCATCTCTGTCGAATCAGGCTCTCCTCAGAGAGGGGGCACCCAGCACTCCCAGACATCCGTGCTATGGGAATGACACACCAGTCACACTGTTCACACCAACTGTGGCAGTAAACTTGAGTTCAACTTTGACATTTAGTTCCTGCACAGTGACTCATGGCTGCCCATGGTGCTCCGTTTAGGGATGCAAGACTCCAAAGCCAATGCAGGAAAAAATCAGCAAGCTACAGAAATTGGAAAGAGGCATTTGCTGAAATGAGGTGCCTCATGATTTTTATATATTGCAGGGAAGAGATAATAGATGAGGGCAAGTCCCAGTTGCTGTCTCTTTTTGCAGTGAGATCTGGCCATTTATATTTAAAGTACTTTTCACTAAGTGTACTTTTACCTGGTCTATTTTTAATAAACATTTACCAGCCAATGGTGTCATTAAAACTGTTCAGTTTAATAAAACCATCATCTCTTCTGATTTCCAGAGTTTTAGAAAAAAATGGGATCACAAAGTTTGGAGTGAACTGAATAACACTGTGAACAACACTGCATGCATTGCTTATTATGTTCAAGTGTTTATAATCCTTGACTGACTTACAGCTCCTGAGAGTCACTGAGTGACCATTTGTGTCCCTTCTGGCCTGGTCTGAGGTCTCCCAGGGCAGGTGGAAGGTGAGAGCAACGAGCACATTCTGTTTCTGAAGGAACACTGAAGAATGTGGGAGCAGGGCTCCACTGTCATCCCAAGGAACCCACCATGGTGAAGCCAGGACATCAACCACAGCTGACCCAGACACAACCAAGTCTCCTCTGCCTGTCCCTTCTAATTTTACTAGCAATGTTCTGGAGCTATTTATGCAGCTGGTGCAGCGAGAGCACTAGGAAAAATAGTCATTTTAAAATACTAAATAACTGTATATATGGGTGTCTGGAATTACTTCACAAATACTAATTAGGACAAACATGGTTGTATGTAAATTAACAACTAGAGGTTGTTTTCCTAGGCTGAGTGAAGATATTCTGAAGACAAAGTAACACAATTCAGCATTTCCTTAAAATCTGCACTGTGTACAAACACATCTTACAAGATGTGCCCTCACTTTTTCAGGGGCTGAAAAGGTGCTCATTTGAAATGTTTCATTTCCCAAGGTGCAATTTTCTTGTACCTCCAACATCTCTATGAAACCCTGAACCCCACCTTAGAGATGGAGCTGAGCTGTGAGGTCTGTGATGACTTCATGAGCTGAAGCACAGCCCAGAGTGCCCAAATTTTCCTCACATTTCCACCTATAAGATGCATTACCAAACTCCTGTAGCAGAAAATCTGTAAACAGCTAAATGAAGGCATATGCACATCTGCTGCCTGGAAAATGTCCAAGGGAACGTGCTCAGAAACCCAGCTCCTTTCCCTCACCTACATCACAGAATCATTTATTTGCCTACAGCACTTTGAGGCAAGTAGTACATTCAAAGGTTGGTTTAAGACTTATTGACAGTGGTGGGGGGAGGAAAATTGCAGTGGAGGTCAATATGAGCATTTTTGGACTCGAGCAGTGCTCAGATTTAGGAACAGGGATGCTATTTCAAGGTTATGTTTGCTAATATTAGTAAGCAGTCAGACATACCAGAGTGCTGCTTTTATTTTTGTGTTTCTATTTTTCCTTAAAGTCAAAGTTTTGATTTAAGACAAAATACAGCCATGGCTGCAGGAGTGGCAGAAGGGATAACACATCACCATTCATCCAAGTCATTTGGATTAGTGGGTTTTGGAACAAAGAGGTTTCAGTATATTTAATTTACTTGTCTTAGATTTCTTAAGTTTGTTTCAAACCACTCAACCCTTAAAATCTCTCATGGGTCAATGTTTCTGACCCAAGACTTGCAGGAGATATTCTAAATGCACCTAAGTGGTTTAGGATCCTGTTAGGCTAGGGATGAATTTATACTCCCTGAAAGGTGCAAAATAAATAAGGAACTATTCTGCAGGACCTGAGTGCTTGTCAATGGGTATAGATAATCATTCACTGGTTCCAGACTCCCAGACTGGTTTGGGTGGGAAAGGACCTCAGAACTCATCACATTCCATGGGCAGGAGCACCTTCCACTACCCCAGGTTGCTCCAAGCCCTGTCCAACCTGGCCCTGGACAACTGCCAGGGATGGAGCAGCCACAGCTTCTCTGGGCACCCTTTGTGTGCTGTCTGCAGTCAGGGGTGACCTGCTGGTGACCAGAACACTCAGTTAACTCACACTGCTCCTCACACAGATTACATCACACAATCTGCTTGTTGCTCATTTGCTACCCAGCACTGGTCATTAAATAAACATTAATGTGACGGGCAGGCATCTTAACCAGGCACGCAAAAATAACACCAGCTGTAAAGAAACAACTTATTATACACACACAAGTAGGTAACACAGTCCAGGAAGGCACCAGGTAATACAGTCCAGGTGCCCTTTGGTAATCCCTTAAAAATAACCTCTTACATCTTTCACATAAGAACCTTTCCCCACTTAATTCCGTCTTATTACATTTTATAGAAAACTCAAATGATGAACCTTCAGTTTCTTCAACAACGCATTAGTGTGGTACAGATGCTCTGATTTGGGGTCAATTTCAGTTCTTAAAAAACAAATTACTCATAGTATGTGGGAGTGAGAAGTATTACTGTTTACCTACCTAACTGCTCTGAAACCAGCAGACTCCCCTCACTGCTGTACTACCTTTTTGCCATCATGATTCCAAGAAGATAACTGGCAAGTAACAGCCTCTGAGCAACTCTGCCAAGAGGTAAAATTCACAGTTAAATATTCCAGTGGCATTTATGTATGGATGGATGCATGACAAGGCATGGGGATGTATGCAAGGCTAAGCCCTGAATTTGGAATTCTAAACCTGGACTGGTTTATGTGAAATTCTCACTTTACTGACCTTAAATTCACTTTTTCTCCTTGGAGAGTGAGAAGCTATCACAAACAGAGTCTTCAAGGTGCTCAGCAGAGGACCCAAGTCATCTCTTTAACACTGGGAGATTCACCATCCAGAATCCCCATGGGTATTCTGGAGGATGAGCCCTTCAAGATTGTGCAGGAGTTTTGCTGTTAATGGCATTAAACCCCAAAAATGTTGTCCCCATTTTAGATCCCAAAATTTAACTCAAATGTAACATTTTCCTCTAACCTACTGCCATTATTTCCAACTTTCCATGAACGCCTCTGTGGTGAACACCTCTGGCAGCACCCAGAGAGGCTCTGTAGGGCAGGAGGAGCCTGTCCTGCTGTGGGTGCTGCAGATCCTGCTCCAGGTCTGGCTTTCAGAGCAGGAGCAGCAGCGTTTCCCACTTGGTGTTTGATGCCATTCCCCTTCCCACGCGCACACAGGGAATGTGTGGCCGTGGCAGGAGGTGAACACTGATCCCAGGGCAGCATCTCACATTTCACTGCCTTTTAGAGCCCAGACCAACACTGTGCTGTCACTGTTCTGCCTTTAAACAAGCCTTTCATTTTAGTGCCCTGTGCAGGGCTTTTTGTTTTGCCTTTGGGTTAAAATCCTTTTAACTTGGGATTCTTTTGTGAGAGTTTTCATCCCCCTTCTGGATGTCCCACCCACTCAGCATCACTTGAAATGAAAAGATTGGATGCCAACTGGTCTCCAAGTACAGAATGAAAGAGAACAACAAATTCTACCAAGGATCTCTCTCAGACTGCAAAAATAAAAGATGAGTTTGTATTGGCAAAGGCCTCTCTTGATCTGTTAATATCAAGGAAGACAAAATTATCTGTGTTCTTTGTGAAGCAGCAGTTGTTTTAGTGGGGAAGGAAGCCAAGACAGCTGTTAGATAGTTCAGTACAAAATACTGACAGCGACACACCAACAACAACACCAGCAGTGAGGGACTCGGCCAAACCGCCAAAACACCAAATATTATTGATGTTTCTGCTTTTCAAAGGTTTGACAAACTGATAATTGAGAATTTTCAGAGTGAAAGATGACTTCTGAGTTCATCTTGGCCTATTCTGCTTAAAGGATGCTGTGGAAAAAGCAGCAAAATCTCTCAGCTACAAAAGACCCCATTGAGACGAGGGAGGCAGGTCTTGGTCAGCACTCAAGATTCAGTGGGGAAGGAGCCATCCCTGTTTAGTTTGGATGCAGGACTTTACTCCTTTGAGGAATGAGAGGCCGTGAGATTTCAACAGCTTTTGAGGAGTCCTCAGGTCAAGCTACTTGAACAAATGGCTTTGTCCACATGACCTGCAGCATGCCCAACCCCATGAGAAAGGATTATGAAATCATTTCTTCCACTTCCCTCAGGCAGGATGAAATACGGGGTGCACTGAGGCCGGGAGCAGACCGGAGCTTCCTGGCTGGGACCTTGCTCTCACCCTGTCATCTCACTCGGGTGGCTTGACCTCTCCTGCACATCATTTCCTCCATTTCTAACTTCCCAGGAAGGGTTTATTTGCAGATCTCCAAGACTTTCAGATAGATCTAATATCTAAATACCAGGAATTTAACTCTGCTTTTGGTTGTCCCCTCATACACCCCACGAGGTCACACCTATACAGCTACAAAGTTAGATATTAAGCTCAGCAAGAGAGATAGGAGTTAGGGAACAAAATTTGGCCCATCAGCAGGAGCTCCAGCCACCAGTGCAATACAGGCTGCTAAAGACTGCAATAAATGTGCCCTCTGGCCTTTTCTGGAAGGTTTCACATCCAATTTCTCCCCTTCCAGGCCCCTGTGTCCTCTGGAAAAGCTTTCTTTTACTTAGCTACACCCTTCCAGAGGGCACTCTTCTTCCCTCTCCAGCTGTACCTTCTAAGCTTTACTAACTCAAATTACTGTCTAAATTGTACTTATGGGGGAAAAAAAGTCATTTTTTATGAGTGTAGAATTACACATTGGCTGTTTCCTTATAAATTTGGATCATAAAAGAACTTAGAGAAAAAAAAAACATATAAACTTACAGCCAGCTTGGCTGTAACAGCCTTTGTCCTGCATCAGTGGATGCAGTAGAGAACAGAATGTGATACATTTTTATAATAAGAAACAAGAAAGACCCCACAGCTCTGATGGAAATTGAAGTCCACCTCACCAACACAAAACTTCCACTGATGAACCTGTTCCAAAATGGAGCTCAGCCCTAGATCTCCCCACACACACTTACTGTGAAATTATAATGAACACCCTTTTCACAGCACCAGTGACTCCTGCAACCTTTTCCCCCTTCTCCCTTTTTATAAGGGATGCATCACATCCTAAATTCCATAACAGATGTTCTTTACAAGGCTAGAATCATTTACAATGAGTGTTGTGGGGGTAGGGAGCTCAGACTTTTCAAAATCCCTGGGTTTGCAGTGGACACATCTTGCCCGTAGCACGCACGGTCAAACTCAGTGAAAATTCCTGAGATCCTCTAACCTACATGTGGGAACTTTCCCAAACAGAAGTGGATTTGATAAGCCAGCAAGTAGAGGGAGAGAATTCTTAGAATTCAAAAGTCAGTAGAAATATTTAAATCTCCACAGCAAAATTCACTTTTGGTGTCTGTTATTTCCTATCTCGGTTTTCTGCTGTGGCTCAGCACGGTTTTCACTCAGGGAGCAGATCCTTTTGACTCACCAGACAGAAGATAACCTTGCCAAAAGGGAACTTTCAAGAAGCTGCCCACTGAATTCACAGGGGATGAAAGGAAAGTTGCACTTCTAACAGCAACATCACCTGACAAAGTCTTTGGCATTTTATACCTAAAAAAAAAAAAAATCTTTTCTGCAACTTCTCTTAGTGTTTTCAACAGCTGGATGTTTTACTGTATTCATAGGCAGGTCCAAATATAAATAGTAGTTTCTCTACTGACCCACATACTTGGCCTATATTCAGAGTCTTTTAAGATGTTTCCATTAGCTGCGGAACAGTGTCAGGTCTTTCTCCAGTGCAATTTTATTTATGAGGTCTTGTTTCCCAGCACAAAACAGGACTAGATCAGCTGGAGTTGGGCTCCTTGCTCGCAGCTGGAAGCCTGTTTTCCTCCTACCCTCCATGGACATATACCTTCATCTTCAGTATCTTTCATGGCTGCATTTTTAGATGTAATTTCCAGTGCTACATGAAGAAAGGAGACTGAAAGAGAGGATAAGCTATAGCTAGGGGGAAAACTGAGAAAATAGAAATCAAAGAAGGAGGCTAGTGAAAGCTGAGACACATGGCTTCACAATTACTATTTTTTAAATATTTTATAACTACATTTATACTCTTAACTCATCTGGCCTGTGAAGTCTCCACTCCAGAGAATCCAGAGTAACTGAATTAATCTAACTACAAAACCCATGGCTCAAATCCTCTGGCCTTTGTCTGGGGAAGTCTTTCATTGGAGCTTTCAGCTGGAAAGAGACTGCAGGAATTTGTGGCTGTGGAGCATGCAGTTACAAAAAATATATAATTCATCATGGAGAGGTTTGTTAAAACCGTTAGGAATAAAATAAATGTTCTTCTTTCCTATTGAAAAGAGATGTCAGTTTTTCTCTTATGATTACTAAAAGGGCCAGCCAGGGAGAATAAAGGCTTATTACAAGGGAAAGCATATAGAGCCCTTTTATGAACTCTGGCTGCAGCCCTTCTCTTTGCAAGACTCTTTGTTTCAGTTTGTTTTTCAGCAGCTGTATCTGATCTGTATCTCGCACACTTTCATCCTGTGGCAAAACACAGCTGCAAAGTGACTACAAGTTTCTCATCTGTCCATCTCTGTGCATTCTCACAGATGGGACAGGTATAAGAAGCACCAAACCCGGCTTTGGGGTGTTAAATCTGATTAATAATGGTACAGAGAGTCACGAGGGCTGGCTATCTCTTGGTTCATCTTTCTTGGAAGGATCAGTGATAGCACTGTATCACCAAAGACACTGAAGTTCACCAGTATGAAGTGAAGGCAATTACTGGCATAACAGAGTGCCTGGGGTTGCCATCCCTTAAACAGGGTTTTTAAGGACAGAAATATTTTGTTTTCAAATGCAGGATAAGAAAACTAATCACCACATGTTTAGTCTAAGCCTTCCACTCTGAAAAATCCTCGACACTCAAACACTAGTGCACAAGCACAACCAATGCACAACAGCCTCAAGCATCTCCCTGCCTGATTTTTGATGACTTAGTTAAAAATATTACAGGGTCCCATTGTACAAAATGTGCATGTTAATGCTTCGTTTAGACAAAGCTGCCTCGAGAGAAAAATATTGATTTTACCAGGAGGGTTGCAGTGAACTCAGTGCATCTTGGACACCAAAGAAGAGCCATGGATATCCTATAACTTCTAGACTTGCCATCTCCCCCTAAGTATTCCCTCTCCTGAAGTTTCCTGGTTTCTCAAAGCATATGCTCTGGAATGAGCTGCTCACCACAGATGGGTTACCCTATTCCAACCCTGCAAAAAGACCACTAGGAACACCCACTTCCCAAACACTCCCATGGAGCCCTGTCCTTCCTGCCCCATGTGCTGCTGAAGAAACCCACAGCTGCCAATTGTGATTTACAGAGAGGGGTAAGACACACTAATGACTGCGACTCTTACCAGTAATTACCACCTGTTCAGGCACTAATGGACTTCATTGGCCAATGCAAGTCAATGTAAAAGCCTTTGTAATTTGAAAAGAACGGCTTTAAGTTATTAAACATTGTGGGTCTCAGGCACTGGTAATGGTTCACATGCCCACATTTCTCTCCACAGTTAGAAAAAGGAATGTACAGCACCAGCACCTGCACTGCCTGAGTGGCCACGTTTGACCTGGGCTGCACTTACAGCTTTTACTGCTCTCCTTACTTCGAGTTTAAATGCAATCAACAAAAAGAGTAGACTGGCAAACAGAATCAGAAAGCCTCCAAAATCATCAAGGGACACCTTGATGGAAGGTGGACTTCCTCTCCAACCTGGCCTTGGACACTTCCAGGGATGGGGCAGCCACAGCTTCTCTGGGCACCCTGTATCAGGGCCTCAGCACCCTCACAGGGAAGAATTTCTTCCCAATATCCCATCTAACCCTGCTCTCTGTCAGTGGGAAGCCGTTCCCTGTGTCCTGTCACTACAAGCCCTTGTAAATATACTGTCTCCATCTTTCTTGTAGACTTTTCTTGTAACCAGAGAGAAAACCAAAATATCAAATATTCTGCAGGATGGAAACTCTGAGTTATTTTTAGTGAAAGGATCAAAATTAGTTCATTAAGAACTTCTGTCTGATAATGTCAGACCATTCATATCTATAATTAATCTTTATTATCACTGTAATTTTTAGAAGCTGAAAAGAGCTGAACTCTGAAACACGGAGTCAAAATGAAAGTTGCTTTTTCAATCTCAAGTAGTATCAGTGTTTCCATTGAAAACTTCATCAAGATCAACTTCCCCCAAAATTCTGATTTTGGTGCCAAAACAGCGTTTTCAAGAAGAAATTTATTCTGCTAGAATTAAAAATAAATTTTAACACCCCAACAAAACAAACCAAACAAAAACCCCAAAACACAAAACCTGGCTGCCTGGCAGCCTCCACCTCTCTAAAAATAACTGAGCCAAGTCAAATCCACCCACCTTTCCTCTCCATCACAAAGGCAACCTCTCACAGTTTGATTACAAACCTCAGGGCACGCTGTGGTTTCGCTTCCAGCTGTAGGTCCCGGAGTCGGGCTGATTACAGGAACACCCCATGACTTCCCACATGAGAAGGGATTTTCTCAGAAAGAATTGGCCCAGACAGCAATGCCAGTAGATCTGTCTTGGCAAACAGAACATTGGCTGTGATGAACATTGTAGTGCAGAATAAGCTCGTTCCCCACATGGGCAGGTCCAAGGTGGAAGCCCAATCCCATCACACATCTGGCAGCCCAGATGCTGCTCGGAGGGATGACCTTCCCACTCTCTGGATGGAGGCAGCTGTGCCAGTAGAGCTTTCCAGTGAACATCATCACACCCATTCAAGTGAGCAAAGGCTTCTCTCGCTTTCAGGACTGAATTTTAAACCTTAGCTAAGAATATTTTCAGATCTGAGCTCTGGATTTTTCATTTGTGGGGCTGAGAGATGTTTATTAAGAAACTGAATGAACTCAAATTTTAAAAAGAGCACCATTTCCAGAAACTGGTTTAAATACTCTTTTAGAAATCGTTAATTATGTATTGAAGTTTAACTTTTTACTTACTGAACACTTCTTTCCATTCCTACACACAAATCCCACTATTCTTCACATTTGGACAAACTGGTCTTGTGGAAGGTGCCCCTGCCCATGGCTTGGGGTTGGAACTGGATGAGTTTTAAGGTCCCTTCCAACCCAAACCAATCAGGGATTCCATGATTTAGAGTTGTGCAAAACCTTCAAAATTCTTTTGATTTGGTAGCTGTTACTTCCATTTTGCACACGCTTTCCATGGGTGTGATCGACTTTAGAACGAGGGAAAGCAGGGAGGAAAGGGAAATCCATGATCCACAGCAGGACAGGGAAGACAAGAAGAGCACACCCGTGTTTCTCAGCTGCTGTGCATTTACAGGCAGGAGGTCTAAGGAAGGAGAGAAATCAGGTACCCACTCTGGTGAAAACAAAGGTGTTTCCGGGTCACTAAAAATTCCAGAATTATTCCACATTTTCTCCAGTCTTCTTTTCCACTGCAAAGACCAAAACCTGCCCCGTCAGATGCCAACCAAGCTGTTACTTGTTTTGTTTTGCAGGTTGCTAAGGAACAGGGCTGTTTTTGCTTACTTGCCTCCCTTGGGCTATTTCACAACACTTTGTAATATACACTGCTCTTTTTTGCTGCACATCTGGTTTTGATTTTAGGTTTCAGAACCCCCTCTGAAAACTGAGATATTAGTTTTTCATATCTATCATCTAGACAAAGTGCATCAGCCTGTCAAACTGAGTGCACCGGTGAGACACATTTAACCCTCTCAAGTTACCCTCTCAAAAGCTATTTTCATTTGTTGTCGAGTTCAGACGGTGGAAGTAGCTCAAGTATTTTGTCTAATTTGCTGTGTGAAATTAGCTGCAACCACCATTAAATTTTAGGTATGAAATAAAAACTACCCATTCCTTCAAAACATGCCATTGGGTAGGAAACCCTTCTGCCTCACAAATACTAAAGGGCCGTGCCGTGGATTCATTGCTCTCCACCCCATCAGATGCTTGACAACTTCTCCCAGAGCTCCTAATCTTTCATTTTCCTTGGAAGCAGCTACTCCCAGAAAGCAGCTAACCAGCACGGAGAGGGGCTCTCCTGTGTCTTTGGAAAATGGTGTTGTGGGATGGCAGAACTGCCCAGTTTGTCCTTTGGGGCAGCAGCAAACACATCCTTCACCCCAGCACTGGAGCTGGCCACAGGATCACAGAGTCGCTGAGGTTGGGAAAGCCCTCTAAGATCATCGAGTCCAACCATCAACCCAGCACCACTAAACCATATCCTCAAGTGCCACATCCCCGTGTCTTCTGAACATTCCCAGGGATGGTGATTCCACCACCACCCTGGGCAGCCTGTTCCAATGCCTGACCATGCTTTCAGTGAAGAAACTTTTCCTAATATCCAATCTAAACCTTCTCTGATGCAACTTGAGGCCGTTTTCTCAACCATACAAACAAAGTGATGGGGATAACATGTATTCCTGCTCTGCTGCAACCCCTAAACCAAATGGCCCGGACCTAAGGCCTCTCCCAAAGCCTTTCTTCATACTCTGCAAGCAAAGCTCTGACAGAGAGGGGCTGGGCAGAGCTAACAGTGTTCCTTTAGTCTTCACCCATCTGGTCCCAGCGTCATTTAAAGTTGCAATTAAAATTTATATCAGTAGGCTAAGGTCACTGGGAAAACTTTTGCCAAGAACTACATATATTTGACACCCTGCAGAGAAAAGAAACTGCCTCTGCTTTATCCTGATAGTTTGCTTTTCCCAACACCGTGAGGGATTTGTCTCCATGCTCTTCTCAAGCCACTCTGATGACTATCTGATCCTATAAAATTGTATATGCCAGGGAATCCTCCTCTCTCTGCAGGACACGGGGTCCAGCAGGTTTCAGAGCCCTGGAGCAGGGCCAGGGTGATTCACTCTCTGGCCCCACAGGCTCTGGCCCCTGGGCCTGCCCAGCAGTGCCAGGGAAGTCCTGTAGCACAGCAGGTTTGAATGACACAAGTTTTTCTAAGAGTCACCATAACTATCTGGGATTATTTATTAAAAAATACCAGCCAGGAAAGGCAGGTCTGGCACCTGCACTTTGTGTTGGGTGAGGTGCAGGCTGCTGGGGCTACCAGGGCAGGATTCCCAGGTGGGAAGAGTGAAGTCTTCCACAGGGCATCCACCTTCTTCAGCAATACCAGACCAACCCTAAATCTGCAACTTTCATCTTCAAAACCTTAAGTGAATATAAAATTTGAAGGCTGATTTTCACCCTTCTCTTGAGACCTATCCCAGCAGTGTTAAACATTCCCTTTGAAAAAGTAATTGATGCCGTAGAGTTCATACTAGTAAAAAATAAACTCGGAGACTCCCAAATTTTTGTCTCACAGACAGACTACCCTTCCTAAACAGGAGGATGATACCAGATGACCACTCCACCATGGAGGGGATGTAGGTTTATAAGACTGCACAGATGCCAAATCTTGTGAATTTGAGACCTGCTGAGCTCTGGACACGATGCCAGTGGCTGCACCTCAAGGTGCTGTCCCAGTGCTACCCAGCTTCCTTCCTTACAGGGCACTGAATGCAGCTCAGCAGCCAAAGGGAGATGCTTGAAGGACAACTGGGCAGTGTGACACTAGATTTTCCTTACACCACCTTCTCCTGGACACAGCAGAAGTCAGCCAAGCATGGAGCTCTGTGTGGCAAACCCAGAGCCTGGCAGCCAGTCCCCCTCCTGTTTGGGACTCTCAGGAATGGGCCAGGGCTAATTGTTACAGGGTCTCTGTGATCCACACAACCACAGACACTGTGGTCCTGCAGTGCAGCAGAGCTTGAGAGCATATGGGACAAAAAGCCCTTGGAAAAATCTCAGGATAAAGCACAGTCGATGTCGTCATTACCCCGTCACAGCTTCTTAGCTGCTCTGGGGGCAAAAATTGAAACAAAGGTATTAAATGTGCTAAACCACATCTTTCCATCTCTTTGCATCAAATCTAAACCAACCCAACACTTGGAGCCCTCGTATCCAATTTCCCCCCCCACCCCTCTTCCCTTTGGTGTGGTCAGGCTTTCCCCTCCCACCAGGCCAGCCCTGGAACACTCAGGCAGCTCCCTCCACCCAGTGAGGGTCCTGCCCAAAAGCCGTCCTGTGGCGTGAGCTCACCGTGACCTTTCAGCAGAGCACAGCCCTGTGTCCCTCCCCTGTTTGGAGAGGCTGGTGGGGCCTCATCTGCAGCCCGGGTGCTTCACTCTTAACCAATTAATCTCTCTTCCCACGAGGCAAAGGCTGGGCTCTGTGCTGGCTTCAGGCAAGTGGTTCACCCTGATGGATGGGTGACAGGGCAGGAGAGGGTTAAGAATATCATGGAGCAGTGGGGGCATAGGAGAGCTTAATCTGGAAGCAGTTTAAGTAACCTAAGGAGAATCTGATACAGACCAAAGACACACAAGTACAGATGCATTTAATAGAAGCCTCTCTCTGCTCAAGATCTACAGCTGAGACTCCTGCAGCAAAATGTGCTGTTTGGAACATCCTGTGCTCCAACCACCATGGCTATGGGAGGAATTGGAGCCAGTATTATGTGCTGGTGCTCTGAAGGACTGAATGTTCACTTCAGACACACGTTTGGGGGATGTATATTTATGCATAGATTTTGGGATGCAGCACATCCCACTGTGAACTTGGACAGCAGCTCGCTCTTCCATCTAAGAACTCCTCTCTTAAGAAATCCCAGTGTTGTGTAAATAAGGGCACAGCCTGAGCTGTTCCAGCAGCAGCTGAGCCAGGTTAAGACATTTTCACCTCCAGCCTGCCCACAGCTGTGTATCCACTGCCCCCCATTAGGGGTTACCACCCTTTTCCATGAGCCTCATAACCACATCTGCGGACACTCCCAAATCTGGCTCTGTCAGAGTGATCCAGTTTAGCTTAAGTACTTTTTAGTAGGTTTATTGTGTGGGCTTTTTTTTTTTGCCTTTTTTTTTTTTTTGCCTTTTTTTTTTTTTTGAGCTAGCTCATCTTGAGATTGATAGTTTCTTGACTCAGTTCAGCTGCAACTGGAACAGCATCTCTGACCACACTCCAATAAAATGCTTGTAAAATTGCATCTGTCAGCTTCTTCAGTCAAAGCCTGTAAGAGTATTCTAAAGATAATACATTTAATATTAATCCCCTAAATATTCTTTTGTTGGCTATTTCAGTGTTTCCTAGGTATTACTGGAGATTTAAATACCTCACGCTGGACTGATCACTTTTGCATGCAGCAGTCGTTATTCTCCAGCACCTTATTTAAGGAGATCGAAAATTATCAACATTCTGAAGAAACCATCACAAAAAAAGCAAACCCAAAATCTCCAGTGCCTCCCTCTTCCAGAGAATTTATGTTTTTCCTTAGGTGCAAGAATCCAGTAAGTCACAGGGGAACGTGATCAGAGACTGTTGATGCATTTACACTCTTTGTATTATTACTCTATTTCATTTTCAGTTCTTGGCATATGGGACTGAGGAGAGTTGTGCAGCCAGGGCCTCTCCTGGCTGTGCCAGGAGGCAGGAAAGGTAGTTTGGGGAGACGCAAATATTTGCTTCGCTGACCTCTGTGTTTGGCTCCTAAGTAGGTTTGATTTGTATTCTGGGCCGTGCTTGTGCTCTCAGGGAACACACATAACTCAGGCCAATTCTATGAGATGGGAGTACAAAGAGGAGCCCAGCTCAGGCTCTGACATTTAACAAGCCAAGAGGTTTGAAAATGGAGCCAAGTCCATTGGCTGGCTTGGCTGTTCGAACCAAAACACAAGCCTCGCCACTGGAATTGATTATAGACACATGAAAAGAAAATACATAAAATGATACATAAGGTTCTTGTAACCTCCAGGAGCTGATGCCAGAATACTCTCGTTGGCTTGGTCCTGCCCTGGCTCGACACCACAAGTGAGTGCAGAGCTCAGCTGAGGCCGTGCTCAAGTTTTCATCAGATTAACTCTTCAGCCCAGGTCAAAGCAGCGCTTCTCGCCTGCTCCCAGATCTGAGCCTTCCTCCAGCCCCTGGGGAAAGGAGCTGAGTGTGTGAGTGCAGGATTTACAGCCCTTCAGCTGGTGCAAAAGGTGCTATAGCTGCCCACAGGAGGAAAGGAAATTGAATTAAAGGAGATTAGGAATCTATACAACAGAGTAGCCAGAAGGCTCTTTATGCTAAATGTAAAATACTCTGTGAGCCAGCCCTACATAAAGTGTATTCTTCCTCTGCTGCAGATCCCAGTTATCCCTCAACACAAACTGGGGGGCTTTGGCTGGCATTTCTTAGCTTAATTACAGCTCATAATTTAGTTAGCAAGCTTAACCCGTACAGACCACTGCACTGATTTAAACAACAAAACCCAGCAGGCACTGAAATGGTACGTTTCTTGGGAGAGTGTGAGTTATTAACAGTATTCTTTCAAATGCAAAGATTTGTGCCTTTCTGTAGAGTCTCACCATTCTCCAGAAAGACAGTTTTTTCTCAGTTTGAAGTATTTGATATGATAGCTTGAGATGATTAATGTGACACTTTCGGGAAGGGCTCGAAAGCAGACATTATAATTTTACTGCAATACCAGTGAGACTCAACATTTCCCTGGAAATGGGCAGAACGAAGATGATGTTAAGCATTTTCCAGTAACCCTTGTGCAAGGTGTTGGGATCTTTCTGAACTGACCACTGAAGGGATTGTCTGAAAAATTATTTAAGCCTTTATCCAAAAACCTCGAAATCTGAGTTACCACAAATAATTTGCTTGTGGACAAGCACCTTTCCCTTCTGAAACACCAAACCCAAGGGCTTGAAGCAAATAAAATATTCCTGGAAAAGGGCAATGAGATGATCTTTAAGGTCCCTTCCAAGCAAATCATGCTGTGATTCTATGAATACTGGAGTCCAATATTCAGGAATACCATATCTCCTAAGGAATGAGTAATTTACTACTGCTGCAGTTACTCCTACAGCAATTCCCCTTCAGATTTCAGAAACTCCTGTGTTCTGCTAACAGAAGGCAGGAGTTCAATAGTGCACTCAAACTCTCCCAATTTAACTTGAGGTTTAGTCTTTTCTAATTCAAAGACATTTCATTTGAAAGTGTTTTTGCTTTATAATAAACAGATAATAAACAGATTCTTGGTTTCCTACAATAAAAAGAGAAAAAGACTGTAAACTTCAAACTTTTAAAAGGGCACATGGGACTATTCTCTAATTTTACTCTTTGGCTGTGGAATCTATACTCATTAAGAGTGAAAAGTTGAGCTCTGATTACTATTTGTGCTTTAAAAGCTTGCATTTCTACCCCAAGTGAAAGGCAAAATGGGCTGATGTGCTTTCACTTTTTGGTTTTAGACTTTTTATTTTCCCTCCCTGTTGCAATATGGCACCAAAATGCAAAGTTTGGATTTCTTAGAGTGCACAGAAACAAACAACTAATGTAACACTCTTTTAAAAAATCTTTCTAAAAGAAAATATGTGTATTTAAAGGTCTAATATATTGAAAACATTTTACAGACTGAATTTTAGCTACTAAGTGATAGAAAGGGTCATGAAATGGCCCAACTCTTTCCTTGCTATGAATCATCCTGATGTGCTGATGATCCAAATATGTAATTCTTCCCTGTTTTGCTATATTTTTCTAAAGAAGCATAATAGATAAATACTAAAAATAATATAATTGAGTAGCAGACATAAATGGAGATTGGATTCCTGACAGCTAGCAGGAGATAAGACAATAATCTAACCTGATGGGAGAGAGCAAGGAACAAGAAAATGTTTCCATCTCCTCATTTTACTATTGGAAATGGAAATATGACATCACATAAAGTTCATATTTTGGAAGATGCTGAGCTTCTGTACATTCCGTTGTTGTACTATAGTAACAAGCTTTCTGAAAGCCTGGAAAATGGGATTTTATTTGAGGCTAGGGAAGGGGTGGCAGAGCCAGGACCCACATCCCAGGCTCATCCTGCTGTGGATGTGCAGCATCTCCCTGATGCAGCTGTGGCCCTGCCCAGGCCAGGCACACCCTGCTCCCCACGGGCTTTGCCAAATCCTGAATGTCGAGCTGGCTGCTCTCAGCAGAGCCCAACCAAGCCTTGTGCAAATCAACAGCACATGGAGGAGTTTTCCCCATGTTCCCCGTGGCTTTCCTTCAGTTTGGCTGGAGAGCTCGGAACATCCTGCACTTTAAAGGGTGTTTGGGAACCCTGCTTTCTCCTACAGCTTGGGAAAAAAACCTTAATTATTATTTCATTAAAACTGTTATTTCAAAACTTGTTTTCATTCCTAGATCAGAGCCGTAATGATCCAGCCAACACTCTCAATGCAAACATACTTAAAACAAAATGGTTTTTAGAACAAACCATTAATTTCAAGACTTCCTGGTAATATATATTGCTGTTAAAGCAAATATTTTTCCATCGGTTTTGAGTCTGTTATCAGGGTTGCAATAAATTCTGCTATTCCCACATAAAGTCATTAAAAATAGAAAGGAATTATGTGTCAACTAGATTATTTCCATTGGATCAAATGAATTAATCTCATCCTTATTTTCCAACCTTAATTCTAAACATTTCTTGAAGGAACTGAAAAATATGTAAATAGGAACAATCACTTGAAATAAAAATATGCAGGGCACGTTCTGAAAATATTGACATGAAGTGATTGACATTATCAGAGGATCTCTTTGCCTCGAGAGCTCTTGATAAAATTAAATTGTTTCTGACAAGTTCCCGAAGAAATGTTTCATTCAAATGAAACCATATTTTCAAAGAAAAACATTCTGGAGACAAATTTTGTTTCCCCCCTTTAGTGCAGAGTCCCTCACAACTCAGGAATAGAGGGGAACTGTTTGCCCTGATGGGACTTTGAGTCTGAATTTGCCTATTTTTAGTGCCCTGTGTCAGAACGCAGCAGCAACCTGGGGATTTTGCTTGCTTTTTTTGTTTGTTTTTTCTCACTATGAGTAAATTTGTGCTGTAGATTGATGTTGCTGCTGTTTGTAAACAGTGGGTTATGAGCTGTTCCTAAAAGCTAGAACGGGTTTTACCAGAAGGGAGCTCAGCCTTTCCTTTAGTTTTTCTTTCTCCTGTTCCCTGTGTGTTCAGCTACACACTCAATTCCACATATTCTTGTAAATGCAAGAGCAGAATAAATGTGGGAACCACAACACTTTCAGCTGCCCCACCTCATTCTCACCCCAGAGGTTTCTAAACTGCTCCTCACAGCCAACTTCTGCAGATATGCACGAGCAGCAAACCACGGCTGCCTCCGAGGCATGTCTTGTCTCCAGACTCATTTGCAGCATTTTTCTTGGGACAAGTCCCATGGGATGGATTGGGAGGCTGTTATTTATTTTTGCAACATGGCTGTACTGAAATGGGGAAAATTCAAAATAGGGCATGAGCAATAGAAACAGAAATGAAAAGACCAATGAGTTTCACACACAAACACTTTTTGGGTTGGGGTGTCCAACCCTCTCAGCCTGAGGGTTGGGGGTAGTTTTGGGAGCCCTTGTGGGTCCTGTGGATTAAGTTGTCCATGTGAATAAACCATCTGGCTGAATGTAGCTGGATTTCAACTTACAGACTTTTTAAGCTCTACTTTAAATATTCCCCCTCTTCTCCAAGACAAAATGTTGGTAAAATGATGGGAGAGGCCTTGTAATACTTCCAGAAGATCAGCTGTGCTGCGTGCTGAGGCTCTCTCGTGCTGTTTCAGCAGTTCAGGCTAGAAACTGGAAGCAAAAAGGCATCTTGCTGGAAGAACCCAGAATCAAGAAGTGTGGAGCCAGGTTGCAAAACCAGGAAAACAATCAGAGGGAAGTAGGTGACCAAAAAGGAGGAAGAAAATGTTTCTAAATGATGCCTGTACTTGTCTAGCTGGGCAGCAGAGTTACCAACTGACCAATGCAATAAAGGGAAATCTGCATTTTAATCCTGTTTCTTATGGCAATGTATGGAAACATTTCCTGCTGGAGTCATTGCTCACTTCTTGTCTCCCCAAAGGTATCCCTAAGAATGCTGTGGATTTCAGCTGGTGAATTTTTCGCAAATAAAGGAGAGAGCTGAAGAAATGCAACATTATTTTATAACAGTTTCTCAATAACAAGGTTTTTGATCTTCCTAACATTATCCAGAAATAAAACAGATATTTTCTGCTCAGCTGAACCCAGCTGGCTGTGTGGAAAACATTTCAAAATCTGCCACAAATCTTTGGGGTTTTTTCCTGATGTCTGTTAATTTAGTTAAAACAAATCAATTAAATGTCCTAATTACAACTGAAATATATAATTACATTGTGCACTCAGTTCAGTGCATGCTAATGAAGCAATCACCACCTTCTTATTAGTCACTCTGGAAAACTAAACCCAAGTGGGAGCTGAGAAATGTTTCTCTGTATCTTCATATGAGGCACTTAGTCCATTCTTTGCTTGTTTCTAAACTTGAAACATGGGCAAAACAGGCAGAAAAAGATACAGAATCACTATATTCTTTTTCTTTCCTTATAGCAAAAATTCAAGAGGAATTATCACTCCCTAATGTGGAACAGCTCAGAAATTAGAGCCTATTTTTAACACATATGTTAATATCTCGTCAAAAAGTTTTAGCAAATGAGTATAAATTTTAAAAGACAGTACACAGCTCTTTAAAAATTACTTTTCCATAATGCCTAACTCTGAATAAGCTTCTGAACAGGTAGGGCTTGATGTTAAAATGTTGGGAACACAATCTGCTGCTGCGTATTGACATCTGTTGGAGGTGGGAGTGCTCAAACTGCTGATCCCTGTCAATGCTGTTTCCTATCAAGAACAAGCAGCTCTGAACTCTTTACACCTTGGGTACATCCTCTGTTTTCCTTCATCCCAAATCTAATTCAGATAAGAAGTATTTTGGTGAATGTGCTTTGCCTGCCTAAACAGAAATATTAGAGCAGCTACTTAAATGGTAATTGATAAATGCATAAAATTACGACCATTCAAACTGCAAATCAGTTAGCAAAATTCAATGAAGGTTTAAACATTTCATTGCATTAATGATATAAATGCATAAATTTACAGAGTGCAACATCCAGCCACTTGGCAGCCTTCCACTGTATTTACTTAAAGGTGATAATGCATTTAAAAAGCACTTGAAGCAGAATATGTATTAAGCACTACTAAACTTGCAGAGATTTATTAGCACAAGCTTTTAGACTGTCTCTGCCCTGAAGCAAACTCATTTTTATTTCTGAAAATTAAAGAAATAGAGCAATACATCATTTTAAGAAACATCAGCGAGGTCGGTATGGGAGTTATCTTAAAATCCAGTATTTCTCCATGACAAGTGCAGGTCTGTAGCCTTTAGCTCATATGGGACTGACTGATAAGGCTGCCCCAGAAATGCTGATAATATCCACAGGATGTTCATTTACACATTAGTGAAAGAATGGAAGTTTGGAAAATTCTCTAGGATCTCCAGAGATTAATGATCTGGCACTTCCAGCACCTTAGAGTGCTCTGATTTTTCAGGCAGCACTGAAATCCTGTCCTGTCCAGAAAAAAATCAGGCACTGCCAATTCTTTGGAGAACTTCAGGTGATGAACACTATTAATTCTCACAGCAGATGTGAGCAAAGAGAGCAGGAAAATATTTGCAGGTTTTTAAAGGTATTTGCAAAAGTGTTCTATGAGCATTTTTAGGGTAGAGTGGATGCAAAAGGAAATATCCTAAATATTAAATACAGATCTCAGGATAAACCAGCTTGATACATGCCTGCACCACTCTCTTCAGTGAGCAGAGATCCACAGAGCTTGGAAAGTAAGTGGGAAGCAGGGCTTGGGACTTTGAGTTGGAATAAGACAACGTGATTGAGGTGGTTGGTCAAACAAATCTGGGCATTGTGTGTGTTGTGTGTCATGGATGGATCCCATCACTTCATTTCAGCAAACACTATTTGTGGCTGAAGAATCAAATCAGAGTAACTCACCCACTATGAAGAGTTCACCTGCTCCATTCTCACATGTTAAGGCTCCCAAATGCACCTGGACCTTAAACACAAAGGGCAGCACCTTCACTTCCATGTGGAGGACACGGAGGACATGGATGAAGGGTGGCATTTCTTGTCACCCAGCAGTAGCACATATCCCAAAAACTGTGTCAGGGCTCTTCTCTGAAGTCCACCACACCATCCTAATTAGTGCTTTTAGGAAGAAACAACATAAATTAGTGAAGATTTGCAGCAGGAACCTTCCCACTTCCCACCAAGGTCAGAGGTGCTGGAGGCATCTTGAAGCCAGCACCACTCCTGCAGACTGCCATGGTAAAATTCTGACTGTCTCACGCCTGGTATCATCAAGAACATGGACTGCATGTGTAAATACAGCCTGTCTGATCTGCTACACAGAGACACATCCTGCCCTTGGGTTTTTGAGTCTATACTGACAGGGCAGGCACCCTCCTCCTGGCTGGGGCATGTTCTGAATGGCTGAGCTGCAATGAGCAGATGACAGAGATTTCTCTCAATTTTAATGCTTTTCTGGCCAAAAATCCTCTCTAGAATTTAACTCAGCAAGATCTTTAAATACAACTGAGAGCAGAATTTGGCTCAGGGAATGTTTCCCCATTTTATTCCCTACAGCTTTTCATTGCCACCTTCTAAATCTGTAACGAAACCAGGAGTGTTTTTACGGTGCTCTGTATGAGAGAGTTGCTAATAAGTAGCTCCATTAAAAATAGTAAACATAAATCATTTATTCATTTTATGCATTTCTAAGTCCACTTGAGAATATTTTTGGCTGAGCCAAGGCACAAGTAAGGGTGTTAATTGTTATCTCACTAGAGCAATCAGTTAATAAGGCAGTTAGGAGAGATGTTTGTTAGGAGGTTCTGGGGTGCCCGGAGGCTACTGAAGTCATTGTCTGGGAGAGAACACGACCGCTGGAGCTCGCAGGAGTCTGGTGGCACCAACCCAAAGCCCTCGAGGCCTCTGTCTGCAAATTAGCTGAGAGGAGAGAGCAGACACCAGGTCTGAGCAGGGAGCTGTAAACAAGAGGTAGGAACTCCTGGCGCAGGCTCTCGGAGCAGAGCAGTGTCAGGGGCCCCCGCGAGGAGGCCAGAAGGGCTCAGTCAATGGGGTGGGGATGGGGAGGGAATTGGGTTCAGTTTCCTTCTCCCCCCAAACAGCAGCAGCCTTTTCTGGGCTCTGCTGTCTCCTCAGGCCAAGGAACAGGGCTCTGCACCACTTAAAAAGCTGAGCACCTCAGAGCAGCTGTGCTCTCCCTGCTGGCCTGTTCATCCCATGTGAGGACCCCAAATTTGCACTTTCAGTCTCCTCCAGGAGAGAAGAGCTCCTTTATTTACTGTCCTGGCCCACCAGAACTGGATGGACATCCAGCCCAGTGTGTACTGACCAAACCCATCAACTGAGCATGGCCAGATGGCCTTTGCTCCCACTGTACTTCCAGAGAGGTTGATCCCACTAAACCCACTCTGGTATGTGGGGCATCAATCCAGAGCCAAGGACAGAGTGAGTTTTCAGATTAAATGCTAAAGGTTCAAGGAGAGCAGCACATTGGGGCATCCTGCTCTTCTTCTGTCTGATCTCTCCCTGTTCACTGCTCTGTAACTTCTGTTCTCCAGTCACCGATGTGGCAGCGGGTGCCAGGAGCCAAACATCTCCATTAGTGACTTGCAGGAGGGAGGTTATCCCAGTCTCCTGAAACCGAAGGAAAACCACAGCTGTCTGCCCTCAGCCTAGGGTGTGTCAAGGAACCTGTCCACAAGGGAAGTGTTTCTGGTTAGGAATTATATGCTACAACATCCCCGTGACTCTATTAGGGATGCACTCCGAGGTGCTCCAGGGGAAGCCTGTTCTAGGAGCTAAATTCTGCCTGTGGGATGGAGGAAATATTAGAGGAATTGCCGGAGAAGGGAGGGGAAGAAGCCACTTTCTGATGTACTTCAAAGCCAAATAATCTGGCTCCTTCTGTCTGACATCTACGGGGGATGATCTTATGCAACTTCAAAACATTTAAACTGATTTGCAGCACAGAAATAATTCTAAAATGCTGCTCCTTTTACTTGTCCTCCCTAATCCAGTTAGCCCTCAAGATATGGCTGTAGGAGAGAGATCCCATTTCACTTACACATGGGAGACCCTCTTTACTTGAGACAAAACAACAAGTCCAAGAACATATCCCAGATCTATCCTACAGTTTGGGATAGTACCTAGGCAGAGGCCTGTTCCTTGTCAGTGAGGGAAATACTGTCATTCCCATTTTGCAGATGGGAAATTGAGAAAGAACGGGTTGAATAGCTAATCCAAGGACACAGGAAAATCCATAATCATGCTGAAAAGTGACCCAAGATCTCCTGACTTCATCCAGTGGGATTGCTGTTGGGCAGATTCTTTTTTCTTTCAGGAGATTCAGTAAAGCTTCCAACAAATCTAGCATGAACAGCCCAGAGCTGACACTGTCCCTGGGAGATCCCCCTCCAATGGGAGAATGTAGATGAAGAATAAATATTAGATACATTTAATTCATTATTTAATAATCTATTGGGGTTTTTTTGCTGGAATGGCTGGCTCAGGAGTACAACCTTGGCCAACCACTGCCCTGACAGAGCTCCAGCATCTCTCTGCCAGAGAAACCCCTCCTTCCCACAGACAGGGAGATATTTCAGAACCATCATTCTGTAGAGCTCAATTGACACTTCAGAAGACGACTTTGCTTTTAAAGAGATTAAGTTGATTCCTTCCCATAAATTCAGTAGCTAGCCCAACTATGCCTCATTGAGAAAACTTATTCTGACAAGAGTCATGAATTATAACCAGGATAAAATGTTTCATTAAAATACAGATAAGGGAACCTAGGAAGCAAGGGTTTTGTACGGGTAATACCAATTTTGCTGCAAAAGCAAATCCGCAGCCATTTTTCAGGTCAGTAAGTTGAAGTCTGGGTGTTATAAATCCATCATCAATGTTTTCTTACAGCTATAGTAGCTGACACATCTGAATCCCTGGGAGCTAAAAGCATGCCAGGAGAAATGAGCACCATCAAAACACATCAGAAGGAGACATACAGCAATGGCTGTAATGTACCTGACTGCTGACGGGACAATATTGGCTTCCCTTCCCCGAGAGTGCCCCTGAGTAACAGTTCATCATCAACCACTGCCTGTCCATGAAGGAATTGATTTAAAGGTATCAATTAAAAATTAGCCCCAGTATCACTAGAGGGATGGGTTTACGTATAATTAATGCAAAAAGCTTAACAGCATTCTTTTTGAGGTTCATTTGAGTACCCCTGATGATGGTGCATGTGCAGCATTCCCACTTCCAGGGGAGTGTAAATGACTGCCTCCTGCACTGATCCATTGAAGTAGTTGTAAAATCTTGATTATATCCATGTCAGATGGGGTTTGGTTCAGAATAGAACTGCCTAGAAAATTATTTCTCCCTCCCCCACAAAACATTACCAATTCATTAAAAAAATATGTTAATAATTAAGCAAACAATTGTGGATAAAATCATCTCCAAGTTTTTGTTTTTCTGGTGAAAAATGCGTGTGAAAAAAAAGCTTCTTCCTCACAGTGTTCAAAGGTCATGTTTATGTCTAGATTCAAGTAAACAACAAATTTGTCAGTAACATTTTGATCAAGAGCATAACATTTGATCAAAAGCATTGCCCTAGGTGATAATTCAAGTTAATTTACAAGCAAAATGGGGTCATAACTTTAATCTGTGAAGAAAGAAAGTCCTAGGGATTACTGCTGTGCCATCATTCAGTGTCGGGCACTTCTGCAAAAATCTGTGTCAGAGACAAGAGTTTCCAATGCATCTCGTCAGCTGAAATACCCTAAAATGGAGGTACCAAGGGTTTGAAACTGGGTTTGTCTCACACCCCCACAGTGCTGAGTGATTTTGTCCCTTTCTGCTCTGTCCCAGCACGCTGCCATCCACAGCGTGTGTGACTCAGGACAGGGAAGGGGAGAGCTTGGGGTCAGCTGTGGGGCACAACAATGATCCATCAGGATAACTCCCTGCCCAAGCCAAAGAAACTCCTAAGACAAAGCACAGCAAAACTGGGGGTGAGGAGGATCACTCTGGAATGTGGTATTTCAGGTATCTCTTACCTCTGTCCTGAAGAACCCCTTCTCCTCATTTTTTCCAGAATTTTATGAGCTGGCATGTAAATAATGAAGTCAGAAGAAGTTGTCTCAGTGACTTCTGTAAAAAAGACTCAAATTCAGTATTCTTTTTTTTTTTATCTAATCTGGACAAAACTGTAGGAACTTGGTGCTTTGAAATCTAAATTTTGCAAATGCTTTTGGAAGCCTTTGTATTTTAGAAGGCTATGTATAATATATTCTATTACGAGGACATTCCGCCACTCTCAATGCATTCATATTTTAGGTATGCAACACTACCACAGTTTCAAAAATAAACATCTGAGGAAAACTCTGGGGTTTTAAAAATAAGACATTTGTGGCTTAATGTTGTTTGAAGAAATCTGGAATGGTATTAATCATTTCAGTTACTCATTGATTTTAATACAAATGTACTGAGAGATGAATACGCATCTCCTGGTCATGTTAACCTGCCTTCACCAAAAAATAGTATTTCATGTAATACAACAAAATGCTACAAAAATGAATCATTACCTTCTAAATCTAAGATAAGACCTTTAAAAATTGAAATTATGGGTGATTTTTGAAAGTAATTTTTCCATATTTTTGCAATAATTTTGTCTCTATTTTTAATGCTTGATTTATCTATGCATTCAGAAATCTTTTTCTACAACCATTCAAAATAATACTGAAAAGTCAGTGCCTGGTTACTGAGTACTTCATGACCTGGGAGCTCAAAGGTCTGTGCAATGTCAGGGACTCTCACAGCATGAAGTAGGAGGGTGAATTTGCAGTGCTTTTGCTCAGTACCCTGGAACTAAACTCCTTTCAGGGACAGAGGATGAGGTGTGGGGCTGAGTTCCTCATTTCCACCTGGATCAGGAGCACCAGGAGGGATACAAAGGCATCCCCATGCTTTCAATATCTCCCTTGGTTGCTGCATCAGTTTGAAGAGCTGTGTTTTTAGGAGGAATAGGAAGCACCAATCTGCTTTGCAGCCACAGCTCCTACTTCTCATGTTCCACCCAATGCCATTATTTGGAGATTGACTTGTGCAATTCTCTATTTATTACTGGTTTGGTTTTCCTTTTATTGCAAGAATGGAGCTGACAGCTAAACACGTGTACCTACATTATGAAATCTTGCTTAACAAGGAAGAGCTAATTAAGCTGTTACACTGTTGGCCCATGCTCTGAACGCTGCCAGCAACGCCCCACGACTTCACTGCCCTGGGAGGGACAGGGATGTGACGCAGCACTCGGGGACTTGGGAATGGGAACATGCCAAGAGACACAAGTACCTTTCCAGCCATACATTGCAAGAGTCATCTTGGCATGGCCAGAAGAGAGGAGCCACCACTTCCTCTCTTCCCAAAATCAGTGTGCACACGATAGGGAGCACAGGAACTTCTCCCACAGTTTTTAAACAAAGCAACCCTGAGGGCACAGGGACAGAAATTCTGTGTGAAACTGCTTAAATCCAGCTGCTCACAGGGAAACCTTCCTTTGGAATTCTAGGCCTCAAAGTTTATGGTTTGATAGCCCAAGTCAATCTCCTCCACACCCTGGCTGGGATGACCACAGTCAGCAGCACTGAGCAGTGCCTTTTGCACGTTGCCAGCACTTCCCAGGAAGGTGTCTCAGCTGAAGGACTCAGAACGCACCACATTATTCCAAGAGGATTACATTATTCCTGATGTAGTAGGAATAAAAAACATTCTGTATTGTAAAACAAACACAGTGTAGCCTTTCTGCACAACAAAAGCCTCCAGCCACAACACCAGCAAGAATTAAAACCACACTTCCAAGATGTCCAGCTACAGTATGTATTTTACCATTATTCTGCAGACATATGTTCTGTGTGACTTGGTTCATTTATTTCCTTTTTGTTTTCAAAAGCTAACACATGGCCCTGAACAAAAATTACACTTAATTTTTTATTTGTTCAACTCAGTTAAAATCACAGCACTTGCTTTGTAGAGTTTTACATAACAATGTGCTGCTTTGTATGCCTTTTATGTAATTTAATTTCAGTAAACTAGCCTGAAATAATTTAGACAGTCTACAGAGAGTTTGTGTATTCAGTGTTAGGGACTTGCATTTTACACATTTATTCATGTCAGACTTAAAATTCGATTTGAGTGTGGGAGTTAGCAGCTTCCCTATCCCTACACAGAGATAAAATCCACAACAGGTGACAGGATTAATTCTTCCATTCTATCCGGGACTACAATGGAGGGCTGCTAAATTCTGGTGCTCATCTATTCAAATGGAGGACCACTGGAAAAAACCAAAAAAGATGATTCAGGAAAACCATTTTACAAGTTTAAAGAGCTGGGAACTGTCTTGTGGAAGGCTGGGATTGCCTGATAATGATGGCTGCCCGATGGACAGACTGGATGAAGGGGATAGTTGACAAATGAGATGATGACAGTCCCTCACTGAGCTGTCTGGAAAAAGAACAAAATGTCAGCAGGAATACAACAGACTGTATAAATCAGGGGAGAAGCCATGAACTGGAGGAAACCTGGACATCTCAAAGCTGCTGACCAAGACACACAATACACTGTGGAGCAGCCAGGAAATCGATGCAGGTTTCCTCAGTTATTGTTTTGTCCGGGTCTGTTGTTAATAGTTTAGACAGACCTAAAGGATCCCTTTGGAAGAGCTGCCCTCCTGCTGGACGAGGCTGGACTTCTGCGAGTGTGGCTGAACAGGGGGAAATGAAGGGATTAACAGCCTCTGAGGGTGAGATCCTGGTTTTGTGGAAGGGGAGCAGTCTGGCTGAACCAGCAGTTCCTAGTTCCTGAAAACCAGGGAAAATATCAGTGTGACCATAGTGGAGGGAGGCTGAGAGGGAGATGACCCTGAGCAATGGGGCCAAACACATACGGTCACGTTGGGGTTGAACTGAGGGAGCTTTTCCTGGCTCTGCTGTAGCAGGGAATCAGAAATGAGACAGGAGTGACTCACAAAGGATGAAAACATTCAGCACAGGCACCCAAGGTGTCAGGAGGAGAACCCCACCGTGGGTCTGACTGCAGCAGGACGTGCCCACATGGCATTAAGCAGTCGGTGCCAGATCACTTTTGAGAACAGCAGCTGATTCTTTCTGAAATTGCTTCCCCAGCACTGACTGTTTCTTCTGAGGAAGCCCATGGAAACCAAACGAGCCGTCAGACTTGTAACACCCGAGTCTGCATTTCTTGTCCTTCGTTTGCTTTCCTTCCTCTTTTCGTGCCTCTTCTGCTTTCGTCGGGACGGCGTGAGGAGCAGCGGGGCTCTGACATCAGAGCTGGGGGCGGCTGCGACACAGCGAAGGCCGACGAGCAGAGGAGGAGGAAGGAGGGCAGGAGAGAGGAGGAAGGAGGGCAGGAGAGAGGAGGAAGGAGGGCAGGAGAGGAGGAGGAAGGAGGGCAGGAGAGGAGGAGGAAGGAGGGCAGAAGAGGAGGAAGGAGGGCAGCAGAGGAGGAGGAAAGAGGGCAGCAGGGGAGGAGGAAGGACGGCAGAAGGGAGGAGGAAGGGCAGAGGAGGAGGAAGGAGGGCAGCAGAGGAGGAGGAAGGAGGGCAGGAGAGGAGGAGGAAGGAGAGCAGCAGGGAAGGAGAAGGAAGGAGGGCAGCAGTAGAGGAGGAGGAAGGAGGGCAGGAGAGGAGGAGGAAGGAGGGCAGCAGTAGAGGAGGAGGAAGGAGGGCAGGAGAGGAGGAGGAAGGAGGGCAGGAGAGGAGGAGGAAGGAGGGCAGCAGGGGAGGAGAAGGAAGGGCAGAGGAGGAGGAAGGAGGGCAGGAGAGGAGGAGGAAAGAGGGAAGAAGGGAGGAGGAAGGAGGGCAGCAGGGGAGGAGGAGGAAGGAGGGCAGCAGCAGACGTGAGCAGCTGTCATGTCCCCGGCCCTGCTGTCAGCTGGGACTGCGCACTGCGCTCCTCATCCCGTCACAGCTCCCACCAAGGACTGGGCTCCCTCCTTCTCCCTTCAGCTGGGGCGACGCTGCAGTTCCAAAGGCTCCAAAACGCTCCGCACGCATGCTTTAAATTACAGATAATTCATTTTGATACGCCTTTTCCTTGGATCCGTAGACGAAATCAAAGGCAGGTTTCCCTGGGAGATACACATCAAGCTCTGCCTGCAGCTCTGGAGTGTTGCAACGCAGCTCGTAGCAACCAGGGAGAAATCAGTTCTCCTTTCTACGGCAAGGGGTTGAAGAACAAAATAATTTCATTTTATCTTAGGAAAACCAGCTTTAGCAGATTGGTGAAGACCACTTCCTCTGTATTTTTGAGGCCTGACCAACATCAGGACCACAACTCCAGCACAGTCAAGATTAAGCCCATTGTCTAAAGAGATCATTATTACACTTAGATTCCTATGAAGGTTTCATGGTGCCAAGAGGGGGGGGTTGGGAGGCAAGTAATGAAATTACAGGCCTTTATTGTACAAAGGCAACTGGAGACTTTTTTTAGGATGCTATCTATCAGCCTGTCTGGCAAATGTCTGCCTAGTAATAATGTATCCGTCTGCTGAAACAAGCCTAAATAATGCATCATTATATCAATAATTAATAGGCACATGGGTCAACAAGTTCAAGATTGTTACAGGCAAAGGAGATGTGAAGGAAATGGCTCATTCCAGGCCCTGCCAGGCCTGACATGGCAAGCACAGCTCTGCAGGAAAAGTGGTGGAAGGAGTGTTGGCAGCCAAGTGCCAGAGCAGAATGTGCAGGGGACATGGCTTGTGTCTGCTCAGGCCCCACTTATTCACCCAAAACAGGAACCCACCAGGATAGAACTTCCCACAGAACAGAGGAAGAGAGGCAGGGAGAGTATCCCATGCTCTTGATTTGGGAACCCAACTTCTCTAACCACATTCAACAGCCCAGATGAAATGTGAGACAAGGAGGTATTGCTGATTTTAGTACAAGCTGAAGAGAGCAACAGCTGAGGTCACCTACTGACCAAAAAATCTGTGCCTGAAGTAACTTGAGGTATTTTAAAATGGAAAGAGAAAAGAATCAAAGTTACCATATGAAAATTAAATCAAAATCAGAGAGGAAGTCAACATAGAAATACAGAGGATATACTAATAATAACATCTTTTTTCCCAAGAAGAGTGCTGAAAATCAGAGTATTTTGGTAATTTTAGTTCCTCACTCTCAAACCAGGAGGGTGGGCTCCCATCCAAGAGAGAAGCCTCCTGATATTATTTGGGATCCAGCGACAGAAATGCAAAATTGAGGTTGCTATTTTTAAAACAAACAAAGAAAGGTGACAAACAACAATCGTGAAAACTTCATCCCCTGCAGGTTTGGTCAAGTATCCACATTTCACGTGTTCAAGCTGATCTGTGCACACACTCCCCGCACACAATGGGACCCCTTAACAATGAAAATGGTATTAAAAATCTCAACTTAGATGTGAATACAGTATCTTGGGGAAGCAATCATAGTGCCTATGTTAAACTTGTTTTAATAGTAGTAACTTAAATACTTGGGGAAAAGAACTAAGATTTTGGCTAGGTTGGGTTTTATGGTGGTCATTTGGTTTTTGGGGTTTTTGGGTTTGGTTTCTTGTTGGGTTTTTTGTTTGGGTTTGTTTTGTTGGGGTTTTTTTTTAACACAGGTCTTGTATAAGAAAACACAGCAAACATCACAGTTCCATTTTCAGAAAACCACAGCCTACTTACAACCAAGGCAGTACAGAAGGAAACTGAAAGTAGAAAAGAGAGTAACAAGTTGCAAAGGCAGTTCTAGTAACAAGTCATTTTAAAAAGCAGATGACCAAAATAGAAAAATCCCAAATTAATAGTTACAGTAAACTGTGCTTTCAAAGTTGTGTGATAAGTTAGTTACTGAAGATTCTGTCAAAGGGATTTTCTTCAGAATGAAGTCGGAGAGTCTATGGAGGCTGGTTTGTCCTCTGGCCCGTTTCTAACCAGCAAACTCTGATTCTGCTCACTCCAGGAATTCCACCAAGCTCAGAGGAGGGACACCAGCAGCGAGTGAGGACAATACATGATCTGTTCCTGAACTCAGGGGAATTAATAACAGAAACCTGTGTAGTCCCACGGTTCATACAGTCAAGGCTCTCAAGAATGCATTATGAAGCCAGAGCCCATGGCTTTGGGGTTCAAGTGTGCAAAAGCACCAGAAGACTTGTGCATCACCTCATACTCAAGAGACCCAAGCACTTGGGAGTAGATTCTAAAGAAATTAGAATGCTGAAGCTACTTTTTCTCTCTAACTTTTTCCCAGATAATGCTGTGCTGCTTTCTTGGGAGTTTCTGACCCACCAAGGAATCCACCCATGGAGGTGGCTGTGTGGGGCTGTATTCAGTCAGCACACCCCCACTGGGTTATGGAAATCTGCATTTAACCCTAGAACTGTAAACTTTGCCAGTAAATTCCAATGCCATTTATTTCCATACCTTGCCTCAGGACAGAGGTTCTCATTCCCTAAGGAGGACAGGCCTGGGAAGTGCAAGGGGCTCTGCATCGCTGGGCAGTGACACAGGAGCAGGAACACAACACCCTGCTTCTGGTAAGGGCAATGTCTCTGTCCCCTCCTCATCCCCTCCCACCTTCTATGGAAGGAAAACCAGCTGCTTCTGAGCCCCATCTATACATCTGAAATCCTATGGACAGGGCTAAAAAGTGGAATGTACCTCTAAGGGCATCTGTAAATGATTCCAAAATGCAAGACACTGAATAGGAAAAGGAAGTATGGCACCAAGACTTAGGTGGAGTGTAAATTTTCCAAATTAAAGACACTACAGTTCTACAGAAGAGATCAGATGAGAGGATGCCTGGCAAGAGGTGTGGAACATCATTTTATAAAGAGCCTTAGGGATTTAGATACCCAATACTCTTTCATTCCTAGTGGCTGATTCCCTTCTCCTTTGAACATCCATGTGGGCTGGTGTTAGGTTCCCTGCTTCTCTCCTAAGGATAAAACAATGAAGGCTTTTTTTTCCAACATATAGAATTGAATTTCCAAGGTTCACTTCTGGAGTAAGAGCAACCACTTCACATTCCAAAAGTACTTTATTGTAAAGACACAATTTCCTCAACTTAGTAGACCTGAAATCAGAAGGTACCTTTTATCAATACACATGGTCCTCACCATCTTCTGACTCTTGAGCTGTTGTTTCTCTAGCCTCTCTTTACACCAGCTCCATTTCTATTGTGCAAAGTTCCTCTGTTCTATTATGCAAAACACTTTTCATCCATTTAGACAAAAGAGCTGGACTTCAAGAGATCCTGTGTTCCCATAGCAGAAGTTTGGTAGTCAGCAAATTCATATGGTTCATTTTATATGTCCAGTTACTTGATCCCAACTCCTTTCTCACCCACATGATACGAAGGATTATTCTTCTATTCATGCCTCACAGTCTTTTAATGGATTTAGGGCACAGCTCTTAAAAATGTATAAGAGAGACAGGCATCACATGATTTTGCTATGGATATTTTATGAGCAAGTCTGGGTGCATGCTGTGTGCTTGAAACAAAAGACTGCACAATGTGCTACCAGGGCAGGAGCTGTGTCATTATGTCTTGCATTCAAGGCTTCTGGGAATCTTGGGCAAGAAAAACAACAAAACAAAGGCATGGGAGAGACACCAGGATCGAGTAAATGGGTCAAGACAGCACCGATACAATTTGTTGCTATTAAGACCTGTAATTCAGTCATCTGTCAGAGAACAAATCCGATTTAGGAAGCAGCAGCCGGGCCCCTCCTTTTTTATTGGCTGCTATTTAGGGGTTGCATTTGTTAGTTAATTAACTTAAACTACTACCTTGAAAAGACAATACTGGTTCCTACGTGCTTCTTGCTTCTGCACCTGTAACAGCCACCGTGAGATGTTTTGGTACCAAGAACCACTTCAGCCATTATTTATCACTGGAGTGATTAATTGACATCTGGAGCATAAACTTCCACTGCTACTGGCCTGATTAAAGGTGTTGGCTGACATTTTTCAGAGCATTCAACCACCAAAGAAGACATCAGTGATGTTCAGGCACTCGAATCTCTCAGATGTGTTTTCAAAGAATGTTCTTGCAATGCTTGATCTATTCCTTGAAAAAGATGGACACAGGATGGAAGTAGGGATACAGTTCACTATCCACTGCTCACCAACCTTTCCAAATCTACTTCTTTTACCACCACTGCAAACACCAAAAAAATGCTATTTCTATTTTCTTTATTCTCTTTGTATCATTTTCACTATTAGATAACTACAGACCAGCACACTCATGTGGTGCTTTACAACTGCAGAGCTGGAGGAAACTGTCCAGCTCAGTACCAGTAACAAATACCCAAATTCTAACTGCAAGCACATGCATATAAGGGCATCTACAGCTACAAATGTGGGTGTTTTTCTTGCAATCTTACTCAGAAATGAACTTTTAAAGAATCAGCTTTGCCAGAGATATTAGCTTCAGTCTTCAGTTTCACTGCAGCTTCCTCACCAGGGAGGGCATGAAGGAATTTTTATGCATTACTTTTACGTGTCACTCTTTTTCCTATTGGGAAATTTGAGTCTCCTAACAATATATTCCATGGATCCACAGCAACCCCATAATAAGACTTAGAACATACACTGTCTTTTGTAAATATTACCTTATTATACTAAATGTAACAACTTCAGTTTGCTATTTATGGGAATGCTCTTCCTCAAGATGCTTCATAGTAGAGAAATGTAAATACCTCTGAAGTGGTAGTTTCTATAGAGACTTATTTTTCCACTGAATTGTAGAATAAACAGCCCAATTTTCTACAAATCTGGAGCATCTCTCTAAAGTGGCAGATAATGATACTTTACCACTCTGTAACCATTTATGTCTTTGAAGCTTGCTGTAAATATGAACCACTTATGCCTTTGGGAGTATCCTTAGGTATTATCATTAGCCTCACTAAGAAAGGGAGGTAAAAAGAGCAGGTAAAAGACTTTACACAGAGTAGGGTGGCACTGCTCAGCAGCTTCATGTGCATCACACGTTTACTGCTGGCTCTGTGACAGTTCACCTTATCCCAGCCTCAGAAATGATCAGTTTCACTCCCAGCAAGATCAGGTCTCTCTCAGCAGTAGCTCTGGATTGAGGGCTGAACATGACCCCAAAACAGGCAGCAGGATTTTTTGGAAGCTCAGTCAGTTTTAGCCAATGGATGTGTGAGGAGTTAGCAAGTTCATCTCAGGTTTGGCAGTGAGGCTGCTTGGAACAGCCCTGGTCTGGGGCTGGTTTGTCTACAAGACTTGCAGCTTGCAAAAAAACTAGTACTGGGAATCCATTTTTCCTGGTGTCAACACAGCCTGAAGAAGCCTCCGTGACAGCAGCCATGAGGAATTTCTCTCCTCCCCTCAGCTCCTTAGGGAATGCTGTGCCCATCCTGTAAGTTGAGGGAAGAAGCTGAAACTCTCCTGGGCAGAACAACCACTCCTGGGTTTTTTGTTGCCCTTTTTTACAGGGAACAAACACAACAGCACTTAAAACACAGTGAGAGTGCAAAGCCCCGCTTGCCCATGTGTGTCCCCTGACCCCTTCCCTGTGCACTGGGGCTGTTCCTGCCCCCTCGGCTGCTGTGGAAAGGGGCCTGGGCACCATCATTCATCCCCCAAGGTGTTCAGCTGCCAGATCTCCCTGTGGCTGATTGTGCTGCACATCCCTGTCCCTGCCACCCCAGCCCCGCGCAGATGCCGCGCGTTAGTGCTGAGATCAGTGTGGGAGTCGTCCCTCCTCCACACACCAGATGGTTCTGCGTTTGTTTTTAGTGCTTACCTATCTGCTCCTCGACTCCTGAGAGTCATGTGAATCTGGGAAGGGAAAAAAAGAAAAGACTTCCCCAGCAGCTCACAGAAAAAATAATTATCAAGAAGTTTCCTTTTCACGTGTTATCTGAAAACAAAGAGAATGTACTCAAGAAACATTCAGAACTTTCTCAGAAAGGAGGGAAATCAAGAGAGGGGCAGATATGGAAAGTTCCTCGGTATCCAAACAGTGTGGACAGCTCAGGCAGTGTTCCCTCTGCTCCAGGGACAGATGAGACACCCTTCAGACCAGACTAGATTGGATTAGATTGTCCAGCAATCAGTGCTGGACTAGATTGTCCAACACTTTGGCTGCTTTCCAGTTGCACTGCATAATGAAGAGCAGGTATTTTCCACTTTAACCTTGTCCTTCCTAAACCAGCAGCATTCAAAAGATGGTGAATCTGCCTAAAATAACAACAACAATCCATCTGATTTCACTCTTTCACTTTTAAGAATGAATATGTTTTGATTTTATCGAAACAAAACAGGTCATACTTCTGCACTACCTGTGCAGTAAATGAACCTGTAAATATATAAATAAATAGAAACTAGTGCAAGTGAGGCGTTTCGTGTGTGATATTTCTTCTCTGGACTTTTCAACCCAGTACAGTCCTACTAACTGTTGTGATTTATTCTGAAAGTTGAACAAGATCCAGTTCCTGAGGGTATATAATTATGTCTAAAAATTTTTTCTCCAACTTGATTGCATGAAGAAGCCTTAAAGTGCGACCGACCCATCTGCGTTCTCAAGACTTAAAAACAGGAAGGGAAATGGGGAGATCTCCAAATGAATTTGTAAAAAAGCATCTGAGGAACACCTTGTAAAAGCCTGTCTAAGGTTTGCGGATACCTGACACAGACAAGTGTGGTAATGCTGACATGCTAAGATAGAAGTTAGGTCATTTTATCCCTGGAGCCTTGGATCCTGTCAGGATTGATGCTCCTTCCCTAGTAACCCTCACTTAGCATGATAAGCAGGCCAGGAGCAAATCCAAAACATGATGAGGTCAAAATTGCATCTTTTATGATCACATTGTTGTGAAGGGAAGCAATAGGAGGCAGCAGCTCAGCTCACAGCAAAGGAGACAATGGCAAAGTATAAAACCTAAAAATAGGGACCTCTGCAACAAAAACACCCTCACCCAACTACGCAAGCAGAGCCACTCTTCCCTGATCCTTCCTTTCCTTTTGTAGATCTCTCCCACCTCCTGCTTGGGCTTCTCAGCTTTACAATCAGAGCAATCACAGAGCACACAGAGGGGTGAAGTGTGCCAGGCACCAGAACTGGCTCCTGCTTCCTGCGGGGAACTGAAAGGGTGTCCAGCTACTCCTGGAGGTGATGGCACTGCTAAAACCACTGCTGGGGCCTGCATGGATTCAGCCAGAAGTGCAGCATCTCTTCCAGTGAGGGAGAACAGTTTTGGAAAGACAAGGGTCACCTCAAATCATCAGGCTGGGTATCCTCATGGAAAAAAACCAAGTTTTAGGTTCTTTTCCATCACTGTATTATCCTTCATTTTCTTCCCATGGCTAGGGCTTGATGAACACCCATTTTCCTTTCCCCACTGCCAGTGTCTGGTGCTCTTACATCCTGTCCCACTTCATCCATATCCCCCCATGCTGCAGAGCCCACTTCTCCCCAAAAGTGGTTTCATTTCCTCCCCCACTTCTCCCACCACCAGAAGCCCTCTTTCCTCCTATTCCCAGCAGAGAGTCCTTTGCTTCCCAGCTGATTTGAATTCCTCCCTCCTTCTGTGGGCGAAGAATCATTCAGAGCAGTGGCATTTCAAACTCTGCAGAGAAGGTAGGTAGACTCAATCCCAAGTGGGAGTGCATATCAAGTACAGTGGTAGTGGGTGCACCCAGCCCCAAGACCAGCAGTTCCCAAACTTTCCCGGTGTATAAACAGTGCCTAAGGGCTGGATGCTTCCTCCTGGACATTTGTGCTGATGGCAACTACCACAGCTAAAACCAGTGCCACGCTATATATATATATATAAATAAATATGTAACATTTAATCTGTAATCTTTGTACTGTGTATCATTATTATACCATATCATTACATTATACCATTATCATCGATCACAGAAGATTCAGAAAGAAGTTAGAAATATTATCTAGAAGAAAACACTGTTAAAAAAATGGGGAAAAGGTTTGCATTCCATTTTAACACCTGGGAGGACAGACTTCTTACCATTCAATGCTTCTATTTCATCAGTGGTGTCCTTTCTATGAAGAACCACTGAATGCAACATTTTTAAACTTGTGGCTTATCAACCAACTACTGTCTTTTCTGCTGAAAGTGGAGTTTAATTCTTGCCTTACCTCTGCAGAGGTGGTCTTGGTTCCTGCATCACCAACAGAGCCCCTTCTAGTTACAGGGTGATTGGAACCAGCAACCACAGAGTCTCACCACAGCACATCTCAGTGGTATTTTCATTCTGAGTCACCATTTGATTCAAGGCAAGAAATAAAATTGCCACTGGTGGAAGTTCTGCATAATTCTTTATCACCTGAGCACATGGAACAGAAAAGCAATAGAATGAATTAGTCTAGAACTTGGTGTGCTTAACAAATGTTGTTTAATGACTCTGTTCAGAACACCTACATGTTTTGTTCCTGTTACTTGTACAGCTCTTACATGTGACAAAGAGACTAATTTTTTAACAGAGGAGGGAGGAGAGAGAACAGCTATGGACTCTTTTTTTACTGAGTATAATAATAGTAATATGGGGCTCTATACCATCTATGTCTCAGTGACTTCTTTTAAACATGCTTAGCCTATAATTGAAGGATAATTTTTCTTATTGCCAACTCCATCAGCTCACACTGACATCAGAAAACCCAACAGTGTTCTGGCTAATGTTTCATCACCAATAAAGAATTTTGAAAACTGAATTTTCCTCTGTGTGCACGAGGACAATCCTTAAAATTATGGCTTTGGTTGTACCCAGCAAAGAGGCTGCAGCACATACGTGCCCCATCAGTGCCTTTATGCACTGGTGCATCCTGGACATGAATCCCAGAATCCCAGAAAGGTTTTGGTTGGAAGGGAACTTAAAGTTCATCTTGTTCCAGCCCCCTGCCATGGGCAGGGACACCTTCCACTATCCCAGGTTGCTCCAAGCCCCATCCAACCTGGCCATGGACACTGCCAGGGGACAGGGCAGCCACAGCTTCTCTGGGCTGCAAAAGAACCTTTGCAAACAGATGTCATGTTGCTTTTTCAGGAGAGCCACCTCTTAGATTGAAAAATCTACTTAAAACCAATAAAACTTTTGTTTTCCTTTGGTCATGCTTTTTCTGTGTCTGATCCTGCCACAGTTCAGATTCCCGTGGTGTAATTAAAGAGACCACAAGTGACAGAGAAAACAAAATATGTGCAAGTGTTACATATAAAAGTATTGAGGACAAAGGTTCTTTTAAAATCTCGGTTTGGAGCAAACTGACGTTGCAGTTTTTCTCACTTGGATTTCAGACAGAGGCTAGCAAAATTTACAGTAACAAACCCTTTAATTCTTACTCCATTCAGAGAATGACTCAGCACTGCAAGGAAAAGCAGCCTAAATGTTGTGAAGTTTTGACAAACCAGCCGAGGAATGAGCAAGCAGGAGTCCAATGTGGAAGCAGTCACAGAGTTTATATCTGAGGAAAACTTTGCTGATTACATTTTGGAGGTGGTTTGTCACAGGACGGCCTCACTGCAAAGTGAAATCCCACGTGTGCATTGAATCCAGTGCCAAAGAATTCCCTTCTGGGTATAAAACTGGTCAAAGAATTCCAGGAAGCCCTTCCTTACAGAGGAAGCTAATTCAAAGTCCCCAAATGCATACCAAAAAAATAACTTTCCTTCCACATTTCTCAATCTCAGGCACCTCTTTCTGCCTTCAGGGTGCCTCCACCACTATTTTCAGAGTTCTCTTCTTTCCCCCATCTCCACAGACAGCTCGTCCTGAGGAACTCACTGGCCCAGCCCCCACTTGTCTCCAGCTTGGGATGACTCGTGCTGCTCCCAGATACGTTTCTTGAGAGCAACCCTTTGATAAGCTGCACACTGAGATAACCCCGGGTTCCCTTCCTGCATCTCCTGACAGACCTGTCAATTTGCCCAGCTTCTGGAGGAGACACAGTGAGACCAGGAATGGAGGGGTCAGATGAGGGGTATCAGAGATAAGGAAGATGCCAGGATCTGGGGGAGGGCAGGGGGAAAGGGAAGAGGTTATGCAGGACCAGAGGCTGGAGCTGATCACTGTGGAAGATGCTCTGGGGTGAATTTGTAATGTGGCTGCAAACCTCTGTGACAGCACAGCTGGGAAATCTCAGTGCGAATCCCTTCAGTTTCTACACTTCACATACAAAAAGAGCATAAATATTTTTCTTCCTCTGGCTAATTCTTATGCAAATAGAGGGAAGTTACAAGTTTTAAGAAGTTGCTGCTCCACTGTCCAGGTTCACATCAAGTCTTTGCTTCACAGATACGAAAACATGAACACATCACGTCTGGGAAGAAAAGCTTCATTCCAGATCCAGGCTGGATCACAGACAAAAGCTGGCATAACCTCAAATCTCCAGGAGAAGCCATCAGGGGACACTAAGACTGATCTCTTCCTGTGCCTGTTGCAACACATCTGCTCGGGCTGGGATTCCGGGCCATCCCCTTTCTGACGAACATCAGCAAGCAGCGTGTGCTCCTGAAGGCTTTTACATCTGCGTCCGACTCACGCTCACTCCAGGGGTTCCTGTTTCATATCCGGCTCTGATGGCTCTGTGTGTATTGTGTACATTCATTTCAAGTACACACAGGGGGCACAAACAATTGTAGAAGGATTATAAAGTCTGAGAATTTGTTAGGGGCCAGCTTGGTGTTAAAACCACACTCCCAGTACACAAATGCACATGGACACTCTGCACCACAGCTTGTATTTGAGAGGAAAGCTAAAGCACAAAAATAAGAAATTTGGTTCCCAGCAACCTTCTAATGTGCACCTTCAGAGAATTCCTAATTTTCAGAATTGTTACCAATGTGACAAACTGGCTGCTGGAGCCAGCAGCTCTTCCCCATCCCAGTAAAGTGCATTGCTGTAAGTCCTTCAGAGGCAGTGATCTCTGTGAGAGGGGATCAGAGCAGTAACAGACACAAGTGTTGGCTCCAATGAATCTGAAGAGAAACATTTCTCTCAAACAGTTGAAGTGTGTTGCAGAACCTTGAAAATCTTGTGGTTTTCACTTTTCCTTTGGGAAAGAAATATTTTGGTTTCTAACAAACAGATCTTTGCATCTGAGGCCTGCATGGACACTGCTCTGACAGGGAACACGGCCCTTTTTGCCATCAGAGAGCTCCTGTGCTGCCTATTCCTGCAATTCCAGACAGCAGAGATGGGATTCCAGGCTGCTGTGGGGCATCCTCAGCTCACACCCACAGAGACTGAACACGCAATTCTCTGCCGACATGATTTTTCCTACATCTACCCCTGTGCTGGGCACTAATCCAGGGAAGTTAAAAACCCTCCCCCATGACACCCACTCAGCACTCCAGTATCTGTTTCCCAATCCTCCTGATAAGTGTGCCTGTTATTCTGTTCTAATCTTCTCCCAAACACACCAACATGCCCTGAAATGAAACAGCAAAGGAGAACTCAAACTAAGCGTTTACCTGCAAGCAATTTTCCAATAAAAAGCAGAAAAATATGTCCCAGTCCAAACCCAACACAGCATCACATCTCCTGTCTGTGCTCCTCAACAGCAGGGACCATGCCAGGATATTCATTGAGTGCTACACTCAGCAGTCAGACATGAAATATTTCATGCAGTAAAACACCAAGGGCAGGTTGTTTGGTTCTGCTTTTCATTCTGCAGGTTACAAATGTTTTGACAAATTTATCTGACTTGCAATCAGTAAATAAACAAGGCCTAAGACACTTGATGAAGAAACTGTATTTCCCTGATAGAAATACTTTCCCATATCATCCCCAAAGGGAATGTAAGTCTTCAGTGAGTAATACACCAGTCCTACTCCCATAGCCTACTCAGTTAGACCCAGATTACCTACATCCCCTGAGCAAGAACTGCAACACAGTTACTGCTGCTTTTCAGTAAAATCTCGGCACAGATCAGACTCTCTGAGTTACGTGGTTAATGCTGTCAGTCACTGTGCTACAGATGTGCTCCTGTGAGCAATGCTTACACCTCCTGTCAGCTCTAAAGGTATAAGAGTAGAGTATATCCATGGGAAAGACTCATTACAGATTCCTATTTCAATTTAATCTTCATTGACAAACAGCATTTTGGGCTTTAGGACTCACATGCATTCCCTCTCTGAGACAACAGGAAGATCTTCTTTCTTCCAGCTCCCACTATCAGATGCGCCCTAAAAAAATCTCCTGAATTGTTTCAATACCAACACAAGGATTCTTCAGACTGAGGAAGAGAAAGAGAGGGCTGTATACCACATGAGAAAAAGGACTGCTCCTGCATCACTGGTTCTCCTTAGAAACTTAGAGGAGGATGCTTTGTGTACAGAACTCAGCACTCTGGGAGCATGAAACCCCTCTCAGTTCACTACAGGCACAGCAGATCCAAATGGATCATGGAGATGGTTATTTGTGTGTATTTAGAGCACCTCACAACTCAGAACAGGTTGAAGACTGAACATCCAAATAAATGCATCTGAGGAATCAGAGAGTACAGTTTTCTCAGTCACCAAAACTGCTCTGCAATTTTTCATCTCCATTTACATCTGCTTTTCTGTCTCCTAAAAGTGCTTGTATATATTTAACTGTTTCTAATGGACTATAAAGAACTGTGAAGAGTTTACACTTCCCTGAACATGACCTGAAGGCTTCAGATGTATTCAGACAGAAATCACATACTTTATTAAAGATAAATTATGGCACTACAGAATCAGATATAATTAATATAATGTGTCCTCATTCTCCAGGGAGGGGAAAAAGAGAGTGATTATCACTGTGAAATATCAGCCGTGGATTAGACAGAGTAAGAAAGAAAAGGATTAAAATCTGGATTGTGGCTCTTGGTCAGATATACATCTTTAGCGGAGCAAATTTCACCTAATAAGTCATTTTTCCTCCATCCACCAACCACTAATCTCTGGTAAGTATGTTCCAGGTTACAGACTAGAGTGGAAATCCATGGAAAATGCAGGCAGGGTGCAGATCCTGGATACCTGTATTTGTGGTGCTGTTGACACAGCAGCGGCTCGGGGTGCTCCTGCTCCAGCCACGTTTCCTGTTTCTATAAACATGCTCTGTTTGAAAAGGGGCTACTCTGGGCACACATGTGCACTTTATGGCCACTCCTGTGCCAACATAAATCAGCCCCAAATGCCATCTCGGTGACATAATGTAGGACTTATGCTTAAGGGAGTCCACATCCATAAGCGAGTGGTTTCCAAAGTAATTAATTTGAGGAGTCCACTTACATTTCAATCTCCCAGCCAGACAGGCTGCCCCGTGGTTCCCTTGGCTTTTTTGCCTCAGACTCCCCAAATTTCACTCTTCCATTTCCTCCACTTCCTCACCTTTCAGGGTCAGAGTTTAACACCGCAAAGGGAAATGAAACAGAGAAAAACAAAACAAAACAAGCTGTGAAGCAGATTAAAGCCACATTTGACATCCAGAGGTACATGGTTCCTTTTTCAGCTGCAGATATGAAGTAGTAACAATTTTGTGTCCGCAACTCAAACAGTGTAAGCTTGTGTTTTGAAAACAAAGGAGGTTTTCTAAGTGCATCTTTGCTCAAAAAAAAAAAAGTCATGGCTTTTAAAATCTATTCTATTTAACGGTCAAGTCAGCTGAATTCTTAATTGCTCTTTTCTAATTGCTTAGAAATGGCCTGGAAAGTAGAGAGAAACCCTCTTACAGTTCCCTCCACTCTTGGTGCTCTAAATGCACCATCTCTGAGGGGAAGGTGCTTGCAGAGCAAGCCACAGAAATGTGTGCTTCTGCTTCTTAGAGAGGATGGGTCTGCCAAGGGCCTTCTCCTGAGCAGCACCAAGAGAATTGCCATCAGCCCATGGCTCTTGCAGAGCTCCTGCTCTGACTGCACTGTTCAGCAACATCCATCTGCTCAGAGAGACTCACTCGCTGAGGACAGAGTTCAACTCCTTTCCCAGAAAATTAACTCCTACTACCTTCTGTGGAGGCTGGATCAAATGCAAATGAGAAGACATGCAATTAGTCATGGGATAAAATGGCCCATAGGATTCAAGAGGAGAGATGCTTTACAGGAGGTAATTAGCTTCTGCTTACCCAATTTATACACAGTGCCCTGAGTCAGTAGGCGTGAGGCCATTTCATGGCATCAACCCTAAGCCAAGGATTCCATGTTTCCCCAGCAGAGAAAGATGGAACTGTTTCCCACAGCCAACACAAAGGTTCTTAGCTTGGTCCCACATTTCTTCCTATAAGGCCCCCTCAGCTCATGAGGAGGTCACAGGGCTTACAGCCCATTTTTGCAGATCCCAATCGATTCTGAAACTGCAGTGTTCCCACATTTGTTTGTGCAATACTAGTGCAGAACCTGTTTCTATCAGACAACCTGATTCAATCTTCACGCTTTTTGAAGAAGAGGACAGTGATGATGTGGACATTTCCAATGCAGAGATCTCCTCTGGTTCATTTTAAATATTCAACCTCACCTTCAGAAGGGATTCCAGCTTTGTTTCTGGCTTAGTCTGATGAGTGTGTAGCCCATGCCAGGGCAGACTGAATACTTGAAGCACAGATTTCTTTCTGTAGAGGTCATAATTCCAGCATGATCGATACAGAATGGAGGAATGAGAAGCCAATAAGAGAGGTCAGACTTCATGGACCTGGTGAGAAAGGCCCAGAAAAAGAGCATAAAACCCTGTAGCAGGGTATGAGATGGCATGGCAGGGACTAACCTTTCTCAGTGAATAAATATTTAAACTTTTACTAAACTACTAACAAGGAAGAACTGAAAGACCCTCACTTCCAAGTGGATTATTGCAGTTCTTCTTTCTCATCTGGGACCCAGAAAATCAAATTTCAAAATCCACTGCCATGCTTTTGAAAATCTAATATAATTTGCTGAACACCAGTGGCTTTTTCTACAACAGTTTAAATAAACGTGCAACACTTAGCCATGATTATGGAGATCTGAGGGAGGAACAAGATTTTTCTTTTTTACACTTGGAGTTATTCCTCTGTACTTGCCTTATGTCTGAAGAGATTTAAACAGAGGGGGAAAACGTGGAGGGAGTTATTCAAGGGAGTTATTCAACAAAATAAAAAAGTGCATGTGTACACTCACAGAAGCAAAAAAAACATGCAGAAAGTTAAGTTCTTTATAAAAATCTCCTTTATTTTAGGGGAGAAAATGTGATGATTGCATGATTTTTATGTTTATGTAAAGATAAATGAACAAGTAGAATAATTGAACAAAGCCATTAATCAAGACCAAACTTCCCAGGTACAATTCAACTTAATTTATGGTCATATTGGACCCTCTTGCTCATGTTCAGAGTTTTAAAGGGTGGTTCTGGAGCTCAAAGGTGAAGCAAAAGTAGCTTTTCAACACATCATCCCAAATTCAGAACTGAATTCTGCTGCCACAAGGCAAATGGATGATTCTTCCAACCTGGAGATGGAAGAGCCCTGAATGAGAACACACTGCAGGGATCAGCCCCAGCTAACACAGGAACAAGTGAGATGAGAGTGGAGGAGATAAAATGAATGTGCAAGTAGGAAGGAGACACAGCACAGACTGGGAGCTTGTCTAGATTTTTTGAGCTTTTAGGAAAATAAATGTCTTCCATCACATCCTGTCTCTTGCTTTAGTGATCATTTTGCAACTTGCAAATTTTTATCAGCCAAAAAGAGAACAACACTGTACTTTGCACGTGATGGTAGAACATGCTAAACTGATTGGATGATACCCTGTGCCAGATTAGGGATCTCTCTGGTCCTTCTTGTATCTATGGTTGCAACCACGCACAAAAATGTAACAAAAAAGTAAAAGGAAGTTTGCAAGAGGCAGCTCTGGGCAAATCTGCCCACAAGAAGTTCCTTTCTTCTCCCTAAAAGTCAAAGCCTCATTTGCACTCTGAAGTAATTCCTGTGCCTTACACAATCCTTAATTATTTCCAATCCTTGCTTTAGTCACTGTAAGTGTCCTCATAAACCAGATAAATGCACCTTTTGGAGGGTTCACTTCTTCCTGGAGATTCTGTGGCAATTAATTTATTTTAAGATCCAGATAGCTTCCAAGATGCCTTAATCAACAGCACATCCTGTCCTCACCACGAAGCTCCTGAAATTTGTATGTGTCGAGGCCAGACTCCAAGAATGTGGACAGGTGCCCACAGGAGGGGGCAAAAATGCCAGAATTTCCCAAGCTATGGTAAACACGGGGCCGAGTTCCCTGCCCAGCAGCTCCTGCCACACATTTGGGAAGAGGAGGTTTGAATCCAGCCAGTTACTCTTCCTTATCCTGCTCCAGGGAGCTGCACCACCAGACACCCACCTGGGAGAGGTGCTGTGGATGCCCATCTTCCAGCTGCCCCTGGAACAGGATTCTGGCTGCTGGGAAGTCCTTCAGGAAAGACTAAGGGATGAAGAAAGTGGAAACAGAACAGCTGCAGGGATACTCCCTGCCTCTGCTACTCCCAGAAGTTGTAGTCTTGGGGAGAAGGGGCAAGGAGCTTGAATTGATGGGTTTAGGTCAGGGGAAGAGGTGGAAGAGTATGTGGGAGGACCTGGGAAATAAAACCAGAGAATTGCTGCAGAGAACCAGAGATCCTTTGGTCAGCACGGGATCATGCAATAAGCCAGGAATGAAATCATGGCTTGAGCAATGACTTTGTGCCATCAATACAATCCTGTGGGGAGTAGACATGGAAAGGGTGGACTCAGCCTGGAGTTTTCACACTTAGGAGCACAGGCAGGGAGCCCAGCTAAAGAGCTGAGGGGGAATGATTTATGAGGACAGAGCTAAATGGTTAAACAACAAGTAAGGGCAGACATAACAGTCTACAAATACCCACAGAAGTAAATGTCAAGGAGTGTGAGGAATTTTTGGAACAGCAAGATAAACTTCCCAAGACTAAGATGCAGTGGCTTGTAACACACTTGCCCAAATAGCTGAAGTTTTGGTCATGACCGGCTTGAGCAAAGGATGAGCAAAGGGAAAGGCAAGGAACAAACCTGTGCTGTTCAACAGGTGAAAGGGATTATTCAACTCTGTCCCAGGTAAGCTCCAGGTCTCTATCACCAGAGAAGCTACTGGCAATGTTCAGCAAGGTACAGGAGTTGGAGACAGGACTTTGGAGCCCTCCTGCAGCCGCTTTTCCCCTTGGGATTTTTGTGGTAGCAGCAATTACAACTGTGATTTAATCGAGACAGTTTCAGGTTGATTGTACAGATGAAGTCACACAGCTGCTATTGCACAACATCACTCAGAGCTAGAAAGACTACCCACCACAGCAGTGTCACTACAATTAACATCCAATTTGCCCTGGATAAAGGCTGAGTGTTAAAATTGCACCTTATCTCATGCCCACTTCAGCCCCTGAAATAGCTCTTAACTAGACACGAAGTTTGTTCTGTGATGAGCACCTGCATGAGGGGTGAGATCCAGCCCAAGGTCATGTCCCAGGGAGGGAAAGATTCCCAAGGAGGCCTGGGGGATGTGCCTGATGCTTCACATGAGGAAAAAGAGCTGCTAGGGCTACACTGAGCAGCCATACAAGGGAAAGGGAAGGAATGCAAAGCAAAACTCAAACAAACAAAAAGGACCTTGGAGTTTTTGTTCACAGTGTGGCATTGCAGCTGTGGCAGGGTCAGGAAAAGAGACAGCAAGGTAGAAACAGAGAATGGGATTGGCTCTGAATCCCTCAGACTGCAAAATTATTGCCTCATTAAAGGAAATAAATTAAAGGTAAAGGGGAGAAAAGAGCTCATACATAGTCTTGAATTGTGGTAAGGGGGAGAGGAAAGGGATAAAACAAACCAAAGGCACAGCCACAGGAAACAAATGCAGCTCTAAGATACCCTCTATCTCCTCTTTTCTGACAGATGTCCCATTCCCAGTCCCCGGGGATTGGTTTGTGCACTCAGGAGGATAAAGCAGTTTCCTTACTTCTTCCTGCCTTGATTGAGACACTGGATCACTAACATGGAGTGTTGCTTAACTCAGGGCAGGAACCTACTTCTCACTTAGCCCTGACTTCTGAAAAACAATCTCAGTGCTGGAGCTCAGTAAAGAGGAGCTACACAACTCCCATGGTGAGGAGGGGACTGAGAGAAACCCAGGGAAGCTGCAGGGGATTTATTTTGGCTGAGCATCTTTAGGTGGTATGGGGATGGTTGCGAGGTTTCAATACATGCACAGAATGAAACCCATTGCTAAAGTGTCCTAAAGAGAAAAGATGGATTTCAGAACTATTACAAACAAACTGCACTTTATCTCCCATTTTAAGGCTTGGAAAGAGATGACCATCCTAGGGGAAATGCCACTCAATGTCACAACAACATCTCAAAGCATTTTGGAGATTTAGGTGTTGATTAATGAGACATTCAGGTTCACAAGCCAAAGAAGCTGGGGCATTCTTTTTGCCAAAGGTTTACAAATGGCAGGCAAAAAATTACTGAGGAAGAAAGGCCTTGTAATTAAATGCTTAACTTGAGATTCAGGTTCTTCTTCTCACCTTAATGCCTAAAACACAACAAGAGGTGCCTTCCATACTTGTAAACACTGCATTCCTTAAAGGGACAGGATACAGAGTACAGCTCCCAGTCCTCAGCAAGCTGTCAGGAGCCTACAGTGGGAAGAGCTGCCTGACTATGCAGAGGTGTCATTCCTGTGGTAAATATTTCTAAGAAAATTCAGGTACCCTGGGTGTGGTACCCAGAATTGTGCCAGGGAGAGATTTTGAGTCTATTGTGTTTGTTTCCTTGCTGAGGAAGAAAAGTGTTTTTCACCTCCCAGACTTCTCTGGGGCTTTTTCTCTTCAAGGTTTTTTAGAAAACTCCTGAGCAGGAAGCTAAAACAATTACCTGAACAGAGCCAAACAGTCTGTAAGCTTTGACTCTCCCAAAGAGGCACTTTTTGATGTACAGCAGCTTCCAATGCAGGAGACACCTTCTGCCCTTTAGTTTAGTGGTGTGTTACAACACCTCACACTGAAAACTGAGGCAGAACACAAAAAAAAGAAAACAATCCTTACAGTGAATCTTTACTTTTGTTGGAATCCTTTTCTGGATGTTTATGGCAACCCATAAAGTTGCTGAAACACGCCTGCTGTATTTTTAATTGTCATTTTAAATGCCAAAACCCAGAAGTCCTGCTTGTATTGTATGTGAACACAGTGTCTGCTTATGTTCAAACCCTCAGGCGCTTTAAATAACTCCACTGTACACAGAGAACGTTGTTCATTTTGCTTTTACAATTTTTGCTGGTGTAGAAGGAGCTCTAACGTGCTGAGAACATAAAGGTATGTTCATAAGCAAGGAGCGAGATCACAGCTGGAACCTCCCTGAGCCTTGGATCGCGTTTCGGCAGCGGCACGGGCCGAAAAAGCCGCTTCTTTCTCAGTTTCATTTACAAGAGCCACAAGTGGAACAGCACATAGCAGACTTACTGACGTAAGGCACAGGTGAGTGCACGTTACAGGTCCAGCTCTGTGCCTGATCCACAGGGAATATCAGGCTGTTTCAGCCAGACTTTAGAGCCATTACCGCCGTAGCCCTGGAGGAACCTGGGCTGAACCCTGGTGTGTTAGTAAAGGTGGCAGCTGCCATAACAGACTTCTGTGTAGGTTACAAATTTGGGGCATAAAATGAGGGTCTTTTTATTGATTCCAGTGAGTTTCGTACCAAGCCTCCATTGTTCTGCCCTAAAGAATAAACCATTAGAGAATTTATAAGCTAATTTGTTGGGTTTTTTTCTTTCAAGGATTAAACAGGAGCAGATTGTAATTTCCTTTAAATGCATCTATTATTCATGAGTATTCAGTTTTATTATGGACTTAAAAACAACAGCATATATATCTTTATATTCAATTCCAATCTCCTACATGGGCTGTGAAACTCACATTTTATGTTTAGTTGTGATTGACCATGAAAGTCAGAGGGTAATACGTGTTCCCTGAGTAAAGACACAGACAGGTATCTGGCCAATGTTCATTTTTCACATTAGTTTTCTGTAAATAATCTTACATGCAATTTTGCCACTTCCTCTCTGCAGGAATCTCTGGGAGTAGGTTAGCACACTGTGGCTTGCAGAAGGCTGACACACAGTATTTATGAACAGAGAGGAAGTAAATTAATTCCAGCATTTGATTCAACATTGGAGAAAAGCTTTTTGCAGTATTTAATCACCCACAGTAACAAGAGGAGGTACAGTCCCTCCTCTAGCCTGGACCTATTACCAGGAAAGGAAAATTGTGCTGAGTTAGGACTAAAAACAAGGGGTCAAAGAAAGAGACACTTCATTTCTCAGTGTCCATCCCATAATGCCAGTCCTGTAACAGCTGCCACTATTTGTAAAACGTGCAGAAGAGGGATAGGTGGAGAAATGAAGCCAACGCACACAAGGTAACACCCTTTTTAAGCAACCACCACTTTCTGCAGTGACCTGTACAAGGGTCATTGGGGGTTTTCCTTCCCTTGGACTCTGGGTTTCCTGAGAGGAAGGAGAGTTGAAATACAGGAACCAGTGGCTGCACACCATTTCCAGCAGCACAGGAGACCTTCCTCACTGACAGTGGTTTAGGAACCACATCTGAATCTCCAAACTTCCTGGTGTTCTCCCTTTGAAAGGAGGGAAGACGGGGGAGGAGATGGGTGGAAAGGGTGAAGAGGTGGTTCTCTTCTTTGAAAGGCCCTGCAAACACGGCAAAACTGCTCCCAAACCCTCAAATCTATGAGGAGAAAAGGTTGTGATACAAGTGGGAAATACAAGAAGTTTTAGCTAATAAAACATGCTGGACTAGCACCACACTTCTGCTTAAAAAGCTGTTTATCATAAACAACAATTACCTACAGTATCATTGTGAGATCGTTAGAGGACTCAGACACTGAAGAGCATCTGGTTCATCTGGGTGAGGCCTGGAAAACAGTGTCCCGTATCAGCAAACACCAGCAATCGATGGATTTTTTTGTGAGGGCTGTTGGAACAGGAGGAAACGCTCAAACTCACACTGCTGGGCCACTCTGTGATCTAATCCTGGCCAGGAAAAAGAAAATCTGCCCCTCGCTACATCTGATAAGAGAAAAACTTCAATTCCCTAGATACGAACATCAGTTTGGCAGGGCTGTGTTGCAGATAATTTTTCCTCCTTTCAAAGGGTTAATGGGACCCCAGAGATAATAAATGGATTAAGCAGCTGTGTAGGTGCTCAGGAGATGAATATAGGTTGATTTTTCACAAACTTAACCTATGCAGAGTGAGTCATAATTTGCACCTTGCGTCATACAATAAATGGGTCTTTTAAAAGTCAACCCACTGTGAATGGGCTGTGAGCTCTCCAAAAGCAAGAATCCTGTTCTCCTGCCCACAGGAGGATCAAAACAGCTCTTCTCCCTAGGTTACAGTGTGATGGCAATAATAGGGACCAAACAAACAACTCCATGTTGTGAGTTTGCCACGTCGCTCTTAAAAGGTCAAAAGGTCAAAAGGTTTTGACTGAAACAACAGTTTTTGTTCATGAAAGATGAATTCTTAATCATAAATGTGTATTAATCTCATTGCTGCTCCTGCTGTGCCTTGCAACGCTGCTTCTTTTTTCAATTATGCCTCGCATCAACTTTTTAATTAATACCTATGTTAGGAAAACCTTGAAAGTTTTGATAAATAACATCTGCTTTTGTGCATTTCAACCGTACACTTCTGTGAGAAGGAAATGTTTCTATTTTGTAGTCAGCCAGGAGAAAGAAAAGCAAGTAGAGAGGAGGTCTACATGTTCACAGGGATCTCAGCACTGAGCAGACAGAATAATCATCTTTTGTTGAATACGAACATAACGAAAAACAAATCCAACAATACCCTTTTGTTCTGAGCAAGAAAGGCAGGGCTTTAATAGTCTTTAAACGAGATAGAAAATTTCCATCCAAATGGAACCATGGAGTAGGTAGACACATTACAGTGTTTTGGAGTTCAGTGATTAAATTTAATACTGTGCCAGGCAGTGATTAGTTGATGAAGGGTGTTCAAAACTAGAATAGAAACAAGGGAAGTGTGGCTCCAGTTTAGCTCTGGGCCTCCCCAGCAGTTTCGTGTTCAGCTTTCTACTTTAATAGCAGTGTCAAACAAAAAAAATTTGGTTTGATTTATTTCCCTAAGGAAACTCAGTGCAACTGTAAACACATAAAACTTCAGCATTCAGTGTCAGATCCCAGAAAGGACCTGAGGTACCAACCAAAGCAGAGACACATATCCTTTTCTTCAGTACTTTTCCAGCTTGCTACCTCAATCCCTGCACTCAGAGCCCAGGTACATGTGAATCCTATTAATAAGCACTGAATTTTCCCAAATCACTGTGCAGGAGACCCCTAATTAAGGCTTCTGAATCCCAGCCTCAGAGCTGGGTGCCTGTGTCCCTTACAGATGTTTGCCTTAGTGCATTAACCCCCCTGGTGAGCCCAGTATGACGCATTGTCCTTAACACTGTACAAAGATGACAAATCCCCCTGGAGAACAGGAGAATAAATCCCTTTTAACTTGGCTGTGACCTCTCCTGAGCCAGCCCAAGCCAGCTTTCTGAGAAGTCACAGCACAACCTGAGCCCGATGGGTACAGGTAGATCAAATCAACTTCACCAGCAGACTTCACCAGCTGTGCAGGGGATGTGAAAGTTCATCTCCTGGGTTTCTCAAATGGAGAATTACCCCCTAAATTCTGACCAGAGACCTTTGAAGGAATTAAAATTTTCACTTTTTTTTTTTTTTTTTCAGTTCTTTTCTTCTTCCTTTCCTGTCATCACCTATTCCTACAGTCCAAGCAAAGGCCATCATCATTCTATTTGAAGCAAGTCCTCTTACATTAATATCTATTTTGGCCCAGACCTGCTCTTTGCTGCATTAGTATAAATCTTTTGTCTTTTCATGGACTTTCTCCAACTATATTCTGGTCTAAGCAAGATTAGAATCTTATTTTGGTGATAATTTGTAGGGTTATGCTAAAGGTCAGCATTGTGCAGGCCACAGATCTTGGTGAAATCTCATCTATTCCAGGGGGAGAGAATTTACAGTTACAATTTACTATAATAGTAACATGATTTTTTAAAAAAAATGATAACTTGTAGATAATGCTTCAAGCTTCTCCTTGAAATTTTAAAATCCATCCATCAAGTAACAATAATTAATCACCAAACATGTTAAGTATTCAAAAAAAGTGTGGATATGACACTTGAGGACATGGTTTAGTGGTGAACGGGGTGGTGGTGCTGGGTTGACAGTTGGATTTGATGATCTCAGAGGTCTTTTCCAACCTTAACAACTCCATGATTCTGTGTTATGTGTGTGAAGTTAGTTGCAGCTTTCACTACAAGGAAGTAAAACAAAAAAGTGTAGGAAAAACTGTGTTGGAGTCTATTTAACACTTCAAATGAATGCTTGTGTAAAGCTCCTCTCAGATTCCTCCATCACAGGCAACTTCCCTGACTGCCAGAAGGCCTGGGAGCTTTTCCCATCAATGTGAGAAGCAAGAGATTTGCACCTTAACAAAAATTTCCAACATACTCTTCACGTATTATTTGTGCTCCAGGTGGTGGTAAGACATAAATCCTGGAAGCTCTCTCCACAATGGTCGAATGCCAAGAAATGGAGCAGTTTACTGGAACAGCAGCAGTTTCTGATGTCTTTGCAATGCCAGTTTCAACTAGAAAGGTACAATATTTTATATTCTGAGAAGCTGAGCTAGACCATTTTGGCAAAGAGTCTGTCTGCCTACCAAGGGTGGGGTAGGTATTTACTATCTCTATAATGACTTCCTACTGCAAGTGGGTCAGGTAATTCAAATAACTCGCCAGAACTGCCCTTGGTGGAGTCTGGTGAAGTCTCGCCTGTAAGTAAATAGTCCCTGAGCTGCAGAGGGCACATCCTCTGTCATGTGATGTCTCAGCCATTTCCTGGCACTGCCCCTCCAACAAATCCTTCACTTTATCTCCCTCCCATTGTAACAGCTTCACCACTGCTGCTGCTGCTGCTGCTCTTTCTGCCATCAGTGGCCTGCTGTGAACTGGAAAAATACCTGCTGAAAAGACCAGTCAAGTACTTAAATGATACCAGAGGCTCCTCCTTCCTCTGCCTCCATTATGGGCAACCATCCAGTCTCTCAGTTGTGCTTGCCCAGCTCCAAACCAAATGTTTCAGCATCTGGCCTGCACAAGTCATCAGGTTTAAACAAAAACTGCAGCAGAAGATTAGTCTGTTGCCTGTGATCAGTGCAGTGCTTGGCTTTCCCTCACGCTGAACCTCGATGCCTGATGTTCAAACATGTGGATCATGTTCATTCTGGCATTTGGAGTGGGGTAAAAGGCACTGTCTGTGTCTGTGGTGAGGTCGGAAATCCCAAATTCGGCAAGCTTGCAGAGGTGCTGCCTTGCACAGTGGTTGAAATGTTAAAAGAGAGGTATGAAGTAGCTCAAATAATAAGAAATAACTACCAGCTCCTACGTGGCTCCTTGAGGCACTGTGGATGGAGAAGGATGTGGCAAATTAGGCAAATTAGGGCCAGGAGTTGGACTTTGATGATACTTGTGGGTCCCTTCTAACTCAGGATACTGTATGATCCTATGAAATCTCCCTTTGCACAAACAGCCTCTCCTGAGAGCTGCTGGGGAAGGACACATGGGTCATTGAAAGAACCTGCAAGCATTCATTATATGCTTGTTTGCCAAAAACACAGTGGCATGGCTTGGTTCACCATAAACATTTTGGGCAATGCTCTTCATATTGTACCAATAACTAAAACAATCAGCAAAAAAAAAAAAAAAAAGATGTTCAAAGACTCATGAGCTCTGGGTTAGATGGATGCATTTTGGGGAACAGCTTCATGGATTTTGGCACTTTAGGGTAGCTTTTTAAAACAAAATTTCCGAAAATGAACAAGTTATTTCATAGATGAACTGTGTTGTCATAAGAAGTTTTGCTTGTCTATCTTTCCAAACAAGCACACTCCTGTAAAGAACAAATGAATGTCAATATTATTCCAAAATGTGTTAGGAAATTAATCCTGTGCCTGTGTGTCACTTCAGGGTACTCTGTTTTGATCTTGCCAAGGTTATCCTTTGGCTTTACCCCACAGAACAAGCCACAAACACGGCAGTGAATGAGTCAGGACACAGAGCTGACCCTAAGAGCAGGAGCAATGCCTCTGGAGAGCATGGCCAGCGGCAGGCATGGAGCAGAGCTAAGGGTGCAGTGTGCAGTAACAGCTGAATGAACAATGACTGGCAGAAAGAGAGAACACTTTGCTGTAAAACTTTTATTTCAAGCTCCTCCACTTCCCATCAATGCAAAAGGCTCTCTCAGGGTCAGGAACACCCGATCTGATGGACCCAAGTCTGCACTGGGAAGACGTGAGCCACACGATGCACGCCCGGAGCGGGAAGGTGGCCCACAGGCCCCGGCACTTCTGAGCAGGGCTTTGAAAAGAGTTTCCAAGGGCCCTACACAAAAAGTCCTTTCAATAGTGCTCCATAAAACACACCTGAAGAAAGCCCGTTAGCTCCGTGCTCTCTGTTTAGCTCAAGTGTTGTTTTTTCACACACAGAAACACGTGTACAGACTTAGTGCACCATACAATGCCCCACTAAAGGCATCAAGTGCTGGTTATAACTCCATCCAAGATCAACAAGGTCTTTTTCCACAAGCAACCCTTTGTGTTTGGGAAGCCTTTGCCCTGAATTTTACTGTCTCCAAGTCAACTAACAGGTGCTCTGCAGTCAAACGTGAGCTATTTAAGTGCAACCTGCATAACAACTTGCCAGGCTGGCAGGCAACCTTAAATAGTAGTTAGGGACTGGAATGGGTAAGTTTTATGCAGACAAACAGAAACACTCCCAACAGGAAAAGAAGGGAGGGGGGGAGGAGGAAAGGAAAATGATATCTTTCTTGGTTTCCATTTAGTTTTCTCTTTAATATGTTGGCATAATATAACCCTCAAAGAAGAGAGCGAGGCTCCCAAAACCAGACACCATGATAATCTGACATTACACAGTGGTTGTTCTTAAAATTTTCCAGTTTTGCTTTGGACAACAACATAATGTGCTGATTGTATATGGGATATTCTCTCCACTCGCACGGGGCACCGATAGCCTTTACTGCTAATACTGGAAGTGTGTTATTTCAGGCAATTTGACTTATATTTTTTTTTCCCCTGGAGAAAGCACTTTGGGGTAGGAAAAAGAAAAAGTGAAAAAGCTCTCTTAGCTAGATGCCAGATGTGTCATTTTGCATTGTAAAGCCACACCACAATTTATAAACCACACAACTGCTCATTTGTGTACCATTCCCAGATCAGATTTTTTAAGTCTGTTTCTGGGATCACTGCATTGTAAAGCATGAAATGTGATGTTTATCAAACAAAAGTCATACCCATTTGGGATGCTATACAATTACTCAAAGGTCAAATACACCTCTGCCTAAGTGTTAAGTTTCCAGGCAGTGAGGGAATTGTATCATTCAGGAGATTGTAACATTCCTGTAAGTGCCATCATTTCTGCTACTGGAATGTTTCAGTCTGCATAAAAACAAATGCTTACCTCTTCTCTCTCCTCTTCTTCCCCTACACAGCTACTGGCACTGTGTCTTTTTACATTTAATCATAACTATTGATATTTGTGGGGCATGGGCAGGACAGACACAGAAGAGAGATGTTCCTGGGCACTGCTGGTTGTGAAACAGGAGACACAGGGAGCAAGTCAAACCCATAAACAGCACCTATGGTGTTATAATAACAACAAATAGATTTACTTTTATTGTGTGGTCTTAACACACATTATACCAGGCCTGGGAACACACAGACACAGGAACAGCCACTCCAGTGAGAGTCAGGAGAGCTTCAACTACTGCCTAAAAACCCACAAAGCATCATGGATGTAGCTGGAAGACAGACAGCACCTTCCCATGGGCAGTGGGACGTTTACTGGGATATACAGATCTCTGCATGTGAACTGGCCCTGCTTGCAGCAAAAAAAAGGCATCTCTTGTGCACAACTGGCTGGAACTCGATGGCACAGGGAGGGCAGATGAGATCACTTCACCTGCCAGACAGCCCCAGCTCAGCTGGTGCAGTTTTGCTCTTTGAAGACTTGCTCAGTATCAGTTGTGGAACAGTTTATCAGCGTGGGCTTCTTCCCTAGATACAGTCATGACCCCTAAGAGTAGAAAAACTTGTTTTGTTGTAGTGGAGGGATTTTCCTGAACTAGGTTAAATAATATTTATTGAACTAAAGTCCACAGTTGCTGGAGCTGCTCTGGATTGACATGAGCATGGCTGAGATCTTTCATCTTTTCTTTCATCTGCTACAATACAGAAAATCACTGTCTGTTCATTTTTGTATTCCTTCAGACCAGAAACTCAGAACTGGCTTTCTGGATCCCTTGATCCATCAGACAGAGAAATCTGACAATTCCTCAAACCACAGGAAACTTAAAAATAGCACTTGTTCCAGCACAGCTAGACAGTGTTGTTCTTGAAATCTGGGTTAGAAAATACTTACAGGGTCTCTGAAAGAGAGAAGCCTGAAGCAGAATGTCTCTATTACTGCATTCCTTTATTTAAACAATTAACCCTGTGAACAGAAGAGCTACTGAAGCTGGATTTGCTATTGACTTTTTTCCTTTAGACTAATTCCTACATGGATTCCCCAGTGTCTAGTAAGTGTTTTTTCTCTACTCCAATAGAGGGGGGAGAGGGGGAAGCACAAGAAAGGGAGACACAGCTTGAGCCTCTGCACTGTATTCAACTTTTTATTTTCACTAAACACCTGGGACTTTATTTTCAAGACCTCTACCCTTAATTGGAAGAACAGGTTGAAAAGTTACTGGAGGAGAGATCCAGACATTTCTTTATCCTCTCTGCCCTGCAAGTTTTATCATCTAGGGAAGCAGGTACTGGTGACAGTTGTGCAGGAACTCACCAGAGTATTCTACAAAGAACTTGTTAGGATTTCTTTTGGGAAAGCAGGACACAGGCCTCACCTGGCACTAATCAATAGCCTCCACTGAATCCAGCAATTCTGTATTTATTTACCCTTCACCCTCACACTTCAGAGGGGCAACCATGCTGTTTCCCCTGGAGGAGACAACTCTCAGACTGATCTAAACTCAATTAACAGCTCCAGATTTGAACTCAGATGGATGTGACTACGAAGTGCTCCTCCCTGCTAAACATGCCCACTGAAGGGTTTTATTAGCCCACACAGCAACTCCTTCCTCCCTACTGGAGCACACGTGGATTTAGGGATCTCCCTGGCCAGCAAAAAAACCACTCCCTGTTGGTACAGTCTAACAAAACAATGAAAGTAGAGCAATAGTTGTGTCACCTTAATCCAGTGCAGGGACCTACAATTACTTAATATGCATTTGCCTATTTTAAGCAGTCCCTCAGTATGATACACTTCTTCTCTTGCCCCTTTTTACACATCAGTTGCAATATTTGAATGACTTCCACTGCATTTTCAGTTACAATCTGCTTGTGAAAGCCTACAGTGTCTTGTTCATCCTTTTTAAGTACAGACTATCAACAAGGTCTGTAAGTGTCCAGACAGGAGCTACCCAGAGTGAAGAGGTTATGATTTGCCAATGATATTTCTTTTCCAGGTGGATCAGTATGTGTTTGGGAAAAAGTCTGCTATCTTTTGGGAATGTTTCCAGTTAACTCCACACTAACCACATTTGACTTGCTTGGTTCTGCTTCAAGAACTGAAAGTAGCTTGGCTCCAGCATTAAATAACCAAGCAGGAAATAGCAGAAGGTTTACCATATACAGGCTGGCCAGGGGTGGAGCAACAGATTGAACTAAAAATACAGCAAATATTGGTTTAGGGAGATTCAGATTGGTTCCAATTCAATTAGGAGATATACAAGCTCCCAGTGCTGGTGATTAAGTTATCTTCATTGAAAACACATTGACATATTCAAATGTCACCATGCTTCAAAAAGGGAAGTGTTGAGACATAAAAGCTTAATGTCCTAAAATGAGGATCTGGTCAAAAAATGCTTTCTGCACTTTGTCAGCCTGTCCCCAGGCCCTGCAGCAGGCAGGGTGCTTCCTCTGCCCCATCCCACACACAAGTGAAAGCATTAGAGGAAACTTTTAGCTGCAGCAGAAAATTCACTAATAGTGCTAATCTTGTAAGTTTAATCATGGGTGGGGATGGTGTTGATTTTGAAACCACGGGAAAGATAGGAATAGCTTCAACACTCAGATGAAAATGGGCAAGCAAACTACAATGCTGCAAATTCAATATAAATATACAATATAATACAAATATAAATTTTGAGGAAAATTTTGGCAAGGCAGTAGTTGTAAAGTCCCAAGTCTTTAGAAGCAGAGACTTTAGTACCAAAATATCCTTATAATCAATATTTAAAATCCTTCTTTTAGGAAAGTCCAATCTTTTAATTAACTTGCTAGAAAGGTGAAATAAAAGAGCTTATGCCCTCATTTACCTCTGATGAACACTGAGGTAGCATCAGTGCAATTAATGAACCAAGGTAAAACCAGCAGAAATGAAACCCAGTTTCACACTTGGGTAGCAAACTCTAGGTTTGTCCCGATATTATTCTTTCAACACCAAGTATTTTACTGTCTCCCAATCACATTCCGGACAAATGAATCCTACTCCAGATCTTAACTGGACTGCAAAAATAAAACCTCGACAGCTCATTTATTGATACAGTGAAATATCCAAACAAGTAATTTTATTGCTATGAAGGAAAATATAACAGCTGGAAAAATAAACCTCCAGCTGTCATTGAGAGTTTGGCTACACAGACAAAAAAACGTGAAATGGCTGAAACAAATAGAAAAAGCCCTTCCCAAGGAATGCTGAGAATCAGAGCCCCAGTTGCTCTGATTCCTGGCAGATCCATGTGGCTGTTGGGTTTGATGGATGAAGAGATACGAAGTCAGGTGGGAAAGTGCCCCCCTGAAAGTAAATCCACATTGTATCTAATCCACTAGGGAGGAAAACTGTGGGGAAAAAAATATTGTTGGCAGAGTCTGAGGTAGGAAAGCTGCCACACTGTTCTGCTGTACCTTGGAGGAAAACAGGAGCCCAGATGTTAACACAGGGTCTCCCTGGCCTGGAAAAAGACAAGGCAAAGAATACCTATCCAAGAAAGTTACTCCTACCATTATCAGTCTTCCCAGTTCTATTTAAAGAAAGCAAAAGGGCCAAGAGAAGAAGCTGTTTTGCAGCTCTGCACAAACACCCGCAGATAAGGGTGGTACCAGGTGTCAGCTTGCCCTGCAAAGTCACTGAAATGTCAAGGATTGTTTTTCCTCTACTCCCTTTCTCTTTCCTCCGACTGGGAACTGCCAATGTTTATTTAAAAGATATCCCTCGTATTTGGCAAGAATGCCAGCGGGGCAGACGTTAATGGATTATTCTTTGGGGCTGGCAGCCTGCCAAGGTGATAAGGATAGCCTGCCTGCCCCAAGGCCCAGAGCCGTGCCATTAACAGGGGAGGCAGCAACGCGATCGCCCGGCCAGATGCTCTGCTCTACTGAGAGCAGCAGGCTTTAAAAGCTGCCTCCAACTTACATTTGATCTGACCTATAAAAATAATTAAATAAGTAAAGAGGCAGACACGGGCTATAGAGGGGCACTAATCCATCAGCAAGGCCCAGGTCTGGTGCTGCTCTTTGGCAGCGGCGTGGAGAATTTGCTCAAAGCACCGTGAAGTCCCTGCGAGTGTTTCTGTTCCCTCCTCTGCCCTTGAACTAGATCTCAACCTGGGAGCCCTGAACTTGCCTGCTAAAAGCAGCACAAGGGAGGGACCTCATTGTACTGCTGCAGCTCAGCAGTGGAATGACAACAAAAGCAGACCTCGCTTGAGCTCCGCTCGGGAGAGGAGGAGCCTGGCTTTGTGCAGCGATCCCCACAGTAACACGCTTAATGCCAGTACCCCCTGAGAAGGCGAGCCTGAAGGAATGGGATATTCTGTGTCTTGAGATATATTTAGATTAACATTGTTTACTATTAATCTTCTCTGCAAAGCCCTTTCTTTCCCAACAGACAAAAAAAGCCCAGGATCGCTCCACCCCTGTTATCATGTGTTTTTTGGAAGACAACCTTTTCCGTGGCCCATCAGACAGCACAGACTATAATTAAGGTGCTTATAATACAATTTAGTAAAAGCAAGAGCTGGGGCACAGTAGCATTTACTGCTGTGATTGAAAGCCTTAAAGGTTATGTGGAATTGACCAAGTAGTAATTTTATCTGTTTGGAGCTGGCAAAAAAAAAGAAACTTTGTGCTCGTTTGAGAAACTGGGCTGCCACTAATGAAGTCAGAGCAAATAGAGCTGCTTTCCTGCTTCTCATGAATGCAAACAATGAAGGATTACCCCAGACAGGTGTTCCCTCCAAAAAAGAAAGTATGCATAAAAATTTAGCTACATTTTTTTTCCTCTGGATTTCTTTTTTTCTCACTTTAAACGGGAAAAAAGAAATCCCCAGGGTCACACACTGTTACCTCAGGAAGGTACCACAGCCCACCTTTGCTGGTGACCTCTCCTGGTTCCAATGTGGCCCACATTAAAATAAGGTTCAGGACATGGTAACAGCCTCATGAAGAGCTGTAAGTCATTCCATTCCAAGAGTGATGGCTGATACTTCCAAAAGAAATTCAGTGTGGAAATAAAAATAAGTTTCTTTACTTCTGACATTTCATTGTGCCTTTGCACAGCCACTCCTGAGGTTTTTAAACAGGATTGTTCTTTGAAACAGGATTCCAGCAGCAGCACAAAATTCAGACATCTGGAGCTTTAGAGCCACCTCAGTCTCAAGGCCATCATAAGAGGAGTCAAGAGAGAACTACACAAGTCCAGAAAGAACTAATCCAACAGCAACCTGAGGTCTGGAAGTTGGTCTGACTTTTCTGTTCTTTCCTTACTCTGATAGTAAGGCAGAAATTTCAGTTCTTGCCCTGAAACTTTATTGGGTTGCCAACAGTGAAAGTTATTGAATTCTTGGATGTAGCTTTGTATTAGCATCAATTCTCGTGGTGGTTATTTAATGTGGAGGTTGTTTGGTATCGAAGTGCCTTGGACTCACAGCCACGAATTGCTGGAGCTTAAGAAAGGCAAGTCACCCATGGATGTAGTGAAAGGCAAGTCACCCATGGATGCAGTGCACAGAGTCTCCAGGTTGTGATGGCACAGGCAAAGCAGTCTGGAGAAAAAAGGAGCACTTCTGCAAAGTGGGATACACAACTCGGGCCTGTAAACACCAGTTATTATTGTTTCTTTATCTCTCACCAGGAGACAAAGGTTCTCAGCAGCAGTTTTACCACAACAAATAGCAATCTGATTCCATGGTATGACAGCTTATTCCTAGCACTAGGAGTGGGTGCACCAAGGCAGGACAGATGGAGGCTGTGCCACAATCAACATTCAGTGGGGTGTCTGTCCTCACCCACTCATCTGCCTGCTCATTCCTCCGACAGCTCTGGGACTGCTCTGACCCCACCCGTGAGCTGTTTCTTTCCTGCTGCCTCCTAAGTTGTTTTCCAAGAGCTTTCTCGCTGCCCACATGTGTCCCCTCCTCCTCTTGGACACTGCATTTTCTACAGAAGCAACAGATTGCAGAGATGTTGTCCTTTTGATCTAATGAGAGAGAAACTCCTACAGCAATGATGTGCATGTGTTTCTTTCCTCATTATTTAGCAAGAGGACTTGGATATACACATCTCTCCCAGGATCCTACTTCTTCTGTGGGTCCTACCTTTACTGCCCCTGCTCTCTCAGCTTAACAAGCTTTTCTCTCCCCAGCTCTACATCTGCATAATTTCTGCTGCTTCTTGCCGTGCAGCCCTGAGAGCCCCTGCACTTTCCCTGCCCTCCCTGTCTCCTGCTGCTGCTGTTCTCCAAGGGAAAACCTTTTACACACAGCGAGGGCAGCAACGATCTCAGTCTCACTCCACAGATGCTTACTAAATCCTTAATCATCGTGTGTTTGTCCACGGCTGGAGTACAACACAGGGTTTCTGATTTCAGACACAAAAGCCTGGCTTTCAGTCAGGCAGGATGGACTCCAGGGTCACTGCTGAAACACCACCAGCACTGCTCCATTTTCTCTGCTATCCCAGCTCTGATGAGCTCTTTGTGGCTGAGCTTTATTTTACAGGGATATCAGGTTTCTTTCTCATTTTTGCTCACAATCATTTTATTTCTGAATCATGGATTCCAGGATGGATTTTAAAACTGGCAATGATCATTGTACTGATACTGTTCTAAGATCTCAAAAACTATAATCTCACACAAACAAATGTAGCCTTTAAAATCATCTGGGGAAGAGAAGAAATGGTTATACTCATATTACTACAGGCAGTGAGGCTCTCACAAACCTGTGTGTTGGTGGTAAAGAGAACCCAGCTCCAAAACGTGCTCCCCAAATCATTTTCTAAATCCCCCGGAGCACCAGCTAACAAATCCATGTTTCTGTGCTCTGGTTAATCTCAGAAGAAAACAGCACTGCTTAGCACAAAGCCAAACTCTCACTGACTGAAGGAAGTATAAAAGTGCATTTTCTTAGTAATTAGAGTTGTACCTATTAAAGGGCACTTACTGCAAAGGACAACTCTTTGCTTCTCATTCCCTTCAAAACCATAACAAGCCTCAGGATTATCAGTTTCTTTTTAGACAATTTTCCTTTACATGCCTCACCTTCTTTCTAAGCACTTTACTGGATTGCTTATATTTCTCTGTAAATTCCACCTGCCTCCCAAAGCCTCCTGCCTGCCCCTGCCACAGCACTGGTGGGCTCCCCCTGCCACTGGTACTGACTGGCACAAACTGCTCCAGCTCCCAGGGCTGCAGTTTGAACCCCATAAAACAGCTCCTTCCCTTCTGGAGCCTTGAAGGTCTGTGGAGGTAATTTAGAGACCAACCAGCAGCTGCTGCTGATATGGGGGAGGAGGTTGCCCAGACTGAGGATCGTGGCTTTAAGGGAGCACCACACGTGGGATTCTTATCTGAGGAGAAAGTGTCTCTCCATCACTGCCAAATCTCTCCGAGGATGTGGACACACTACACAGACCTGTGCATGTACACACCTGTATTCTGCTCAAACTCCAGAGTGCCCATGTTTTTTTCTGGTGTTAAAGTGTCTTTGGTCAGAGCAAGGCAGGACTGTGAACACCCCTTCTGAACATCCTCCCTGGGAGCCCAACCATGCCCCAAAACTGCTCCCTTGCTCTCCATTAAAAAGGAAAGAAAAAAGAGCACAGCTCCTGCAGCTCAGTTAGGTCAAATACGAGGTTTCATTTGCCCGTTTGCCTCATTTTGCTGTCATCCTGAAGGGAAAAATAGGGGGTGGGAAGGCACCAGGAGAGAAAAGCATCATAAATCATTCACTGTGTTAGCAGGAGGCTGGGTCGGCAAGCCTTGCTCATTAAGCTACCTTAAATTTCATCCAACCTGCTTATCCCCCAGCTGCAGGAATAACAGACCACTTGAAAGGTAATATTTTTGCTATTAGTGAAGAAAGGAAAAAATGTGATCTTTGCTGTAGCATGGGAATAATTTTTCCAGAGCTACACAGAATGAGCCTGAGTGAATATTGCTATTTTTGGCAATAGCCCTCCTGTTTAGCTCACATCAATAATTTTAATGCTTTATTTGTGGTTTGGGCTGTAAGAAATGGTGAAAGCCTGTGGAGAAAAAAAAAAAAAGAAAAGTGTCAAAATTAGCTAAATAATTTTGAGTTCATGACATTCATAAAAATACATGAATGTTTTCAGAATTCTTAGAGTCCATACATGCTCATAAAGCTGAGCTATGAAAGCATTTTATTTTACATATGCAAACATCACCGAATTACTCTTTATGAGGTTTTAATTGGACCTCTAAGGTTTCGGTGGTTACAATGACAGACTGTCAAACACATTCTTAGATTCCTGTGTCTTGCAACATCAGGAACCCAGAGAATCTCATGTTTTGTCCCAGTAGCATTTTTCACAGCATTTTTCACTTTTTATATCACAGCAGCACTGAGTCAGAGGCTCTGGTGTTTGAGGTGCTGCCTAAACAAAGAACTAAACCAGACTTTCAAGGTCTCAAAGCTCTTTACATTTGATGGGGAGATATTTCACTCCAATAATTACAGCTGATGTTGCATCATCCTCCTCGCACTCCCACAGCAGTTGTGACCCCTCTGTAGGTGGCCAGAGACCCCAGTGCTCCCTCTGAACATCACTTTTCCTCCTAGGTGCCACTGCTTGCTTCTTCTGTTCCAAAATCTGCTTTGGCAGAGAGAGCAGGACTCCTGGACTGTGTGTGGGAAAAGATGTACCATAGGTGGGAACATGTTCAGCCAACAAATCTGTTGTCTCCCAGAGCTCGCTGCAGACTGGTCACAGGGTTCAAAACACTTTCTTTCAGAAGAAAAAGCTTGATTCTTAGCTTGCCCCTGAAAAGTGTTCCCTTCCTCTTTTACAGAGAAAATTACAAAAATTTTTAAATTTTTGTTGAAAATTTACAGATTATCAAAGTCCTGATAATTTGTAAAAAATACAAGCCAAAAATTATGCAGTTGACCACCCTTACAAAAAAACACATTAAAGCATGAACCAGCCCAGCCAAATATTCACAGTATCTTAAATACAAGAGGAATCACACCCTAATTAGTCATATTGCTCAACTACTGTTGTAGTTGGGCATGTGCTTCATTACTCAAGTGGATTAATCAAGGAAAGGTATTAGCTGGGACAAATTTTGCCTCCAACAAAATCAAGAAATGAAGATACTACTGGCATTCATGAAAAATAAAGATTTTTTCATGTTTTTACAGGCAAACAGCTACACAGAAACATCCATTCAGGCTCAGCAGAACTAGCTTAGGACTGTTGCTAAGTGAGTAACTTGGACTAGAGGAGGAAAAATCATTTTTACTACTGCATAGCAACTCTGTTTTTTTCTAAAAATTACATGTTTAAGTTCTGCAAATTCTGCAGCCGTCATTAAATTCAAAATGATCACAATTACAGATGAAAAAGTAAAAGTGCAAGAAGGGAAACTCTCGTGCCTCTCCCCAGTCAACAAATGCCCTTTAATGATGTCAGGCTGAGCCTTACATATAGAGATTTAAGTGACCAGTAAATTTTATTTTATTTTTTTTTTCCATTTGAAGCTAACAGGGTAGCAAGGCCATCTGCATGGTGTTTACACCATGTACTGGCTGCAATTAGAAGCTGTGAATTTGGTCATTAGTTGACTGGTTTAAACACAACTGCGTTGGCTGAAATACGGTCGTGCCGGGTTTAAGAGCAGCTGTTGTGGACTGTGTCATTGTAGTTAAGACCATTCCTGAAAGCTGGAGATAGAGGTTCAAGGCCCTCTGGAGAAAATTCAGCTTTCCTACAGCTTGGGTAGGAATTCTCTTCACTAGACTTGAGTTTTTAAATTCTATTTATTCTAAATTTAATGATGAGTATTTGATAAAACAGCAATGCATTAACAACAAAGAAAATATTATGGATATCAGATAAACGAAAGATAAAACTAACTAGGAATGGTGATAAGTGTATTTTCTAGCAAAATTACAAAAATGAGCTATCATGATAAAAGATGAATGCACAGCCACCTTGATTCATTGAGTGTACAGAAGATAGTTTTCACCATGTCTCTCAAAGATGATGGGTTCTCTTCCATTGTATTCCAACATGTTCAAATTATATCATCCATCCTCAGCCCAAGACCTCCTCCCTTTTCACGCATCTTTTAAAAACCAAAATTACTGTTTTAAAGCAGCTTTGCTGCATAACCTCCTACCTCAAGCCACTGCCTGAGGCACAGCTACTGTGAATCATTATGTAGAAAAATACCCCCCTGAATAAGGCAGTGAAAGAGCATTAGAAAGAATATCAGGATCTCCAGACCTGGCACAGAGAATCCCTGCAGTACAAGTTGATGAGAACAAGCAGATTTCCAACAGCATAAAGCTTGAATAACAGTGGTTGAAAGGAACTAAATAGGAATCAGCCCCACACTGATTAGGGGCTGTAAGGGAACATGTGGCCTCAATCATGACAACGCTGGGTTTGAGAACAAAAGCTGCTTCTCCCTTTCCTGGGGACACTTCTTGAATTACATATTCCTTTACACAGGAGACATGCTGGGCCATGATACACAGATAACCACTAGCCCAGGCACAAGGCTTCCTTCTGCTCTACACCACTGTAATTATCTTAAGCAGGGTTTACAAATAAAAGCACTACTCCCCAGCCCCTCAATTCAGTATATTCCACCTGTCACGATACATCCCAGGGACCACAAACCAAACATGGCCTCTGACTTTAGTTCAAACAACACATGGCCCAGGGTTTCCAAGTTATTATTTGATAATACTGGAAGGTATTGCAGTGTGTGGTCCATCAAAGGCATCTGAGCTGCTCACTCACCCCACAGCAAAGGAAGCTTTCCCATGCTGGCATCTTTAAGCTGGCCTGTAATTTGAAAAGGATGATTTTTAGAGCTGGTTACAATTTAAACCTTCCAACATTGAGCAGGTTTTGGATTATAATGTCAACGTTCATTAGGGAGGGAAATATGAGAAAAATTCGATTAAAATTTAGAAAATTTTAGGCAACTACTTGTTATATTTCACATTCAGAGTGCTCCAGCATCCTTGTACACACAGTAATACACAAAGTAAATGCAGCATAAGGAACTCCAGTTCATAGAAACACAGAATGGTTTGGGTTGGAAGGGACCCTAAAGATCATCTCATTCCACCCCCTGCCATGGGCAGGGACACCTTCCACTAAACCAGATTGCTCAGAGCTCCATCCAACCTGGCCTTCTGGTTCAGAAGGGGAGCTCAGTTTTATAGAGTTGAATTCATTGTGATGTCTCCTCACACATCAGAAAAGTACATTTCAGCCTAATGTGCAAAAGCATTATGTAAATGTCCTTCCCCCTTTCCAGCCTTAATAGCTTTTGAACCAACTAGAAGATTTCAAAGATATTTAACAGCACAGAAGAGATTTGTAAGATATGAAACTTCTACGAACTGTGTGAAAATAGGTATGTGGGTAGACAAGAAAAAGGTGATTAGTGCTTCCAGCAAGGGAAAGGTTGCAAAATGGGCTTGTCCTTAATGAGCCATCATCGGCTATTTTCCATGCTGGAAATGAGAAATATGATGCTTTTCCCAGTGGTGAGATATTTAATTACAGTTTTGACCTTATATTCACTAAAAAAACCCAACACAGAATACCAGAGTCAATGTATTTTACTTATCCTTCTTTGGATTAAACTCTTTGTTTGGAAAACAGGGTAACAAGAGAACTTTCTGGTTAAAATAGTTAAAATGTGATGGTTGATCTGGAGGTGAAAGAAATGGGCAAAGAGAAGATGAGCAGCATTTTAATTAAAAAAAAAAAAAAGTTAAAAAAAAAGAGCACCTGCTAACTTTGATCAGATTTCCTGCACTGCCCCCAGCCTGCAAACACAAACAGATGGGGTGCCTCAGGTAAAAGATATCTGGCAGCATGGAAAGATCTCTTCCCACTGGTAATGAGGAGATGGATCATATTATCTCACTAAAGTAAATATTATTTTAAGCCAAAATCTCAGTTGTATTTCATGGGTTTTTTCTTTCCATTTCTGAACAGATTCAGCTGGGTTCAAGGTGAAATCATCTGGCACGTTAATAGGATTGATCTGTAGAAAATGATGGACTAAAGGACCCCACCCAAACCAACAGCGAACGGCCAAATGCCACCGCTGTCACACACTTCATCTGGGCCATTGCTGCAGCCTCAAAGTTCTCTGGGCACAGAGCTCCTGGTGCAATTAATTCCTTGTAGAGAGTTGTAAAGATGAGGAATGTTCAGGAGGCCGAGTGGGGAGTTCACTTTGTCGTCTGTGCAGGAGCCTGGGAGGCTGCACAAAGCCGTCATTCAGAGCACAGGAGCGCTGTCATTGACACAAACACTTTCCAAAACATTCTTAACTGGAGTTTTGGTGGAAGGTGTGACACAGCTTCAAATATTTGTTTCTTTGTTTCCATGGGAACAACAGCACAGTGGTTTAATAATAAAACAACATCGATCCTCAGAGTTTGAGAAAGTTCCTTGATTTTTGTTTTGAGTTAAAGATTTACTTTTCTATGGGTTTCCCCTTTTCCCAACAACCAATGAGTTAAACAGTTTTATTTTTTTATTTATTAAACTGCAGTTTAATGCCCTTTCAGTACTTTGGGGGGAAACCCAAAACATGAAAGACAAGTATTGCAAAATTTGAACTGTCCTGCTGCATAAGCCAAGCTCTCCACTAAACACTTTCACGGAAGTTCACATTTGGTAGACTTGGAAAATTTCATATCAGATCTTTAATATTCACAATCTTCAATTACCCTCTCTGAATTATGGAGTCTTGACAAAACGTCATGGAAGGAGCAGAGTCCAGAAGCTGGGGCACAAAATGTTGTCAGTACTTGAACTTTTATCCCAGTTGTGAAAAGAAGGGAGGAAGTTCAAAGGTGGTTATTCACACAGCTTTATTTTAAAATTGTTTTTTAATATAGTCCTTTTCTCCAGTCCATAGGAAGAGGAAAACTCTTCCAGAGGGTGTGTCAGAGCAGCAGTTTACTTGAAAAGTTTCTGTAAAAGGCAGCTTAGAGGCATCTGTTCATTAACTACCCAGAGAACCCAAGACAGTGGCCTCTCATGTTAGGCACCAACATCCATGTTTAAAGTTGGGCTATGGATACGTTCCCCATGGATTGTGTGTAAATGTATGGTACCTGAAAGTGGTAGGTTTGTCGTGTAAAAAACTGGAATTGTGACAAATAAGTGGTTTTGAGACTGAAGGCTTTTTTTTTCCTAAAGTGACAGCAATGTGTGCTCAGACCTTATTCTCAAACTTGATGAACATATTTGAATATGCACAATTCTGACTAAAATATCTGATGCTTTTGGGGAACCAGCTGCATCAAAATACACACAAAATGTTCTTTCCCCTCAATGGGATGTGGGTGTTTAGGTGCATTTCCTTCTCCTAAGCATGAGTATCAGCAATATTCAAAAACCCATGGAAATGGTGGCCTAGGAAGCTGCTCTGACCAAAGTGCCTCTTGTATGATAAACTGTGGGAGAGTGTGAGGAGAATCTTAACACCAGTAAATACTAACCATGCCACTGGAAAATAAATAGAGACTGACAAATTATTGCTGACGTAATCCCCGTGAGAGTGTCTAGACTAAGGGAGTCAAACCTCCAGTCCGTAGGCTGGAGTTGGCTCCCTGGAGCCTTTCCACCAGCCTGCAGCTCCTTGTGCAATACCCACTGCAAGTCAGCCCACAGGCACCTGCTTGGCGGCGCCCAAAAAGGCCACGGAGTGCAGACAGGGAGCCAGGGAATGAATCCTGCTCCCACCACAGCTGGCTTGTCTTTCACTTCTGCTTCTCCAGCCCCAGCCCAGGAATCCCCCAAATATCCTCCATCTCTTCATTTCTGCATCAGCATCTCCAGGTCTACAGAGCAATGGATTCGCTCAGCCTCACTTTGTGTTCACAGGTCTAAAAGGGGTTACTTTTCCACAAGCAGTGCCTCCCTTTTGTCTCCTGCCAAGGGAAAAGAGGCAAGATGCAAAGGAAAGATTTCTTTTTTCAAGTGGAGATGAAGCAAAGGGTACTGGAATAAACCCAAGCAGGAGCCAGAAATTACTAACACAGAGGGAAAAGCCCAGAAAAATCAGGAGTTGGAGGAAAAGCTGGGATAGAGATTTCTTGAGGAAGCAGCCACTGAGTAGTGAGAAGAGACATAGAAATGTTTCATTAAGGCATTTTCTTTTTTAGGTAAAAAAAAAGTAATTTTTTTTTTTTTTTTTGCTTCAAATGAAATCTGTAACATTCAAAAATAAATAAATCTCTCAGCAGTGTGAGAGGAGTGCAAAATGTGTCTCTTCACTCGTCACCCACAGACTTGAGCTGAAATAGTCATTTGGCCCTTGCCAAGGTGTGCAGCTACTTCAGTAGTGCTGTAAATCAAAAGGTCCCCACATTCTCCACAAAAGCAAGAGTCTGAAGGTCACTAAGCATGATGCAACAGTCAGGCATGAAATATCTCTCACCAGACCTGGTACTTTATCATCAACACTGGGGGAAAATAATCTATGATGCACCTGCACTCCTTCACATCTGTCAGGATGGGGTGAGAAAAGGCAAGGAGAAAACAACAGATTGGTTCAGTGTAGGCAGGTAGACAGTGCAGCACAGCCACCCTGCTTAACATAACAAAAACAGCTTCCCCAAGCAGGGTGGAAATTATAACTTCCCTGAGATTTGGCAGATCAAACAGATGTGGGCAGTTTTGACATTTCACTAACATTTAGATCTCTCATCAGGCAGGTGACTTCATTCCCTCTGCCAAATAAACAATCCAGCGCTTGCTCACCATAAGGAGACTCTTCTAGTTATCTCCAAGTCATCACATCACCAACATCAAAGAGTAAGAACAGCCCCTTTGCAGTAAGGAAAACACCCCAGTACCTGTAGGAATTCAAGGCCTGACCCACCTCTCTTTTGTGAGAGGTGGCATAAGGTGAAAATCGCCACAAGATGAAAATCATGTGGCTTCATGGGGTCTCCATGGGCAGCTGTGCACACCCCGCCATGGGATGAATGGTCCTGCTGTTTTCCAGGCAGTTTGATTAAATTACAGCTGCTTTGAGAGACTTAAGTGAACTATCAAAATGAGCAGAGCAACCAAAACTATCACACACAAGAAATTACTGGTTGTCCTTCAGAGGGAAGAGGCTGTGCAGCTACTTTAAGTCTCAGGAGGAAAGCGCTCAATTACTTGAGGAGAGAATCCAAATAAATCCTGTTTCCTTGGGGACCTTCTGCCTTGCTCTTGGCCTGTCTGTCAGAACAGTCTCTATTTCAGCCCTTTTGCTGGACTTTTGGCTGAAGCCCACCTATGTGTTGTTTTCCCAACAGTGCAAAAGCAGCTGCTTGCCCAAGGCGTGAGAAGATCCGTTTGACACGTCATGCTCAGGGCAGAGCAGGCAGGGAACCCTCCTGGCTCTGGGACATTGCAACCCATCCACACAAACAGACCCAATCTCCTGCATCCCTGCCAGCCAGCCAGAGCTTTTATTTTTTTAGTTGCTTCAACCATCTCTATGTTAACCAATGACTAAGACCAAAGAGAAAAATAAAGTACAGAGAAAGAAAGCAAAAAAACCCTCTGTCAAAAAAACATTCCCTATGCCAGAAGTATTAGTTAATGAGTCTGATTTCTGGAAGGCAGTTTAAAGCCCTGATTAACTAGGAAAAAAAAAAACACAAAAAGAAAACAAAACCCCCTAATAATATATGAATTAACTACTCTCCATACTTTATTGAGGGCAGTAATCTGTGCAGAGGGAACCATCCTCCCAGTGCCTCCCCATTACATCCACCAAGGGCATCTCCCCTGACCCCAGCAAGGGCAAACCATGCTCTGGGGCACAGCCAGAAGGCCCGTGAGACAAGCCAAAGTAAATGTGCTTTTTCATTTTTTAAATAGATGTCAAAAAGGAGATTCAGACCTTTTGAGCCATTCTGAGATTTGTCTCCTGTTTATCTATATATCAAGTAGCTCCAAAAATGTCTCAGATTCTCCCAATTCCAAGGAGACACGATGAGGCTCCAACTTTTTGCTTTGAGATCTCTAGAAGAAAGGCAACATTCAAGTGCCAAATACTACAGGTTTCCAGTGGTCTCCAATATCCTGAATATATGTTATTTTTAGTATGTGGCTGGCAAAGAAAGGAAGTGTTAAATCTTGGACCAGTATCAAATCTGTCTGAAAATTAGCAGCTAGGAACATCCTCTTTGATTATTTATTCCACTTTCCATATCCGAATGGCCCCAGAGGGGCAGTAACAATGACAATCACTAGGAAAACACCTGCTGATGGCAGGTTAGTACAGAGCATTTGTCTGGCTCTCCCCATGAAAACATCCTGGAGTTTGTTTCCTCATTTTTGACGAGCAGATTCCTGGTGCAGTTGGGATGTTCTGTCAGGAAAGGGCCCCTCATGCTTTGCTGCAACTCCTCCATTGCAACACTTGTAACAGAGCAGGAAACAAGAAGAAAACCACAGACAATCCACTTCCAGGTGCCTTTATCATTTTCTCAGAGGTCCTTATGGTACTGAGTCGAGTTGCTTGTAACAATCCCAGCCCAAGAAGTGCATTACAATTTGTCAGGGCTCATAGAGGCTCCAAGGCCTTTCCTCTCACTATCTGCTAGCAGCTTTCTAAATTAAGAAACATATCCTGCTGCAGCTTTAACAGCATTTTGATCTTGATTACATTGGGCATGGTGCTGGGCCAGCCTTCTTTAAATCACTGGAGTTTCTATGGGCACCTGTCAGTGTAAAACTGGAATTCATGCCACCCACCTGCGGGGTGGACACGGCCTCAGAGAGGGATGGTGGAGCAGGACACAGCTCCAGTGTCCTGTTTCTCATTTATTCAACACTAAATCAAAACTGAGATGTCACTACCGTGCTTGCAGCTCTCCAGGTTTGCCCATGCTGTCAGAGAGGGGTTGAGTCAATGGCTGGGAGTTCTTGGCACCATCCTCAACAACCAGGGCATCTCCTGCATCACAGGTCAGTCTCACTCACCTGTTTCCTGCTCGCTGTGTCCAAATCTCTGGTGCCCACAGTGCCACATGGCTCTATCTCTGTCACACTCTGCATTTAAAGGCAGTGGATCTGTGAGACATCCACACAGGGAGTTGCAGAGCAGGAGGGATCCATGGTGCATATGCAGCTGGCATAGCACAGGTACTCCCAAGGTGCAGAACACAAGACGACATCCATAAAAAAAGCTGCTTTCTTAGTAGTAGTCAGTGCAAGCCTATTTGGAACCTTCTCCCTGAACCAGCCAGGCCCATCACCACTGTCAACCAGCTCCTAGCAGCAAAGGTTTGGGTCTTGACTCCAATTTTGGCTGCCTTGCTGTAGCAGAGATGAAGACTTAGCTCCAACACACATGCAATGGCTTCTACTGAAGTACAAACCAGCTTTAAACCCTGCTCATCCCCCAACTCCCAGCATGACCCCAGGAACACCAAAAAGGTGCCAGGGCAGGAATGCACAGGCAGCTGTCACACGTGCCCTGCACCAGAGGGAGGGCACAAACAGCTCTGAAATGCAAGGGGAAGCCTGCAGTGCTGCCAGCTAATAAGGTCAATACAAACGACATCAGCCCCTGTAGGTCAGAAGGAATGACAAGGGGGACATGTGACAGAAGGATGCATGGAGAATTCACAGATGGACAGGCAATCTCAATTAAACTGTCCTCCCCCCCATTCTCCTCTGAATTACTGCTCTAAAACCCCTTAATTATCTAAACTCAATTAGTCTTAGAATATTTGAAGCTTCCTGTTCAGACTAATTTCTCTCTCTTTCCTCATTTGCAGTGCTTGACTTGCATTAAAGAACACTTAGTGCCTGTGGTAAGGAGAACTTTACAAAGGCAGGTCAGGACTTTGGGGTATTCACAATCTCCCCTCTATTCTTCCTGTGCCTGAGAAGATCATGCACTTAGTCCTCCAGATGAGATTTCAGCAGCTCTGACATGCTTTTTCATGCCTTTTTATTTTATATCTTAAGCCAAACATTTCCATTGCTAGTAGCAACTGTCATTCATTGCAGCTATTTTCACTCCTAAAGATTTCCATGTGTATTTTCCACAGTTATTTGCAAAGCAGTAATTTTCTATTATTGCTGTTATTATTCCTGGGAAACAGAAAAACCATGGCATAAATTCCAAGAGAAAAAGAACATGGGTGGCAAAGCAGATACTAAGAGAAGACAATAGAAGGAAGCAGTTAAAAGATTCCCTTTTGTTTCAGTGATGCAACTTCTCCATGTAGCCTAAACCTGCACATTTAAATTCATATTGCAGCCATAAAATAACTGAATTTAGAGTTTCCTACTGTTTTAGCCTCTGCACTGGTGGAGACCACTGTAAAGATTTAATTTTTTATTAGATCCCTGTAAGAAACCTCAATTTTAAGGTTTTGTGCCCTTCTACAAGTCTGAGTATCCTGTTCTCCCTCCAAAACCTATATGAATATAGGGCCATTTCAGGTGGTGAACCCCATGGGACCCCAACTAATACACGTGTTGGTCGACTCATACCTCCAGGATTGCCTAAAAAAATTTTAATGCACCTTTAAGTTTCACTACCTTGATTAAATCAGATTTTTAGTTGCACCTCTGCAAAAGATGCACCCTGAGTTGAAAATTTACTACTTCCATTTAGCTTAAATCTATCCAAAATAGTTTAAACTAACCTTTAAATGGTCACAGGTTGTACTAAATGAAAATATCTGTACTTAAAGCAGGTCCCTGATGCCTCATGCAGGCAAACCCTCATGGATAGGAAACTGAAGCACAGACATTAAGTGCATTGCTCAAGATGAAGTAAGAAATCTCAGGGCAAGCCAGAACTGAAGCCAGTCTGAGTCCTGACTCAGCACTTTAACCACATTAGCTGTGCCCATGAGGCACTGACTGCCTGTGCTTGGGATGCTGTGTGGGATCAGATGGAAACTGCTCCACTGGAGCTCCACTGGGGAGCCAGACACCTCTGACTAAGGGGCAGGAGCAGGATCACACCTTTCCTGTTGTAGAGGAAACTTCTCCCTCCAGAATCGCTCTGGCCCAGAACTGGCTGGAAAACAACAATATGTTTTGCAACCATTTTTGAGGTTTTGCATTTAGTTTTATTCTTGCACTGGGCTAATAGAAAAGTAGACCTTTCTTTTCATCAAAGCAGAGACACAAACCTTTTTCCCTCCTGTCCCTTAGAAGTGCTCTTAGTGAGAATATCACCCATCCCCTGTATTCTCAGATCTTCATATCCTGCAGTCTCTTCCCTCCACAAGTTTTACCTCTGAGTGAAGAAGGTTTCCAACAGACCAGTGCCTTTGAAACTATTACATTTTTACCTGAATTTCTGATATTACCAAGTCATTCTTTCCCAGAGAGTAACATTTTCTTTAGTCATAAAATGCAGGAGGAAGAAGCCATAGACCAGTCCTGGGTCTCAAGACGGAGATTATAATGCAAAGAATCATTTTGTGCAGTTTATAGTTGAAAATGTCCTGCAGGCTTGGTATTGTGGAATGGCCCATTTGTGTTTTCAAGCCATGTTTGGGGTCTAGGTTTTTGTTGGGTTTGGTTTGTTTTTTTGTTTCTCTTTATATATGTTGATACAAAGGGAAATGATTAAGCTTTAAACTTGTTTTCTAAGCTTTTAGGCTTCAACCTAAACTGTACTCCTCATATGAACCAAGGGGTGACTCCACTTTCAGGTGAGCATCCTTTCATTGTAGTGCCTCTTTTACCTTTTACAGAGAATCCATGTACAGAGTTTGGAAAGATGTTCCCACCTTCCAGCCCCCCAGCTGGGCTGCAGCAGCTACTGCTGAAAATGCCAGCTTGTCATTTTAGCAGAGAAATTTCTGCAGTGTCAAATCCATATCAACTTCAAGTCAGGCCCTACAGGTATGAAAAACACTTTGGCTAAAATGCTGTAATTTATGCAAATTATCTAAACCTGTGAATAGTGAATATTTCAGCAGCCAGCAGGGATAAGAAACATTTTGACTTTGACTTGGGTAACAGAGCCTCCTTCTTTCACCAATAAAACATTGTGGAAAAGACTAAAGTAAAGCTAAAACTTCATAAACGAAGTTATTCTTACAGCTTGTAAAGACAGATGAGAGTCATTACATTATTTATGCACATGAGGGTACTGGGATAGACATGATTAGATGATTTACCCAAGATCTAGCAGTGAGTCAGTGACACAGTTTTCTGCTGTCCAGTGAAAACACAGATGTACAGTAAGCTGAAAAGTATTCATTTATTCCCCATATCAAAAGGATAAAGGAAAGAGCATTCCCTCTAGCCCAGCTCGTGGTTCTAATAAGTGTTGATAGAACTGAATCTGGCAAGCAGGAAATTCGCTGCACTAGTCACACATGCAAAGCATTTGCTGAAAACGAAAATCTTAAATTACTCAATTATCAACAGTTTTCACTTGCCCAAGCCACAGACCTATCAAAGTGGTTCCTTGCTTTCTTGAGGAATTAGAAGGATACAACCCATCCAGTGTCCAAGGCATGGCATAATCCACCAGGACATTGTGCAATGCCAGAGTCTTGCCTCATGTCTGAGTTCAAATTGCCCAAACTGCATTACTGGGTTTCAGTCAACACCAGCTTGGATGGTGGGGTTTTTCACTTGTCCACGGCTCAGATTTTAGCAGCCTGATAGGATCAACACTGGAAGAAGGAACAATTCAGCTGAGGGCTCGTCAGCCCTCAGAATGCCCTGAAGTGGGCTGTATCCTGCCATAAATATTTGCACAAAAATCCTGCTGACCTCAGTGGTGGTTCTGGGTACAAAATGATGGCGGGATGTGGTCACAGTGATCCTTCTAATAATAGGTTTTCCATTGAGATCAATGGACATTGGGCCCCATTTCATTGCCAAAGCTTGGTTCGGAGCTCTAAAGAGAGACATTGTTTTCCTGCAGCAGGGAGCACACAATTGCCAAATTTACTTCTGGCAAAGGCAGAGATTTATTTTTAATGCTGAACAACACCAAAACCATCTGAAACTAATTAAGAGAGTGTCTTCCTTCTGAAAATCTCAAAGAAAAATAATCTTCCAATGTGGCTGTTGGAAAGACACACAGAAAACATTAAAATATTAGTATAGCTGCATCTGAAGTCAGATATAAAGTAAATGAAAAACACTTTTCCTTTACCTGAATGCAATTTTAAGATGAGTTTTGCATACATGGAAGTGACAGGTGCTCAGCTCTTTAGGAAAGTCAAGTCTATTTAATATAGGTGATGAAGACCCAGGCCCCCAAATAAGTTCCTCACAGGCACATTCCTGAGTCTGTGGGCAGCACCCTTCACTCCATTTTTCCTGAGCCCATCCCTCCCTTGGTGTTCATCACAGCTTTGATGCCTATATGTAGAAATCCTTATCTTCAGGATCCTAAAGGATGACTAAATGTTTTCCAGTGTTTTATTCATTATCTGAGTTCAACTTTAACCAATTTTAATCTTGTGGTTCTGCTATAAAGATAAGCTGTAGCCTGCCAAGGAAATAAGCATTTCACAGGTTAACAGCACAACTCTTCTAAAGAGGAAGCAGGTTTGTTTTCTGCCTTGTTTTCTGGAAAATGTTAAAACAATAAAATGAATAAGAAGCAGTGGAGAACAAGTTGTAAAGGAGCTAATTTCCTGCTCGCAGCAGCTCTGATAAATTTCAGTCCTGGATGACGGGGGCTGTGGAGAGCGAGGGGAGGGCTGCCTCTTCCTGGAAAGCCAGACAGGATAGGATTGATTTGAGACATCTTCATTGCCAGAACAGCTGGTATTGGCTAATCATCAGAAAACAGAGACTTCGACCTACAGAGAACCGGGAGCAACGGAGACGTCTGGACCAAAACTTCACGTTCCAAATGTGAAACTGAACAAAATACCAACAGAAATATTAAAAAAATAAAATTTAAAAAGGGACCAAAAAAAAAAAAAAAGAAAAAGAAAACGCGCCCCTCCTCACACACAAGCCTTCCTGGAGCCAAATGCCAAAGGAAGTGCCAGTGCCCTGACTAACAAAAGAATCCTGAAACGCTGCAGGCTGCGGTGCCAGCAGCACCCAGTTCCAGTGGGAGGCTGCCTGACACGGCTGCCGGATGCTCCGTGCCTGCCGGATGGAGCAGACAGCTCAGCATGAATCATGGGGCAAAGGATTCCTTCAGTCCGGGAGGAATCGGGACAATACACAGCTTGCCTGCTGTTTGCTGCCTTTTTTTTTTTTTTTTTTTTTTTTTCTTTTTACTACTCCTGACTTTGAGGGACCAGCCGTTTCCTTCCTGCTGTGGGCGTGCAGCCGGCACATGACAGCTCATCGATGGATCCGTGTGTGTGAGCGAGCACATGAACCACAGGGAGAGGAGCCAGCCCGGACCCCCCGGGCTGAACTGTCCCCGTTAACCCACGGAACCCCCGCTCTGCCCAGAGCACGTCTCCCATCATCGTCCTCCCAGGGCACCCGTTCATCCCGGTCATGTGCGTTGGACACACTCACGGCATTCAGAGTCAGCTCTACAGCAGATTTTAGACGGTTGGAAATCCTTCCCGGAAGGAGGAATGTCTCCATCTTCCTGGCCACAAGGCTGGAAGCTGGACAGAGGGTAACCAAGCTTTCTTACACCCCTCCAAAAATCTACAAGAGTTCCTTAGGGTTACAGGCAATGCTGGCTTTGGTTTACTGACTCCTCTTGCCCAGAATGGGGAGGAGAAATGCTTCCACTGGGCCGACCAGGTGTCTTCACTCTCATCTCTGTGTGTCTGGAAACTATTTGAATCAAGCTCTCCTGAGTCTGATGGACCACTTGAAATTACTCTCACTGGCCATCAGATTTCTGATCTCTCTACACATTCCAGGTCTGTTCTTAAAGTTAAGGTTACATGGAATCAAGCTGTCTTCTCTGGATCCTTTGAAAGGTCATTCCACCAACATCATTCATCTTTCAGTTTCCAATGGCACTTAGCAAAGTTTCAAATCAATACCAAATTTTTTGTCTCCATGGCTTGTCAGCCAAATTCAGCACCACTAATTAAGCTTTTCTGGGTCCTGTCATCCCTTGGCTTAGATGATTCTTTCCTCTAATGATTCCTCTTCTCCCACTCCCACCACACCTGCACATGTTCTCATGAGGATCATCCACCAGCTTTCTGTTCCCCATATTTTATGGGCTCCTCAGTTTCCTACTCTACACAGAAAGCACAAGAAGCAAAGAAGAAATCCCATCCACAGGCATGAAAAAACTACAGCATCTCTATGCAGACACAAATCCTTCTGCACTCCAGACCTTCAGCCCAAGTTCAGGTTCCACCAAATACATGGAAATGGCAATGGTCAGAGTTTGGCTTTAAAGCAACAGGAAGAAATGTGGTGCTTAAAGAAGAGTGTGTCACCAGCTTGAAAACAACTGCCAACATACCCAGTGGGTATTACTGGCCATGTTCTTAACTGATTAGGTATTTATCAGCTGAGAAATTTTCAGAGGTACTGAGTATCCTGAGAGGGGCTGCAGAGGCAGGCACTGACCCTCTCTACCCTCACTCTCACCTTTCCTATTAATAGAACGGCATCCAACTCCCACTGCTCTTTGTAATTGTGTTTATCATCTCAACCAAGCCCAGCAACAGCATTAATTTAAGATATTTACTATGGGAAAGGGTGAAAGGAACAAGTTCTGGTTATGGTCTCCCACATGTGGGGAGGCTCCTGCTTGGCTAACGAAGTGTGAATACTGATAAACCTCCTGGCTGTGCCTTTTAGCCATGCCCTGCCATGGCTCCTGAATCAGCGCAGCGTGGGTGAGCTGTGGGTAGGGGAGGGTTCATGATTAACTGCTCACTGCTAACAGAAAAATGGTTTGCAAATGAGTTGCTTTAATCCCCAAGAAGTGTCTCCAGTGCCTACAATTTGTATGGTCCCATTGTATTCTTGTAACAGGTGTTTCACTTCCATGAAGCAGTTCTGGGTTTGTTGGCAGTGGAATAAGCTGCATCTTTGTGGAGTGACAGTCTAGCATCTTTCTACACACATTATTTTCCCTTTTGCCCAAATCATACAAAGATATTGACTGATCAAGAATCCATCAGTCACTTATCGATTAGAAAAGGAAAGTTAAATGCAATAGACTAAACAGACTGAAGTAAAAAGTAAATTCTTCACATCTGTATTTCCACCATGTCTGAAAATTCACAGATTTTGACCTGCCATGGGAGATAAAGTCTGTGTATAACAAAATCATATAAACCATTCACATCCCCTTTCTGTGGTTTCAAGAGGATAATACTCACATTCTCAAAAGAATCACTTAACTTTATCTCCACATCCTAAAGTGATTCAGTCTTTGAAAAAAAGAGATGTGATCCGAGTTCTTGTTACATTTCCAAATTTCATACAAGAGGCTGAAATAAAATATTGGCATTTACAACAAAACCACAGCACGGTAATTCCATAAATGATTCCTTCGGCTTCTAAGACCCAGTTGCCTTCAGTGGACCACCACTTCAAACCTGAACTTTGCTGACTGGCTTAGCAATTTGTTCCTGCTATCATGTGACAAGTTTTTGAAGCTCACATGTGTAATGGGGCATTTGCTGCCAGTATCAAAAGAAGGGAAAAAAAATAAAAAATATAGTAGAACATGAGGTTCCAATTGTCTGATAAGCAGAAACATCTGTTGGAGTCATGAGCAGTTGATTAGTGGAGTTCATTCCCAGGGTAAAGCTCCAGTAGATCAGATCTTCTATCTAAGTATAGGATTGTAGCCACTGGAAGCATTACAAAGAGGTACAAAGAACAGGCAAAAGAGACAGAAATAATTTCTTAGGGTACCAGGATCCTTAAAAACCAACTATAACACAGCAGTCTTGGGCACTGCTTCACATTATACCAGCATGTAAAATTAACAGCTGTATTTAAACTTCCCCACAACAGCTAAACATCTGCCAGTCTTTCAGCTATAAACCTACATTGGTTTTAAAGCTGATAACTAGAGACTGTAAAAATTCTTCTGGAAGATAAAACACAAGGTACAAGCTGTCAGTCTGGGCATGTTTCTTACTTGAAAAATAATCAGACTGGGCTGGGCTCATGGGCTCAGTGTACCGGTCAAAACAATGACAAAAACATGAGTTGTTTTTTAAGATGCTGCTTGGATTTCAACGGACAGCTTTTCCAACTCATTACACTAAGACAAGGATTAACACCTGGGAACATTTGCACAAAAAGCAGAGGCTGATCAGAATTGCTAATTCAGCCTCTAAACTGCAGTGATACTGGATGGATAGAGCTGTACTTTCATTAAGGTCAGTGTTACAGATCTGTGCTCACAACACCACAAGTCTTGGCACCCAGGAGTACAAGAAACCACCAGGAAGAGGTTGTCCTTAAGGCTAAGCCTCTCCTTCATTAACTTGAATATCTAATTGTAGGTTTACTGGGAATCTCAATCCAACTCTTGTTCAATTCCTGGTGTCAGTGGCCTGACCTGACCTCCCAGTTTCCTGGTGTTCCATCTGCATCCACCTGTCACCTCATGCCTATTCCCCATCCAGGAATGGGGTACTGTTACATTAAAAATAACAACTAAAACTTGGTAGCCAGCAATTTCACTTCCCCTCCTGACTTCACTATTTTGTCTTTACCAAAACCATAAAATAAATACAAAATACCTTGTAAGATTGGTGGGGTTTGTGTTCAGTACACAGTTTGTTTCAATTTACTGTACAGCCTTACCACAATTTTGGGAGATTTTTACTATAGAGAAATAAAAGGTATCCCCCTTTTTATCATGAAGAACAAACTTCCAAACTTCCAAGATGCTACAGCTACCTAAGGAAATGGCATTTTCTGAGGGCTATCAGGGGGTTGATTTCAGGCTGTTTTCTGTCTATCTAAAGCAGAAGTTTCTCTTCACACTTGTAAAGTAAAAATGGTATTTGACTGTAAACATTATTATCAGATGTTCCTAAAAGAACTTGTTTCCATCTGAATAGATACAATATTTACAAGTATTTTTCTGCCTTCCAGAACGTATTGCACTCCCACCCCTGCAATCCTTTCCATGCTTTCCAGTTCCCTGTAAGAACCTTTCTATCATTAAAACCCTACCATGTGCTTGTTTTTTTCTTACCTAAGCTTACAGGCAGGAGGGGAGTTCACCTGCCAGCACCTTCCTTGAGGTGCCAGTGAAACCAGAGATGTTCACTGGCTCTGACAACAGATCCAACCATCCTTCCCTATTTGAACATGTCATCAACTTCTGAACCCACATGTTACAGTGTGTGAGTCCAAGCATAACCTCGTTTGGCTTTTCTCAGCACACATGTGGATCCTCTTTCCAGTGTTCCTTCCTGAGAATAAGAGTGAAATTGTTTCATCCAGGGGCCTTTTGTTGACCCTCATGACTGGCCCTTTGGCTAAATCTGACTTCTGTGGAAAAGATACATTCAGTTCTTCTCCCCTCCCACATAGCCTGAGACTTTTTGTGTGTGGTTTCCCCCTTTGTTTCTTCAACAAATCTTTTTTACAGCTCCTCACTGTACACATGGACTACCTTTTCCAAATCACCTGAACTCACTGGATGTAAGCCAGATGGAACATAAACTTCAGACACCTACACAGGCACAGCTATATGCCTAATAAGCTAATTATTGACTTAATAAATTCAGGCCCTTAGCAAGGGTTCTTGTTTCAGGCCACAAGCTACTTTACCAGGAACATTTAACTTCTATATAAATAGTTTACATCTGGCTATCTTGGCATATGAGCAGATAAAGCTGAAGTCCATCCACAAAAGACCAACAGACCTGCCCTGGGTTACCCTTATCAGGCCTAGAGGCTTTCACTCCCTTGTTAATTTTACTAGGTAAGTGCCACCTTTTGTCCAAAACTGCAAGCACTTTCATGGATTGCCATTAAGATTTAATGACAGAGTTTGTTGCTGCAAAGACATTTCGTGACACAAAAATTCCATTGCCTCAGTTTGCTAATACCATAAAATTAACTGCAATTTGTATCAAAGACGTAAATTTCCAAAATTATTGGTTCTACTGCACCTCTAGCTCTATGATGAGGATAAGTTCTTAGTAAGAAATGAGGGCTGAGATGAAAGATCTTTGGTGAGCCACAATGTTTCCAGAAGACTTGGGGTCGCTTTCTCTCCACCATGACTTACAAATAGAAACCTCTAAATGATCTGCTCATCATGAGTGAGCTGTGGGGCAGCTCTGTGCACCTCAGCATTCAAGGTGGAAGAAGGTGCACTTAATCAGAGCAGAAAGATATGGAAGAGGAAGACACAGCTCTGTCCCTTCACACTGTGCACACTCCTGCCTTGTGTCATTAATTGTACTGCTCCAGGAAACACACACAGCCTTGGATGAACAGAGGTTTGGGAATTTATCTCATTGCTGGGCTGAGGAAGGATAAATACCACCAACACTCAACAGCCAGGATCTGTCTCAATTCTGCCTTCTTTTCCTGAGAATGGATGGAAACAGCCCCTATGCAGAGGCTTTGGACTAGACAGAACAAAAGGAAGGGGCACTGGAAAAGGCTCTGGGAGCCACAGAGCACAGGGAGCAGAGGAGGCACTGCTTGGTTTCGGTGTCTGTCTCCATTATGAGTAAGAAGGCCTCAAGAACTGGGGTGTGGCAGCTCTTTGGCACAGGCAGAGCGGGCGCGGGAGCCGATGGGTTTCCTCCAGGATAGGCTGGAATGAGAGCCAGGGCAGGAGGTTCCTGTGCCACTGTGAGCCGGGTTCCAGCCTCTGCCAGAGCCGGGTGACTCATGGGGGGGGTGAGGGGGGGGAGGCAAGACTTGGCAACGTGGGCTGTCTCACACAGCAGCAGGTTTTGGTCTCCATGGGATAACCCAAGGACTGTGTGGCACATGGCCAAACTCTTGAGTAAAGGACTGCAGTCCTTGTCCCTCTCTGGCCACCTTCCTAATAGCAAAGGACCACATCAATTCATGCAGCACACAGGCTTGACACATCCTCATCCTCCCTGCTCCCCAAACGATGGGGGAAGGCTGCACAGGAGTGGTGCTGGTGGGACCAGGAGTGTCCTGCTCCTTTCCCCTGCAGCAGTCGGACCGGGCAGGCCCCAGGAGCTGGGAATATCCGCCTGGGACAGGACGCCACTCCCACGCAGCACAGCAAAGCCAGGGCTGTGATTCACAGGGGGAACCACTTCCCTTGGGACAGAGGTAATGGCTCCCATTTCCTGCTCTCTACCTACCCAATTTTTAAGGTTCCCATCCTCACCACAAGCATCACACAGCTTGCACAACAGCAGCTGGGCTGTGTAGTTCATAGCCCAGCAATTCAAGGTGTTTCTGGTTGATATCTTTAAAGCTGGGATGTACCTACTTGTGAGGAGAGCCCTGGGAAATGCCACCTTCCTTTTGGTAAACTCCTTCAGGATCACCATACATTGCTTTTGGGGCTCATGTAAAAAATTCAGGCCCTGTGAGTTTTATTAAGCCCCCATCTTACAACTGAATAACACGCCCATGGTCTGGCCCCTGTGACACACTGAACACTGGGACCTGTGGCTGGCACTGTGTTCTCTGCAAAGGGGTTGAGTAACCATGTTCAAAGGATAACATGGCATTTCACTGCAGTGGGACTGACTGTGTGATTAGAGCTAGGCAGGTAACAGTGCTCAGTGCTGAAGTCTTCTCTGGAAAGCAACCATCTCAAAAAAAGTTCCAAGTATGATACCCCAAAAGCAGATACAATTAGGAGATACAGTCACCATTTTTACAAAACAGCAGATCATAAGATAACTCATGTTTAAAGGAACCCCAGAAGGACATATAGTTCAACGTCCTGCTCAAAGCAGAGTCAGCTATGAGGTCAGACCAGGTTACTCAGGGCTCTAACTGGTCCATTTGCCTTTAGGATGCCTGTTGCAAGCACTGATGAGTTTGGGTTTTGCATTAAAACAAAAGAATTTGCACTTAGTGAAAAAGAAATTATAACATCCTTCGAAATATCAATATGATCCACAGACTACCAGGAGTGAATTAACAGCAAAAGACTCCCCAGTACTAATTCCTCTGTTCTGATTTCCAATCTACTCTGCTAAAGCAATGAATAAACTGAGCTCTGGTAGTTGATTCTCTAAATTCTGTAAGTTTGCTCTCTACAAGTGGCAATGCCATTGCCAGCCTTGAGCACATGGTTTTGTACGGTTTACATAGAAACACCCTTTACCAGCAAAGTGTATTTGCTTCCTGGCCAAACACACTAACAGTAAAATGTTAGCTTTTTATAAACTGCCTGCAGAGCCCATCCCTGGAAGCAATAAGCTATTGGTTAAAGATTCCTTAGACTGCTAGTGACGTTTCCCAATAATGGTCCCATTTATAAACACAGATTACAGTTCCTACGCATGAGTTTAACAGCATTGGCTTGTTCTAAAGTGTGCTTTACCCTGGGTTATCAGAACAGTAGCTGAATTCTTCCTATTGCAAAAGGGCAAATTCAGATACCTTTACTCACCTTTTTCCATCATGAGTCCCACTGAATTAACTGAAGATTGATGATCAGACAATGAACAAAGGGCTGAGCCTGCACATAGGGCTAACATAGGGTTACCATTACACTGTGGGACTTCAGACCACCTCTGTAGTGGAAAGGGCCCTAAGTTTTCTAAATTTCACCTTCAAATCACAACCTTTCACTGTTTTATCAGTGTGGTTAAAGCAGTGAAACCTTCTGAGGTAGGTAAGTTTATATTTTCTGAATTCTACATTTAACTTAGTTCATATACTGGAAGGAGACTGTCCTTGATTTCACTGTAACTGCATTCAGCCAAAGGATTGCAGATGGAATAGTCTATAAAAAATACCAACATCGCTAAAGGTGCTCTGCTTTAATGACAGAGTATGGAAGACAGGCAATGTTATTCACTTTAAAAGCTACATGTGGGCACTTTCTGAATTCAGTATAGATACTGTGCTTCTGGCAGTCCTCCCACTGTCATTTCATGTGTTTGTCTTCCCAAAAACACACATCTTCCAAAGCTCTGGGTCACAAAACATGACACAAGGTGTGTGCTGGGACCACAACCAAAAGGCAAACTTAAATTCCAAGGGGAAGAAGTTTATTGAGTGGTATTCCCTAAATTCCAACCTTTTCTGGCTACCCCCTACCTTGTTTGGCAGAGGCAGGAGCATCCCTTTGCCAGGGTTTTCTTAAGCTTTTCTTTGCTATGTTTAATGCCCAAAACCTACAGCTGTAAATGGTCCTCCTAAATTATCGAATTCCATAGGTGTGTGTCACCTCCTGCCTCGTGGTACCAGAGTGTCTATCAGCCTCTTCCTTATTGCCTGATCAACGATCCCCTCTAATCACCCTCTTCCTTATTGTCTAAGTATTTCCTTTACTACCATTCACACATGGGAATAACTTGTTTTAACGTTTTACATGACAGATATTTCAGAAACCAGCAGTATAAAAACAACATCAGAAACACAGACCAGCTCTCAGCTAACAGCATGCATTAAATGAGCACATGGCAATCTCCTTTTTCTTTTCTTTTTTAATCTATACCATCAGTATTCTTAACCCCACCTATTAAGTCCACAGCACACACCTAGCAGTGGTACAAAAGGAGCTACAAAACATGTTTTAAACTCAGAAAAAAAGATGGGGATGGTATGCCAGATTTATAAAGAGCAGCATTTAATCCCTGCAACTGCATAACCCAGTTTTACAATAATAATAATAATAATTGTTTGTGCTGCTGACTTCCTTCAACACCTGTGACCCTGTTTGTCGTGGCCTCACTGCCTGCTGGAAACTTGGCAAAAGACAAGAGAAGAGATATTAGGGAACCAATGCTACATCCTGAGAGAGGCCATAAAGTCCAAAGGTTGAGCAGGATTGCCAGGAGCAGCCTGATAAAGAAAGGAAACATGTGGCTCTGAGCAGACAAACTGCTGCGCCCGAGTACAACGTGTTCAGAGGCTGGAGCTGCACCCCAACGCCACCCACGCTCCACAGAGCATGCACTATCCAGGGACTCTTCCCAAACAGCCCCCTTGAAAAAGAATTCTTTTAAGCCCCTTTCTGAAATGAGCATGTGACTGCTCAGTGCCAGAATTTCACAGATCTTAAATTTTAAAAAACACTCCTCTTTATTATTTCAAATTAAGGTAGGATGATTTGTTGATTTAATAAAAGAAAAAATCCTGTGCAAGACCCCTTCTGAATTAGCATATTCAAGCCTTTCCAAAATCTGGCTCCAGTGAAGAACTTGTCCTTAAAAATCTATCAGACTGTAACTAAGCCTGTCACTTGGCATGTAAAATAAACAAGCCAATAATCAGATCCTTCAGAAATTTTCAATGAAACCTGTAAAACTGTCTCATAAAATACCCAGCATTTGAAGAGTTTTTATTCAGAAGGAGAGTACAGCACCTAAAGGTTTCACATTAGGAAGAGCATGGGGCATTAATAACTTTTCCCCCCTCTTTCCTACTCACCACTCGCTCAGTTACACGAGCACAATGTTTTGTGATGCCACACTGTGAATCTGAGCAGAAAACCCTTTCCTGGCTTTCAGCACAAATGAAACCAAGAGCCCAGCATGGCCCCACGAAGGACTGAGCACAAGCAAAGAGCAGGACTGGCAGCCAGGGCAGGGAGGAAAAAGGACACGGACTGCTTTGAGCTCATATTGCTGCTGAGCACTTTCTATTATAAAACCATAACCTAATATGCTTTCAAGACTCCGGCTCTGAGCTGCTTCCCACCGTGCGTCTCCTCCCCTGCGCGGATCCTACAGGGATCTGTCCCGTTCCCGAAATGCGCCAGCGCCTCGGACACCGCTCTCTATTAGATTTTCATTAGTCACTAAACAAGAGGAAGGAGAAGCCCAGCAGTGCCCCTAAACTCTTCCTTGAGAAGCAGCAGCACGGTCCAAAAGGACGGCTCTCCCTGGGAGTGCAATGCCTGGCTCGGCAGAGCTGTCCTCCCTGGGGAGCTCAGCCGTGGGAAGCAGGAGCAAGGAACTGCCTTTTTAGGACTGTGGCTGAGCGGGGCTGGGAAGAGCTGGGGCAGGATCAGGGCTCCGGCAGCAGTTCCTTGGCCTTATAAGGACAAAGCCAGGTATTTTCCCAGCCAGCACATCCAGGTAAGGCCAGGCAGGACTTCCTGGGCTCTCCCACTGCCCGGGGAGACCCTTGGCCACTGTCACACCTGCTCAGTGCAGACCTACAACCCCGCTATCCCCAGCCTCGGAGCATTTCAAATAGGCCTTATTAGGAAACGGGGAAGCTTAATTAACTAATTGAAAGATCGTTCTGAGATCTGCAAAGACAGATGGTTTGTGGGTGAACCATTCTTGATATTAATGTGACATTTTAAGGCATTCACAGCAACATTTTGGAGCGCAAGTCTCTAATGTCAGGCATCTTTTTAGCTCCCTACGTAAGAGGGAAGGTTTCCAGAGGTGAGGAGCAACTGGATTCTCCAAGGGCTTTAATAGAAGGAGGAGAACATCCAAAGCTTCAGACAATCAGCAATTTGTTCAAAAATCTTTAAGAGCACACACAATTAAGACTCCTTCCCAGTTGCCTAAAAATTAAGGCTGCTTCACAGAAAAGCCAAAAGGTTTTAGTTTCATTCAGTTTAAGTGAGATTTCTTGTTATTACCTGTTTTATTTGTCTAGGAGGCAAAACAAACTAAAGCACTTCAGGACAAATCCTCCCATATAGGATATATGTGTAAGCAGCCCTGACCATGAACTCTCTCATATTGTTGCTCTTTTTACTTTCCTGACTGATTTTTTTAAGTAAAAAAAGGAGGCTGTGACTGAAACAGAAAAAAAGTACCACTTTCCCCCAGCAATATTCATTTTTAAATTTGATTTTTGAATCTTTATCAGAAAAATAGCCACAAAAATGGAGTATCCTTGAGTGGATACTCCACTCTAGAAGTTTGGCTATTTTTCCTTGGGGAAATAAAAAAAGTAATTTCCCTTTAGATATGGTTAAAAAAACAACTTGCAGTATAAAGTTAAAATGAGACACTACCCACCCAGGATTAATCCAGCTTCTCAGTTGTGAATATGAAATGGTACATTGAAATTCAAAGAATTACCAAGATATTTTACCATCTTAAGTTTTTTGAGGTTAAACTTTGATAACTGCCTGCCTGGAAATGCTGAAAAGTGTGGGCTTAGCTCAAAGCAGCTACTTTAAACGTAAAGATATGAGAATGGCTTGACAGTTTTGATCTGTACTACTTTTTAAATCCACAGACAAGCATCTGCTCTGCATCCCAAACTACTGCACCATTTGTGCTTTCAGGTAACAATCACAGAAGGAAGACCAAAACTTGGATTCCTCTTGCCACATCCCACTTGCAACATATTGCCAAGTAAACATGGGGGAAGTGCTAATTCCCCCTGGGTAATCACAGGGCATCCATTTCTAGGATTCCTTGTGAGAGGCCCATCCACAGAAACAAGGCTATGGACAACAGGAAAAATTACATTAATCAAATACATTAAATATGTGACAAACTTAGCCTGAGCTCAGAAGTGTAGGACTTTCTCCAGTTGTTGACTGGGCTGGGATTACATTTCCATAGCTCCAAAGGAGCACCAGGGCAAGGCTACTTTCATAAAAGGAATAAAAGTTTTGACACCAGGTTTCTTCATATTGTAAATTTCTCCTTTAAAATAACCTGCTTGCCAAAGCAGTTCAGCTGCCAGAAGGGGAGAGAGGCTGGGAAACTTTATTCCCTTTTAAAAGCAATGTGGGCTGTGCTGCTCAGGTACCCAAGGCATCGCTTCAGAACCACGGAGCGTTGGCTCGTTAGGAGCAATTAAAAAAAATCTGAGGGGATTTTAAAAACAACAACTTCCCAAAACAAAACATGCATATGTACCACATGCATTTGTTTATGCAGCTGTAATGAGTGATGAAATCCATTTATGAGCTGAAGTCACAAGATTCTAAGCAGGTCTTTGTTTAATCTCAGTAAGTAATGACATTTCCCTACTACTTATAATAATGTGATTTGGATCAACATTTTCAAACTTATGCACCTGGTTTTTGACACTGCTCACCAACTGCATTTCTCTTCTGCTTCTCTGCAGACAGAACAGACAGGTTGTTTTGGAGGCACCGCTTCGATCAAGCACCCTAAAAACAGATAGAGAAACCTGGGTTTAGTTGAACACACGCCTGCAGTTCTTGAATTCAGCACATCTTCTGCAGTTCTTACTCAGACTGAGACTCTGGGCAACCTACAAAGAGCGTAAATAAAAATCAATGAGACCATTAGTGGGATGAATACTTACAGCATCAGCCCTTCTATAACCACAAAGTCTGCCCAGATGGATGCCCTTAAAAGACTTTCAGAAGGTTTGCTCCAGACAATGACTCTCGTTCCAGCACGTTGCTGTGACTTAGGAGAATAAAATGAAGATAAATGCAGCTGTTTCTGCTTACATTAATGCAGCATTAGTGCCCTCAGTAACAAAGGTAGGACAGAGTATGCAGGAAAATAAAAGACCCAGCACAAACAACTATTAAGTTACATGTTTTGTGTATTTATAAACTGTGCTAGGCTTTAGATGTATTATTATATAGCTTTAACATCAGTAATCCTGCATATAAATCAAGACCATGTTTTTAGCTTTGATATTAAGGAGAAGAAAAAGGGCAAACCCAAAGATATTTGGCACTGCTGCTTTTGTCATTACACTGCTATTAGCTTTGCAAACAGCTCTGATGTTTTGTGAGGATCAAATCAAAACTAAATGAATCCAGGTCTGCTGGTAATGCACTAGAAAATACAGAGTGATTCTGTATTAGCTCTTTCAAGAATGGAAAGAAGGTTAGACTCCTGGGCTGAACAAAAAGTCAGTGCACCCAATGCACCAGGACAGGACATCCCAGACAGAGGAAAGTTCTCTGGGCCTAGAAGGTGTGAGGGGAAGTGTTGCTCCAATAGCCCTTCTCTGTTCTGTCTCTCCTTTGGCCCATTCACCTCCTGCTCTCCAAAGTCCCCAAGGAGCCAGGAGAGCAGGGGCATTTTGCAGTGTGTCAGCAAACCAAGATGGCAGGAGGACATAAGGACAATGCAAGGACCTTTCACCTGGCATGTTTTGTTCCAAGCAGCCTCTTTTTTATGTGCAAAAGCGTAAAGTACAAGACAATTGGTCCAGCAGCTTGAACCCAAATTTAGGAAGGTTCTAACAAGGCCAAAGCCAGATATGCATAACCAGCAAAGTCTGTGCATCACCCAACTGGCACCAACACAGTGTGTTCCTATTCCTTGCAATTTTTATAATTGTTTTTGTTGATATAGGAAAATAATATGCACTATTGCCTCAGAAATGTATATATGCTAGCTATATTCATGGGAAAATAAACTCAAATGCTACCTTCCTACCTAAATTCTAGGTCTATAAGGATTGTACTTTATATTTCCCCATTTCCAAAGTCCTCTTCAGTTATTTTCCTTTCGGTTTTGGGATCTACTGCATCAGAATGTTCAAAAGAAAGTGGCTATAACTACTGAAGTCAGAGTGACAACTAAAAAACATGTATCAGTAAAAACCATTCTTTAATATGTCAGCCCACATGAACTAAATCCAGCTGAAAACTTCTGAGAAATTAAATTAAAATAAATAACTGTGAGAGTTAAGTAAACAGTTCCCTTACTGGATTTATTATAACTGACTAAAACCTTTCTTCCTCTTTCCACATTAAAGGAGAGGCTTAAAACCACATTTTGCATATTTTATTAGTTCAAACCTTTTCTAACCTGGTTCCCAGGTCAGACCAAGTCTAAAAAAACTTTAAAAAGTGAATCGAACATTGTTCTAAAATAACAGAATCCAGTTGAGTGTGAACAATAGGACTATCAATAAATATCTACTCTTATTCCCAGACCCAGAGTGGAATTCTAAACAATTTTTAGCCCTTAAGATTCACAATTTATTGAACGGAACTTGCACACTAGCTTTAGCAATCAATGTTACCCATTTGATGCCTCTGAATGCTTTCACCAGAGAGAGGAACTGCACGTTTGGAGAAAGAAAAACATTTCTGTGATTGTTTTAAAAATCACAGTTGAAAGTTTCTTGAAAGGTCAGAAAGCAAGTTCTCCTGGTAGACACAGATTAGCAGGCAGAGGGTAGGCAAGGTGCTCAGGGTGTATGTGAAGGGTAATCCATCAGATTGATAGCACCACTATGTATATGGTACAATTATATCTTATCTCCCCAGCCCTGCAACCAAAATAAACCCCATGGAAGCCTTGGAGTCTGCTTCTGTTGTCTTTAAGTACACACCCCTTAGGGTGGCGACCCAGGACACACCACACGCCTTTTACCTCATGTAAGACAAAAGCAAAACAAATATAATCAGTATTTTTCCTTTTAGGACTCTCACTGAGCCTCTTTGATGTGTTCTCCCTAATCGTTTTCTCCTTTTAATCATCACACTCAGGGGTTTCTCTGAGCTTATTATGGTTTAGGTTTTATGTAACCTCTTCCAGGCGGGCGCCTTCCCAAGCTCCCAGCACAGCAACTGCTGTAACAGTACACAGCAACTCTACACCAAGGAATACCTTGGCCAAATGAAACCAAAAGGGAAATTTAGATGAGTACATTCTGCTTAGGTTGGAATTTTGGCTCAGACACAAGAGTTCACACTCCTGGTCTTGCAAAAAGAAGCTCTAACGGAGATACTGAAAATGAAAGTACCTCTTCTACTTCAAAGCTGAAAATCCGGCCGCTACTACAAGGTGTTTTTCTGCTCTGGGAAATTTTGCTTATCTACACCCGTTCATGAAGGGGAAATCCTTGGTCCTGCAAGTTACCTGTGGGTTTGCCATTCACTTGACTAGCCCTGAGACTCTGCCAATATGATTTACTGGTATAAAACTAGTTTAATTTCCAATTTCCATGTGGCTGCTTGCCAATATTTCTTTGTCTTATGAGCAATTATTCACATTTACATTTTATCTTGATTCTCTTTAGCAACATTCCTATTTACACAGAGAATCCTTCAATGGATTACTACATTCTTTTCAGTTTTACCTAAGAAGTGCATTGGTGTCCTATAGTTCTAAAATTTTCCTGATCCCCTATTAACAAAATGGCTCAATTTATAACAGGAGCTATGTAAAACTCACATAAATGAAATACCTATAAAATATCCTGTAAACAGCTGCCCCCCATCTAAGCTGCCAGTAGATTCATGAGGTTCTAAAGTTAATTTCCATTTATCAGCTAAGAATTACTGATATCACTGATACTCATTTCTGTTGTTCCATGTCAGGACGCTGCCCATAGAGGAAGCAGGAGCTGGGACAAGAACTGGAAACATTTCCTTCACGTGGGAAGGTGCCCTGCTAAGAAACTGCTAATTGAACCTGACAGCAGGCGTATAAACAACATTAGAGGGAGTGCTCACACATGTACTCCCAATAAAGGGGAGGACAAGGCGGTGAAAGTCAGAGCTATTACAAGACAAATACAAATTAAGGACATTGTTTTTAATCTCCAGGATACTAAAATATTTCTGAGAGCTTCCAGTGTTTGGGAGAAGAGGGAGGGAAAGAAGGGGGCAGGGGAGCAGTGAGCTCTGCTAAGACTTTTTAAATTGTTTCTGTCACCTTTTGTGGGAAAATCATTCTAGAGAAAAGCAAGAGAGGATTTCGAAACTAACAGAAAAAGACTTGCTAAAAGGTACTTTGCTCTCTGTAAAACTTCCCATGGGGCCTGAAAAAGCACCCTGAGCATGCCCTTTATCACACAGCTTTGCATATTGAATGCTGTTTGTTTCAGAGGCAGTTGTATATTTTTACCTGGAGGGTTATTCCTGTAAATTGTCCCCTGATTACTGATCTGTGAGAAGCAAGTGAAGGAGCCAGAGCTACCACAAAGATATAAGTACAATTTTTGAAGTTCATGGGATTTTCAACATTCCCCCTCCTTATCCCAAAACTTTAACCTTTGAGTGAACACTGCCATATATATTTTTTGTTTGGCTGCCTGGTGGGCCACCTGAAAATCATCAGCACTCTGAGAAGAAAGCTGCTATGGTTTATTCAGAATTTCCTTAAACCGAAGTCCTGCTGTGCATTACCATTTCCCAGAAAGGTGCATTGTTCTATCAGCACCCCTATCAAATTCAAGAGCAGAGACGCGCTGTCGGGACGTGCAGCAGCTCAGATAGGCCGGGCTGTTGCAATCCTGTTGCAATCCTGTGCAGAAAACAGAACGTTAACACTGGCATGCTGCTCCCACGCCCTCCCCTCTCCAGGCTTCCCATTAACTCCGTGACACCCTGCAAGGCACAGGATTTATTTACACAACACCACGCTTGAGACGAGCCTTTGTTCGGCTGCAATGTTGACAAGGCTTAGGAAGCACTACCCGCCAGAGTAAAGGTGTATTAAGCATCAACTGAGGATGAATGAAATGCTTTGAGACTCGCTTGATCGAGTTTCCAGCTGCAGCACAATTCCCTTTTAGCCAGGAGCTGCTGGGACAAACTGGGGAAGCTCCTGCCTTTCACAGAGAGCAGTGGCTGGCACTCCCATGGAGGTTCCGCGAGGACTTTAATCCGGGATATGTGGTGACACCCTGAAAAGAAGCAAATTCCTCTCTGCCCAGCCATTCATGTTTTTGCTGGGCCGCAGTTGGGATGTGTTTCCCAACAGCGTTCACCTCACGGCTGTGTCAGCGCCAGGGAGGGGACAGCGTGGGAGCCGGAAGAAGGCAGGACTGGCTCTTGTGTCAGCAGGGCCGGCCGAGCACACGGCGCGCCCGACGTCATTCCAGGCGCTGCTGATTTACATCTGCTCAGGAGCGCTCCTCGCTTTTCCTTAAAAAGCATTTGCTGTATGGAGAGCGGTTTACAGCGTAACGTAGGTGTAAAACCAGGCAATCTCAGGAGCAGATTTATGGGGTGGAAGCGTCCAAGGGGGCCGTGAGCTTCACCTCCCCACTCCTGCAGGGGCAGCGGCTGTGGCACCCACCCTCTTCCCTGAGGGGAGTTCAAGGCAGGAGAATTCCCGTGTTTCACGTGGTCATCTTCTTGCCAAAGGTCTGGACTGAGAAACGGGGCTTATTCTTTAAGAAACGACCAGTGGGAAGCTGGAGAGGTGCTGGTGCTGTGCTTCAGCATCCCCCTTCTGGGAAGCTGCCATGTGATAACTCCTCCTGCATGAACACCTCCAAATCACTGTCAGAGCCCCTCAAAGCACAGGCTCTTAATGTAAAGAAAACAAAATAAACCCCTCAAAAAGCAAGCCCATAGCAACTGGAAGATATTTGGTCAAGAATGTCAAAGAGTGACCAGAGAGTTAAACTGGCATAAATCTAAGTGCCAGTATATGCTCCACACAGTCCTGGGTCAGATTCAAAATGCATTACAAGGCTCATGAACCAATAAAAACGTCAATGATTGATATCCTAAAAGCAAATGGGGGCAGTAACAAATATTTTATACCAACAAGTTAATCCTAGATCTTCCAGATGAAAATCCATTGCTTCTCCATACCTATTCCTTAATGCATTTTTAAAAATAAAAATAGTTCATACCACTTGTCCAGCATTTATCCCCCCCAGATCAGCCTGCTTTACTAGGAGTTCAGTCTCATGTCCATTTTACAAGCAGGGGAATCAAGCTACAAAGATACTGAAGGTGATTAAGAGCCATTCAGCAGGAGGCAAAAGCAGGGAAGAGTGCAGTTCCCATTTGACTCTGTTCTCCTGTTTTTCCTCTTTGGGTATACAGAAAATAAGATTATTTCTCATTAAACTCACAAGGTTATATTAAAGAGGTGAACAATTTTTTTTGCCAAACTTTTAAAGTTTTCTTAGTTGTCTTGAAGGGAAATACAGTCCCCACCAGTACTGCTTAAGGGTTAGGTAAATACTCTGCTGACCAATAACAGAAATGTGAAATATTCCCCTGTTCTTATTAATATTTATGTAATAATCCAGGGCTGAAATTTGCTATCATTGAACTGACCTCAGATCTCTGACATAAATGCCTATATGAAGCACCTGGCAATGGGCTGGGAGCATCCACACCCAGAAGTGCTTTGTCTGGGCTTGCAGCTCTGCCAGCCACACACCTTTTCCTACACCGGCTGCAAGGAACGCAGGAACTGGAAAACATCAGCACAAAACGTGCTTATGGTAGAGCAAGGCTACTGTTGTACCATTAACTCTTACAACACACGTGCTTCACCTCCCTCACATGACTTACCTGAGCCCACAGCCCTCTCCTCACTGAATAGAAACCTCTGGAAATCTGTGCATGCTGCAACTGGTACCTGGCTCTCTAAATACCACACAGCCACTTCTGGAATGGCTTTCTAGTTGTTCCCTATATAAAAAAAATGGTAAAATTTAAACCAATCTGAATTTCAATTCACAGCCATCACAGCCTTTAGGCCTTTGCTTTAGTGTTGTCCTTTTATTCTGAAAATTCTCCTTGATCTTATGAACTTGTTTTTTAACATACTCAAGTGCTATTGCTTTTTTTATGTTTCTTATGTTCTCAACAGACTGTAAACAGTCCTGTGAGCTGATCATCCCATCTGCCAAAGACACCACCAGCTGCTCATGGGGCTGCTCTAGCACACATGGGAACATGTAGCCTGAGCCCATTGTAAAAACACAAGATCTCAGGTAGCGATCCATGTGATCCAAATGATTCTGAGCTAAATTTTCCATCTCTTTTGCCTTCTGAAACAAGAGAACATATAGATGCTGTAGTGTTGGCAGCTGCATACAATTTTTACCACAGAAAAGAGGAAGGAACAGCAATTTTGAGGGGTTGAGTATCCTGGAGAACTCTCCTGTGAATTCCTGAGGGTCTGCTGTGGGTGAGACTGGGACATTCCCAGCCCGTGAGGGGACAGGGCTGCCCAGACAGGGAGGAGCAGCTCCGTCACTGTGTGACAGCTCAGCTGGGATCAGAGATCAGGTTGTTGTTTATTAATCAGGTGGGTCTGAGGAAGAGAAGCAGTTCAGTAGCACCTTCTCTAAAACAGAAGCCTTGAACTCTGCTTGTGCTTCCAGGCACCATCCTTCCCAGGCCGTGCCCTTTCCTCCCTACATTGCCTTCCTTGGCTCTTTGGCAACCCTAACTGCTCCCACACCATGACTCCAACATAAATGACTGTCATCCACAGTGAATGTTTCCTGTTCATTTGAATTACGTGAGCAGGCACTCTGTAAACTTCCCCACAGGCTCCACCACACTAATCCCTGGGAAGGAGCAACCTGCAGAACCTACTTTCACTGTTGAATGCTTTCTCTGTTTGTTGCTCCTCCTGTCAGAGCCATTACTTGAATTCAGACAGGTGTCCTTACATCTGTCACCCACCAGCCACTGCTGACATTCAGGAACAGGAACTCGCTGTCCGTGTCCAAGCCCAAGCCTGTGGCACAGAGCAGGAAAGCTTGATTGCTCCCTGGAAATCCCTGAGCTCTGTGCTGCTTTTCACTGGGCAGTTTTGGTCTCACGCAGACTTGCTTCCTCCCCTTCTCCTGTTGCAAGTACTGCTTTATCCCAGGTAGCCAGGAGCCTACTGTGCCAACAGCTGCTAAGACAGAGCAAGGTGTCAACTTTGACAGGATGCCAGATTGTTTATTAATTAAAAATTTAAGTACTCTGAATCTGTCCTGAGACCCTAATCAAAACTGAGCTATTTTACCTAGGGCTCTGAATGGTTAAATCCAGTTATTCTGAGACTTTCACTCACAACTGGCAACCAGAAATAAATCCATTTTGTTGACACTACTGTCTGTTTATTGAAATACCCAAAGACCACAAAGCTAACTTCAGTTCTCCACAGTGAAACCCCACCTCAGTAATATGGGAACAAATGCATGCTTCCAGCAGGATCTTTCCCCCTGAACACAATAAATATCTTTTTGAAGGCGTTCACCTGCTTCCCCAGCACTCAGCATCAATATGCTTCTATTTGTGTGGTACATTTTTCCTGCTGCCAGCTCCCAATGCCAAGCAGAGCCGTCTGCTTCCCATATGCCACCTGTCCTCCAGTGCCTCCTCTCCTGCTTACCTTCTCTCTCTGGGCTCCCGCTGTGGATCAACTGCTACTCTGCCAGCCTTCTTGGTGTGTAGAGGATTTTTCCGACTGCAAGCTCCACATGATGGGAACTCTGCCCAATTCTTTATTTCCCGGAGCACCAGCTAAGCTGTGGTATAGAAATAATGAGCACAGAGACATTATTGGTGTGACATTTAGATTTGTAACATCCCAAACATCCTCCTAGAGCAAGGTGTCCCTGCCCAGGGCAAGGGGGTTGGGAGAAGATGATCTTTAAGTTCCCTTCCAACCCCAGCCATTCCAGAATTCTAAAAAGCACAGGAAGCAAGGCCTCAGGGTTCTTTTCAGACTCATCTCTAGACAAGGTAGTTAACTTCTACTTGCTCAGGGTTTTGTAAAAATACATACAAGTGTTAGAATAAAAAAATTATGAAGTTCATTACTTATTTGAAAATGTGTTTCTGAGCATTTGCAGTGAGCACTGAAATCCTCTATAAAGCCAGCTGGGAATAGGAAGCACAAGAGTGAGAAATTTAATGTAACTATTGAGTGAAGAGGTCATCCCATCCACTTTAGAGACAATCCTATCACACCTTTCATTCAGATATTGCTGCACATAAACATCCAGGGTTTGAATTGCTCAGGCAGCATTCTTAAGAAAATGGAAAACGTTTTTAGTGGTTCTTCCCTCACTTCTGCAGCCATTCTGTGTTTTTACAGCACTGCTGTCCTGCCCCAGAGGTAACCCAACAGGTCTTGCAAAGCCTCCTAACTTTGCCCCACCTCCATCATTCACAATCTTGTCTCTCTAACCTACTCATTTTCCCCCATTCCACAAACTATTAGTTTCAAAGAAATTCAGAGATTAATTAAAATGATTGGTGGGATGAGTAGGTGAGGGGGACAGGCTAAAGGGCTTGACAAGAAGAAAGATGAAAAGGACTAAGTGCGTATGGCTTGGTTATGCGATGACTAATGGAGGGTGGAGGAGATGGACACGATACTCATTTACAAGTGCCTGTGGTTCTGAGGAGCATTTTTCATGTGCAAAATGAAGACTCGCTCAAGACCGGCTGGGTTTTTCAGAGTTTTGGTTCCAGAGTCCTTCATGTCAAGTTGTGAGTCCCACTCTTCCCCCAGCCTATGCATTCCCACCCTTCCCTTCTGTCCCCAAATGTAAGGATTTATTTTTATTCCAGACTCAGTTCTTGGATCTCCACCTGGCCACAGGAGTCCTACTGGGAGCAAAGAGCAGGAGGAGAGGCCACGGAAGCCGGGGGTGGATGAGGTGGCAGCTCTGCCACACCTCTGCTGTGCTGCAGACTTGGACCCACTTGAACCGACGACGCAAACACACCCTGAGGAACCAGGAAGGAACTGGGACCAGCAGAATCTGGGAATTATTTTACTTCCACTTGGCCTGAAGAAACTCTGTTCCTCGTACCCTCTCTCTGGCACCTTCTTTTACTATGCTTTGATGGAGTAAATAGGAGAAAAATACTTGTTCCTTCTAACTCTTGTCTCCCCCAGTTGGAGAAATCTGGTCTATAGTAACTCCTTAGGCAAGCAGAAAGCAGTGTGAGAAGATGCAGTAATTCCCAGTTTTATTCACTTTAAGAGGTAAAGAAGGAGATCATGTTTTGAAAGCATTGTTTTTTAAAAAAAAGACAATCTATATAATAGTTTTCTATACAATAAAAATGTTATAGAAACTTCTCTGAGGATGAGAAAAAGCAAAATAGTCTAAAGAAAAAGAAAACATACAAAAAAACATACAAAAGAAATTTGTATGTTTAAATATTTAATATACATGTAATGTATATATCTCTAACAGAAGAAAAACTGTATGGAAAAAAGAATTTTTTTTTCTGCGAGCACTGTTTCCAACATAAAAAAAATCAGAAACTGCTATCCATCCTTTTTTCTTTCATTTTTTTTTTTTCCCCAAATGATTTCGAAATAAGCCAAAAGCATTTGAGATACAGGAGTGAAACAAAAAAAACAAACCCATTTATTCCTGGACACCAATATAATTTAGACGGATGTGGTGTGTATAAGAAATTTTAATTTGTCCCTGAAAAGCCATTTAATTATTCAGACTATCTGATTGCCTCACTCAGGCTTCTATTGATTGATTAGAGAAGTTTATAAATCAAAATCTGCATTACTGCTGCCTAACGCATCGGCCTCTCAGCAATACAGGGCAGGGATTGGCAATTCCTACCCACAAGTTTGTTTATTGAGCCATGTAAATGGCTATGCTTTGTACCTGGGTCAGGAAGTGTTCCTTCATCCTACTAAAGGAATATTTACTTAAGGACGTCAGGAAAGGGGGAATAAAAGCCCTGAATTAATAGGTGTTTAATAAATCAGGGCATAGCCACCAGAATTCCCAGCTCCTAGGCTAATGGCCACAAAGGATCATTATCCATCGGTCCCACTTCTGGATCTGCTCTACTCTGAAGGTCTCAGGTGCTGAACCTGGGGCTGAAATCTCAGCCAAGCCCTCCCTGAAGTCCCATATTAGGCAGAAAATCCTCTGGGAGCAGCCAAGAGCTCTTGCCTTTGATTTCAGAGCTCTCCTGCTCTTCACAAGCACCTTGACTCTATTGCAGCCTGGACCAAATAACCCCCAGTGAGCAGCAATTAACATAATGAGTGTCCCCCACAGCTACAGGGCCTCAGCTCCAACACGTCTCCAGCAAACTGGAATGTCTACTCCTGAAACTCCGCCTCTGCAAGAGGAAGGAAGTACAGAACCGAAATGGGTGGAGGGGAAAAAAAATTAAATTAATCCCTCCAGCCCAATCTAACCCTCACTGAAGTTAATCAAAACCTTGCATTGATATCAGTGGGCTCTACAGGCAGTTTTTCAAATCTGTAATAAATAGAATGGTTTAAACTACACTGAACATGTTCCACGTAGTCTGAACTTTGCTTTCTAGGACAAAAGAAACATGCAGAAGAAAACCCCGAAAGATAAAACAAAACAACTAAACTCTTAACCAATTAAATACACGAAGTTAATCAGAATAAATTTTATTAGTAGTATTTGTCTATACAGCAAATTAATTGCATGGCTTCCTATGTACCACAAACCACCTCCCGTTTTTAGCTTTATTTGGAAATATTTAAAATATTTTATTTCAAAATAAAAACCTCCACACAATAAACGACGTAGAATTCACTTCTTGCATTTCTCCAGAATTTCTTCCTTGCCCTTTATAAACATAAAAACTGCGGGGTGACACAAAGAAGATCATTTATGGGCTATCTCCGGGAATTGTAACATATCAAGGACCGCCACATCAGGTCCGACGAGATACCCATCTCTGACAAGAGCCAGGAGTGGATCCCTAGGGAGGCACACGAAACCAGGGATGCCCCCCCAGGCACAAGTCATTTGCAGCTCTGGGATTTCCAGAGCCAGTGTAAATGTTCTGGGATTCACAGACCATAGGTGATTTCTCTTCTGTGAATTCATTCAGTCACGTTAAAATCCTTCAGCCCACCCTTGCCTGAGAGTTCCACCGTTGAAGCACAGTTCTGTGAAGACATTTCTCTGGTTTATTCCGAACCTGCTAGTTTCATTTGCTGCCCCTTGGCTCTGGTGCCAGAAGAGTCAGTCACTGGTCTCTATTTATCTTGCATGTAAAGATTAAAAAGATTGAACCACTGCTTTGAGCACTCACTGCACTAATGAATTTCAGAGATCTTATGCATGTGCAGTGACTTAGTGCTGTTTGGCTGAACTGTTTCTGCAGCTGAAGTCTGAGTTACCTGCAACCCAGAGAGATGCTGCGAGGACGCCAGCAGCACACAGCAAGCCCCCACATCCATTCCAAACTTTGTATTTTGTGCCACAGAGTGTTAACACAAACACTGCATGTATAGTTTCCATCATTCTAGTTAAACCAGTGCCCACCGTGTGGCCGAACAGGGCCAGGTGGGAACACCAAGAAAAACGCAGAAGAAAAAAACTCCAACAACTTCAAAGAGGGGAGCTGGACCTTCACTTTTCTTTCACAGATGCTGATGTTTTGTTTGCTTCATTGCTCCTTCCTATACAGTAACTGGTAATTATGTCATTATATCCAGAAAAAAATAGCACTGGAGAATTTGAAAGTGTGTTTTCAAAACTGGACCTAAGTTTGTCAGCTTCACATATTGTGAGAAGGGATTGAACCAGACAGACCAAGTTCTGCAGTGACAAAAAGCTGAACAGCAGGTAACAGCTTCACGTTGGAAGCATACGGAGCACTTGTTGCACTGCCGGCAATCAAACACACAAGTACAGCCCTGCAGTCCCTGTGCCACGCCGTTTTGTCACCGTCTGTCCTCAAATACCTGCTGCACTTTATTCCAGAGGTAGCTGCCACTCAGCATTCTCAAATCCCCACCACCCCGAGAGAAGGGGCTGTGCGGGGCAAGGTAAGAAAAACGAATCCCTTTTATCAGCGCTCTGCCCTGGAACGCCGCTCGCACAGAGCAGCTCCAGCGAACCAGACAGCTCCCATCTGTTGCTCCGAGGGGAACATGCCAGCACAGACGTTTCTCCTCCACCCCGATCCTTCGGCTCCAGCCCTTATTTTCCCTCCAGACTAACCTGCACTTCCACAGCAATACTAGGGCACTGTCTAAAATTAGGCCGTCGCTGTCCCCTCCCCGTGAAGGACAAGTTCAGAGAAACCCATCCGCAACCCGGCTTTTTCCTGTCAGGTTTTATTTCCCCTCTGTATTCTCCTGGTTATTATTCCTGAGGCCGGGAATTGACGTCCCGGGTCTCTGTAAAGGCAAAGCCGTGCCGGGGGGCGGAGGTGCGGGGGCGTACGCGAACACCCGCGGCCGAAACCCGCGGCTCCCGCAGGGCTGGGCGGGCGAGCGGGGACTGCACAGGCCCCGCGGGGGCTCAGCCCGGGGCGGGCAGCGCGGGGTGCCCGCGGCGGTGCCACCCCCGGCGCTGCCTGGAAGCCGCGGGGGCGGCGGGACGGGGAAACCACGTGGGGCTCCCCGGGAGCGCCACCTGAAGGGCCGAACCACCGCCGGGGGAGGGAGGAGCGGCGAAGCAGGGGGGAAACACCGCAGCCCGAAACCCGGCGGAGGCACCGGCCGCCAAGCAAACAAACAAACAAACAGAGAAACAAAGGCACAGACACACCGGGAGCGGCGGCGGACGGCGGGCCGGGGCCGAGCGCGGGGCCGGGGCCGAGCGCGGGGCCGCCGCCGTTGGTTCGGCGCCCGCTGAGGAGGCGCCCGGGCGGCCCCGCCAGCCAACCCCGCGCGCGCGGGACGCGGTAACCAGATATTTCAAAAACAAAGACGTCAGCCCACACTGCCCCGCGCGCGCCCCCCCGGCATTACGTCATCCCACAAGGCCCCGCGCGCTCAAGAAGCTTCTGAGGGGGGGTGGCCATGGCGACCCGGGCCGGGTCCGCGCGCCGGGCCCTGGCCCCGCCCCCCCGGGGACGGGGCGGTGGCAGCCAATGGGGAGCGCGCGGGGTGACATCATGCGCTATTTTTAGCGGGCTCGCGGCCGCTGATAAGTGAAGGGCTGCACGGCGGGAGCGGGCGCAGAGCGCGGGGCGGGCGGGAGCGAACGAGCGCGACTGAGTGCGGGCGCTGGGACGGTGGAGCGGGAATAGCGCGGAGCCGGGCAGGGAAAGTACTTGTGACGGCGGAGCGGCGTCCCGGCACCACCGGCAGAAGGAGGAGGAGGGCGGCGAGGCGCCCCGCCAGGCCGGGCGGGCTCTCAGCGCGGCGGCAGCAGCAGCAGCAGCGATCCAGTAAGGCTCCGCGTTTCTCCTTCCTCGGCTCCGCGTTCCCCTTCCCCGGGAGGGTCGGGGTGCCCGCGGGGAGCTGAGCGGCGGCCGGGCAGCTTCCCCTTCCCGGACTGTGTTCTATGAGTGCAAAGATGGAGCCTACTTTCTACGAGGATGCGCTGAGCGCCGGCTTCGCGCCGCCGGAGAGCGGCGGGTACGGATACAATAACGCCAAGGTGCTGAAGCAAAACATGACGCTGAACCTGTCCGACCCCTCCAGCAACCTGAAGCCGCACCTGAGGAACAAGAACGCCGACATCCTCACCTCGCCCGACGTGGGGCTCCTCAAACTGGCCTCGCCCGAGCTGGAGCGGCTCATCATCCAGTCCAGCAACGGGCTGATCACCACCACGCCGACCCCGACGCAGTTCCTGTGCCCCAAGAATGTCACCGACGAACAGGAGGGGTTCGCGGAGGGCTTCGTGAGAGCTTTGGCCGAGCTGCACAACCAGAACACGCTGCCCAGCGTCACCTCGGCCGCGCAGCCTGTCACCAGCGGGATGGCACCTGTGTCCTCCATGGCCGGCAGCACCAGCTTCAACACCAGTTTGCACAGCGAGCCCCCGGTGTACGCCAACCTCAGCAACTTCAACCCCAACGCGCTCAGCTCCGCGCCCAACTACAACACCAACAGCATGGGATACGCGCCCCAGCATCACATAAACCCCCAGATGCCCGTGCAGCATCCCCGGCTCCAGGCTCTGAAAGAGGAGCCGCAGACTGTACCTGAAATGCCGGGGGAAACTCCTCCCCTGTCCCCCATTGACATGGAGTCACAGGAGAGAATCAAAGCCGAGAGAAAGCGCATGAGGAACAGAATCGCGGCGTCCAAATGCCGGAAAAGGAAGTTGGAAAGGATTGCTCGGTTGGAAGAAAAAGTGAAAACTTTGAAAGCGCAGAACTCAGAGCTGGCATCAACTGCCAACATGCTCAGAGAACAGGTTGCACAGCTTAAGCAGAAGGTCATGAACCACGTCAACAGCGGGTGCCAGCTCATGCTCACACAGCAGTTGCAGACGTTTTGAAGAGACTCTTCAGCGAGAACTGTGTGTTGTGGTACAACTAAACGGGAAAAATCCAAAGTGGCAGAGGCATAAAGCTAATGGCAAAAGCTGAGAGGCTGTCCTGCCTGTGCTCCGCAAAGCGCATGTGTGGAAAGACTGGCAAAGCCTTCAGCTGGAGCCGGGAGTGAGCGGCCAGCGCTGCTCCGGGAAGTGCTGTTCCTGCTCGGATGAGATGTCAGATCTTCGTTTAACATTGACCAAGACCTGCATGGACCTAACATTCGATGATCATTCAGTATTAAAGGTTAAACTGCAATAGAAACTGTAGATTGCTTTATGTAGTATTCCTTAAGAAAAAAAAAAAGTGGGAGGGAGGTTTGTGGGAGGCTGATAAACAAAAAAAGAACTGTTCTGCCTGCCTTCAAGTAAATCGTGTATGTACATATCTTTTTTTATTTTATTTTATGAAAGTTGATTAATGTCAATAAACTACTTCATGACTTTGTAAGTTATTTTTATGTTGTTTATTTGGGCACTGCCCAGTATTGTTTGTAAATAAGAGGCTTTTTTTTAGCACTCTGAGTTTACCATTTGTAATAAAGTATAATTTTTTAATGTTTCTGTTTCTGGAAAAAATTCTAGAAGGTTCTATTATATTTAAGAAAAATAAAATAATTAAAATGTATTTTCCCCTCACACTTTTTTTTTTTTTGGCTAGTACCTGAGTTGGGAAAATGCCCTTTGAGCTGCACTCTGAAGGGTAGGGATTATGCTGAACTTACTCTATAACTCCGGATATGTCCTGGAAAAGGTGTGAGGAGGGGAGGGAGAAGCCAGATCATGGCCACTAAACTCATACAACTTTTGGGGTTGTCCTGAAGTTGTATTTCCCAGCTGCAGCCTGCCTGCCTTGCCTGCCGCATTCTTGGGGCCCAGTTTAGACATCTGACTTCAGGCAGGGTTGTGGAGGGGTGGAAAGGCAGGGAATGAAATTGTTCCATAACTGGAGCAACTGGCTACTTGATCTGACATGCTTTTTATTAAATTAATGCCCTCAAGAAGATAAGGCAGGTGGTTGTATTTAAAAAAAAATAGGCTGTAGGCTTCAAAAATAAAAATATTCACCTTTATCCCTATGTTTTCTCAGGTAGGAGGTGATTCTTGTCTGTTAATATTTATGACAATGCTGCTGTCAACAGTAAAATAAGTTTATAACCCTTTCCCTGTCTCTAAATCCTTTTCCTTTTGGGTGTTACTCTGGGTTCTAACCTTCTTGGCAATACAAAAGCTGGGAAAACTGAACCTAGTGGGAAATGAAAATAGCAACTTGTTGAAAAACAGCAACAAGTTGCTTGTTTCCAGCAATTTGCTGAAAATAGCAACTTCTCAGGCAAGTCCCAGGTATTTTTTACAAAATAATCCTGATTTTTAGTACAATGATAATATACAGGTATATCTTAGAAACATGCTACTTTACTTGAGGGGGGGTGGGAAACAGCTTTATTTACCAGGATTTTAAACACTGTACCAAATCAATTCTGTTTAATAAACCTATTTGAAGGAGACCAGGTATTTTCCTGTTTGCTGTTTGGAGCCAAACAGCTGAGGGAAAATAGATGATCTCAGAAGACTGCCAGAAAATATACTAGAAAATTATTATTCTCAAGCAGGCAGTTTTAAAAAAGTCTTTTTTTCCTTAAATTAGAATAAGCCTAATTTTAATTGAAGTGATAGTGTTGGTTAAGGTCACTTCACAAAATGACTAGATAGTTTTTTATATATATATTTATATATACACATCTTTACTGTTATCAAGATTATACTCTGAAACTTGCAACTACTATGGGTCAGTTCCTTACAGGAAGCAGGGAAGTATCTTCCTCTAACTTTCCCCCCCTCACCCCATTATACACATTTTATCACACGAGGGGGTATTTTAATGTTTAAAATATGCTAATTTGGTAGTGTCCTTCCACATCCCAAGCGTGGGTCAAGGTAGGCACCGTTTGGAGGGTGTTTGCTGCTGTCAGAGGAATACAACTGTAACAACACCAACCAAACAAAGGGTTACTAGGAGGATTCCCAAGTTTGCCAAGAGTACATTTTGCTGATGTCAGCAACCCGGAAGGTAAGTTGATTTTGACCATATGTAGGAATAGACAGCAGAGGGATAATACACAGCACTGCTGGGTGTGGTTTTACAGGGATTTAGCAAGTGCCAACTAGCAAAATAAGCAGGGCAAGGAGATTAATTACCTGCAAAGGTGCATGTTTAACTCTCAGCAGCGCTGGGATATGGAAGAAATGTTACTAGCAAGCATTCTGCTTAATCACCTAATTACGTAAAAAATAAATACATTATATAAAATACTATGTTAATTAAACACAGCTGAGTGACAGTCTGCTCCACCCTAGCCTCATGTGCACACACAGACATTCAGCAGTGCAGTTGTGTGCTTTCTCTCAGGGTGACATTCTGTGGCATGGGTGAAAGAGTTCCTGAGCAATGGCACTGCTGGGTCAGTGGGCACCATGTGATGGGTTGTTCCTATCACACCAATATTTCACTGATGTCCAGTCATAGAATCTGCCAAGCAAGGTGGGGTTTAGCACCAGTTAGGCAGCTTCACAAGGAGATGAAGAGCACTTCAAGTTGAACCTTTTCATTGGTCCCTCATCACATTTGAGGATTAGGCCTAAAAGAGGGCAAAGTAAGTTTATATTCCTTCCACCTCCATCTGTTTTGTAAACAGTGTGGTGGGCCGGGAGCCTGTTGCTATCTGGTCCACCTCAGCCTAGATTAAAATTAAGCACTCTCAGTATATTTCTTAGTAGATCACTGTGTGATCAATACACACAAGGGTAATGAAAGACGTGCGTGCGCTTGTATGTGGTGAAATGCAAAGTTTTAACACTTACTTAACTGCCAAGACTAAAATTGCCAAATGCACTATGGGCCTTACTTCTACAAGGAATAGTCAGTTCTCTCTGAGATTCAGAGAGAAACTCTTTTTGTTGCCCCAGCTGTACTCACAAGGGAATATTTTGCAAATAACAGCATTGTGAACATGTATTTTGTTTGGCTGTGAGTGTTGTCAACGGATTCAGGAAGTGAAGTCAGAAAAAGGCAGGGTTTCAAACAGGGCAGGCTACACAGAAATGCCTGGGCAAAGAGCCTCTAATCAGAACAACATGTTTGGGACACGGGAATATTAATTACAATTTGGGTCTCTATTGAAACCAATAGAAGCCTCACACTTCCATCCCCATGAACAGAAGTGAGCTACAAAGAGAGGTCTGACCATCATTGTTCACTGAATAATTTTAAATCCAAAGTACTTTTCATTTTAGGAAGAACAGTGACAATTTAACTTACTCTCCAGTGGCGCAGAGTTAGAGTCACCAGCCACTTTCAACCTCAGAACACAGTGGAAGTTTGTACAGACCCCCATGTATCTGAAGGTCTAAAAAATACCAACCTCAAAACAGAGGACTTTAAATACCAGCCTAATGCAGCACATACCCATTTAACAATGAAGTCTAATGACCAGAGATGCCTTAGCTATCTCTATTTTATAGGAAGCTGTCAGGAAATCCAGAAAATATCCCCCCAATCTATGTGAAAAATGGCTGACAGTTCTGTCCCATGCAGAAGTCTAAGAAATCCATTACAATAATTACTTTCTGAAAAGCAGCTCAGGCTGGAACAAGCTCAGGCACCGCTGGAGAGCACCATGGCGTGGGCTGTGCCATGTCCAGGAGAAGCACAAGGCAGAACTGAAAAAAATCCACTTATCTGTAAAATCAAGCCTAGCACTTTCTCTGTTCTCCACCTCTTCTTCCCTCCCCTTATTCCCAAAACTCCTGTATAACAACATGGAGTTACCCACATCAAGAACTAAAACCAGTTCAGGCAAAGTTGGCTGTGTAGAAAATAAAAGTTGCAAACATCATGAGTGAACACCAACTATTGCTAACAGGCAGATGGACTCAAGGAAATATTTGAAATTACTATATACACAAACCCATTATGAAACAGAATATACCTTAGGAACATCTGGCATTAGCTGAGGGACCGGGGAAGGAAGGTGGTATTAGCCTTACAAGTAGAGAAAAGGAAACTTCAAAATGCAGATGGTTTGCTTTTTAGGAAGGTAGCTCTTCCAGAGAAGTGCTTGTTCCTTGGAATTACATGCACTGTCAACACCAGAGCCTGCACCCAAGGGCTGGTGGCCATCCTAATTCTACACAGATCTATTACTGTTGACATGAACAGGATAATGTATCCTCTGAACAGAGAATGTGCTCCTTACAAAGGAAACTTGTAGAAAGTCATCATATAATTTACCGTGAAAGCCTCTGACTACTGAAACACTTTTAGAGTGGTTTTGCACAGCAGGGCCCTCTTTTCCAATTCTGCACATTATTCTTTGCAGTACTTTTTTGTTAAGAAACAATGGAACTACAAAAATCAAATTAGATTTTCATCATGGTCCCTTCTGTCCTTAAATATCCGAAACACTAGAAGCACAGTTACAATGGGGAAGAATGGCTTTTTAAAAAGTTAATTAAATATTGAAAACACTGCTAATTTTCTTAGTTATAGAGTAACAACAGACATCAGTGGAAAACCAAACAAAAACCTAATTCAGAAACATGAGCAAGTAATCTGTTTTTGAAATCTGATACAGAACTTGATAGGTCATGACTGACCTGATTAATCCAAATCTCTATAAAATGCCTAGAAACGGTAAACAAAAGCAGAGGAAAATTTATTATTTGTTTTCCTCAGTCTCACAATTATTTTCTGATTTTGAGTCTTGTATTCTCCAAGCAATCTTTAAGTTGAATCCTTAAACAAAAGGACGAGCAACTTACTGAAAATTCCTCTGAACTGTGAATTTCATTCCTTATTCTCTTTTTAATTAAAACCAATTCCTGTGAGACCTGGGAGCATAATAACACCAAAGATGTGGGAAACAGGATAGAATTCCAGCAGATGGAGCTCAAAAGCAAACAGCCCTGGAACCAGCTGCACAGATGCCTGGAACAGGAGCCTCTACTTAGATGGTGTAGTAGCCAAAAAAGACTTCAGATGAAACCTGTTATCATACAAGTGTACTAGAACCAGAAAAATTTAAACAACTTTCCTGAACTCCTAAAATAATCACTGCAATGAGGAGGGAGATCCTGCATGACTTTAGGCATAGAATAAGCACAGTTATTTCAGAGGACACTAAAGAGTTCAAACTGAGTGCCCATGGCTGTTTTTCTGAATTCTCCTCCCCAGTGATGATTTAGCTGGCATGGCTTTTGGATGGCTGCTGCTACCACACCTTTCTGTCTCAGGTAAGTCATGAAAACACACACGACACAGGGATCATCCAATACAGGTTGCTATCCAAACTCATAAAGCCTCTCTCTCAGACAGCACTGTATTAAAAACAGAAAACTGAAGAAGTTTTGAATCTCCACTGAATGGATCACTGGTAGGTTTAAAAGCATGGCCAAGCACTACCAAAATTGGGCCCTACCCATTTCAAGTGATGTGATTCTCAAAGTTGCTGACCTTCTGTGACTGCAAATCAAAGCAACTATGAAAAGTTCATTTTCATTTGTGTCCAAAAGTAGTTTTAGAACTTTTAACAGCAGCAAAAATTGTGACCTTCTGCACACACCTTGCAAGCTCTGGTGGTTGTTTTTATTTTCACCTTGAGAAATCAGGCACAAAAATCCATAACACTTTGGAGATATAGCTCAGGATTTATTCAGTTTAACTTCTGACACCTAACAAAGCTGGGGTAAGAGGCACCACAGGTTCTCCTTATGGTTGTCAGAAAAGCACAGGCCCCTTCAGAGCATGATCTGGATAAACCAAATTGCTGGTTGAAGTGATCTGGGTGAACTAAATTGCCTGTGCCTCAGCAGTCAGGTTTTTTTGACTTAGGAGCCTCCAGTCAGATAGGATGAAACCAAGCAGCAACAATTACCTGATTAGAATCAGGAGACATTCACTACACAGAACATTTCTGAAAACATCCACCACGTGTTAGTGATGAACAAATTTCCATATGCAAAGCTTCACTCTGCTGCAGCCCATACATAATGTACACCTTTTTGTTCCTATCCAAATATTATCCCCAAATATTAACTGTGCAAAACTCCTTGCAAGAAGTAATTAAAAACAAGACTTACAATGAACCCTCCAGTGGTGTCTCAGGGCCCCAGTCAAGATATGATCTTTATCATGTTAATAATCACCAAGTGCCTGACCCAAATACCTGAAGGGGAAAAAAAGAACCTGAATTCTCCAGGCAAAATCCATCTCCTATTTTCTTGTTTGGCTCTGCTCTCAATCATACAGATTGTCTGTTCTCCCTGCTTCCTGACTGAACAAGATAAAGTATTTATAAGTACATATATTTTAACTAGTTAAGAAAGTGCTTTAATATGCAAAATTACATAAAAACTATGTAAAAATATACAGCTGACTTCAAAACTGACAGTACAGGAGTTTGCAGTTAGTCTCCAAAAAGGTTACTGACCAAAGCCAACCCCTGGAAAGTTATCATCAAATTTCTTTCCCTAAATGATGAATTGCAAGCAGAATTTAGTGGCAGGTTCCTTCTCCTTGAAGCAGAGATTTCTAACCAGTATCTTTCTGGCACAGCACAATTTCCAGTTTTCAGGAGCACGACCTATGGAAAAGCAGGCAGCTTTTCTCTAGGCAGATTTATCTGTGCTTTTAATACATCAGCATTGTTGAAGACTTCTGGATTTTATTTCCCACTTCTGCACTCCAAAAACCACCTCAGCTTAGTATATTTAGGGAAGTGCTGTTCACTACACTTCACAACTACTGACACTTTAGGCTCTGTGTAATTTTGGAGAAGTAACAATAAAGTTGACCAATTTGAATGTTTCTCAAAATACTGATACCAAAAAAGTAGCACAAGTCCTGAAGATGCTGAATATCCCAGTTTTGGAAATCAGGCCACTGATAAATATTTGACAGAAAACATGATTTGAAATCACAGCATTTTTTTATGTTGGGAAATAGGGATGTCGGAGGAAGGAAGGAAGGAAGGAAGGAAGGAAGGAAGGAAGGAAGGAAGGAAGGAAGGAAGGAAGGAAGGAAGGAAGGAAGGAAGGAAGGAAGGAAAATGAGCAAGGGCAAAACACTTTGTACCAGGAGTTGGGTTTTTTCTTATCTTAGTCTCAGACTAAACTTTTACTTTCGTAAAAAAGTTACGCAGCTCCAGCTCTTTCAAAGGAATGGTCTCAAACTGGTCCAAGTGTGCACATCTGTCTTTTTGTGCAACCTGGGGCCTCGCTGAACAACCTCAGGTAGCTTTAGCTGGTGTTTGATGAAGGCACCAAGGAAGGAGTTCAGGTTTCTGTGCCAGTTTGTGGACTGCAGTAGCAAACCACTCGGACACTACTGCTGCAGGCAAACACCGTCAGCTGCACCTCCTGCCCTTAGAGAGCTGAGCTTTGATGTGTATAAGCATTTTTTCTACCTCGGTGTCAGCCTGAGCAGCCACTTTCTCCCTTCTCCTTTTCTTTTCCACTCCTCCCTTTGAGCTGGTAGTGCTTTTGGGAATATTTTAACCTGCACTGTTCCCCTGATTCTGTTACCCACAAAGCTCTACCAACCCCTGAAATGACAGGGAGCAACAGGGGAGGTGGAACATAAATGCAGGTACAGGCAGTGAGGATGTGGCATCTCCTGAAAGAAATGCTCACAGCAATATCCACATTGCCACAGATCGAGCCAGAACTCCTAAATTCATTCTTCCCAATGGAACTTACAGTACAAAAATGCCCAGACAGATTTTGCACCAGTTTTACTAACTTAATTTGAATTCACACTTTTGGTTAAACAAGATCAGCTTCCCATATGGACAAACCTATAAAACATGGTTTGACTTTCCCAGGGAACATTTTTCATGCAGCCATTAACTTGAACAAGAACTGTGAGACATTACTATACCTGCTTATGAAACTGTTTTTGTTAGATGACTAACTTTATGCATATATGTTTAAAATTATTTAAGAGGGCAGTGAGGTTATTATTCCAAGTCTTATAAATGGAATTTCTTGCACATGTTTCTGACATTGGCTTCTCTGTCTGTTTTGAATTTACTGACAAAGTATACTACCACACCCACAATTAATTTCAAGCTATTTCCTTGGCCCCCTCTGTTTGCTCTATTATCATCCTTACGCGCAGAAACTGCTTCTGTGTTTTTCACTGCACAGGAAATGCCAGGCTGGCAACATGAGAAAGGCTTGGATTTTAACTAAATGTTAATGGTTGTTTCTGTGGCTTGAATGTGGCAACCATGAAAAGCTCTCACATTTAGGATCTACACCACCTATTTGCTACTGGCAAAGCCAGTTACAGTTCCAATCAAACTCTAAAGGTAACAACGACAACATAGGAACAAAGGTAACAAAGTAATGAGCTCAGGGAAGGAAAGATCTTGTGAAGTTACTCTTTTTTTTTTCTGTTACAAATAGCCCAATTCTCTAACCTGTTGCAAATTAGGAATACTAGCAGCTCTGTGCCACCTGATTTTCTGTAGCCTAATGTAGTTCCCCCCGGAATTTAGTTCTACTGTTTTGACACTTGCACAGCCCAATCTAAGAAAGAAAAGCTCCCATTATCCCCTTTTTAACACACTGCCCATCCCAGCACAGCAGCACAGCCCCATCAATCCAGGAAAGCACTGCCAACCATCTCACCCCTTCCTGCCTCTCCAGGAGGGTCTCACTTCTCTGCTGGCAGTCGTGATCTAAGGAAATTAAGAAGAAATAGAACTCCTTGTCTTTATAATTGTACAGAAACAGGAACAAGCAAGACCTCGCCATTAACATACAGAACCCAGATTCCTCCGTGTTTCTGGGGTTCAGCTGATACCACACCAGCCAAGAGCACAATCACTGAATTTGAGTTCTAATTCCAGCTACAGCTTTACATGAAGAGCTCCTTCATAGTCCCACACACAGTTTTCCATAACTGCTGATTGAGATCTGCAGTGTAGAAATACCGAGTTTAATTCTCCTTTTTCCAGGCAGTCCAGGTCTTGGCTTAAAAAACAATGCTGAAAAGCCCCAAACCAAACAACTATGTCTTGGTGTAAATCCGCCCTCTGGTTTGGATCTTCAAAATGATACTGACTTCACAGAGATCTACTCTCTGATTTAAATGACTCAATGAGTCTATGAGTTCAAAAAGAAAAGTTTTATAAGTAAAGGTTGAAAACCAGCAGAAACTCCCCATGTAGTAAAAATTATCACTCTTGCCTCACAACTAAAAATGATCATTAAATGATGATGCTCCAAAAATCTATGAAAGTCTCCAAACTCATGAGAAGAGTCAGAATAAAAGCAGAGCTCTCAATTACTGAGAATTTTTAATGGCTTTCTATTTCTTTTGTGGACATCCATCAGTATTTTCATAGTCCAAAGCCTCTCCCATATGAACAACAATATATTAAAATGTATTTTGATTCATTTATCCAACTAGATTAAACTATGTTTAAACATTGCTGGTTCTAGATCTAAAACTGGAGTATTAAGATTCACCACATTACAAAAAACCTATGATTCTTCAAGTCCATTTGCCTAATATATGCTTGCCATGCCTAACATTACAAGCCTCATCCTAATCTGGAATTTAGCTATTACTTGATACTTTATGCTCTAAGATTCCTTCCTTAAGTCTGAAGCTTTAATTTAAGCCAGCTGTTCCACAATAACTCAACATGTGTGGGATTTTCCCAGTAGATGAAAATGGTAAGTAGGAAATTTTTATTTTTAAAGATATACTATGCCCATTGAGAGATGGCTCCTTTTAAATAAAGGCAAAGAAATTGTCACAGTTGGTTCAGCCATGTAATGTGAAAATGATCCTGTGCAACACAGCTGGGTTTGTCACTGGTATTGCCTTGGCCATGTTATGGGTTAATGGACAAAGTTACGTTGGCTTTTTTAGCTTTCCATTTTTACTGACCTGTGCACTTTGTTTCATGCTGATAATTAATGCACAAATATTAATACAACAATCTAATATTCTAAATCAGTATTTTTTATTCAAATTAATTTTCTTCTGAACAGCATACACTGAAGACTATTTGTGCTCATAAGGGAGAGTGTATAAGTGCACATCTGTACTATAAAATGCTACTGGTGTATTATTAAAATACAGACAATTTTAGCACTGAAATATATTGTTTTTCAATACAATTTTGATCACAAGAAAATGGCAAATGGCCTCTAGAAAAAAAAAAAGCACTGTCATGGCAGAGGCACTGGCAGGTGAAGGGTTAAAATCAATGCAGGCTTTGAGAGTACCAGAACGTTTTCCTGCAAAGTCCTTCTATGGTGTGATCCAGGGGAAGGTCCAACTCAAGTGCTGGATGTTCATACAGGATTTCCTATGACTAATGCTGTCAGCATTCAAGACTTTTGATTTAAAATGTGGGTGTTATACACAGATAGGAAATTTACCATTTATGATTTCTTATTCGAAAATGAATGGAAATTACTCTGATTTTCAGATTCATTTGCTGTACGTGGAATGATAGCATAAAATAAGGAAGTCACTAAGTGGCATATGCTGGGATTGCCTGCCAAGCTTTTACACAAGTCTTTTATATTTGGATGGGATTCACAGGAAGCTTGTACAGGAAGGCCTTTTCCTTCCTTATTTTTCAAAAGCTTTGCTGGATGGAAATTATGCCAGTGAGTAAAAGAGGGGAAGGGGGAACAAACCACCATCCTGGTCATTTTGGTGTCAATTCAAGCAAAACTGGAAGTCACATCTAGATGACATTGATGCAACCTGTTGTACAATAAACGAACAAAACCAAGCCTAGGGAGCACAAAAGATATTTTTGATTTAAAAGATTCAAAACCAAAGTAATACAGAAACCAAACCAAACTGGAAAATGCAAACTTGAGATGTAATCTGTTACAATTAAGTTAAATTTGCCAATATTTCTAACAAACGTGCCATGGCCATGTACACTCTCCAGTAGGGTTTGCTCTGAATTCTACTGCAAGCTCTGGCTGCTTCAGATAATGTTTAAATAGAGATATTTTATTGAATTAAACATGAAGTCACTAATAGCACTTGAGCTGTCATTACAATATCCTTCTATTCACTTCTTAATGTCACGTTTATCCCATTTTCATGATGTAATATTAACTTTTAATTGAAACTGAGATTTCCCTATGTCTTGTGACACAAGGGAAAAAGAAGGTTGATTCCAGCTATTAAAAATCACTATTCTTTCCTTAATCTTGGTCTTCTAAAATCCCTTGTGGGCATATTACTGTTCTATTATTGAGCCAGGGATTTTGCTTCACTGGGAACCATATGATATAAAAATACATTTACAGGTAAATTACAATGGGTCTAGATGCCTGTTCAGCATCTACCACGTCACCTCACAGGAGTCCCACAAGTCTCAGAGAACTCAATTTAAACCTCAGGGTCTTGTAAATCCTATTTAGGCAAGGAGAAGAAAAAAAACCAACCAAAAAATGAAAAAAGAAAAAAGCACAAACCAAAAAACTTTTAAAACTTTCTCAAACAAGGAATGCTTCAACTGCACAGTAAAGGAAACTGAATTTACAAATGAGTGCATTGAGGTTAGAGGGACAGTGTGGAAGAGACTCAAAAAGGCATAAGATAGCAATATGCAAAGGATGAAGAGGAAAGTAGTGCAGGGACAGTGGAAGACATCAAAAGCATTAGGAAGGATGCCTGAAGAGATGCAGCTCTTGTAAGGCTGTTGGTGGACGTGTGCAGTTGTCTCCAGCTGGACATCAGAAACAAACATTCAGGTTTTGAAAGCTATTATTTATTAAATGAAAAGGATGCTGAAATAATGAGTCAAACTTGTGCTTTGTCCACAGAGCAGCTGTGGCACAGGTACCAACCCTGTGTGCTGTGAGAAAAGGCATTGCTAGGGAAAAGAAAATCCATGCTGCTGTGTTTGCATTACTCCTGTGACCAAAACTATCTTTCTTTCAAAAAGCCTCTTTATGCAGCAAATAATTCTCTGCTCCTAGTGCAGACTAAAGGAGCAAGGAATAAAAGACTTAGTTCCAGGTATAGGAATAGAGGAGTCTGAAAGCAAAGTCTCCAGTTCAGATGGGACTGCACATGATCTGCACAGCGATGGAAACTGAGGGGGCAGCCAGGTCATGCCTTTCCCCTGCTGCATGAATCACTCTTTGAATGGAAATTTGAGTAGGAAGACATAATGGCTTGGGAACAAAGAGAGCTGCTGGAATATCACAGGTGCAGCCCAACACAGAAGGGTGTTTTGGGACATGCCAAGGAAAGCAAACACCATGAATCTGGAGTTGTCAGGACTTAGGGAGCTCTCCAAATCAACAAGGGTGTTTCTCACGGAGTCAAACAGGCAGGAGGACAGCTGAGGTCCTGAGCCAGTGCTCCAGTTAATCAGGTCCTCGATGCTAGACCTTTATTCAGAATTCAGAAAAAGATAGGAGTTGCTAATGTTCTGCTGATGTTTCTGGGAGTCAAACTTGCACTCCTCTGAGGCACCTCTCTGGAGCTGGATGTGTAACCATATCCTTTGCTGAACTGGAGCTGAGGTGAGGTGCAGGAATCCAGACCCTGACACACAAGAAGACACTTTCTGGGGGAACCAAAATAGGCAGTTAAAGGCAGAGGATTCAAACGGAAGACAGGGGAAGCTGCCAGAACTGGGAAGAGGAGATAACATGAAAGGATCAACTCTATGTGCCTCAGAAAACCCTCTGAATGAGAAATACTGTGAGACTGAGCAAAAGCTACCAAATTACAGAACTGAGAACAGACTAAAACACTTAGAAGAAACAATTACATGCCTGAAATTTTCTGCTACAGCAGGAAAGTTAAACTTCATTTTGATGTATAACAAATATAAACTGAATGCAACTAAAAATCCAAGATGATTTTAACCAGTTGATCAGGTTGGAGTACCACTAAATTATAATAAAGACAAACAGAATAAATAAATTAACAAGCAATTGCTTCCATGTACTTTTTCAGAAGAAGGAAAAGAATACCATTTTTTTTTTAAATGTGGTTACAAGCAAGCCCCTTGAGTAATTTGAATTGTCTGAAGACTAGGAAAGTGCTATAGATGGAGAGATTTAGATAGAACAGTGAAGATGTACTGGTGATGGATTTTTATAATCACTTAGAACAAAATTCTCCTTGGCACTGGTGCAAATTCAGAATCGTTTTCACTAAGTACTCTACCTCTACAAAGCCAATTTGGCCAAAAGGCTTCTGAGGGAGATGCAGTGACAGCACCACACCCTTCTGGGAGCAATACTGGGGTGTGAGGAGGATCCTCACTGTCTTCAACAGTTACAGAACTTCTATAAAGTATTTTCTTCTGTAAGACTTCACTGACAAAGTGCATGTTCCTGACTCACAACCAGAAGGGCTTGTTTGGTCTACACTGCAAAAAAATCTGCCCACTTTGGAGAAAAACCCTGTCCCTCTCTACATTTGGTTTTGCTGATCCTTGAAACTGCCTCAGCATTTAGTAACTCAGTACTTCTACATCATTTATGTCTTATCCTAATGATAGGAGGGCTTGCGTTTTGCCATAGCTGTTTTCTGTTAGCCTAGGTCTGAAAGGAGGCATTTATAGCTCTAAAATTACAAGATAAAATTATACCACTGATACAGCTTTCAGCCAGTTAGTATCCAGGTTTAGTCAACAGACTGACAATTAGTTCTTAAATTTAAATTATGCTTGTGACAGGAAATATGTCTGCAAAATAAATATGTATGGAAACAAATAACCAGTAATACTGCTCAGTTAGACAAAAAGCTTGCAAGTTTTTTTTTAACTTTGCATTATGAAAGTTACAGTTGCTAAATACATCATTCATGATATCACAGCTAACATTTTTTCTGTTTCTTTTGAAAGAACTTTTATTTTATTATGTTCTGAAACAAGAACGTTTCTTTTCTTTAGCTCTGTGAAGCAAAACTAGCAATTTCTTTTTCCTTCAACCTCCACTGTGTAGCTTTTTAGAAAACAGCCTGGCAAGTAATGCCACAAAGAACTTCAGAAAAATACATACATCTAATTATTCAAAACCTGAATGGCAAAAAAAAAGTTACCTAAGTAGTTTGGTCACTCTTCTTAAATTCAGTTATAAATGTATGATAAACTGGAAAACAATCCTAATCCTCACTTTGGCTGAGTTATTGATCCTAAGCCTCATTCCTACAGCTGGATGCAGCCAGCCCGCTCTGTCAGCATTTACAGCCCTCAGTGGCACTTTGCAGATGTTCACTGTCCACTCACAGCTACCCCGGCTTGGGAACTTCATAAAAGTACACAGTAATCTTCGGGAAAAAAACCAGTTTGCATTGCACGGGTGCAGCGCTTAACTGACCTTCATTTGTTTATGCCTGAGGAAACGGCCCTACAGGGCTGAGATAAGACCTTGGCTTGTTTTGGAAATAGAATAAAATACCTGGGGTATTATACCAGCTGTTGCATTATTGGTATTTTGAAAGCATCCATGAACAGTGGGTAAATCTGGGAAGCTGTGCCTTCTGCAGGTCCCTCTTTCAAGCCCCATGCCTGCCACAGGCTCCACTGGGGTGGCTCTGTGCTGCCAAGGAGTGCAGGAGAATTGGGACGGGACGGGACGGGACGGGATGGGATGGGATGGGATGGGATGGGATGGGATGGGATGGGATGGGATGGGAGCCCAGCTGCGAGTCAGGCACAGAACACGAGACTGCCCAGATCAGCTTTCCCTGCCCTCAGCGGGCCCCACTCAGGCACAGACCCCTGTTGTGCGTGTGCCACTGGGGATGGCACTTCCCTAGGGAACACCTCCCATCTAAATACCAGCCAGGAAGGCCCTGAGCTTGCTCTCCACAGAAATGTGACTGACACAAACTCATCACTCAGCACCAAAGCTCCCCTTTGGACCTCCCTCATTTACTGCAGTTCATCTTCAGGCAAAACCAAGCATTTTGCCTCTTGCAGACGTCCTGACTGCTCAGCTCTCCCAGTGTTGGAGCAAGTGAAGCTCACTGTAATCATCACCATGAACACTTCTTGCACTGCTGTTTCTCAATCCAGCTCTACCTAAATATAGTTCCACCTCAACCAGCTCGGCCACACTCAGATTTCTGGTTATCCAAAACAAAGCTCTATTCATGAGCCATGTTTATTAAGAAAAATGCCTTGATCACCCAGACATATTTCTGCATCCCTCACGATGTTTAGATAATGATGTTGGCTGTATTATCTCTTACAGGCTGGCTATAGCACAGCGAGATAAGTTCCCAACCACCAGCTCGGCAAGAGCCTCGGTGGAGGAATGGTGACCTCTGCAGGTGCCTCACTCCCGCAGCCACATCCCCTCACAGGCTCCTTTCACCACACTCTAGATGTACTTTGGGTTGCTTTCATCTTCGAGAAATTAAAATAGAGAAAATTAAATGTATATTTGATGATGACATGGCAACATAGAATCAGCTAGAGAACACGGGCATGCGTTAATTTAAGAAATAAATGTTCATCGCTGAGAAGTCAGAAAACAATACTTCAAAGGACAAAAACTTCAAAGCACTCTATAACTTCAAAGCACTGCACCAACAGTAATAAACACTTAGGACGTGTCTGTGAGGTAGAAAAAAATTTCCTTTTTTAATGCTTGTGTAAACAGGGAACAGGGATTAAGGGATTTGCCCAAGGACATGAGTTAGGAGCAAAACTGAGATTGCATGTCAGAAATAACTGACTCAAGTGTCCCAGCTACAGCTGGATTTAAACAGTTCCCTGCACAGCCACTCATCCAGCAGAGGCCAAAATTTATATCTTTCCTATCAAGGGCATCACTTGCCCTTCAAATCTACAAATTTAGTAAAGCCCACAATTTTATTTTTAAAATAACGTAATAAAGAGCCTTTTAAAATAACGTAATAATCCAGTCCTTGGACACATGGCGCTAAAGAAGCCAGCAGAAATAAAAGTGGTCTGTGAAGTACCTTATGCCCCTCTGACAATAAATAAAAATAAAAGATAACAAAGAAGCCCAAAGATTTGCCTCTTATTCTCTCCAACTTCCTTATTTTCTTAGAAGTCCAGTAATATTAAATACTGCCATTTTTATTTTTAATGCAGTTTCCTACTGATCCGACATATTTGTGGTCTCATGCACTTAATTATAAGAGAAGAGGTGTTGAGCCTTAATATTTTTCCCTTCTCTGAAACATTTACATGTCAAATAAAGTGAGTTAATCAGTGAAAAAGATATAAACAAAAAATTACGCTTCAAATAGCCAATTCTGAATCTCTTTGTGAAGTCATTGTTGGAACAAAGGCTTAATTCTAAAAGTAGTTAGAATAATAATTTTAAAATAAGGGCTTTTAAAACATAATTTCTAAAAACATATCTATACAACAACTTCTAAAATTTTCTTGTCAATGTGATTCTTGTTTTAAGACAGAGTTTCCTCATAAGTCACATATTTATAATGAGAAACTTTTCAAAAAAACCGCATAATTATGTTTTGGCAACTGTGATTTGCATCTCATAACACATCATTTGCTGCTTATTACTTTCCAAAATAAAGTGAAATGGCTCTGAAAGAGATGCTGCCTGCAAATATTGTTCAAATGTTCCTCCTCAAGGCCAGGGAGGAGAACTGCACCCTTCCATCTCTACTAGGACCTGCTTACCAGGGAAATTCCTGTATTCAGAACAGTGGGAAATTACTGCCTTACTAATGGAATCTTACAGAATATCACCATTTCTTTTTTTAAATTTTTCAGGAGTTCTAAAAATTCCTGTGCCACCTATGACAACTCTGCTCAGCACCCACGTAACATTTTCCCCTGCGAGAACTCACAACTTTCCTGTGAAGGTGATCAAGGATTGTTATCTCTATTTTGCATGGGAAGAATAATAATGACAATATAAAGATCCCATTTCCCCAAACTAAGTAAGAACTGATTTACTCAAGGACCAGATAGACCTTCAGGATCTAAGGAGATCGAGTTAAGTCAAATCTGAAGACTAAATAATTTGCAGATCACAGAGTGAGTCGCTGGCAGATTTGAGAACAACATTCAGTGCTCCTGACTCCCTACATTAAACCACGGTTTTCCATGCTATGAGTTAACAATCATTAACTAAATGACAAAGGTTTTGCTATTCTTGGTGTAGTGCCCTTCTTTGCATTTCAGAGGAATTACAAGGCTCTTAAATTGGCTGTCAAATTCGCTGACTTGGTAACTGGCTGGTTTTCAAAATATATATTAAAAGTCTTGCCCTTCCCAGCTATTTCTTCAATAAAACTTTTTTTTTTTTAATAGAATAAATTTTGCAATCTTACTTATAAAGTTAAAGTCAACAGCAAAAAATTAAAAATCTTATCAGTCACCTTGTACATACTACTAAAGAAAATACATGCAAAGAGAGCAGGACCCAGCAAAAAGGGCACTGAATGAAGAAACTAATGGCAAAATTTCCCACTTGCTTAAATAAGGTCAGGATTTCAACTTTTTAACTCATTTTACCTCCAGCTTTTCTCAAACTCTATAATCTCAATTTTTCTCTCAATTGGTTTCAAAATGTGTGGATAATTACTATTTTATTTCCTTCTCTTCCATAGGGAATTTAAACACCAATAAGTTAAATTAATTACAGCTAGGTCCCAAGGTCTTACATCCATATGGAAGACTACACAGATTCGAAGCTCTAATTATACTTTAAATATTGCACACTGAATCACATGCCTTGATCCACCTCATGTAAAAGAATTAACTTTTCCAGACAGACTCTGTGTTAGAGCAGGAATGACAAGGTAAATGGCCTTAAATATACCCCTGACTGGAGCTGTAGCTCATATTAGAAAGGCTGGATCACTTTTTATAACCAGCTGCTTAAACAGTTTATTTTTACCTAGGTCTTTATGCTTTTATTTCATTGCATTATAGGGTTTTCACCTGCATAGCTGGCAGTGTGCACTCTTTCATTTCAGATCATACGAGGTGTGTGATCATGGCAACAGTAACTATGCTGTGAATTTTCTTTTGTCATGTTTAATTGACTGGTCATTTAGGAACCAGCTTGGCCAGAGGAACAGAGAAACTCAACTAACAACTATCTTCTATTCAAATATCAGATTCACAAAAGCATTTTTTTAACCCCTAATTATGCATTAAAAATCTGGAAGAAGCCTTCCAAGTGAAATATCTTCAGATATCACAGACTTCTGTTTTGTTATTAAGCTGTACTCGTTGCTAAGGAAGAACAGAGGAGATCAAAGGACTTCTAACAACTGGAAAGCAAAGGTGAGGGGGTTTTGATTTCTTTAAAGATTTATCACCAATCTACAACGGTTGTTCGTTCATAGTTCTATGAAAAGACTGAAATTATGTGAGCCTGCTTTGCTATTTCCTATTTACCTTCAAACAATACCTCAATTCACTTTTTGATTAGCAACATGAACATGCATTCAAGCAGCCTGTTTACAAATCCATACGCAATTGAAGTCCTAAGGACTAAAAAAGAAGAGCTCGTACAAGGCATAAATGACCCAGACCAGCTCCTGCACTGGCTGATAGAAAATGGTATTTTTACCCCAGAAAAAAAGCTGGTCCTGAGTTTCTACAGGACACGAACAGAAAAGAACTCTCGGGTTTTAGACATACTCATTTCTCAAGGTGAACGAGCCTGCAGGCTCTTTTTTTATCCATGTTTAAAGCAAGTGGAGCCAAAACTTTACAGCAAGATAAGAAAATACGTTAGTGAAGTAAATGAAAGCATTGGAGATGCCAGAAGACAATTGGTTGGGTATTTACTTGAAAAAGATAAGGTTTGGGATGAAAATAGCAGTGAACAGCGCCAGGGGAAAAAAGACAGACCTGTGGGAAAAAAGCATAAAGGGGCTATTAAGAAGAAAGGAAAAGTAACTCCACTTTCAAGGGCAACAAAGCCTAGAAAAGATCACGCTGCTGTCAACATCTTTGCTGCAGTTGCTAAAGGCTCCCTGCCTGAGTTAGAGAAAACACTGAAGGATAATGATCTCAGTGTGCTAAACCCTTCCAGTGAAACACTTCTGCATGTTGCAGCTGCCAATGGCCATCTATCCATCATGGAATATTTGCTCAGCAAAGGTGCAAGGACAGGTGTGAAGGACAGGAAAGGGAGAACAGCCCTGCACAGGGCTGCTGAGAAAGGCCATGGAGGTGCAGTCAAGGTGCTTCTCCAAGGTGGTGCTTCCATGCACGCTCTGGACAGGGAAGGCAAGACACCACTTCACTGGGCTGCAGAGAATAACCACAGTCACATATTGAAAATGCTCCTGAAAGAAGAGGCAAGGAGCTGCAGGAACCAGCACAACTTCTTGCACATGGCAGCTCTTAGAGATGAGAGCAGCCTGGCCAAAATGCTTCTAGAGGCTGGTACCTCCACTGAAGGAAAGGATGAGAGAGGACAGACTGCTCTCAGTTACGCTGTTTCTCAGGGATCTGAAAACACTGCAAAAGTACTTCTAGAAGCCGGAGCCACTGTTGATTCCAACATGGTTGAAAGAGCCTTCAACAGCGACCACCCATCCATCCTCAAAATACTACTGGAATATTCTAAAGATCTGTCCTCCGACATAAAGAAGACAGCTCTTTTTAGAGCTGTACACAGGAATCTGCATGGTGCTATAGCAGCTTTAGTAGACAGAGGCACAGATATCAATGCCCGCAATGAAATTCATTACACTCCTTTGCTGCTGGCCTGTGAAATGGGCAAAGCAGAGTCAGCACAAGTTCTCATGGAAAAAGGAGCAAACTTGGAAATAAGGACTCCTGCTGCAGACACAGCTTTGCACTTGGCAGTTCGGGCTGGGGCTGCTTCCATCGCAGATCTGCTCCTGCGCAAGGGGATGGACACAAACGTCAGGAACCAAGCTGAGGAAGCCCCACTCCACATTGCTGCGCTCCAGAATAAGGGAGCATTGGTAGGCCTTTTAGTCAATGCTGGGGCCAAAACTAACGCTGTCACTAAAGACTTTGTTACTCCCCTGCACATCGCCAGTCAGAGAGGTCACGCCGATGTTGCCCGACAGCTGCTGCACCACAAAGCCCACGTTAACGCTCAGGACAAGCAGGCAAAGTCCCCTTTACATTTGGCTGCTGAGCAGGGAGACAAAACAATGGCAGAGATGCTCCTGAAGGCCAGAGCTGATCCCAACGCACAGGACAAGGAGAAGAAGACTCCCCTGCACGCTGCAGCCACAAGAGGACACCTCAGCATTGTGGAAGTGCTGTTGGCTAACAAAGGGAGAGCTGGAGCTAAGGACATGGATGGATGCACCCCGCTGCACTATGCCACCATGAAAGGAAACACAGACATCGTAAAAATTCTGCTGGCCTCAGAAAAAAATAAAAATATTGACGACAGAAACATTTGGAGGAAGACAGCCCTGCATATTGCAGCGGAGTATGGACATGGAGAGGTGATAAATCTCCTCCTGAGCCACGGTGCTGCCATCAATGCCTTGGACAGCAGCAGGGACACTGCCCTGCACTGCGCCTGCAGGGCCGGGCACCTCAGTGCCGTGAGCGCCCTCCTCAGCTGCCCACGAGGGGAAAAAGCAAGTTTGCTTGCTGTGAACAGCCTCAGAAAGACTCCACTGCAAGTAGCAGAATTTAATAAGACAGAAAATCAGGCTCAAATCGTAACCCTGTTGAGAAAGAAAATGTTAATAACAAAATGAAGATGTAAAAAAAAACCCCTTAACATTTAAATTCTCTTTAATGTATTTTGAATAGTCCTGTTGTAGAGTGTGATTGAGAATTATGCTTGAGCTGGCAGAATTAAGTTAGCAAAGGTGATCTTGGAAAAAAATGGATCTTAAAGACACTGTTGAACTTTTAAGTATTGATCGGTCTTCTACTTCTCTCATGAATGTCATACTTGGGACCTATTTAAAATGCTCTAGCCTTAAACACATTGTGTTTGACCTCCTCTAGTATAAATCAAGACAAAGATAGAAAATATCTTTTCATATATCTGTGAATATTAGCCTGTATGGATAGCTTAGTTAAGCATTGTTTGGTAAAACTACAATTAAAAAAAATCTATTATGAATAAGAAGATGTCTGTATCCTCAAGGTATTCCTGAGACTACAACAATTATTAACAATTATTTTTCTTTCTTTTATCATACCATTGTCTAGATTTTGCATTTTTAAGTAGAGAGAACAAAAACCATTGCATTTGCCATTTATTATTTTCACTTTGAAACCCATTCCACCACAAAGATGAAACGTTCCGAATAAAAAGGTTGCAACAGAGTTTGTTGGTTCAAAATATTTGTATTGAGATGACAACACAAATACAAACAGAAACACTTTCTGAGTCAACAGGAAGTTCTCTGGGGTTATTTCCTATATAATGATAATTAACCCTTACACTTCCCTTCAGATTACAAGCCAAATTATCACAAACATGGAAATACTTCTTGTGAAATGAAACACAGATTGAAGAACATATGAGAATAAAACCGATTTTTTCTTATTGATAAAACAACACTTTAACTTGACCCTCACAATGCCCTATGAACAGACATGACCACATACTTGAAGGACACAGGGGCACACAGCCTGCGTGGGTACCCAGGATCACAGAACCATTTAGGATGGAAAAGGCTTCTGAGATCATCAAATCCAACCTTTGACGGATCACCACCTTGTAAACCAGAGCACTGAGTGCCATGTCCAGTCTTTTCTTAAACACCTCCAGGGATGGTGACTCCACCAACAACCTGGGCAGGGTGTTTCAATGTTTAATCACCTCTTCTGTGAAGGAATTTTTCCTAATATCTAATCTAAACCTCCCTTGGTGCAACTTGAGGCCGTTCCCTCTTGTCCTGTCCCTTGTTCCCCGGGAGCAGAGCCCGACCCCCACCTGGCTGCACCCTTCTATCAGGGGGTTGTGGAGAGAGAAAAGGTCTCCCCGAGCCTCCTTTTCTTCATGCTGAGCCCCCACAGCCACTCATCACACTTGTGCTCCAGGCCTTTCTCCAGCTCTGGAGACACTCCAGCCCCTCCACATCCTTCTCGCAGTGAGGGGCCCAGCCCTGCGTATATCTCTGAGGGTGCCCCTCACCAGTGTGGGCTCCAACCTTCCATCGCCGCATCCCGCACTCCTCCTCAGACCCGCTTTGACTGTCACCCCTTCCCCCACCGCCCAGCCATGTCCCTTCAGCTCCCAGCCATGTCCCCTCACGGCCCGGCCATCTCCTCTCACAGCCCGGCCGCGACCCCTCAGCTCTCGGCCATGCCCCCTCACAGCCCGGCCCTGTCCCGTCACGGCCCGGCCCTGTCCCCTCACGGCCCGGCCCTGTCCCCTCAGCTCTCGGCCATGTCCCCTCACGGCTCGGCCATGTCCCTTCACGGCCCGGCCATGTCCCTTCACGGCCCGGCCCTGTCCCCTCACGGCCCGGCCCTGTCCCCTCACGGCTCGGCCCTGTCCCCTCACGGCCCGGCCCTGTCCCCTCACGGCCCGGCCCTGTCCCGTCACGGCCCGGCCCTGTCCCCTCACGGCCCGGCCCTGTCCCTCAGCTCTCGGCCATGTCCCCTCACGGCCCGGCCCTGTCCCCTCACGGCCGGGCCCTGTCCCCTCAGCTCTCGGCCATGTCCCCTCACGGCTCGGCCCTGTCCCCTCACGGCTCGGCCCTGTCCCGTCACGGCCCGGCCCTGTCCCCTCACGGCTCGGCCCTGTCCCCTCACGGCCCGGCCCTGTCCCCTCACGGCTCGGCCCTGTCCCCTCACGGCCCGGCCCTGTCCCTCAGCTCCCCGCCCGCCCCTGCTGCCCCGCGCCCCGCCTACCCCAGCGCCATCTCCGCCTCCGTCGCGGCCGCTCCTCGGGGCGCTGCTCCCGCCCATCTCCGCGGCGCCGGGCCCGCCCCTTCCCGCGATAGCAGCGGGCCCGGTGTCATGGCGGCGGCGGAGGAGCCCGAGGTGGACATTGAGGGGGACCCTGCGGCCGCACCGGGGTGAGTGAGGGTCGCGAGGGTCCCGCCGCGGCTCCGGCCAGCGCGTCCCGCCCGTCCGCGGCGGGCGGGGGTCGTGAGGGGGGAGCCGCTGCTGAGGGGGCCACCCGGGCCGGGCGCTTCTCGCCGCTCCGGGAGAGACCTTGGAGTAACACGGAGTGCCTGTGGAGAGGGGGCAGCGCCGATGTGGGGCATCGTGGGGAAGGGCACCGGGAACGGGGCTGTGATAGCGCTGGTGTGAGGAGAACGCGGAACCGCCCTCATGGGATCCCTCAGAGCCCGGAACAGCGCTGCGAGGCTGCTGGGAGAATCCTTAAAATACCCATAGAGAAGGTGCTGGGTTGTATAACTGTGCTAGCGAGCTCGCGGAGGCAGGGAGGCTCAGAAAGCTGAATGCCGGGAGGGAGGTGCAGGAAACTGATTCATAGAATCGTAGAATGTTAAGGATTGGAAGGGACCTTAAAGATCTTCTAATCTTACCCTCCCCGCCCCATGAACAGAGACATCTCCCACTAGACCAGGTTGCTCAAGGCTTTATTCAGTCTGGCTTTCAACGCTGCCAGGGTTGGGGCATCCACAATCTCCCTGGGCAACCTGTGCCAGGGCTTCACCCTCCTCAAGTAAAGAATTTCTTCCTAATATCTGACCTAATTTTTCCCTCTTTCAGTTTGTACCCACTAGTCCTTGTCCTATCACTACAGTTCCTGCAAAGAGTCCCTCTCTAACTTCCCTGTAGCCCTTTCAGAAGGGAGCTGGAAGTTTGCTATCAGGTCTCCACACAACCTTCTCTTCTCCAGGCTGAACAGCCCCAGCTCTCCCAGCCTGTCCTTGTAGGGGAGGTGCTCCAGTGCTCTTATCAACTTCATGGCTTCCTCTGGGCTTGCTCCAACACTTCCATGTCCTTCTTATGTTGAGGACCCCAGAGGTGGATGCAGCACTCCAGGTGAGGTCTCACCAGAGCGGAGCAGAGGGGCAGAATCGCCTCCTGTGCCCTGCTGGCCATGCTGCTTTTGATGCAGCCCAGGATGCCATTGGCTTTCTGGGCTTCAGCAGATTCATGGATAAGGGATGCTGGAGTGAATGGGCAGTGACTGTAATGCCTCAGATCGAGCACTTGCAGGTGCTGGGAGAGAACAAGGGGTTTGTACCACAGACACACTGCCCTCAAGTAGCCCCTGCCACTGCTGCAGACAGGCTGCTGGCAAAGGGGGCTCTTGATCCCACCCTCTCCTGCATATGCTCCAAAAGAAGCAGGAGTTGTATTGATTTCTGGACATGGAGACTCATCCCGATCCTTTGTCCTATAAAGAGATGTTTGAAGTGCTGCACAAAGCAGTTCAGAGTAGTAGGTGAGTTTGATTTAGTAACACTGCAGGGAATATAGGGCTAATTAGCCAAGTCTGAATGTTCTGGAAGCAAAGATTTTTGAAAACAAGTAATTACATGAATTATTAAGGAGATCTTATGCTGCATAAAAATAAAAGGAAGTTGATCAATGATGTTAATCAGTGACAGATCTCTAATCAATAGTTATTTACAGAAAAGATTAAGTATAAACTGGATGAAGTCTGTAAGATCACTCAGTTAAATATTGGGAAGAAACTCTTCCCTGTGAGTGTGGTGAGCCCTGGCCAGGTTGGACAAGGCTTAGAGCAACTGGTCTAGGGGGTTGGAATGAGATGATCTTCCAACCAAACCATTCCAGGATTTTATTCTATGGTTCTAACAACCCTGTATGACAGGATTCTATTAAATCTTGTGTAAGTAGGAGCTCTCCTCGACAGGAAAGCAGTTTGTTTTTACCTGACTGGGGGAAAGATGTAGAAATGTTTAGTGGAGATAATACAACTCGATGACACTCTTAATATTAAAAATGTAGTTATTCTGAACACTGGAATTTCTTTCAGAGATCATGAAAACACAGCATCAAGCCTGCTGCAGGATCACTATCTTGATTCATCTTGGAGAACTGGCAACAGTCTTGTAAGTATTTTTTAAATGAATGCTGCTTCTAGCAAGGTTATCAGAGCTTCTGTGTTCTCTCTTCCCTCCATGTAGACCCTCTTTTAGGTTTTTAACCAGTGGTTTTTCCTTACTTTTAGAATCTGTTTATTGTCAGTACTCAAGTACAGTGTGACAGAATTCAGACACTAAAATGTATTTTTGTTGTTTGCAGCCCTGGATGTTGGACAGCAGCATTAGTGAAGAAAACAGGGCTGTCATTGAGAAGATGTTGCTGGAAGAAGAGTATCCTTTTGCTGATTTGGTTTTAAGTTTTCCTGTAGAACGCTAAAAAACCTCTCCTTTCCAAAAGAACTGGACAAACCTTTCTCTGTAAAGGTGACTGAAGCCCTGTCATCTTGTAGATAGATTGCAGAAATCCTGCTGTAGAAATGGAAGTATTTGTTTCTAGAGCTGGGTAATTCTGAAGCAGTGCAATTTATATGGTTATTAAAATTCTCGCATGTACAAATATCTCTGATGCTTTGAAAACTTAATGGCTGTTTCAGATATTATTTATCTAATAAATCACTTTCTGAAAAAATATGGCTCAGCCAAAAGGAAGTAGAGAAAAGATCTATGAAAAGGTAAGATCTGTCTGGGAAAAATTCTTACTTAGCTGAGTAGAAAGAAAAGTCCTTCTAAAATAAGTTTATTTGCTGAGATATGCACCAGCAGCACAGTTACTAATTTTTATTTTCACTCTGTCTTTTATTTGCAGCCCACATAAGAAAACTGGAAAAGTCATGTATGTACATTTTAACATTGAATTGCATTGAATTGCATTTTTAAGTGTGGTGTCTGATTTTGTTAAGCTACTAGTTGCTATTTTAATAAAAATCAAAGTTTCTTTTATTTGGCTGTATAAAATTATTTAAGAGACCTTTCAACAGGAAGAAATACTGTTGTGTGTGACAACAGGCTAGAGTAAACTAGGTTTGGGGGGGGTTTTTTGGTAGCACAGTGGTTTACAATAAAAAATTGGTAATTCTAGTTGGCTTTTTTGCCTGAACTTTTCTGTTGCCTGCTTTTATGTATTTCTGTGCCACTAGTCACTGATGAGTATCAAGTTGCCTTGTATCTTCCATTGTGATGGACAAGCTGATGTGGTTCTCTGTATTTTATTTTTGAGTCACATTCATGTTTAAAGCAATACTTTGAGTTTTACCAAAGATGGGGAGTAGTCCTCCTGTCAGAGGGTGCCTTGAGTGACTGGGATTGGAGAATATCTGGATTTGGGAAAGCACTGATTTCTGCTTCCTGCATTCCCAGGGTGCGATCGCCTACAAAAGCACCTGGCTGCTCCTTGAAGTGGACATCAGAGGAAAAAGAGCTGTTTGAGCAAGGACTAGTGAGTTTGTTTATATATATATATATATAAAATAAATTGAATTAATGAGTTTATCTTGAGCAGCAAAGGAGTTAACATGTATTGTAAACACGTTGTACAATCACAATGCTGCATTAACTATAGGAAGTACAGTGTGTCCTTAAGGTAGATCAGGTAGTCAAGTGAAATCCTTTACTGTTGTAAGGTCTGCAGAAATTATATGGTTGTGCCAGTTGTAAAAGGGTTTGCTCTGCCAGGCACAAGGATTGCTTGGGATAGCAGGCAGCAGAGTGCCTGAACTGGGTGAAGAAGATCCTCTAGTTAAGAATAACAAGAATTCTTACTACTGGATGCAGTTTCAGTCTTGGTAGAACATGAATAGTGAGGTTCTTTACCATGGGTCTGCTGTATTGTGTGTGTACTTTAATGAAAAATCGAGGTTTTGAACTCGTTTGGCACATGCAGTGCCATGTGTGGGATGTCAGAGTTTGGGTGACTTCCATGTGCTTTGCTGTTTTAGGTGAAATTTGGCCGCAGGTGGACGAAAATTGCCAAGTTGATCGGCACTCGAACGGTTCTGCAAGTCAAGAGCTACGCTCGGCAGTACTTTAGGAACAAGGTAAGTGGAGCATCCCTGGAGCTGGCAAAAAGGTGTTTGCCAATGGGTAGCTTGGTTTTAATCTGTCTTTTCAGGGCACTGCTGTCAAAGCAGGTACTCTATTCATTCCCATATTCAGAAAAGTGGAATATCCTATTTGCAGATTTAAATGGGAAATCAGACCTGATTTCAAATTCCTAGCGTGACCAGTATTTTTATTGCTGGTATAACTAAACAATAAATGTAGTATAATTGTGGTCTCTTATACTGTTGGTTGTTAGTCTGAAAATACTGGTTTTCCACTATATAGCTGTTTTTGCTGTGTGTTGTAGTTTTAGCTTCATCCTCATTTGAGATTTCATGGATTTTAAGAAGAAATAACTACTTTCTAGGGTTTTTTGACTGGAAATACATGTAAATTTCCACTTGGGCTAAAGTATCCCAGTAATGCTGTGTAAAAGTCAGTTGCAATGGATTAAAATAAATTAAAAGGATAAATCAAAGAAGAAACACTTCAGAATGTCTGCTGTTTGAATAAAATAGTTCTGATGATTTGGCAGGCAGATGGGTTTGGTTTGTTTCTCCCTCCTAAAAGTGTTTTATATTTTCCTAAGGCAAAAAATGGTGATTCTGAAAAAGAAGAGCGAAGTCAGTGTGGGAGCAGCCTTCCCATGGAGGATGGAATAAGGGTAGAAGCTGGAAACTTGAGAGGCCGTGCAGACCCCAACCTGAACGCAGTGAAAATTGAAAAGCTGTCAGATGATGAGGAAGTGGACATAACTGATGACATGGATGAACTACTCACTCCTGCCTTCCAGCAAGAAACTGCAAAATCTGAATTTCCTGTTATTCCAAAAAGTCCAGTTGAAGAAACAAAAGCAGTGGAACAAGGTTTTTCATCTGCTGGACACAGTTCTGCAACTGCTTTACCTAAAGAAGATCCTCACCATACCAGGCCAGAGACAGTGGATGCGTTGGTATTTCCTGCAGTGGCAGCAACGTGTTCCCAGCACCTGAATGGGGATAACTCTGTGAATTTGGATTACCAGCAGTACAATAACTTCATTGAGAAAGCTGAACAAGGTGGACCAGTCACATGTCATGGGACTGCACAAGGAACTGATCAGGAGCTCAGTGAGGAGCAAAGAGACCCAGCTGATAATGGATTGCTTTTTCCTTCTTCATGCCAAGTGGATGAAGATCATCAAGAGGAAGCAGAGGAGCTGAAGCCACCTGATCAAGAAGTGGAGGTTGACAGAAGCATCATTCTGGAAGAAGAAAAGCAGGCTATTCCCGAATTCTTCGAAGGGCGCCAGGCCAAAACACCAGAGCGTTATTTGAAAATCAGGAATTATATTTTGGATCAGTGGTGAGATGCATTAATTTATTTTATTGAAATAAGTGATTAAGATATCCTGGTTTGATGTAGTTAAAACACTACTTAGCACTAATAGCTTACTTTGGAAAAGAGTAAAATTAATGGTATGGTAGGTTGCCAGTGAACAGCATTCATTATTAATGCTTCTTCTGCATCTTCCCTATTTTTTCTCTGGCATTTTGGAAGCTGAAGAATGAAAGTACTTAGAAGCATTAAGAAAATTAATGTCCTGTACCAGAACAGGCTGCATTTATTTTGGCTATGCTATTTTCTTGCCATTTTTGCCATCCTGTATGTAAAGAATGGGTTTAATAAATGGTTCCTTAAAATAACCAGTGGCATTAATTCTGTAGCCCTGCCTTTAAAGAAGGGCAGCAAGAAGTAATAATCTGTGCTAGAGCAAGTAGTGTTGACCAAAAGAATGCCTCCAATTAAGAATCAATTTGGAGTGGTGCTTGTACACTTAAATATTTTACATTCCATATCCCAAGGATTAGTGTAAGGAATCGTAGTGACTTGTGGTAGCAGGCTCAGGATAGTTTGGTTGCCAGTGTTGGTTTGTGCTTGCTTTGAAGTAGAAAGAATTACTGAGTTTAACTTTGTCCTCACTCAGTTGTCTTGTGCTCTGACAGCTTGTTCTAGTTGCAAAGGGAGACTAAAATGCCATTCCACACCAGAGAAGTGTTGAACTGGAAAGATTCCGTATCAGTTTGAAAGGAAGGAATAAGTGCTGAGAGAGTGAAAACAGGACCTCAGTTAAGGTCACACAATTCCCTCGTCCCCTCATGGTCTGTTCTGCTCTTTGACAAGGTGCTGTGCTTTGTTTCAGGGAGAGATGCAAACCCAAATACCTGAACAAGACCTCAGTGCGTCCTGGCCTGAAGAACTGCGGGGACGTCAACTGCATCGGGCGGATCCACACGTACCTGGAGCTGATAGGAGCAATCAACTTTGGCTGTGGTAAAGATATTTCTGTTGGAATCAATAAAGAGCCCCCTTTGGTGTCATGTTGAAGGACTGCCCAGCATTAGGGTGTGCTGCTCCCACAGAGGATGCACATTCATCCTTGCTAGGAAGGACCTTCTGACAGATTGTCTCTCATTACCCTGCAAAATCTAGAGGAGCTTGTAACCTGGTAACAGGACTATGAATTTTGGGTTCACACAAAACCTTTTATTTTTTCTTTCTTTTCCCTTTCCCTCCTGTTTAACTACCCACTAGCTGGTGGGATGTGTTTTTTGTTTTGTGCTTTTCTGTGTATCCTGATACCAGCCGCATCTGAAATTCTGCTGTATCTGAAATTCTGATAACATGGAGGAACTACTCACTCCTGCCTTCCAGCAAGAAACTGGAAATTATTCATTTTAATGAATAATTGAGGTTACCAGCTGTATCTGAAATTCTGCATGTCTTCTTACTAGTTGGAATTCGAGTAATTGTTTCTTTTCCCATATTAAATTATAATTATTTCCTAAATAAACCCCAATGCCTTCATCCTCAGGGCTAGTTTTTAAACAATTGACATGTTAAAATTAGGTTACCTGTTAAAAGTGAACATACAGCTGTAACTTGATGTTGGCTTAGAGTGCCTGAATGGATTTTGGTCCAAAGCTGCCTGACAGTTACTTAGGAGAGGAGCAACGTGTCTTGCAAGTACATTTTGTCTAAAGTAAAGTTATTAAAAATTAATTAATAATAAGGAAGGATGTTTTGTTGCTTTAAAAGTGTAGTGGGAGAGGGCTGTGTCATCACTCAGAATTATGAACGTCAAGAGATGTCTTTTCACTGTGAGGGTTTTGGTTGCTTTTTTCCTGTGCCATTTGCTGCTAACACTTACCCATGTCATTCCTGTGTGTGTGGCAGTGCTGAGTGGCCCTGAGCTCTGCTGACACAGGAATTGTCCCCTGTGTGTCCTGCAGAGCAGGCTGTGTACAACCGGCCCCAGCCCGCCGACAGGAGCCGCTGCAGGGAGGGCAAGGACACGGTGGAAGCCTATCAGCTGGCCCAGCGCCTGCAGTCCATGGTACGGCCTGGGGCAGAAGAAATGGGGAAAATCCTCCCAGTTTGCATTTGCAAGCCAGGGCACCTCGGGGAATTTCTCCTCTCATTCAGGTTGCAGTTTCGTTAGAGTGCCCTGTGATTGGGGTGTCAGTCTAGGTACAGGTGTCTCACACCCACTCACATGTTCATGTACTTTACTTCAGTTGTCTTGCAGGCCTTCCCCTGCAGCCCAAACCCACTCCTCCCTACAATTTATTAGCCAGAATATAGTGAAGTGCATTGCAGTGTGTGATTGTTTGCATTTCAGCTGTTAAATACAGTAGGTATGTGTTACAGCTTACTGAGACCCCTATGCACACAATTAAATGCAGTAGTAACCCATTTATAATTGCATGAATTACCAAGGCTTGCCAAAGTTAATTTTTATATTCACACTTAATGTAGCATTTTTAAGTACTTCACAGCAAAGTAAATCAGTTGATGAGAGGAAAACTAAATCAATCCCACTTTAAAACTAGTAAATTGAAATGTAAAGAACTGTAGCATACACTAAATGTAAACACACAGAGTTTATAGCTTTGTGTGTTGTCTGAGCAATAATTCAGAGCTGGATATCAATGCCCTGTTGCTGTCAGGGATGCTGATATTCCAGGGAATACCAACAGTCTTCACAGCCTTAAATATCACTGATGGTATTTCGGGACAGATTGTGAGCTCCTTAATTCTACAGAGCTCAGGGTGTTCTCTCTCTTGTGGGAACATGTCAGTGTCAGTACCACTCCTGGGGCAGTGGCCTTTTGGGCAATGTCCTCATGGCTGCCTAGATGAAGGAAATGCAAGTTTTTTGGGATGAGAGCTTTGACTCATGGTGGTTTCTTGCCTCAGCGCACAAGAAGACGGCGAGTGCGGGACCCTTGGGGAAACTGGTGTGATGCAAAGGATTTGGAAGGACAGACATTTGAGGTAACCCTCCTGTGGTTTAAACGTGCCTTAAATCATCAATTCTTGCTAATTGCTGGCAGGTGGTGTTGCATTAAACAGACAAGGGAACAGTTGTGTCACAGGGACTTACCCTCTCTTGTGGAAGTGTAATTTGAAAGTAATGCAGCAGCTGGTACATCTTCGTGCTGATAAATACAACTGCATTTGGGGTTTGCACAGGGGTTTTATGCCCATAAAAACTCTTTGCCTTGTCTTGTAGGAGATTTCATGACCCATTGCTTTCAGTTAACTGCCTTAATGGTAACGGTAGGGGATGGGAGAATAACATTTAAATGTTACATTTTCAGTCCTGTATGGTTTCCTTATGCTCATTATGCAGGTGATAATGAGTTCCTAATATTAATTCTGCTACTAGCAATATCCCCAGTAATATTGTGGTTTATTAAGTGCTTTAAAAATTCATACAAAGTTAAATATTTTATGGGAGGATTGGAAAGAAAATACTTGTCTGTTCCTACAATTTCAAATTATATGAAAAGTAAAGAACTGTAAACATCCAATTTTCCTGTAGAGAAAACCTTCTTAATTTGCAACCTTTCAGTAATTTCCTGTAACAATTACTTCCATAATGTTATCATGCCATACCTACTTTTGAGTAATTGTAGTTTAATAATTGCAACACTTCCTGCAAAATACATATTTGGATGGAAATAAAGGTTGAAAAACTTCATCCCTAAAGAGTGGTCATGATAAATTCTGGCTGTGGTTTGTAATGGCAGATTGTCACACCTGGATTTACACCTGGTTTGTGATGTGGGCTGTGATTTTACTGAATTTAATTGACTTGGAGAGTGAGAGAATTCTCTCATCAGGCATTAAACAGACACCTTGCGGACTTGATCTCGGATTGTCACTCCTTCCACACTGCTTGGTTCTGCCATGGCTGTTGCCTCTGTCTTGAATAGTCTTGTAATACACTAATTATATCAAGAATTTATTCTGGGCTGGTTTTGCAATCAGGGCTGAAAAAGCACTTCAGACATTAAAACACTGAATTTTTTAAAAAAATCTTTTCAGCATCTCTCGGCTGAGGAATTAGCAAGAAGGAGAGAGGAAGAAAAACTGAAACCTGCAAAGTCTTCTAAAGGTTCGAGACAAATCAAAAGGTATTTGATTGCATCGTGTTCAAACATAGATCTGCTAGAAACTGAACAAATGTCCTGTGTAGTGTCAGGCTGGAGCCCTGCAAAGCATTAATATGTATCGTGGTCTGAAATAGCAGGGATGCATTTCAGATGTTCCATGTTGGAATTCAGGAGTGTGGGAAGTGACATTTCTGTATTTGGTGGAAGTCATCCTAATGTGGGATGAGAAAATCCAGTAAAGAAAACAAGGTTATTCCTCCTTTGCCAAGGAGACAGTGGGAAACTTGAAAAGTTTCCTGACTGTCCTACATCTTTAGAGAAATTTTCTTTCATTTTATAGTTCCTTTGATCCCTTTCAGCTGATACCATGCTGTTTGTTCACGGAAGAGAAGCAGGTATGTGCCTCTGAGGGGACTGCCAAGAAGGCTCCATTGCTTTGGGTTACTTTTCTTATACTCATTATTGTGGTTGTCATTTCAGGCACCCTTTCAGGTGAAAGTGTCTTCTGAAGCACTTTTAATAATGGATTTGGTGAGCATTAAGTTTTGTCTTTCAAAGAGCTGTGATGTGTATGATGTGGGTTTGGGGGATTTTTTAATGAGCAACATAAGAAGACCAAGAAAATAGAAGAGTTCGCCCAGAGAAGCTGTGGTTGCCCCATCTCTGGAAGTGTTCAAGGCCAGGGTGGGTGGGGCTCTGAACAACCTGGTCTAATGGAAGGTGTCCCTGCCCATGACAGGGGGAATAATGAGATAATCATTAAGTTTCCTTCCAACCCAAACCATTCTGTGATTCTTTCCAGTCAGACCTAGCAGTGAGAATCTACTATTAAATAAAGCCCCTAAAATGAATTGGTTTTGTATTGTGCTTAATGTACAACTGTTGACCTTCTAGAAAAAGTAGTAAGAGCTTTGCTACTTCACTGAGAGCTTTACTACTTAGTACTCTCTGTCATACTTTAAATCTAACTTGCTTAAAGGTACTTTCTGAAACAGACTGCCCTTCTGAAATCTATGGCTTCATTTTCTCCCAGTCTGGGAACTGATTTTGTGTTTGCAAAGCAATGTGTGGGTTTTTTCAAGAACAACAGGCTGTACCAAAATGTGTGCAGTTGTTCAGCTCTGCCCAGGCTGCACTTTTTGAAGCCAGCATTGCCTCGTGTATGGAAGTGTTGCACCCTTGCACTACATCTGTGGTGTGTATATAATAAGCAAATTTAATCTTTTCTGTTTGCTTTAAATGAAGTACTGGCTATTTGAGAGTCTTGAGCTTTCCTTCTCCATATCCTTGAGAAGTCACTGACTTGTGAGAAATCCCACAACTTGGACTTTCCTGCTTGTTTGATCTCATTCCAGCACTCTCACGTGTCTCTGGCAGAAGTGATTGGGCTGCTCGGTGGAAGGTACTCTGAAGCTGATAAGACCGTGGAAGTAAGTGTTTGTCTTTTCACATTTTCTCTATAATATTGAAACTGGAATGATCATAGCTATAATTTGAATAGATGTAACTTATTTCTGAAGGGCAATTAATTATATTAAAGTTGAAGTTCATTACTGTAGTCTTGAAATATGAGAGTTAAGCTTGTGTTCAAGTGTCAGCTGCATCACAAGGAAGATCTGGTAAATGATTCTTAAAACTCTGTAAGTTTTATGTAACTGCTGGAGGTTTCTTGCATTGATGCAGCTGGAGGTTCTTTTCACAGGTGTGTGCAGCAGAGCCCTGCAACAGCCTGAGCACAGGCCTGCAGTGCGAGATGGACCCGGTGTCCCAGACCCAGGCTTCGGAATCGCTGGCGGCCAGGGGCTTCCAGGTCATTGGCTGGTACCATTCCCACCCCGCCTTCGACCCCAACCCCTCCATCCGGGACATTGACACTCAGGCTAAGTACCAGGTACAGCAAAGGCACTCAGCAGAACACCCCGACAGCCCTGAAACCTCCCTGGTGTTTATGGGTTAATCCACTGTTGCACCAGTGCATCCTACATCAGCTCAGCATCAGTTGACATAAATGCTCTTTTTAGATTGCAGCATTGCCTGAACAAGATCGGAGTTTTGTATGTGGGGTTTTTTCTGTGTTTTTGTGTTTTTAGAGCTATTTCTCCAGGGGTGGTGCCATGTTCATCGGAATGATCATAAGCCCTTACAACAGGAATAATCCTCTCCCCTATTCCCAGATCACCTGTCTGGTCATTAGTGACGAGATCAGTTCTGACGGTTCCTATCGTAAGTACCCCTCTTTTATTAACCAGTGTCCTCATTTGCCTTCCCCTTTTGGATCTTAAGGGGAAAATGTCTGGTTTTGAACAGGAGAAATCAGTATTTATGTTTTTATATTGGTAATATGATGGTATTATATAAATAGTGTAATTCATAATGGTAACATGTGCTGGAAAAACCCATGCATTTCACTGGAAGAATAAACGTGCAAGTTTCTCTGCTGTCAGGACAGGAATACACAAGTATAAATATATACAAGATTGATCTTCTGTATTAGTAGTTCCCACAATTCGTGAAAGAAGTGAAAGGGTTGGGACACAGGTCCCTGTTATTTACATACAGAATCCATATGAACAGAAACTGTTTCATATCTTACTTGACCTTTGCTGCATTACAATGTTCTGAACAGATTCTCTGCTCGAGGAGACAGAAGTAAATAGCAAAGAATTGGCTGCTGTAGTGGCCAAAAATCCCTAATTTTTGGGTAGCATGGCATTCAGAAGGTCAAAGGATCACATACATGTGCCAGCTGTCCAGGGGAACACAAGGCATGAAAGCTGAAATGCTGCTGGCATGAACCCCCACCTAAGGGAACAAATTCTTGATTAAAAATACCATTGGCATTTCATGAAAACAGGATCCTTTCCTTTCTTGAACAGTTAAGGACATACCACATAAAATTTGCTGTATTACAAGTGATGATCAGATCTTCTGCTCTTTTCCTGACATGGATTTGAGGGAAATTCCCCTGATAACAGTAGATAGTTCTGGTAGCTACCTGTTCTCTCTCCTCCTCCCTCTATTTATAAAGTCCTGATTTTGGCATCCACACTCCAAGGTTTCCAGTTCTCTTGGCACAGCAGTAACTGAGGCCTTGTGAGCCCACAGTTCCCTCTGTTTTTTCCTGTGGAAGCAGGAAGGGGAGCCCCTCTGCCTGGAGCCTCACTGCACAGTCCTGGGGCAGGGGGAGCAGTGGCCACATCTGTGCCCCAGTTCCTGTTTACCACACTGAGAGTCCTGCACTTCTATCCTCTTTTCCCACACATCCCACCCTTGTGGGGGGAGTTAAAATACTGACAAACTCCTACTGCCCTTAGAAGACATTTTTGTAGTCACGTGCATTTTCTGTCAGAGGATTTCAGATTTCTGTTTCGCTCCTGAAATCAAGGTTTTACAAAATGCCATCTCCTCTGGTTCTTTGGAAATGATTTACTGAAATGTACAGTCTCTTTCTTTCTCCCTGATTTTTGCTAAACAAATTGTGTTCTGCAAATAACTTTCTGATGCTCCTTTAAAATATTTCTAAAATTCTCTTCCCCCACCTGCAGTAAATGAGTAGAATTTTTTCATTTTTGAGCAAAATTCCTTTGAAATTGAAAACAGTAGTCAGCACTTCACCATCAGCCCATTCATACTTAAAAACTAAACCTTTTTAATTAATTTAATAACCATATAAATCTTACAGAGACTAAAAAAGTGCTACTGAGTTATAAACACTTAATTTTTCCATTTCTGGGTTTGTTGTAGATTTCTGTGTCCTTCCTTATGGAATGGGAGTTGGCAAGGGCAGGGAGGAGAACAGATTTGTTCCTACTCCCACCAGAATTAAATTTGGAATCCAAAACACGTCATCCTTTTACTTTAACCTCCTTAATGTTGTCAAGGAACAGAACTACAGGCTTCTGCAGTCAGTAATAAATGAGGAACAGTTATGGGGAAGGGAGGGATTGCACCTAAACTAAACAGGAAAAACACTGAATAATGATCTTCAATTGATTGCAGGCCTGCCCTACAAATTTGAAACGGAACAGATGTTGGAGGAGCCTCAGTGGGAATTAATATTTGAAAAAACAAGGTGGATAATTGAAAAATACAGATTTTGCCACAGGTAAGTGTCTAGTTCTGTTACAAACACACAGATTGGAATGTTTATATATTTATTGTTATGTTCCAGTCAAGACCTGTGGCTGCTTTCCCCAGCACTCCTATTTGTTTTTCTTCCAACAGCAGTGTCCCCATGGATAAAATTTTTCATAGAGATTCTGACCTGACTTGTTTGCAAAAGGTAAGTTTTCTTCTCTTAACTTTTTAATGTTAGATGTGTTTTTAAATGCAAGTCTGTTTCATATCACAGAAGTCACCTGAAGTTAGTTACACTTCTACAAATCAGAGATGTAAATTGATGACAATAAATGAATTCTGTGGCACAGCTTATTTACTTACAACACAGTGAAAATAAAGATCCTCCTCTGGGAGAGGTGGGGATGTGGTTATGTGCAGACACCAGGTTTGACCCTCAGTTTGGAGGAGAATTAATGAAAAAGTACTCAGTCTTTTCTCAGCATTTTGTGTTCTTTCACTGTCAAGACCTGCCCACATCTCGAGAGCAGCCTGGGCCTTCCTGTTCCTTTGTTCTACCAGTAAAATACTGCTGTGCCATGTTTATCATGGATAAGTAGGAACCTTAATTTTTCAGTCAGTGTAGTCACTGCTCTGGAGCTCTGACTAATGGCAGCTGTACCGTTATTGCACAGCCAAGACAGAAACTCTGCCCAAAGCAAAGACACAAACAGAAAGCCTGCACACAGTAATTGCACACATTGAATTTTTTTGTTTCCTCTCAACACATCTTTGCTTATAAACCAACACTGAGTTGATAGATGCTCTGAAATTTAGCTGTTGGGTAACTGGTTTTGAAGACTTGGGTTTAGATCACCCATGGGACTGTTCCTTTTAAATTTATGATGTACAAACACTTTTTGTAGTGTTAATCCTAAATAAATAAATAAAAACTGCTTTGCAATACTTACCAGATGAAAGGGGGTAAAAATGGCAATTTAAAACAAATTTCTTTTTCTCTTGCCTAGCTTTTGGAGTGCATGAGGAAGACTTTGGGCAAGGTAACAAACTGCCTCATTGCTGAAGAGTTCTTGACTCAGATAGAAAACTTATTCCTTTCCACGTACAAGAGTGAGAAAAGGGATAATGGTGAAGGAAGTGAGAATGAATGTTCACATGAACTGCTGGTGTGATGGCTTTGGAATTTTGATTTTATTTTTTAATTTCTTCCCCTCCTCTCCATTCTGTCAACTCTTTCAGAATTGTTACCCGTTTTGATAGTGAGTGTTATAGAATCCAGTGTCATCTTATTGTTGTGGTTTAAAACCACTTTGAAAACTCTTAATGTGCGTGACCTGTGTGCCCAAGGAATGCTTAATGCTACTGAGGTCAATGATTGACCAGCCTGATATCTGGGAAGGAGCACACCCTGTCAAGAATGCTGTGCATCAGTCTTCAAGGAGAGTTGGTCCTCTCTCAAGTCCTTCAGTTTGGGAACTTTATTTCATTCTTTTATCTACAGGTGCACCTCTAACTCAGAATGAATTTGCTCCTTTGCTTTAGGGAGTGTGAGTTTGAATGAGTTCACAAAAGGGAAACTTAACTAAAATGAGAGTTTTGTAGCTCAGACTTTCCTAGTATCCAGTCTGAAGTTTCATTCAGTGGTAGCAAAATACATCACCCAATCTCTTTTTTTACTATTATTTTTCATATTACTTTTCCCCATTGATTCTGATGGTCAAGTAGCTTTTTGGCACATTCTTTGCCATCCTGCTTCTATACTGGGGAGAAAAAGCTGATGAGTTTCATGACTTCTCAGTAGTGGCTGTGTTTGTTTCCAGTGGAAATGGTAACTCCTGTCTTACTACAGGTTGCATCTTTCTGGCCTTCCATTCTACAGGAAGGTTTTATGTTGTTCTCCAGATCATTGTGGTTTGTCCACTTCTAATTGCCAGTGTTTCCTGTGGAAACAAGAGCTCCTAATTGATGGCAAACTGAGTGCAATGAGAAGAAAAGGATTTGTGTTTTTAAAGAAAAAATCCCCACTTTTATATTCAGAGTCTTCTCTGTAATTTGCAGTTCAATAGGAAAACACTGGTTTATATCAGTTCCTCAGTTATGATTTCATACAGGTATATATTTAGATAAATCAGTCACAGATTGGTCTTGATTGAGAAGTTTCCTGATTGCAACTTGGAAATGTTTCATGAGCTGTATCGTTGTGAATCATTTTAGCAAAAGTGTGCTTTAAATGTTGCTTTCTAAATACTAAGGAAACTTGACTTGTTTACAGGTATTACTATCTACACGTTTATCTTGGGCAGAGTTTCTCAAAGAGGTCTAAAATATATTTGAAAGTCTCAAGCAAGACTTAGAGTTTATATCTAGAGGGGAGACAATGGACCCAATTTTTATGTTAAGAAAATATGTGTGTGTATATATATATATAGTTCTACATAACATAAATGGAATTTTAAGATTTTATATGTTTCAGCTTTTTGTTTGTATCAAGAGTTTGAAAAGCTTTAAAATCGTAAAGTTGCATCCCAAGGAGGGAACTCCTTCACAGGAAGTTAATGTTATATTTTTATCAGGCCTCATGAGTCTCTTTCTGTCACTAAGGGGAAGGTGCAGAACCTGATCAGACAAAAATAGGAGCCCTTGAAACTCAGTGATTTTCCCACATTTAAGAGCTGTAGACTCAAAAGTACTGGTGGGTGTTGTGTGCTCTCTCTGTGTTCAGATGTGCTGGTGCACAGCTTTAGGTCCCTGTGTAATTTACCACTTGGTTTATCCATCTCTATCTGGCCCGTTGACCCAGCCTGCATTTACTCTAAACTGTCATCTTTGGGACTTCCTGACTACCAGTATTGCATGGATTCCTGGATTCCTGGTTAAGCTACACTCCAGGTGGGAAAGCATTCCTCCCTCTCAGTCATGGGGTGTTGGGTTGCAGTTTTGCAGAGGTTACTCTGGGAAATCCCCCAGTGGCAATGTCCTGACAGCAGTAATTAGAGCTGGTAGGAGGAGGATTTTGAACCTCCTGTGTTACAGCACCATGAAGTAGAAACTGTTTGTTGTCCACATGCTATTCCCAGCCCTTGAAGGATGGGTCAGGATTACCCAGGGTGGTAACAATGTCCTGGCTGCTTCTTTCTGTAATGGTCACTGAGGTAAAGTAACACAGTTGTGTTATTGGATTTAACAGTGTTGTTGCATAAGGAAAGGTTTGAGTAGCCCTGACTTTTGAAGTGATTTGTTTCTGAGGACATGGGGCAGGATTGAGCCTTTGCCATGCACATAAAGGTTCCAGATTTCCAAGCGTTTGTTGCAGAGTGGTGTGGGAGAAAACACAATGCTTGTACCATCAGGATCCAGTCTAGCACACAGAATTCTATAGGAATTGGAAAGAGCACAGTTGGGATGCTGAGTAATGATTTAGTTGACATGAGCCAGGGTAAGAAAATAAACTAACCTACTTTTCATCATTTAGTTTCACTGAGAGGTTAATGATATGAGTGGAAGTTGCATGCTTCCCAGAAGATAAAAATCTGTTTTACTAATATACCAGTTCTGCTACCAAACGCATTTTAGGCATGAAAACTTTTTATTATAAAGCTTTTTTTCCCCATCTAGGCTTTGTTTCAGTGAACCCTGTGCAGACTAATCTGCTATTCCTTTCCATAGGACCAGTGTTACAGCTTACTAAATTGTTGCTCAGGACATGAGAAATTGTTGAGTAGTGAGTAGAATGATACAATTAAAACTGGAATTCAGCAGTTTAGAAAAGGAAAAAAGAAACAAACAAAACCCCACAAAATAAACCCAACCAACCTCCCTGAAGATGTCAATTCTGGCAAATATCCCTATGGACATTTGTTGGCTGAATCATGTTTTGCTCTCCCAGTTACCAGCAGTGCTGCCTCACAGGAATGCAGATCTTGTGTGCAAGGGGAGTGAACATCCCTATTTTTATTTTTTTTTAAATAATTACCTTTCCAAAAAAATTCAGTTGAAAAAAATAAACAATCCATAACCAAGCAAAAAGTTAACGCTGTTGCCACTGATATTCACTACTTTTTTCCTTTGCTTGCTTCTCTGCTATTTCTGACTGATGATAGACAAGAGTCTACTAATAAAGACTATATATGCAATACCCTGGAAGATGTGTCTGTATTTGTAACAGCTTCTTGTCTCCGAGCGCTGGGTCTGGAATTTCTTTGTTCCGTGTCGGTGGCAATGACCAAGTGACAGAATAAAGCTCGGTTCCAGCAGAGGGCGCTTTGTTACAGCTGATGCAGGAAAGGTTTGGGACTCGGAGCAAAACTGTTCTTTCAGGGTGTGTAAACTTGTGGCCAGGGAGCACATTTAGGGCAGGAGCCGTGTGCCTCGGTGTGGAGTTGTTTCCTTCATTTGTTTTACACCCTCTGTGCTTTAGTCTCCTTCAGAAGATTATCCAGTGGTACGTGGGGCAGGGATGCTGGGATGGTACCCCAGTGTTTGCCACACACATCTCACAGTCCTGAATCAGCAGTGTGAGGGGTTTGCATGGGCAAAGCCCGAAGGTGCCCAGCAGATGCCTTTCCCTCAGCCATATTCCTTCCCCAGATCTGACCCAAGTGTGTTGGTTCCAGCTCTGTTAACCAGACTCCTTTCTGCTGTGCTGGAGAGAATTTGCTCTACTGGGCAGGGCTGAGCCATGAGGAGAGTATGTGTAAGGGAATGAGAGGCTGTGGAGGAGGACAGTGCACCCCAAAAGGGGGGTGTGGCACAGCTGAGCACCCCAAGTGTCTGCATGGGGAGAGAAAGGTGCTGTGCTGGTGCTGTGCACCCCTGAGGAAGTGAGGGATAAGGGACTTCATCCATCCCCACGGGAACGAGCTGGTGGTTTAACATCCCAGTGAACACTGTAATCACATGTGATGCTGGACAAAGTATTTAATGGCCTAGATAAAAGTATTTGGGTTGTTTAATTGCTGCTTTACATAGACCTACTGCCCTACTTTTACGAGGTTTAGAATTGTGCTGAGAAATTGTTTCCATGGCAGCAGAGATCACTAAAGAAATAATGCACTCCACATTTCCTACAGGATTATTCCTTTTACAGCCTGCTGTTCTAAATAATTAACTCTTGTAGTACTGTTACAGCTTAGCATGGATTAAAAGAAATAATATTTTTTTTGGTGTCATAGAGGCACTACATATATTTTTAACATATATAAATATATATAAGTACATAGATAGTTGGAAAAACTTGTCTTTAAAGTAAGTCTGTTCCTTCCTTATTTACAGAGGGTGAAATTCACCAGTAAAAGAAAAAGTTAGTGAAGAAGTGCACTTTTATTTTGAACTATATTTCACATTTGGCATTTAAATAATGTGAAATAAAATAAAGACAAGATATGAGGAGGCAGGTGATAGTTAAATGGATTTTGACTTTGAAGGAGGGAGGTGAAAATTAAAAAAAAGGAGATTATTGTAGTGTGGGTAAATGAATGACTTAAAAATGGGAAAAGAGTTGCTAAACTATTATAGAATCATCAACATGACAAATTGACTTACCTGGCAATTTTAATAATACTTTTAGCTGTAGGTCTCAATTATTTTCCAAGAAGGGTAGCTACAGGTATTATTACCTGAAGGAATGTCCAGATTGTGTCCTGCTTTGGCAGAGGGTATTTACATCCTGTTTCCATGTGGAGCTCTGATTTTACACCTACTCTGAGTTCTGAATAGTCCATGAGTGCAGGAGCTGGCACGGACTGGAAGTGGGGCAGTGCTCAGGTAAGCAGCACACAGGTAGGAGCTGACTGCAAGGCACGTGGCTGGCAGTACAGTGCTCACACTGCCCTGTGCTCATTACTGGTCCCAAAATAACGATTTATAAAGAGTCTGACAGGGTTTGACAAATCAAATGAATGGGACTTGCTTAATGCAAACTGGAAAGTCTCTGTCAGCTGCTGCCAAAGCACATGGAAATGGTAATCTGGGTTTGTAGTTCATTGGGAGACTTGGGAGCCACTGGAGTGTTCTGTGAAAGGTGTTACTAAAATTCAGATTAAAAAATTTCTTCAGAAATAACAAACAACTTTGTAAGGGTAGCATAAGCATGAAAATCAGCATTCCTAGTGCTGCCTTGGGATGAGCATGTACCAAAGGAAAGGTGGGAGAGAAGCTTTCCGTGCTGGAAAATGAAGCTGTACTCCTGTGCTCTCTGTGCAGGAGAGCAGCCATCAACCTGGTCAGCAGTGGTTCCTCATGAATTGACAGCTGCTCCAGGCAGCAAACATAAAACTCCCAAAGGCTTTATTTAATAAAGCTATGAAAGTAGAAAGTCCATAACTGATAACAATCTAGATAGTGGAATGATACGGATGCTGTGCGGTGAAAGACACAGGAAAAACCATGATGGAAGTGGAGGAGTAGGATTTCTTCCAAAAGAAATGAGAGAAACTCCTTAAACACCCATTTGCATATAGTCCATAAAAAGTCTAAAGAAAAAGGGCCACCCACTTGTCTTTAATCCATAAGGGAAGCCCCTGGTAGGAGCTCGGCTGCTGTCTCTTCCCTGTTGTTTCCTCATCAAGCAGGAGTGAGGGAGGCAGCTGGAGGCAGGTGCCACTCCCTGAGAAGTAACAGGGAGCCAGGACGCTGTTGACTGGGATTCGGGAAGGAGATGCCAGTTGTTTTGGAAGAAGAACCTGTTTGGTGGGTCTGATTTGAATCAATAAAGGGAGCAGCACACCAGGGTGTAGGAACGAGCAGGCTCCATCAGTGGATTAAAGCTTTGGATGCTGCCTGCTGTCACTCAGGACTTCATCTGTGCTTTTCTCCTGCACTATGGAGCCTCTGTTTGGGGTTGTGCTGGGTTTGATTCTGGCAGTCCCTTCATCCGCCCATGACAGCTGTACCTGTGCAACCAACAAGTGGGCAGTGTGTGCCCAGGACGGCCCTGGGAACTGCACCTGCAGGCTGGCAGGTTCAGATCACCCTGTAGACTGCTCAACCCTGACTTCAAAATGCTTCCTGATGAAGGCAGAAATGATCCCCCTGAAGGAGAAGCGCTTCTGGAGACCTCCCCATGGGCTGTCAGACAGTGATGGCATTTACAACCCTGACTGCGAGGACAGTGGTGTCTTTAAAGCCAGGCAGTGCAATCAGTCCAGCACCTGCTGGTGTGTGAACACTGCCGGTGTGAGGAGAACCGAGAAGGGAGACAGGAGCCTGAGCTGCAGTGAGCTGGTCCGGACAAGGTGGATCTACATTGAGCTGACACACAAGAGAAGCTCCAGTGCCTTCAATGTTCCTGACGTGGCAAAGGCCCTGACACAGCTGTTTGAGAGCAGGTACAAGCTGCACCCCAAGTACATTGCAGCCATCAAGTACGACCCCCCACTTATCCAAATCCGCCTGGACCAGAACAAGAAACCCAGGTGGGATGTAGATATAGCTGATGTGGCCTATTACTTTGAAAAAGATGTAAACAATGACTCTATATTTCATTCCAACAGTCAATTAACTGTCTCAGTCAATGGAGATGCTCTGGCTATTGAAAAGCTCTGGATTTACTATGTGGATGAAAAGCCCCCAGCGTTCTGCATGAAGCAGCTGGCAGCTGGCATTAGTGCTGTGGTCACCGTGGTGGTCCTGACTGCTGGCATTGGCATCGCTGTGCTGCTTGTCCTCAGGTGGCTGCACACAAGGAAATATAAAAAATTTGAGAGTAAAGAAATGAGGGAAATTAAAACCCCAAGCTTAGAGCTGCCCTGAGCTGAAAGAAGAAAGGCAACTACAGGAAGAAAAGGAAAAAAAAGGCACAGAATACAAATAACAGACTCAGTGTATGTGATGGATTTGGAGTTTTTTCCTTCCTACAGGAATTTGTACATTGACTGTTCTAAATTATTCTTGTTTAGTAAGAATAAATTTTTGGGGTATAAATGAATTTGGGAGTCAGTTACCTAAATATTTTAAATTACTCCTACTTTGGTGGGTAAGAAAACTGTTACATCTATCTATTTAACATAACACAGAATGCTTTCACTCCTGCTGCAGGCCTGGCTCAGATTGCTTAAATACTTAAATACTCTGTGGGGTTCTTGGTGTATCTACTTACTGAAATTAAAACACTTGCCTCAACATATTTGGGCTATATTGCTGCTTTTCTCTTGGTGGACTTTTTTAAAATGCAGTTTGGTTTTTGTTCATGGGGTCTTTAAAAAAAAAGTTTCTGGAACATTTTAAACAACAAATAACTTCATAAATATTACTAAATAAAAAAACAGGGTAATGATAAGACACTCTGCAGCATGAGAGGCTTTTATAAAGTCATCTGTTAGGAAACATCCCAGGTGTTGGATCACTTCCAGGTGCAGAGATCCCAGGTTCCTGGGTTTGTATTCAGGCAGCACAGTGAGATATTCCCACTTGTGCTCTTTAATAAGGGTCTGACACTCCTCGTCAGCAAAGATCCCTTGATCCCCATGCAAGTATAAGTTAACCTTGGTGTTCTGCCCACATTCCAACTCTGGTAATAGCTTTCTGTCTACCTAAATTCCCTGGGCAATTTTAATGGGAGGAGATATTTTTCAGTGTTGTACAGCTTCACAGAAACACTACACAATGCTCCGGGACAGGCTGAAAAAGAGCTTTATTCCAGCTGAGCTGCGGGGAGAATTTAAGAGCAGAGTGTAATTACTGAACTTGGAATTTGGCCAACACACTACAACTGGACTGCTTTGCTACCTACTCATCTGCTGCATTCCTTGTCTGGGGAGTCATACCCACCGTGAAGGATATTTTAAAGAAAATAATGCTGGTTGTTGAATGTTGGGATATTGTCAGTTCCATTCTCTGTGCTGAGTGTGGATGTCTAAGTCCATCACTCTCATCTGCTTCCTTCAGCAGCACCTGCTCCACCTGGGCACTGCAGCAGGGCCAGCAGCTCTTTTCTTCTCTGAATTAGTTTCAGTGTTGCTCGTTTGTAATTCTAACAACAGTCAGGAATGTGCTGCTTCCATGACAAACCATAAATATATGGCTCTGGCTCTACTGAATGAAAAGGATAAGGGAAGAGGCTTTGATTTTGTTTCTGTTTCTGCCTTTGTTTACAGATGCTGTTGGGTATTATTTGGTTCAACATACACCATTTCCATTTGACCCCACGCTTGTTCACTCACCTGCTGGGAAACTCTGGGTCCATAGTTTGGGGCAGATGCATCATGTTTTCCCAAAATAAGATTTTTATGCAGTTGCAGCAGCAGCACTAATACATTCACAGTTTTGGAGCAGGGTCTATAATTTATTGTGTGCCTTACAGCAACATGTCAAAGTTGGTTGTTTGTCACTCAGGAATACACACTTGTGCTGAGAGAAGATGAAGTGAGAATTTGAGATCTAGGCTGGATCTTTCCCTGTCATAGGAAAACTCAAAACTTAGCCTAACTCCACAAAATTTTGCAAGTAGCCATCTATAAAACAGATTAAATTAAAAATCTAGAGCTGAGCAGCCCTCAGATAAAGAAATGGAGGATGAGAATAAAAATTTTCCCAATACATTGCTTAAACACTTTCTTAACTTAGGCAGAGCAGATCAAAGCCATGTGTTTGAGAGGCTGGTGCTGTCCTTCCATCAGGGATCATGAGATGTGCAGTCTTTTCTGGGGATCTACCATGGCTTTCAACAGTCTTTTAAAATCACTGCATTTTTCTCTTTTCTGTCATAAGAAAAACATCTTATTTTCAAGGTGAATTATGAGATTTTATATTATAATGTAAACATTTAGGCATAACATTGAATAGGACTGACAAAAGTACCAATTGTTGAAAAACTCTTTAACAGGTAACAGTGTCAGCATCTTTTCCTGGCTCCTGCTTTTCTTTTTAGTAGATGAGATTGAGAAGAGAGGCTGTTGTGGTGCCATTCCTATTTTTATTAACCATTAAAAGTCTGCCCCATGGAAGCCATGAGTTGTGGTTGGTTATTTCTTTGCTAGTCCTTAAGCACCAGTAGACTGCACACTGGTCAGGGACTGGAAATGCACTAGGGTTGGTTAATAGGAGGGATAAAGTATCTGCAGTTAATCAATAGAATGAGAAATTAATTGAAGCGCAGGGCTCAGAGAACCTCTCCTTGGACTAGATCATTCTACTTGAATAAATCTGTGTAGAGCTACTGTAGGATGGGGACTTGAATAAACCAAGCAGATCCATTGCTCCTGCTGAGTAATCATTTGTCTCCTGCCACCTCTCACCAAATCTCGTTTGCATGTGGCAGATCATGTATTTTAATGTAACAGTCCATCACGTTCTGCCTGTTTGACTTTCTTACCACTCCTGATGTTCTCACTGAAAAAGAGGAAATGGACCCTTTGTCAGCTTTAAACTTTGGAAAATTAAAATACTTTTTATTATTCAGATTTTGAGGATGTTAACTCTAAAATTTCTGGTTATCCTTTTCCTGATTACATCATCCTGTTTCAATGGAATGTTTGCTCATTTTATTTAAGTAATGAGGCCCTGTGCTCTCTGCCGTGAGCTCTGTGGGTGATAGCAGAGTGCCTTTGTGCTGTTGCCCACTTGGGCTATAAAGTGGGGTGTGCTTGTTTTAACAATGCCAGAGCTGGCTATTGCCTAAATTATGTTCTGCAGTTCCAACTGGCTGCCTTGGAAAGCTCAAATTAAACACATGCAGAGAAAAACAATCCCCTCTCCACACTCCAACTCTGAAGAGGCCAGTGCTGCCCTTTGCACACAGTGCCACTACCCCCCGTGCAACTGCACAACGTGAGCTTTGGCCTTCGCTTTCAGCTAAAACTCACTCACGATCAGTGCCAGAAGCAATGGCAGCACTGTAGCAAGGAAATGAAAGACAAGGATTAAAACTCTCTTAAACTCTGCTCTCTCTACTCCCGCTGGTAAAATCCATGTCTGCCTCTATACCCAAGTATGTACCCTTGAACTCTTTGACACAAAATGCCCGTGTTAGTTTGTAGGTGCTGGTGTGTGCACACACCTGTCTGTTCCACACCTACATTGGAGACACACACACACCACTGTTTGTCAGAGCAGGGAAGCCCTCGGGAAAACCTTGTGGCAGCAGATCCTCCTCTGCACTCACCACTCTGCAGCCTCCAGCTCTTATCAGTGGTAGAACAGTCAAACCTGCTGCTCTTGTGGAACAGCAAAGAATCTTCTTTTTGTCCCATCTTCCCCTACTTAAGAATAATCTTTTAGGGATGTTTAGACTGGGATTATGCCAGATTAGGTTACTGATGTGAATCTTAATGCCTGCCATGTAAATACACCAAGGTCTCTCCTGTTGGGATGGTGAAACACCTGCACGTCTGGGATGTTACTGACAACTGGAGACAAGATCCCTCCAATAGTCCTTAAAATATTTAAACCTTGGGGAATCACCCTGGAAAAAGCCAAGCCAATTTCCACTGCTCAAATATCTAAACCACTTTTTCAGTGAACAGTAAAGAAGTAACAGATTGGCCCTTCCTCCACTTCTCCTTAATTGGGCCAGTTAATGCTATTAAACAGATCTTCTTCCTTGTGCAGGTATAATTACCCTTTCCAAAGCATTTCCACTGATTTGCCTCAGGGTTTTAAATACTGCAATTAGTTGGTGTTTTTTTTTTTTTTGTCAATGCTAAAATTAATCTTAAGTCATTACCATTGCTATCAAAGCAGGAAAAACTAGCTTCCAGAACTTTTACTATTATTTTTCAGCAGTTCTAACCAAATCTCTCGTACCAGGCTTTACCTAGTTAAAATTTCATCCACACCAGGCAGCCTGACAAGATCCACATCTCATTTGCACAATGACCCTGGTCCCTGAGGGAAAACACTCCTACACCAATGAAGCACCAGCAGAAACAATTAGGGAGACTCTGCATTATCTAAATGAAAGAGTGAATTATGAAAATGTGCACTGCTGATTTTCCACTGAGGATTTTACATGTGGGCCCAACAGTGCTGGTGGTATATGCACCCAATCTTTTCCAGTTGTTTCTTTTGAGATAAATGCCTGTCCTTGTATGGCTTGAAACGAGAAATCTCAGCACTTTTGCTGCTCTGGTTGCACCCCAAAAAGCTACATGGAACAACTAGGAGGCAAATGAAAAGAGCACTTCTTATTTACAGCCTCTTCACACATGTTTTGGAATTAAATTTGGTATTGAATTTTATAACAACATGTAGAGGAACAGTTTTACAGTAAACTTCTACTTGGTTCAGTAACTTCATTTTCTGGATTTTAAATCTACTTTTTCTTAAACATCAACAACAGACATAATATGCTGCAACAGATAATACCTATTAAATCCTTAAAGAGCAGGATCCTCTAACTGCTATTTCAGTGGGGAAGGGGAGGGCAAAGGAGAGTACAAGACACAGTGGACCAAGGCAGGATATTCTAGTGTACAACATTTGGAAAAATCTTGATACTTACGAAAAGCATTGTCTCATCTTTTCAATGAATGTGAACTCCTGATGTCTACACTGGCCAAACAGACTAAGTGGCATTAAATCCAATTTCTAACTTGCAGAAGGTGATGGAGTGCATTTTTTCTGCCAAGATTTTAGCCCAGCATTCATGAGCAGAAGTGAATTACACTGAAACTTGAATAACAATACTATCAATTAATACTTAGTTTTTCCTTGGATTTATATAAAACCCAAATATTTTAACATTTTATAGTGAGTTTTTTCATTTGAAGCTGAAGACTGTATATTTTAACTGAAAACTTTTTAATTGTGATTATCAAAATTGGTAGCAGAGAGACTTTAGTACCAAATACAGAAGTATTTGTATACAAAGCACAGAAAAATACTTTTTATATTCAGAGTTAAACTACTTTTCATTAGGTTTATTGGATTTGGCATTTGCTTGTGTGAATAATTTCATACATATACAAAATGTCATTCAGTTCAGAACAGCTACTTATATGAAGAGATACACAAATACTAATGGATACATCCACACAGGAAAATTGTACCTGTTAAGGTGTTAATTGTTTAATTGTACTTAGGAAATCACTGATGACCTGTAAATAGGTCTTCTGCAGTCTTAAAATTGAAAACTTGCTTTCTGATCTTCTTCTGAAATGGGAATTACAGTCTTTTTTTGTAGAAGACATCAGGCTTGTAAGCAAAAACTCAGCTACAAAACTGTCTTAATCTACCTCTCTTTGCCACAGAATACTCTTTTTTATTTCCTCAGGGAAAAAAAAAGTTATAGGCACACATCTTCATTAAAATTCAAGAGAAGCAATAATATAAATTACTAGTTAGAATGTTTTTTCCACTACACATCTATTTAGAGGAAAAAAACACTCTACAACTTTCCAATTGCTCAACTGTTTACCAGATTTTCATCCAGAGATATATTTAGTGCTGGTATTTGATAGATCCTATAATTACCTGTGCTGTATTTGCTGCTTGTCTGCTTTGAAGTTTTAATTGCAAGCAATGATACTTGGGGAAACTTTGGAAGTGCAGAATATAGAACACTAGTCTTAGCCCCATCCTTGCACACTCAGAACATCCATTGATTTTAAGAGGAATTTAGCCAAGTCAGGAATACAGGAATAGCTCCTATACCCTCTACGTAGACAGAGTTAAATAATGCAATTGGAGAAACAAATAATTACAAAAATAAACATGCAAAGAAAAAACCTCAAACCAGTATGTTTTCAATACTCAGTAAAAAGTGGAGACACCGAGCTGGAAAAATGACAGAAGAAATGGTAGAAAGCCTTAATGCTTGGCTTAGGAATGGAGCATTCTAGATAAAGACGAGAAAAGCAAGCAAATACAAAGTTTAATAAGGACATTAATGAGAGCTTTCATCTCCATTCTTCATTTCCTGACAGCTGGGACACACACACACCTTGGGTTACACAAAATGCTTTGCTGCTGCTACAGCTCAACTGGTTTTGTGACTGGAGCAGTCACAAAAATTAATGCAGTGTTACTGACAGATTTTGTGCTTCTTATGATAATGGACCCTGGGCAGGTCTTAAAGGAATTGTGTCAGAGGAAATTATAAGATTAACACTAAATAAAGATCCTTTTGGGCCTGGACTGCAAGAACCGGTCACCACATATTTCCCTTGTCAATGAACATCAGTGCTTAAGAACTGTCACAGAAGAGGGCTCTGGCAATAAAAAGAGGTGAACTAAGGAGTACCTGAACAAACACTGAACAATACTTGACTCTGCTCATACACAGAGGATGTGGCTCTGGAAGGCAAAGATATGTGTTTCTTTACCTTCCACAACAACAGGGCCTCTGTTTACATTCAAAGCACCAGGGCTTATGTGCAGTCTGGGCTGCCCTGTCATTACCACACATCCCAGCCTCACCCTCCCTCAGCAAATAACCTGTTTTTCACATCACATCACATCACTCAAGATACACTTGTCAGCCAGAAGAGTAAGACAAGAGCTATACATTAGGCTAGCAGCTTGCTGTTTTCTTGGGAAAAATATCACCTCTGCTCCTACCATGGCAAAAGAGCTGACTGCTCCCTGCCCGGGAGTGTCACCAGCCCTTTGGTGGCAGGAACCACTTCAACATTTCAGGTCCCTAAAAAATCACAGAATCAATTAGGTTGGAAAAGACCTCTGAGATCATCGAGTCCAACCTGTGACCAATCCTTACCTTGTCAACCAGACCAGAGCACTGAGTGCCATGTCCAGTTGTTCCTTGAACACCTCAGGGATGGTGACCCTCACCACCTCCATGGGCAGCCCCTTCCAAGGTTTAACAGCCCCTTCTGGGAAGAAATTCTTCTTGATGTCCAACTTGAACCTCCTCTGGCACAACTTGAGGTCATTTTCTCTTGTCCTGACACTTGTTACTTGGGAGAAAGACTGGCTTCACCTGGCTTCAAACTGCTGTCAGGGAGTTGCAAAAGTGAGAAGGTCTCAGCTGAGCCTCCTCTTCTTCAGGCTGAGCCCCTCTCAGCTCCCTCAGCCACTCCTCATAGGACTTTTTCTCTAGAACAGCAAACAAGACAAGGCATAACACGCGGGAACTCTGAAAGCTCCGGACATTTTCCTAAGGGCTCTTGGGACCCACTTTGAGGGGAGAGCTTGGACTGGATGAGCTCCAGCAGTCCCTTCCGACCTCACCCATTCTGTGAAGGAGCTTTAAGGTCTGGAACCTCTGAACTGCCAGGACTCAGGGCCACTCTCAGCCATGAGGTTGTTGCCCACAAAATGGGATTGTTACTGGTGTGCAACAGGGCCATAATTGCACACTCGAGGTATTTTTTTATTTCAGACCTGCGCAAGCACCAGTGCTCAGAATCCACAACTCAAGGCGGACCACCAGACTTTTCCCACGATTATTTACACACAGGAATTCAGTGAGTAACTTTCCAAGCACAGCCCCTCTATTATGATTGATTGATTGCTAATTGATGATTGATTACTAATTTCCATAAAAGTTACATAGCCCCAGCTGACTTCTACACATGTTCAGGGGATGGGTCTTCACCTGGACATGATCTTTTTGAGCCGTAGACATGATTTTTATTATTATAATGATCATAGTTCAGCTATAGGGTACACAAACTTTGAGTATTCAGCCGAGTTAGCAATGTGTTCACAGATATACATAAACACCTTGATTTGCTACATCCTTAAAGTTTCTTAGTTCCCGGATGTCTTTGACTAGGGAAAGCTGGCTGCTGCCTGTTCCACTGATTTAGGCTTGAAACCATATAAAGATCTTACATCAAAGTACACCCTGACTTAAAATAATCCTGACATATTCCACATTTTGCAACCAGATGACACGGAAACACCGCGGTCAAAGCCAGCGTTAAGGCACTCAGGAGAACGGGCTCTGCGCCTGATGAGGGGCGCCCCTGCTCCCCGCGCTGCCACAAAATGGCGGGCGCCGCCTGAGGGGAGCGGCGGCGGCGGCGGCGGCGGGAACGGCGGCGGCCCCGCCTGAGGGAAGAGACGCGGGGCCCCGGCAGCCGCTGCAGCGGCGCCTCGCCCGTCCCGCCTCCCGTTCTCCGCCCCGGCTGCGTATCGACACCGACTCCGCCGTCCGGCCCCTCCGCCGCCGCCTCCCGCGGTGGTGAGTAGGGGAGCCCGGTGGAGGAGGTCGTTCCCGGTCTCTAGGAGGTGCAGCTGTGAGGCGGCCAGAGCTGTCGCCCTCCTCCCCGCCCGCCATTACCCGGGCGGACGCATCAGAGTGACTCGTCTCCTTCATTCCTCGGCTCCTCACATCAGCCCATGTCACGATAATCGCGGTTCTCCCCGAGGGTGGCGGGGGTGGAGGGGAAGCAGAGGCCGCGATCGGAGCAAGAGGGTGAAAATGACAGCGGCGGGGCCCCGCGGGTGGGAGGGCCCGGGTCTTGTCCGTGCCAAGGCATTTCCATGTCTGTGAGCCAGAGGCTCCCGGCTGGCGTACGCTTGGTTTCGCTGCGTTTTGTTTCTAGGCTGGGAGCAAAGTACGAGCAACGTGCTCACAGATCCTGGTTTTCCTCATGTATAGGAATGGCACCGGTGGGCAGAAGCCCGGCGTGGAAAGGTGATGACCCACAGGGACACCTGCAGTCACTCTGGTCTGGTGGTAATAAAAGTGAAAGGAAAAAAAAGAAATCAAACCTTTTTATTCTCAGTGATGCAAGATACTGATGTCTTTCACAGTCGGAAGCAGATTGGTGTCTTAAAACTGTAACCGGATGCAGTTGTGACTGTGACCATTTTTTGTGCAACACAGCTGTTGGCAAACAAATACACAGTATCTGTTTGGGGAAAATGAAATAACGATGCAGTTTCCTGTTTGGGTGGGCTTCTTAATAGAAGTCTGCTATTCTTTTTTTTTTCTTTGTTTCAGGGTAACCAACCAAAGAAGTTATGAATGTCATCTGTGGTCTGAAGCTGCCAGGCAGGAACTGTGTTTTCTCTCCTTTGGCTTCTTTGTGCAAACAGGGGAAGTGCAATAATCTCTCTAGGTCTTACACAGGATGGTGCCGAACTCAGGTCGACAGAGCTGGATGCCAAAGGTTGGATTTGAGTGGAAATGCTAGGAACTGGTTTTTGACTGGGAACCCTGACTCCTATAGAAACTTCGCTGGTAGAGGACTGAGATGTCTTTTGGATGTCCCAAATGCAGAAGTGTACAGGAATGCACACCATAGTTCAGGAAAGTTTTGCTCTCAGTCTTCTCAGCCGCTGGGGAAGACGATCCCATCCCTCCAGATCAGTTCTGTAGGGCAACTCCCACATCACTTTCCTGCTTGGAACATTCAGATCATCAGGTCTTTTCACACATCACCATCACTTCAGGCTGCACCAGTTCCTCTTTTCTGGATTATTGTGAAGCCAGCTCAGAAATTATTTGCCATCATTCTTGGCAGGTAAAATACTGTGTTACTTTCCTCTCAGTGCAAGACCCATCATGCAAAATGTGAGTGGGGTGAGGATGGCAGGTGTGTTTGTAGTGTTGTTTGGCTGACAGTTTGCTCAACAAGAGGTGTTTTTTTTCCATTATCAGAGGTGTTAGATGTATCTTTTGCTCTTTTCTTTTCATTTACATGTGGTAGAGGGAGATGAACCAAGACACTAAGGGGCATTCCTTCTTCTGCTGTGGGAGGGACGAAATGGAGTGGAGTGGAAGCCAATTACAGGATAACCTCCCATAAGCTCCTACATGAGATGAGACTGTAATAGAGCATAGAGCAAGGACAGACAGTAACAAATTCCTTTTTAACTATGTCCTAAGTTAACGCTGTTTGTATCTTACAGGAGCATAAGAAAATGGTGGAAGGCACTTCCTCCTGATAAACGGGAACTCTTTAAAGAAAGTGCAAGAAAAAACAAATGGAAGATCCTGCTGGGTGTCAGCAGCTTAGGAGTTGTATTTGTCATGTTTTATTTTACCCACTTGGAGGAGACACCCATCACTGGGCGCACTCGACTCATGGTGTTTGGCAAAGAGCATTTTAAGGAACTGTCAGAGATGGAATATGATATGGTAAGATTTTAGGTAAAAATTGAAAGTACTCAAAAACTGTTGCTTTTGAGATAGTCTTATTAATGAGATGGGCAAACAAGCCTTGTAGTGTCCTTGATGAGTTTTGAACTTCATGCCCAGAACCCTGCAGAGCCGCCCCCATCTGTTATTCCTTTCTCTTGTCCCCATCCTTTTTAAGAATTCCCTTTCCATTTGGGGCACATAAAAATTAAAAAGCACATGACTTGCATGGAGCAAACATTCCTAACTGTTTCTTGTCCATTGAACTAGTCCCTGTAATTTTGAGTTCTGTGACTTCCTGTTGTAAAGTAAAACTTGATAAACCATATCCAAGTGTATCCATTTCCTGTCTGTCAGAGACACGAGATAAGAACAGGAAAGGTACAAGGATATTTTCAAATTACATGTTTTGTATAAATTTGTCCACCTTAAAAATTACAATCAATGAATTTTTTTTTTTCAGTGGATGGAGCTATTTAAAAGTCAAATGTTACCTGAGACAGATGCAGGCTACCAGGTTGTGGAGACAATTGTTGGGCATTTGTCTGAAAGTAACAAGGACGTCCCCCAAGTGTCAGCTCTCAAGTGGGTTATCCACGTGGTGGATGAACCAGCTGTAAATGCTTTTGTGCTTCCAGTAAGTTGTACACCACGCAAAAAATTAATAATATTGAAACAGCACTTGATGTATCTCCCACTTAATTTTTATTCTCTTCGTTTACAGAATGGTCAAGTGTTTGTTTTTACTGGGTTGCTGGATGCAGTTTCTGATATTCATCAGCTGTCGTTTATTTTAGGACATGAAATAGCTCACGCTGTGCTGGAACATGCAGTAAGTCTTTAAAGAAAGCTGTCTAATATTCTTAAATTATTAATTCTAATTACTCTAATTATGATTTTCCCTATCATTACCAACCAAGCTTTCAGTGTGACTCTATCTAATTAATGCAAAATTGAGTTTGAAATGAGTAGTCTGCTACAGTAGATCCTTATTATTCGTGTAGCACTTAATAACTGTCAGAAGACCTGTGGTAGTCCCTGTTAACACAACGGCTGCCAGGGGTTTTTTTCACAGCTGTACAGGTGGATTATGGCTCACTTTCAAGAGTCATTTAGAACTTGGTCTGCAGATCCCTCTCTTACAGCACAGACATAAAGAACTGGAGGTACTCAGCAACTCTGTTACTCCTGTAATTGTTAATACCTGCAGGAGTGGATACACTTCAAAAAAGTATCTTAAAATACATCATACTGTTATTATTGTAGCACACAGTTTTAGAGTGTCAAATTTTAATAGCACCTGGAGCTTGGTTCTTGTATGATTTTGGGTGAGCAACAGTTCACATCATGGTTTCTTGGGCTCAGTTGAGCCAACCAACTCTTTAAACTTCTAAAAAATATTTCTGATAATAAAAAAGAGCTTATCTTGTTTGTATGGAATCTGTGTTACCTGACTGGCACAAAGAGAAGTATTGCATGATGCTGCTCGTAAATGCTCTGATCAATTTGTTGTGATGTCAAATAGAGCTCTGGAAAACAGAGCAATCTCTTAGATTCTGAATTTAAAGGAAAGCAGCAGGAAATAAAAGATAAATATATTATGTGTACTGTCCCCTTATCCTATTAGTGATCCTGTCTCAGTGATGTCTTATCTCTTTTCAAATTAATGTAAAGAAGGTATTTTTATAGATTTTTTCATTCACACTGAAGTGTTTCATGGCCTTTTTACTAAGTAACTTTTTTCTGCATGTTGTCACCATCCTACCTCAAGCTTTGAATCTCTCAGAGAAGCTGATGGGCAGAATGTATTTGTTCCACCTGTATTTATGCAGCTTATGTGAATTCTGGCCTGAAAGTACCTTATATCCTAGTGGATTTTATTTTATTTTTGGTACAAGCAGGGAAAGTTGTGCATGCCCTGTTCCTGTGGCTGCATAGGAGAAAAAAACAATCAGTGATTTTTAAAGTGTTTCCAAATTCTGTTATATTCTGAAGAAATGTCAGACAGTAAGGAATGAAAATGGGCAATTTCTGTTTGCAGGCAGAGAAAGCCAGCCTGGTTCACTTACTGGATTTTCTCTCACTCATCTTTCTCACTATGATTTGGGCCATCTGTCCTCGTGATAGTTTGGCAGTTGTTGGCCAGTGGATTCAGAGCAAGTTGCAGGAGGTAAGACTGACTGACATTTTGTATTGTCCTTCCTGAGTTCCTTGGAAAGACATTTTAAATCTTTTGCTACCCTAAATAGTAGGTTTGGGAGAAAAGGCAAGAGGAGAAATGAAGGCAAGAGGAGAAATGTAAGCAAAAATTGATATTTGAGTCTGTTATGGAACGAGATATGTTTTTATAAATCTGAATCTGCTTTAGTTGATGCTCATTTTCATTTGTCATGTTGAAGAATTTTAGGTTTCCCTAAATGACTGGATTTAGTTGCACAGGATGCAGGAATCTGCTTGCCAGTTAAGACAGATGATTGTCTTTTAGAAAGGTAACTTGCCCTTTAAAGTTGTAGATGGTAAAATGCCATGTTTTTATTTTAAATAGTTGTTAAATTGTTCCTAAACCAAATAAAATATATGGAATTTTTAAACTATATTGTTAGTGGTAAGAATGGTTTCCGAGATTAAAAAAATTGAGAATCTAAACACACTTTATATAAAGTATGCTATAGTACAAGTTACTAAAATAACCTTTTCAGCCAGAAAATACTTCAGCAAAGTGAAATTCAGAGGCTTTCTGCTCCCAGTTTCCTTCAGCAGTTTAATTTACTCTGTGGACAGTTACTGATCCATTTATTTTTTTCAAAAGTGTTGTTTTTTTTTTTTAAATAGAAATTTGCTTAGATCAGAAAACTGGAATCTGAATTAAAATGAAAGAGCTCTTTGGTTTCTTTGGCTTGATGCTTTTCCTGAGTGTCCTGGGGCGATGCTCCGAAGCCGCTTTATTCCTTAACCCTCCGCTCAGTGCCCAAGGCCGCTGTGCCTTTAAGGTGCCCCCGGGGCCGGAGCCTCGGACCCAGGGGCCGCTGAACGGCTCAGCCCAAGGGCTCCAGGGGCTCGGCAGGGAGTGCCCCGGGAGCGCTGTGCTGCTCTTTGGGTTTGTGTTCTGGCTAGCTGGAAAAAGGTTCTCTTGGTTTTTCTTGTTCTTTTTGCCCTTCCCTTCCCCTTGCCTCGCTGCCTCGCTTCCCTCCTTGCCAATCCGGGGAGCCTGCGGGGGTGGCCCCGGCTGGTCCAAGCCCGTGTGTCTGTTCCCTCCCTGGGAATTTGTTGTATTTTGAGGTTTGTTGGGTTTGGTTTTTTTTATCCTGTTCTACCCTGTTTTGTTTGTGTGATAATAAACAGTTTGGTTTTTTCCACTTTCACTTGCTGTGACCCACTTGTCTTATTGGTGGAGGAAAAGGGGAGGCCCTTTCCTCCTGGAATCTGAATTAAAGTGAAAAAGCTCTTTGGTTTCTTTGACTTGATGCTTTTCCTGAGATTTCCCCGAGTTCCTCAAAAACATGAAATTAAACATAACCAATCTGTTTTGGTAGTTCTTATGCTAATGGGTAGATGTGTGGATTCTGAACATAAATTATCTCTAAAGAGCTTGGATATTTGCACAAGTAGCTAAGAAACCAATACATTGATGAATGCTAGCCAGCATTTTGAAGAGCTGAATTTGGCAAAAACAAAGTGTGAATGAATCCTGAGACTGCTCATAATTTAGACAGCAAGATTCAACTCCCTGTCAGCATCTCTTTTCCTCTCCACAGAGAATGGGTATTTTGGCATCATGGATTGGAGTTGTGCTTTAGATTGGAAAGGGAGTCGGGGTTTAAGCTCCTAGTCCTGTGCAAAGGAAACATCATCTCTGGGATACTGTCCTGGTTTAAAAGGCTGATCAAACTTCAGTAATGTCGATGTGATTAATACTTGCAAAGCTTTCATCCCGTAGACAAAAGAAGCTGAATAGAAAATTCAGTTTTTTTAGTCACCCAGGAGTTCAGTGTCTGTTTTCTCCATTCAAAATTTGCCTGTTGTGCTTATGTGAAAGTGAATCGTTCTGCACATTTTCTCAGGATGTTTCTCTTCCTCTTCTTCCATAGCTGTATTTTGCCTTTTAAAGCTTTAGCATCCCAGTCTGTGAAAGGGTATTTAAGCTACGTTGTGGTACTTGCTTCTGTTTCAATATTTGTTTTTCTCTTATGTCCTTAGAGGCTTGACTTTTTGACCTGCTGACTATTGTGTATTTTTTATTATTGACTCTAAGTGTTTCCCAGTGATTCTTTGTAGGCCTTTGGTTATGTGATCTCCAGTTTGCTTTTTCCCCCAAAGCCAATGGATTTTCTTCCCTTAATAAATTGTTAACTTTTCTTATGACATTTATTTGGGGTTGTTCTTTAAACATGTACTTCTGGACTGAAGCATATTGGCTTTGTTATAGAGCAGCAGTTATTTTATATGGGAACTAAAGCCTAGGAGTTATTCTTGGAATAACACGAAGCGTGACTCTGAGTTTTACTCACGTCCCACACCCCAGTATGCATGGATGCAGTACTTCATACTCCTTTCTTGTCCACCTCACACCATAAGATTTGTCTTTCAGGTGAAAACTGGTGATTTTGGGTAGTCAGCATATACCTGGAAATCACTTTTCTTTAGCATACACTGTCAGCTCTGGTAATTGATTTGGAAAATCAAATCTGTCTTCTTTTTTCATGACTAATTTCTGACAATGATTTTAGGTCAGTGTTTGAAGTTCTAATTTTTCATTTTAGCACATTCACAAAAGATTTTTGTAAACCATTTCATTTTTCAGTAGCAGATGAATACCATTGCATGTTAAATGCCTCAGGACTCTTGTATGTTACCAGTTTCATGTCCCTGTCTAAAAAATGTTTAATAATTAATCAAATAGTTTATCTGGCTAACTGAGAAATACTGCTTCAGGAATATATGACAGACTAATATCCAGGAGTTTCTTTGCTGCTTAGTGAATATATGTACACCAACCGACCTGGAACACTTTTCAAGGCAATAAAAATATATGTTCCACTTCAAGGAATTACTTTATCATCAGAGGATTAAAAAACATATTTATAATTGCAATGTTTAAGGTCTGTATGGAAACTAAGAATTTTGAAAGTGACCTCATCTCTGCTTACTTCTAAATAAACCAGCATGTTTGGCTTTAAAAAACTGTTCGAGGATCAGTTTTAGTTGGCTTCTATTTTTGCCCGAGTAAAAAAAAACCTCAACACTATTTCTTTGGAAAGAAGCATAAAGTTACAGTTATCTTTCTAATAATCTTTATATATTCAAGGGATTGTACCACTTCTTTGGTGCTCTTCATTTCAAACTCTTTTGTGGTTTGTTGTTTGGTTTTTGGTGGTTTTTTTCCGTGAAACTTTTAAGGAGGACATATTTCTATAGCCAGATAAAGAGCTGATAAAACCTTTTTGAGCTGATAAACGTTTCTCTCTTCTCTAACCTTGCACATTGCCATTCTTCAGTTCATATTTCCTAATGGATGACTAAACCAGGATGTTGTGACAGGTTCCTTATCTCTACAGGAGCAGGCTGTTTAAACAAGTCCTGATTTGCATTTACTGTAACATGACAGACTAGGGCAAGGCTGCCCAAATGTACATGAATTACATTTGAGAAAACCACCGCTGTCTCTTAGTGTGTGTTAATGCTCTAAAAAATGGGAGAGGAGTTTGGTTTAGCTTTATGTCTTCTGGTTTGATTTCTGAAGGGCAATTTGCAGCTTGTATTAGGGATAATCATGGCAAAGGAGTAATTTCTGCATGAAAATACTAATGGCTACATTCCTTATCGTGGGCAGTTTGCCATATGAAATAGATGATACCAGGCTTAAAGGCATCATAAAAGTTTAGGGAACCAATGGAATTTTTTACATACAGTTGCTGCAACAAAAATCTTAATGTCAATAAAAGAGTGATGTGTAAAAATTCTGAGGTAAAGTTGATATTGAGCTTTCAGTTGCTGCAAAATGAGATTGGCTGCTGAGAAGGTCTGTAAAAATATGTCTAATTTGAATTAATGTCAACTGAATACAGGATCAATGAGTTACATATAATGGAATTAAAGATTACATTAAGAAAATTAATACTGATCACTTGCAATGTGAGCATGATAGATAAACCCCAGTACTTATGAGAAGGTTAAAAGACAGCTACAAGTCTCTGTATTTGTACACATTCCAAACCAAGAAACAGAGCTTTGATGTGTTTCTTTGCAGTTCATGTTTGATAGACCCTACAGCAGAACCCTGGAGGCTGAAGCTGATAAAGTGGGACTTCAGTTTGCAGCAAAGGTAACTACAGCTGATTGGTTTTATTAGCAATAAAAATAAAATTAGCAAAACAATAAGTACCAGACTTTTTTCAGGTTCTGTTACAATCAGAGGGAGTTTCATACTTCATATGGAGGTAAACTGTAAATTTTTGAAGATATGAAGATTTATGAAGTGGTGGGAAATACAATAGTTTTTAGGGACAGACAGAGTCATTCTGGCTGATTGTGTGTAATAAGATTGAAGTGTGTAAAGTGCATTACCTGCACAGTCTACTGTTTGTGTAGTTTATTGCTATTAGAAGAAACCCCCATGTATTTATAAAAAGGAGAATGCTAAATAGTGATCTTCCGTAGGTAGGATTTAATTACAGTAAAGATTTAAAGATTTAAGCTAAATACAGCCATAACAACAATGCAATGTAAAGCAAGACAAAAATTGAGTCAGAAGCTACTCAGCATTTTTTTCATCATTTATTTTTTCAGTTCCTTTCTTTTTTCCCCCTCAGGAATGTAATTGTATATTGAGGAAACTGAACTGACTCTTTGATTCCTGGTTAAGTGCAATAGACCCAGTTGTCAGATACCAGTGAGAGCAGCACCATCTAGTGTTAATATTTCATAAGCAAAATTGCCTTTTAATAATTATTAATGTTTCTTCAAGGAAAGGTTTTTAAAATTAATTTTCATTCTGGGATTAAAACTGCATTTGTAATATGAAATTGTCTAAAGGAATAACACAATCCTTGAAAAAAATGTAATTGCTGTGTTTGTGCTCACTGCTTTCTAATACTGAAAAAGTAGGGCTGTACAAGAAAAAAATAAGTGAAGTGACATGAGCATTTCTCTGCTTGTGCAGATAACCTTTTCATAATAATAATTTTATTAAATAAATTCAAAGGATAAGGCACCACATCTATTCCCGGGATGGGGAATGGGAAGAAGTAATTTTCTTATCTTCTGACTACTTCTCTCTTTTTTTTTCTTAGCAAATGAAAGTCAGTGTAAGAAATCTTATGTATTTTTCTCCTTCACTTAAATGTAAAAATAGAGAAGTCTGTGGTGATACACAAAAGCAATTCTAAAAATTACTGTTCTATGACTTTCTATGGTTAAATATATACTTCTTGAAGAGAGTCAGAAATTCTGCAGAATTACTGTTTTAATGTGTCATGGATTCCACAGATCACCCATGAAAGGCCATGTAATCGCTTACAGAAAAGCATTTCCAGTAAATTTTTAAGTATACATAAGTAAGAATTATTATCACCTTGTATTTTTGACTCTCAGCTTTTTTCTGTAAATTTGCCTAAATCTATGGAGATGGTCAATTTGTTCTAGTAAATATAACTTCAAATTCGCAGCTGAGCTTTTTTTATAAAGAAGAGCAAGTATATGCCAGAAATTGTAAACTTTTTCTTCCTCCTGAATTTTATTAATTCAGGTGTAAATTTTTTAAGATCAGTGGAGTCACACAGATGTTAAAAGGAATAGATCCAGTGTCTGTCTGCATGAGTTTTTTGTTGCTTTTAGATATTTTGGAACAGCTTTTTCCTGTCAGGTGGGAGGACCATCTAAGCAGACTTCAGAGACTTAAAACTTAAGATGTCTTTCGTAATTCAATATCCATTAGATTGTGTATTTATTACTTTAAACACACAGTGGTGGTTCCATTTCCCTTCTGCTTTCAGGCTTGCGTGGATGTCAGAGCCAGCAGCGTCTTTTGGCAGCAGATGGAATTGGCAGAAGCCATCGAGGGGCAGCCCAAGCTGCCTGAGTGGCTCTCCACACACCCTTCCCATGAAAACAGAGCTGAGCACTTGGACCGCCTCATCCCAGAGGTGAGCAGGGCTCAGGGAAGGGTCTCTTCCTCTTACAACAGTTGCCAGAAGTAGGTTGATATTAATGAATTAATTAGCTGCTTTGGTATTGATTCACAATTTACTCTGATAGCACCATGCTTATCTTTCTCTTCATCTTTACATAAATTCTCCATTGCAAAGCTTTCAGCCTTAAAGGTTTTATTAAATGAGGAAAAAGTAAGATAGCACAGGTAAAATGTAATTATATTGTAAGTTGTGGTTTGGGGTTTTTTTCCTGATTTCTCATCAAAGTGGAATATTTTTGCTTTTGAATGGCCTTTTGGTATAGATGTGACAGTGCTACAGGTCTCATCCACTCCTTCTATCTTTTTGCCATTTTGGAAAGGTAGGTTTTTAGTTGGATCCCTAAATTGTCTTGACTTCTTTTGCTTTTGTAGCAAATAAAAAATAAAAGAGAGTGTTAAAACACTTCACTGCAACACCGTTTTTCAGCAAGCTAAACTGTGTTTGGAAATACTCTTTTTTATAACCAACTAGTAATTTCTTCTTTGTTTTTTATAAAACTCTCTGTCACTTTAAGTCATTCTCAGTTCCAAACTGTAAAGACACTTGAAGATTTATTGGCAGAGGGAGCACTAAAATGTTGAGGTGTTTGCTGACTTCAAAGGAGAGAAAAAGAGTTTCATGAATCCTTTGATGAGAATGAATACAGTAAATATTCTAAATGATGGCATAAATCAAAGTCAGCATTAGGGGTAGGAGGCTGGAGAGTGGCTAGACTGGATATTTTAAATTAATATACACAAAGCCTATAGTTTGCAAAAGCAGGCTGGGAGAATGTTTTTGATGGATTTTCTAACACATTAGAGCAGCTGAATAGAAAATGAATCTTGTTGTGGAGCCTCAGTTTTGGCTAGATTGAACATAAAGGGTTCGGGATCATTTATTTTCATACAGTTGTTGACTGGCTTATAAAGAGGTAATGAAATAAATTAGTTCTTATGTTCTACCCCAGGCCTGAGCAAATAAGTTAAATAACTGAGCAACTGTGTAGAACTGTTATTTCTGTCTCATCTCTCGTAGTTTAGCAGGTGGAGCAAACCTCGTCTTTTTATAGCTACTCTCACTTCCAAGAGCCCTGGAGGCCAGGAAGATCTTCCAAAAGATAATTGAGGGGGAAGATGTTTTCGTTTGCCTTTTACCTTAAACATTCTTTGGTGTCAAATGAGAAATCCTGTTTTTAGCAAGTTCACAAGATAAGTGAGGTTGGCACTACAAAAGTGGAATAAAGATGAAAGAAAGTGTGTAGAGGTGCTGTCAGAGGCTTCTTGTCTGAGGCATTGACTCCCCTTCTTGTGGGAGCTGCTGCCTTCAGGCTGCATTTCAGGCATGGAAAGGGAATCCCAGGGTTTTATTGCTGCTCAATATCAGCCCCTCTTTGTTTCATTGTTCACATACTTTGAGCTTTTTAGAACAGGATGTTTACCATATATTAATTGCCATTAGATAGAGCCCAGGGAGAGAAGCCAGATTATCAAAAAAGGCCTTTTTATCTCTAGTATCTCTCTGTGAAGAAACTGGTACTTCTTAAGACTCCGTGCCAGATCCATCATGGCCATTGGTTTCATGTGCTGCTGGTTTTGGAGCTGAAATGGTTTTCAGGACAATACAACATCACTCATTAGACCAGCTTCTAGAGATGGGACAAACTGGGACAAGCTTTTGGACTTCTCAGGCCACATGAATGTTTCTCTGCAGACTTTGAAGTGGGTTCACAATAAGATGCAGTCACATAAAGTGAGAATTTTTCTTCACGTAATGAAATGTCACATCTCAGTGAGGTGACTGAACAGTGTCAAGAAATGTAAATTAAAGCAGGACTATCACACTTTACACACTTTAGGGGACTATACCCTTTCAAGTAATTAAAAGATTGGGAGTAAATCAAATGAGTGTTTAAGATCTTGCATCCGATTTTCTGAGCAAGTTGGAAGCTACAGCCACACTGAGCAATCAGTGAACAAGAGAGCTATAAGCAGTTACCAAGTGGTGCTGTCCTGGAAATGAAATAAAGCAAATGAAGAAGATTTACTGTGTTTTGAAAGTATTTTCCTCTCAGACAGGGAAATGTTTGGATTGTAAACCAGGAAAACAGAGTACATTCTTAAATAGGAAACTGAAATCTCTTAGAATTCCTACATGGGAGATGGAGAGATGCATTTCATTTTCAGAAAAAGAAATCTTAAAATAATTTTGTAGTAGGGGAGAAGATGATCACTGTTCTGGAGAGAGAGATTCTGGGAGTATAGTGCCAAAGAGAAGCTACAGGATCTTCTAGTTCATCTCAATGTTTTATTTTCATGTTCTCTGACTTGCTACAGTGTCTGTTTCCTGGTGTGCTGTTCAAATGCAGCTCTGTACTCAGTGGAAGCCTCAGCTAAACTGAATAAAGCAGAAAGTTATCTACTGAGCCTTGCCTGTGATGCAAAAATTCATCTTGATGTGACATTTGCTTTTTTAGCATCATGTTGTTGGTTCAGATTCCATTTTTGATTCACTATAACTCCTGTTTCCACTTTCTTGTGGAAATGCCAAGGTGAGATCATTTAGAGACTAATAATAAGTTGGGATATATCAACTGCACTGCTTGTCTTGTTCACTAGGTGAGTTAACGTGTCAAGAAAAGGTAATTCATTTACTTTGACAACACCTATTCTTGTCAAATCCACATTGGCTGCTTATTATTTTTATAAATTATTGTGTAGCTAATGCTTTTCCTCAGTCTGCTGCCTTTTGGTATGGGAGATACAGTTATTTTGCTTCCTTTTCAAAGGTGGGTTGGTAAATTTGCCCTTTGCTTATGATGTGAACATTACTTCAGATAATTCTAGTACTAGAATATGTTAATTAAACCCTATCAATGTGGAAACAAGAATAAAACCACTGGCCTGCATTTCCATCCTCCCCATAAAGTTATTAAATATTTTGTCACAATTTTTCTTTTCTGTGCCAACATCAGTGGAAGATTGGAAGTATTAACATCATATATAAGCTGCTTTTCTTCTCTATCCAGGAAAGTCTATCAATTCCTTTAATCATCTTTTTACTGCTACTTCATTAAGACTGTAAGGGCTTGAGACCCAGCAGGTAGCCTGGTGTCTGTGACAGTGTTAAGGATTAACACTGGGAGCTAAAAATCACTTATTTCTGTATTTGTACAGAAGCTGGTAGCCTTTACATGAAGGTGATAGGATAAGGGAGACCTCCCTAATTCTTCTGCCTTCTCTGCTCCCAAATATTGCAGGAAAGGACTGTGATTGTATTGATAAGAAAAACAGCTTCACCTTTGTTACTTACAAGCAGGAGTTGGGATGTTTTATTTGGGATCTCCTGAACCAATAAGGCAGGTGGGCTGCTCTCACTGCAATGTGTAGTTGCAGCTGTCCTGAGTAGGGAGGTGACAAGTTAACATGGCTTTTCTTTCCATAGCTGCAGTTTTTTCTGTGGCATGTGAGGTGATGGTGTTGAATAGCTGCCTTCTAGCCCCTTGCACAGCTTTATATCTAGCAAGAACTCAGACCTCCACAGGGTAAAAATGTTCACCTGAAGTACTGGTTTTTATCTTTGCTGTTGGGACTTTAGGTGAGGGAAACCATGGAAATAGGTCAGGCACTGTATAGCCAGGAAAACCCAGAGATACAAAATTGCTAAATTAGTTTAAAAGAGGATTATGTTGCCTTTTCCAGGATACAGCCTAAATCTTTATATTCCCATTTGCCTTGAATAACACTGCTTGACATTAATGCAGTCTTGCAGCAGCTTATGTTCTAGAAGAGAACAAAAGAAAACTCTTGGTTTGTCATAAATGTCAGTTTGGAAATTAACAGGTCACTGAGGCAGAAGAGTGTTCAGCAGTACAGTTACATTTGGTGACTACATGGACGATCATGCTGTAGAAAAACAAGCTGTGAAAGCTTTATTCATATTTTTTAAGACTTAGACAGGAACAATATTTGCATGCCTAATCCAGACTTTTGTATCCAGTGATTTGAATTTTACATTTCAGCAAGAAACAACTGGAGAAACTCTTGCTACATTTTTGGAGTGTGTCTTTTTCCAAAACCATTTGTTAATTTTAAATTCTGTTTGTTTCTAGCCATTTACAGCAAACCCTATCAGTTCACTGTAGTAAAGTTAGGGAAGGAATATGTTTTGGAACCTCCTTATACAAAGAAAAATCAGTTCAGAAGCTCTGCTCTTCTATTTTAAAATCTGCTGTAGTAAGATGTTTCCAGTGCCTCCTGTGGAAGAATATCAAAGTGTTTCAGAATGATGGGCAAATGCTTATGCAGAGCTGTACTAGAATATTTGATTTGCTGTTTCAGACAAAGCTGGTGGATATAAAGCAGATTATAAAAAATTCTGCTCTGTCTGTAGTGCAATGCTAGGACTGCTTTGAAAACTGTGTTATTTTCTTCCTCCTCACAAATCCATCTAGAACAAATTAATCAATGTGTGTTTTCTGCTGACAGTCCCAAGTACTGGCCAGGAGGCACCTGGCTACAACTCAGGACAGGTCTGGCCATTGCTTTTCAAGAATCCATGGTTGAGAATAAAATGGAATAAAATGTACATTTCAACTGGTCTTCGCATGAAAGGATTAAAAACAGAGCTGGATGTAAATCTGCCTGTGGTTTATGCTGTTAGTTGAGGCCAAGACAGATAATATTGAACAAATGTGACCATACCACAGTGACCATTGATTAATGGCAACCATCAGACTTGTTTTGGTCTTGGTGTTTCATTTTGCAGATCTCGAAAAAGTAGTTCTCAGTGATGTAGAACCCTCTAAAGTTCTACATGTAATATTTTGCTATATGATACAAAGGATCTACTTTTCTTAATTAGTTTAAACGAGTTGTAGGAGGATCATGGATACCAGTAGTTCTGTGCACAGCTGCTTGCAAAGCATCAGCTTATTGTGTGCCAAACACACAAGGAGCTGCCAGTTTGTGTGGTGCATTTAAGGTATGTTGAGCTCTGTGACAGTGAACACAACTTAAGCAGCCTTTAAAACAGCTGACTTTGTACAGGTTGGTATCAATTTCTCCACAGTGCCTTTGAGACATGAGATTCATCCACTGTCATACCTTTTTTGGATTGCCAACAAGACAGGATGATCTGGGGGGAATGTGCTTGTCCTAATGAATTTTGGTTCTCTGGGAGATTCCCTGGCTCCTTTGTGCCCCTACTTATCTGTAAAATGGAAGCAATGGCACTTACTCAGTGAGCAGGACTAACTTAAAGTTTGGTTTCTTACTGCTCATCTTTTATCCAGAGAAATTGTTACATTCAAGAGACATTATTTTCTCATAACACTTGGAAGCTGTGCATCCAAATGCTTCTTGGAGATAAGATCACTTGTGTAACTGCACTTTAACTATAGTGGATGAACCAGCTGGATCTCTGTGCCAAACAGTTAAAAGTCCATTACGTTATTGGAGATTTTCCCTCCTTTTTTGAGCCAGACATCTAAGTATAGTTACTTCAATAATAGAACATATCTGAGGAAGTAAATTATTCAGAGCCCTTTTTTTCTTGATGCAGTCATTTTCATTTACATTTGAATGTAAATATAAATATAATAATATGAAGCTGAGACGCAGTAATAGCCTGTGGGCTGGATACACCCCCACTTAATTAAGTGGATTTCCTGCTGGGATTTTTCTTCTTTCTGAGGCATTTTGGAATATGGATTGATTCAACATTTTTCTTCAAAGTAGCCTGAAAGGTCTACAAAAACTTTCATTTACATGTGAATGTAAATTAAAAGGTACTGATGTGGACAAATATCACACAAAACATTGGAGAACTTCCTGTCTAATTATGTTGTACCTTTAGAGTATCCATCCTTGGAGATCACAGTGTGAGAAAGTAATTTCACTCTTCATTTTTCTCATTGTTTTACCATATTGCTACTCTGTGTAACAGGAGTTCTTGGTTTCTGTTGAGAAGTTGTTCAGTAACAATTCAGGCTCATTATTACAATAACTAATGTGCAAATGCAAACCTGACTGGAAAGCCAAAGTCACTGACTGAAAGCTTTCTTGTTTTTCCTATTTGAATGAGCTTGATTTGTTTTCCTATGTGTTCACAGGCTCTTAAAATAAGAGAGAGCTGCAATTGCCCATCTCTTTCTGGACCAGATCCTCGCCTTATTTTCAGACTTAACATGCAACGTCTCCTGGAATTGGCTGAAGGTCGAGAAGCCCCAAATTCTACAAAGCAAGATCCCTCAAAACCAAAACTGGACTTTCCTCACACTCAAAAAGTGGAAGATATGCCAGTGACTTTTGCAGTTAAACCCACAAACTGATGACGTTAATTTTCACTTTTTATGGAACTGGTGGTCCCTGAAGGTCTATCTTAAAACACAAAATTGTCTTTGAACCATGAAGAAGATGTAGCCACTCAGATTCCCCATTTCTTTTATGTGATCTCTCACTCAAAGCAATAAGGAACCATGCCCACATAAGAAGAGCAGCGTGTTGGAGCAGAAAGTTTCTTATTCATTAATAGTTACTAAAATAAATCACTTCTCAGGGGAAAGATAATCTCATACAATCCAGTCACACAGTGTAATTTTCAGCTTTATCAGGCTCACCTTGATCAGAGGACAGATGAGCCAGAAGTGTCCCTAAAGCAGAGGGAAAAGCACAATTTTCATCACTTAAGTTGTCTGATTTATCTTGCCATAATTTGGGTTAGATCTACTCAGCTTCATTTGAGAAATAATGAGGAGAGCTTACTGCCTGCTCCACATACAGTGTGTTTAAAAATATTAAGCTGAGAAGTGATAATAGCTATGGGCTAGTTACACCCCCACTTAATTAGGTGGATTTACTGCTGGGATTTTTCTTCTTTCTGAGGCATTTTAAAATGTGGATTGATTCAACATTTTGCTTCAAAGTAACCTGAAAGGGTTGCACGAAGTTCAGTTTAAGAAAATGAATGAAATAATTTTCAGGGGAGTCTTCCTTCTGGAAGAAGCACTGAAAGAATCGTGGTAGCACCAGATGCTTTACATAGATGCCTCTTGTCTTTTTTTAAATTATCAGGGTGCTTCATCAGAGAGCAATTCTGCTGCCACAACATTTGATTTGATATATCCATTTGGATAGAAATGATTGCTGATGTGGAGTATATTACATAAGAGACAAATGAAAGGTTTCTTGACTACACAGCTTTTGCAGATGACTTTATCATGAACGGTGACTTCTCTTCAGGAAACTGGCATCTAATGCTGAGCATCCCTCCCTTACTCCCTCCCTTCCCTCCCCTTGAAGCCACACTTCTTATACCCTGGAGACAAATATGGACAATGTAGGTAAAGCTCTGCCTTTCAGGATGGGTGACCCACTGTACCCAGCATGTTAATCTCTGTTTGCACATGTTTGAATTGTCCTTGCTTTGCAGTTGATGGAAATAATGAAATGTTGATCTTGCAGGAAGATGCAGAAAGAGGTGGCAGTGAATGAAAATAAAAAAGGGAAATCCTGTTCCTTCATCTGTTAAGATGTATTTGCTTTTTGTTACTCATTTGGATCAAAACAAAAATCCCGTTCATAAATGGTAGTGCCTTACAGGAAGAAAACATTCAAAATATTTTACAGTGTATCCTATTGTGAAACATTCTTTTTCTGCATGGAGAAGGGTAGACTTAATCATATTTCTTCAATTAAATCAGAATGCAAGTTTTTAAAAAGGAAAAAATAGCCTATTCAGTGCTGTCAGTGAATTTAGTTGGAAAAAGGGATTGTGAAACAAGTAATGCTTTCACTGACTTCAGTCGACGCAGCCAGGTCCTTTGAGAAACACCAGCAACTCCCTTATCTCTATTCAGTGATAAGTTGATGTCTGTGTAATGTTGATGATTCTAGGTCTGATTATATAGGTCTAGATTGGCTGCATATTGCTTACAAGCTGTTTTTTAAATCTCTGCTCAATCCTGCTGGCAGGAGGCAGAAGGTCCAGCCTGACCATTATTCATCCATCCATTTTTATTCCTCGTGACAGGAGTTTTTGTAACAGACGTTCAGTGATGTGTTGCAGCATTTGGACATTGTCACCTGAAGGTAAACAGAAAAATACACCATTTAGATTTCCCTGTGGACCTCAGAGTTTATCCTGCAGCACCAAAACCCCAACGCTGCTGCCTCTCTCTTGCTCCAATGTCAGAGCTTGTTTCGTTATCCAGGGCTGCTGCTTGACATGCAACTGGATGCTTGTGTCTGTTAGGACTAAGGAGAACAAACAGGAGTTTTTATAGCATTCAAGATGAAGTATGAAACTACACAAATTTCTTATTTCTGCTGTCTGTTTTAAGTGACTGAAGTATTGCAGTTGAAGGCTGGAGATGCAATTTTTAAGTTCACCAAGGGAGATGTTTTAAAATTTGTAAGTAAATAGTCTGTAACCATGATCATGGTGATGTGAGAGAAAAGGTTTCAAGGGAGGGGTAACTGCTTAATTAATCTGACAAGGGGATTATGTATTTTTTCCAACTATACTCATCTAATAAAACATACCCCTCTTTTTACAGACATATACACACATATATAAAGTGCACGCACAACACACAAGAGTTAGGCCTCTACACTAGAATACTATATATTAAATACTGCTTAAATTGTTTCAAATGTGTAGTTTTACATTCAATATGGAATGTTGAAAATTTCAGGGTTTACTTGACATTTTAATTCATCCCTAATACTTTTCTCAAGTGCTTTGGAAAGGGTTTCTCCTTTCTACTTGTGTCCAACACAGAAAATGCCTTATGTTCATCTGCCTCTTGGAGGGCACTTTTTTCTTACATTCTTACTGAGTACTCTATCTTGGATCTGCCTATATTGCTAAAGAATTTTCTTTTTTCTTTGTTGAACAGAAAAATCACAAAAATGTTGCCTTCCATAGTAAACATTTCACTTTTAAAGTCAAAGAACATATATTTTTAAGTTGTGTGGGCATATATAATAATATACATAATTTGTTAATATATAAACTCTAATATATTACTATATTATTGATCATAAAAATGTAATTTCAAACGATATCCCTTAGGAAAATGCTATGGTTGCAAGCTTGTGATGATCTGTAGGAACTTTCCACTGCAATTTTAACTCACTATGGCACAGGAAAAACAGATCTAGAAGTGTTGTTGAAGGAATTCAGTGTTTGGAAAACATGGCATAGAAGAGGGAGAATAGAGTGGCTAGAGTGCAAAAAGGTAAGATAGGCCAGTAAAAATTCATCTGGATTTCCACCTCCAGTACTTTGTGCTGCACTTCACAGCTTCCTGCTAGAAGAGTAAATACACGGTACAAATGTCACTCTTAATGCATTTACTGTAGTGGAAACGTTGAGAGATTTCATGAGCAGGGGAGGTACATTCAAGGCATCCTGCAATAAAAATGGCT